>NC_089839.1:245080448-245749324 GCF_035609145.1 Eleutherodactylus coqui | reverse complement strand
TCTTGAGGTGCAGCTGACATGTTCGGGCCAGAGATTGGATGTAGGGGGTAAAAGAGAGATCAGAATCAAATATGACTCCAAGGCAGCGGGCATGTTGTCTAGGAGTTATGTTGTCGCCACACATTGAGATGGAGATGTCAGGAGGAGGTCGGTTAGTGGAGGGTGGAAATACCAGCAGGTCAGTTTTAGAGAGGTTTAGTTTTAGGTAGAGAGAGGACATGGTGTTAGAGACAGCGGACAGACAGTTAGTGATGTTTTGGAGTAAAGGTGCAGAGATGTCACGGGAAGAGGTGTATAGCTGGGTGTCATCAGCATACAGGTGGTATTGGAGGCCAAATCTCCTGATGGTTTGTCCAATAGGGGCTGTGTAGATAGAGAAAAGAAGGGGGCCGAGGACAGAGCCCTGGGGGACCCCAAGAGCAAGGGGAAGAGGAGGGCAGGTAGAGCCAGCAAAGGAGACACTGAAAGAGCGGTCAGATAGGTAGGAAGAGAACCAGGAGAGGGCAGTGTCCTTTAGGCCAATGGAGCATAGCATGCTGAGGAGGAGTTTGTGGTCAACGGTGTCAAATGCTGCGGAGAGGTCGAGGAGGATCAGTAGGGAGTAATCGCCCCTCGATTTGGCTGTCAGTAGGTCATTGGATACCCTTGTAAGGGCAGTTTTTGTCGAGTGTTGAGGTCGAAAGCCAGACTGTAGGGGGTCTAGGAGAGAGTGCTCTGATAGGTAGCTTACAAGGCGGGAGTAAACCAGCCGTTCTAGTAGTTTGGAGATGAAGGGGAGGTTTGAGATGGGTCGGTAGTTGGCAGCATTAGTCGCGTCCAGAGTCGGCTTCTTTAGCAGTGGGGATATGATGGCGTGTTTGAAAGAAGAGGGAAAGATGCCAGAGGTCAGAGAGAGGTTGAATATAGTGGTGAGATGGGAGATCACCACTGGGGAGAGGGAACGGAGGAGGTGTGAGGGGAGGGGGTCGCTAGCGCAGGTGGTGGGGCAAGCAGAGAAGAGCAATTTGGAGACTTTTTCCTCTGTCGCTGGTCTGAGTACAGACAGTGAGCAGGAGCTAGATTCAGTGCTGACAAGACTAGGGTCAGGGCTAGTCTGGGATTGGGAAGTTATTTCCTGACGGATGTCATCAATTTTCTTTTTGAAGTAAGCAGCCAGCTCTTCGGCACTGAGATCCGTCACCGGGGGCTGTGGTTTAGGGCTGAGAAGGGAGTGAAAAGTATCAAAGAGCCGTTTAGGGTTGTGGGATAGTGAGGAGACTAGAGAGGTGAAATAGACTTGTTTGGCATGGTGGAGGGCAAGGTTGTAGGTTCTGAGCATGAATTTGTAGTGGAGGAAGTCTGCGGACGTTTGCGATTTCCTCCACAGCCGTTCAGCACTTCTAGAGCACCGCCGGATGAAGCGCATTTGAGGCGTGAGCCAGGGTTGCCGTGGTCTACATCGGATGGCTCAGGTCCTGGGGGGCGCCGCTTCATCCAGGGCATGTTTGAGAGCGGTGTTGTAGTGAGCGGCAGCCAGGTTGGGGCAGGTGAGGAGAGAGATGGGGGACAGAGAGGACTGTAGGGATTCAGCAAAGTTCTGGGTGTGAATGGCCTTAAGGTTCCTGTAGGTACTGTAGGTAGGTGGGTCTGGAGAGATGTTAGGGAGCGTGACAGAGAAAGAGAGGAGGTTATGATCCGAGAGCGGGAGAGGGGAGTTAGTGAAGTTGGCAGCAGAGCAGAGCCGGAGGAAGACCAGATCCAGGATGTTTCCATCCCTGTGAGTGGGAGAGGCTGTGAGTTGAGAGAGACCAAGGGAGGAGGTGAGCGAAAGAAGCTTAGAGGCAGATGGGGAGATAGGGTCATTAGTGGGGATGTTAAAATCACCTAAGATGAGGGTTGGAATTTCACAGGATAGGAAGTGGGGGAGCCAGGCGGCAAAGTGGTCCAAAAACAGGCGAGCAGCACCTGGGGGGGCGATAGATAACTGCTACTCGCATGGACAGCGGGCGGAAAAGCCGTAGCGTATGGACCTCAAATGATGGAAAAGTGAGTGAGGGTACAGGGGGGATGACCTGGTAGGTGCATTTCGGGGAGAGAAGAGCACCTACTTCTCCGCCACGCCTGTCATCTGGTCTCGGGGTATGGGAGAACTGCAGGCTATTGTAGGACAGTGCAGCAGGGGAGGCCGTGTCAGACTGCTGTATCCACGTTTCTGTGAGAGCTAGCAGGTTTAGAGATTTAGCAGTAAAAAAGTCGTGGATAGTGGGGAGTTTATTATATGCTGACTGGCAGTTCCAGAGTGCACATTTAAAGGAGTCAGGGGAGGGTATGCATGGGCTAGCAGTTGGGCTTGGGGATTTTATTAGTGAGCCCGGTAGGGGGTAATAGCTAGGAGCAGTGGAGGGCGGGCCAGGATTGGGAGAGATATCCCCAGCAGCTAGTAACAGCAGAATAGTTAGGGTTAGCAGATGATTAGGAGATTTATGAGGAAGACTGTTATTTTTGTTAGTGGCACTAGGGGGTTTGAGGCTAAGCAAGAAGGTAAAGAGTGCATGCGAGCTGTGCATAGGTGAGGACAGGAGAGAGGGGCTAATGTGAATAGAGTGCCCCAGAGGTTGGCACTTGAAAGAAGTTCTGAAACTGAGAGCAAGAATGAGAACAGAAGTGACAACATTAGCGATAGCTTTTAAGTGTAAAGCATTAAGGCAGAGTTTGTGGTCTACCTGTCGCCTACCCTGTCGAACTGCCATGATGGAACTGTATCATACTTTCTCAGCTCATACTTTAATACAGCTCAAGAACTGTTGTATTTGTAAATATATATAAAAGTCCCCTATAATCAAAGGGTATTGAGATGTTAGCTACTTGCATGACATACGAGATTCGCCATGTAGTAGTTGTGCAAGAGTTGAAATACCTAGAGATATCCACTTAGAAATATTCAAATAAGAGATGACAGGTTGAGTTAACCCATGGGGATAAAATCCATGGGCACCTTGAGGTTTTGCAGATTCCTAAAATCTTATCCATATCTTATAGAGATGAGCGAACGTACTCGTCCGAGCTTGATATTCGTGCGAATATTACGGTGTTCGGGATGCTCGTTACTCGTAACGAGTACCACGCGGTGTTCCGGTTACTTTCAGTTTCCTCTCTGAGACGTTAGCGCGCTTTTCTGGCCAATTGAAAGACAGGGAAGGCATTACAACTTCCCCCTGTGACGTTCAAGCCCTATACCACCCCCCTGCTGTGAGTGGCTGGGGAGATCTGATGTCACCCGAGTATAAAAGTCGGCCCCTCCCGCGGCTCGCCACACATGCCTTGTGAGTTAGCTGAGGGACAGTGGTATCGTGCTGCAGCTGCTGTAGGGAGAGTGTTAGGAGTTAGTGTAGGCTTCAAGAACCCCAACGGTCCTTCTCAGGGCCACATCTAATAGTGTGCAGTACTGTGTTAGCACTGTATTTTTTTTTTTTTTTCAAAATTGGATCTGCAGAGCATTGCGCCCTGCAATAGGGACAGAAGTGGTGGTTAGGCAGGGAGAGTGTTAGCAGTAAGTGTAGGTTTCAAGAACCCCAACGGTCCTTTCTAGGGCCACATCTATCTGTGTGCAGTACTGTCCAGGCTGCTGTTAGCAGTGTTGCATTTTTTTTTTTTTTTTTCTCAAAACCGGCTGTGCAGACCATTGCACCCGGCATTAATACTACAGGGATAGAATTGTGTAGGCAGGGCCAGAAGACATACATTATTCATTGAATAGACGCAGTGTGGCTTGTCCTTTGAAAAACAAGGGAAAAAATTGTATTTCGCCTGCCTCTGACAGTCCTCAGGGCTCTGGCTACGTGTGTGCTGCGTGCAGAACGTTAAAAAAAATCAGACGCAGCCAGCTACGTTTTACTGCAGGCTTGCGCCAATTTTTTTCCTGCATGGGAAATCCCTGATCTGCTGGAGCCAATAACTTTGCATCACTGCAGTTCTCTGACACATTTGCAGGGCCACAACACAGTTATTAAACTTAGTAGTATTCATTGAATAGACGCAGTGTGGCTTGTCCTTTGAAAAACAAGGGAAAAAATTGTATTTCGCCTGCCTCTGACAGTCCTCAGGGCTCTGGGTACGTGTGTGCTGCGTGCAGAACGTTAAAAAAAATCAGACGCAGCCAGCTACGTTTTACTGCAGGCTTGCGCCAATTTTTTTCCTGCATGGGAAATCCCAGATCTGCTGGAGCCAATAACTTTGCATCACTGCAGTTCTCTGACACATTTGCAGGGCCACAACACAGTTATTAAACTTAGTAGTATTCATTGAATAGACGCAGTGTGGCTTGTCCTTTGAAAAACAAGGGAAAAAATTGTATTTCGCCTGCCTCTGACAGTCGTCAGGGCTCTGGGTACGTGTGTGCTGCGTGCAGAACGTTAAAAAAAGTCAGACGCAGCCAGCTACGTTTTACTGCAGGCTTGCGCCAATTTTTTTCCTGCATGGGAAATCCCTGATCTGCTGGAGCCAATAACTTTGCATCACTGCAGTTCTCTGACACATTTGCAGGGCCACAACACAGTTATTAAACTTAGTAGTATTCATTGAATACACGCAGTGTGGCTTATCCTTTGAAAAACAAGGGAAAAAATTGTATTTTGGCTGCAGGCTTGCGCCACTTTCTTTCCTGCCTGGGAAATCAAATCACTGGTAATACAGCATGCTGAGCGGTAGGGGTAGGCCTAGAGGATGTGGACGCGGGCGAGGACGCGGAGGCCCAAGTCAGGGTGTGGGCACAGGCCGAGCCAGTGTGGTGGCCAGGGGTAGAGGCTGGGCCAGACCGAATAATCCACCAACTGTTTCCCAAAGCGCCCCCTCGCGCCATGCCACCCTGCACAGGTCAAGGTGCTCTACGGTGTGGCAGTTTTTCACAGAGACGCCTGACGACCGACGAACAGTGGTGTGCAACCTTTGTCGCGCCAAGATCAGCTGGGGAGGCACCACCAACAGCATGCGCAGGCATATGATGGCCAAGCACCCCACAAGGTGGGACGATGCCCGTTCACCGCCTCCGGTTTGCACCACTGCCTCTCCCCCTGTGCCCCAACCTGCCACTGAGATCCAACCCCCCTCTGAGGACACAGGCACTACCGTCTCCTGGCCTGCACCCACACCCTCACCTCCGCTGTCCTCGGCCCCATCCAGCAATGTCTCTCAGCGTAGCGTCCAGACGTCGCTAGCGCCACAGTTTGAGCGCAAGCGCAAGTACGACGCCACGCACCCGCACGCTCAAGCGTTAAACGTGCACATTGCAAAATTGATCAGCCTAGAGATGCTGCCGTATAGGCTTGTGGAAACGGAGGCTTTCAAAAGCATGATGGCGGCGGCGGCCCCGCGCTACTAAGTTCCCAGTCGCCACTACTTTTCCCAATGTGCCGTCCCAGGCCTGCACGACCACGTCTCCCGCAACATTGTACGCGCCCTCACCAACGCGGTTACTGCCAAGGTCCACTTAACAACAGACACGTGGACAAGCACAGGCGGGCAGGGCCACTACATCTCCCTGACGGCACATTGGGTGAATTTAGTGGAGGCTGGGACAGAGTCAGAGCCTGGGACCGCTCACGTCCTACCCACCCCAGAATTGCGGGCCACAGCTCGGTGGTGGTATCTGCGGCGGTGTATGCTTCCTCCACTAAAGCACCTTCCTCCTCCTCCTCCTCCAACGCAACCTCTGTCTCGCAATCAAGATGTGTCAGCAGCACGTCGCCAGCAGTCGGTGTAACGCGGCGTGGCAGCACAGCGGTGGGCAAGCGTCAGCAGGCCGTGCTGAAACTACTCAGCTTAGGAGAGAAGAGGCACACGGCCCACGAACTGCTGCAGGGTCTGACAGAGCAGACCGACCGCTGGCTTGCGCCGCTGAGCCTCCAACCGGGCATGGTCGTGTGTGACAACGGCCGTAAGCTGGTAGCGGCTCTGCAGCTCGGCAGCCTCACGCACGTGCCATGCCTGGCCCATGTGTTTAATTTGGTGGTTCAGCGCTTTCTGAAAAGCTACCCCCACTTGTCATACCTGCTCGGAAAGGTGCGCCAGCTCTGCGCACATTTCCGCAAATCCCACACAGCACGCTGCCACCCTGCGGACACTGCAACATCGGTTTAATCTGCCAGTGCACCGACTGCTGTGCGACGTGCCCACACAGTGGAACTCTACGCTCCACATGTTGGCCAGACTCTATGAGCAGCATAGAGCTATAGTGGAATACCAACTCCAACTTGCGCGGCGCAGTGTGAGTCAGCCTCCTCAATTATTTACAGAAGAGTGGCCCTGGTTGGCAGCCATCTGCCAGGTCCTTGGAAAATTTGAGGAGTCTACCCAGGTGGTGAGCGGCGATGCTGCAATTATTAGCGTCACCATTCCTCTGCTATGCATCTTGAGAAGTTCCCTGCAAAGCATAAAGGCAGACGCTTTGCGCTCGGAAACAGAGCCGGGGGAAGACAGTATGTCGCTGGATAGTCAGAGCACCCTCCTGTCTATATCTCAGCGCGTTCAGGAGGAGGAGGAGGAGCATGAGGAGGATGAGGAGGAGGGGGAAGAGACAGCTTGGCCCACTGCTGACGGTACCCATGCTGCTTGCCTGTCATCCTTTCAGCGTGTATGGGCTGAGGAGGAGGAAGAGGAGGAGGATCCTGAAAGTGATCTTCCTAGTGAAGACAGCCATGTGTTGCGTACAGGTACCCTGGCACACATGGCTGACTTCATGTTAGGATGCCTTTCTCGTGACCCTCGCGTTACACGCATTCTGGCCACTACGGATTACTGGGTGTACACACTGCTCGACCCACGGTATAAGGAGAGCCTTTGCACTCTCATTCCCGAAGAGGAAAGGGGTTCGAGAATGATGCAATACCAGAGGGCGCTGGTGGACAAACTGATGGTAAACTTCCCATCCGACAGCGCTAGTGGCAGAAGGCGCAGTTCCAAGGGCCAGGTAGCAGGGGAGGCGCAGAGATCATGCAGCATGTACAGCGCAGGCAGGGGAACATTCTCCAAGGCCTTTGCCAGCTTTATGGCTCCCCAGCAGGACTGTGTCACCGCTCCCCAGTCACGGCTGAGTCGGCGGGAGCTTTGTAAAAGGATGGCGAGGGAGTACGTAGCCGATCGCACGACCGTCCTCCGTGACGCCTCTGCCCCCTACAACTACTGGGTGTCGAAGCTGGACACGTGGCCTGAACTCGCGCTGTATGCCCTGGAGGTGCTTGCTTGTCCTGCGGCTAGCGTCTTGTCAGAGAGTGTGTTTAGTGTGGCTGGGGGAATCATCACGGATAAGCGTACCCACCTGTCAACCGACAGTGCCGACAGGCTTACACTCATCAAGATGAACAAAGCCTGGATTTCCCCAGACTTCTCTTCTGCACCAGCGGACAGCAGCGATACCTAAGCAATACGTATTATGCACCCGCGGATGGAAGCATCGTTCTCTCTCACCATCCAAAATGGGGACATTTCTGCTTCATCAATCTGTGTATAATATTCATCCTCCTCCTCCTGCTCCTCCTCCTGAAACCTCACGTAATCACGCCGAACGGGCAATTTTTCTTAGGGCCACAAGGCTCACTCATATAATTTTTCTAAACAATTTTTATACGTTTCAATGCTCTTAAAAGCGTTGAAACTTTAACTTGAACCAATTTTTCGTTAAACTGGGCTGCCTCCAGGCCTAGTTACCACTTAAGCCACATTAACCAAAGCGATTAATAGGTTTCACCTGCCCTCTTGGTTGGGCATGGGCAATTTTTCTGAGGTACATTAGTACTGTTGGTACACCAATTTTTGTGGGCCCTCGCCTACAGTGTAATCCAATTAATTTTTTGCCCACCTGCATTACAGCTGACGTTACATCAGCTGTGTTGGGCACTGCAATGGGATATATTTATGTACCGCCGGTGGGTTCCAGGGAGCCACCCATGCCGTGGGTCCACACGGAGTT
Source organism: Eleutherodactylus coqui (assembly GCF_035609145.1). Lineage (NCBI taxonomy): Eukaryota > Metazoa > Chordata > Amphibia > Anura > Eleutherodactylidae > Eleutherodactylus > Eleutherodactylus coqui. Next base: position 245,741,382 of record NC_089839.1, on the reverse strand, counting down.
GTAACTACATGTGTCCACTTCTAAAGAGCTCCAGTCTGACTGGGGCATGCAGTGTGGGCCGAAGCCCACTTGCATTAAACATGACATTACCTCAGCTGTGATGGGCAATGCAATGGGATATATTTATGTACCGCCGGTGGCTTCCTGGCACCCACCCATGCTGTGGGTCCACACGGAGTTGTAACTGCATGTGTCCACTTGTAAAGAACCCCAGTCTGACTGGGGCATGCAGTGTGGGCCGAAGCCCACCTGCATTAAGCACGACATTACTACCTCAGCTGTGTTGGGCAATGCAATGGGATATTTCTATGTACCGCCGGTGGCTTCCTGGCACCCACCCATGCTGTGGGTCCACAGGGAATTATAAATGCATCTGTTTCCACTTGTAAAGAACCCCAGTCTGACTGGGGCATGCAGTGTGGGCCGAAGCCCACCTGCATTAAGCACGACATTACTACTTCAGCTGTGTTGGGCAATGCAATGGGATATTTTTGTGTATCGCCGGTGGGTTCCAGGGAGCCACCCATGCTGTCGGTCAACAGGGACTTCACAATAGGGAGTTGTACCTGCCTGTGTCTATGAATTAAAAAGCCCGGTCTGACTGGGGCATGCAGAGACACCTTGACAGAATGAATAGTGTGTGGCACATAGGTTCCCCATTGCTATGCCCACGTGTGCAGCTCCTGATGGCGGTGGCACAGGATTCTATTTCTCATTGCTTCTGTACAGCATTGTGGGCTATCGCCCCGCCCCTTTTAAAGAGGGTCGCTGCCTAGCCGTGCCAACCCTCTGCAGTGTGTGCCTGCGGTTCCTCCTCATGGCAGACGCACTTCTAAATAGACATGAGGGTGGTGTGGCATGAGGGCAGCTGAAGGCTGCGCAGGGACACTTTGGTGTGCGCTGTGGGGGGCAGGGGGGGCGGTTGGGCAGCATGTAACCCAGGAGAAGTGGCAGTGGAGTGTCATGCAGGCAGTGATTGTGCTTTGTTGGAGGTAGTGTGGTGCTTAGCAAAGGTATGCCATGCTAATGAGGGCTTTTCAGAAGTAAAAGTTGTTGGGAGGGGGGGGGGGCCCACTCTTGCCGCTATTGTGGCTTAATAGTGGGACCTGTGAACTTGAGATGCAGCCCAACATGTAGCCCCTCGCCTGCCCTATCCGTTGCTGTGTCGTTCCCATCACTTTCTTGAATTGCCCAGATTTTCACACAAGGAAACCTTAGCGAGCATCGGCGAAATACAAAAATGCTCGGGTCGCCCATTGACTTCAATGGGGTTCGTTACTCGAAACAAACCCTCGAGCATCGCGAAAAGTTCGTCCCAAGTAACGAGCACCCGAGCATTTTGGTGCTCGCTCATCTCTAATATCTTAAGCAATGAGTAAGTCAGAGGGGATGGGCAAGGGGATAAAGGTAGATTCCACAAAGGAATTATAAGTAGGGATTTGACTGAGACAGGTGATGCTAGGTTAATTCTCTATATGCAACCACTGTTTCTGTGTGCCTTCAGCATAGGTTCAAAGTTACATTGGTGGAGATTTTTATGTAAGGCAGTCATCATTATGCCTAGACATTTAATTCCCTACATATTGCCAGTCAAAAGGATGCTTATTTGTTAATTAGATCATTAGAGATATTCATATGCAGTATCTGGAATGTTGTGGCATTTATTTTATAATAGGGACTCTGACCGAACTCTTTGATTACCCCCAACGCAGTGTTAATGTGAAAATAATGTCATCTACATAAAACAATATTAAATTAGTGCAGTCCCCAATCTGTATTCCTTTAATTGCAATACTTTCTATAAGGGCCTGAGCTAACAGTTCTAATGATAGAATAAAAATCAGCAGGGATAATGGGCAGCCTTGTCTGGTAGCATTTGTCATATTGATTTTGTCCAATAGCGCACCCTTTGTAAATATCCGAGCTGAGGGGTTTCAATACAATGCAGGAATAGCTTTGAAAAAAAAAAACAAAGCACATTTTATCCAAGACTGAAAAGAGTATGACCGGTTTATATTATCAAACGTCTTTTCAGTGCCTAGGGAAAGAAGAACTGCAGGAATTTGGTGTGAAATATCAATTTGAAATGGAATTCAATTGAATTTTCTTGTAGTTTCACACAGTGTGAAGGGCCTTGAGAGTGAAAGTATATAAGGGAAGTTTCTTTGCCTATGGAAGATGAGAGATTTATTATGAGCAAGATGACGAAAGTGTAACTTCTGAAGAGAAAGTGAGAGTGTATCTAGGGTAGTCTAGAAAAATTAGAGCGGGTCACCTTTAACAGGAGTCTGTGTTTATGTTATAGAGGATTCTTAATTTATATGTACGTGGCAACTTGGCAAAAGGTCCACAGTTGCAATTCCAGTCCTACCCTCAAGTTACTTTGAAGTGGCAGCTCTGTTGCGTTGAACCAATGGTCTCATGTAGATAATTGGGCTTCTTGTGGAAAGTCTTCTTATAGGTTGAGGGACTGTAGGATGATTGGCCATCAATTCTGCTTGCCTCTAGCAATGGTCAGCCAAATTGGGCTCCTAGCTTAAAGACTTCAACTAGGCTACAGCTCTTATGGCTTGGGATAAATATTAATAAAGTACGCAGAGTTTTCAGGCGGATGAGGGGTAAGTACTGTGACTGATTTAAAGTTTCTGAACATCCTAGAGTAAATAGATGGAGTAGTATTATGACAGGTTTGGGGAAATTAGCTGTGTAATTTGGGAAATTAGCTGCTCGGCAGTAAGCCATGTCCCCTTTTAAAAGTTTTACAGTATTTTGTATGGTGCATTCAATAGTGCCACAAAAGAACAAGCTGCTATGATGATGCAAACATACAAATCTTATGGTTCTTGGAAGGCAGAAACGACAAAACAAAAATGAAAAGAATTAAAAAAAAGGAATATCTCTGGTCTTAGGAGGCAAAATGTAGGTGATAACTTAGTGTACCATTTGACTCAACTTATTTTAACACATAGAAGTGTTATTTTTATGTAGGACTAAAAGTAAAGCTTTTGCCTTGCCGTAACGCAAAGATCCATTCCAATGCACAAATAATGTGGCACAAACAGTTAAATAAGAAACCTGCCTGTAGCTATTCCACAGTTATTTCTGCAATATGCTGGTTGTATCACCAGAAATTTATAAAATACCCAATTTCCACTGTGCAAAATTAATGTTTTGCTCAAAAATGTTTTACCTTTACAAATATCACATCATATATATTATCACATTTCTGATGTGTGCGGACATTGACAGGTTGATGGCATGCTCTCCGGGAGCCAACATCCTGGAGATTTCAAATAAATACAGCAAACAGTGGAGATGACTGCATTCTGATTTTACTTTGCCACTCTCTGATTTACAACGGTAAGGATTTAGGCTACTCCGATATTAACCCACTTAATTTATGCTAGTCTGATTTTGCAAAAAAAGAGCCTAATAAAAAATAAGGACAAACATAGGTAGCAGTGGCAGCTAGGTCACGGTGCCTGTTGGGAGCTCAATGGCCCCTCTGCTACATAAGCCGGCATTATTCTGACTGCCATTACAGAGTCGGGAAGGAGTTTTTGCTCCCAAAATAGGGTAAATTGGCTTCGCCTCATTGGCTTTTTTTTTTTTGCCTTCCTCTGTACCAACAAGGGGGGATGGAAACAGCCTGAACTGGATGGGCATTTGTTTTTTTCAGCCTTGCATAATATGTTACTATGTTAGTATTATTGTATATAGTATCATTCATGCTACAGATTTTGCATTGGGGTCAAGGAGCTTCAATTTACAGTACGTTTTTGAGAAAAAGTATTTCTAAGAACACACAAATACAAAATAATCATCTAGAAATGTTGCAGCTTTTACATTGGCCACTAAGTTCTCATCATAATCTGCTGTTTCCTTTTCTGTAGAGATCACTTTTCATCTTGGGCTGTGTACACTTGCAGCAAGGTCAGCAGTCATTTTTATTATTATCATAGGGCATGATCACAATGAAAGGTAATATCTCTTTTATAAGGCTGGAGGCAGATAACCAAGATCAGATGGTTGACTTTAGGTAATAGAGACAACTCATCTCCCACCTCTCTCCATGTATAGTGGCAAAGTATTGGAAATTGGTAATTTTCTGACATAGTTTTCTTATGAGCAGGTATTGGCTGTTAAGGGAATTTTCCAGGACTCAAAAAAATTCTGTGGCTATTGAATGTTGTAAAATAAAAAAATAGGAGGTAGACCTTTCCTTAAATGGCCCTTGGTCCAGCACTGAAATCTCAGTTACTCAGAACCCGGAAGAGGTTGGTAGGCGTTACGAGTCAAACAAAAGACAGAAAAAGGACATATCAATTCAGAAAAATTACTGCGCATTGCCCTACTTACTGACATACTGATCCAAAAAAATACAAAGGCAAGTATATACCACTTCCCAACAACGTGCAGACAGGCACATTGATATTTGGAGGAACTTGCTCAGGTGCAAAATGCTGATGAACAATCACCTGCCACATATTGGAGATGGGGCTGGTTAGTATTATACTTGCACTGATGCAGGTAGCACACAATCAAGGCGTCCCATATGATACAGCCCGCCCAAGGTGTCCTATAGATTAAAAGTAAACTACACAACTGCTGATACCCCGGGATCCCCCAGCATTTTAAAGCCAGACTAATTACTGCAAATATAGCAATACGTTCTGAGAAATAAAAGTTATTGGTTAATATTTTGGGCCACGCTTGCAACCCATGTTAACGCTTCTGAGTACCTACACTAACATGTTAAACAAAGCACAGAAAAATCTATCAGTTTAGAAAAATCACTGCCAACCGCCATACTTATTGATATATGGAAACAAAAATAGCAGGGCAGGGACTCGAAAGGTAGCACGGCTCTTGATGTTAATTGCAAGCGTATGTATTTTTGCCAAAATATTAACAAACACTTCATATTAGAGATGAGCGAGCACACTCGTCCGAGTTTGATGCTCGTTCGAGCATTAGGGTGCTCGAGATGCTCGTTACTCGAGACGAGCACCACGCGGTACTCGAGTCAATTCCATTTCCTTCCCTGCATGTTTAGCGCCATTTTCTAGCCAATAGACATCCAGGGAAGGCATGACCACTTCCTCCTGTGATGTGCCAGCCCTATCCCACCCCCAAGTGACCGGCGAGCATTTAAAGCGGTCCCGCCCACGGCTCGCCTCAGACACACACTGGGAGAGATTAGGGAAAGTGCTGCTGACGAGATAGGGATAGTGTAAGTGTAGGATCCTGTCCTAAAGAACCCCAACCGTCCTTCTTAGGGCCACATCTGACCGTGTGCATTACTGTTGTGGCTGCTGGTAGCAGTTTTGCACAATTTTTTTTTTCATCTCGGGCTATGCAGGCTATTACAGCTATAGCGTTCTCAGTCTGCAGTCTATTATACAGAGTATAGGGAAAGTGCTGCTGAGATAGGGACAGTGGTAGTGTAGGATCCTGTCTACAAGAACCCCAACTGTCCGTCTTAGGGCTACCTCTAACCATCTGCATTTTACTGGGTGGCTGCTGGGAGTTGTATTGCTTCAGTATTACGCAGTTAGGCCTGTTTGCAGCCTTCCGTATATTTTTTTACTGGCTTGAGTTTGCGTTACAATACCGCTGTCAGCATGAAAATATACGCAAATAATTCCATAATTATTTACACCCGTCTGTGTCTGCAGTGAATTATACGTGCAGCTTGGGCCAACACAGCCACTTTTAGAGGGAAAGTGATATACACTATACAGCCTGTATTCTTTTAAAAAAAAAAAAAAAAAAAAAAGCTCCTTCGTTGGGCTGCATCTCACCATCTGCATTTTACTGGGTGGCTGCTGGGAGTTGTAGTGCTTCACTATTTCACAGCTAGGCCTGTTTGCAGCCTTCCGTATAATTTTTTTCTGGCTGGAGTTTGCGTTACAATACCGCTGTCAGCGTGAAAGTGTACGCAAATAATTCCATAATTATTTAAACCGGTCTGTGTCTGCAGTGAATTATACGCACAGCGTAGGGCCAACACAGCAACTTATGGCGGGAAAGTGATATACACTATACAGGCTGTATTCTTTTTTTTTAAAAAAACCAAAAGCTCCTTTGTTGGGCTGCATCTCACCGTCTGCATTTTACTGGGTGGCTGATGGGAGTTGTAGGGCTTCATTATTTCACAGCTAGGCCTGTTTGCAGTGTTCCGTATAATTTTTTTCTGGCTGGAGTTTGCGTTACAATACCACTGTCAGCGTGAAAGTGTACGCAAATAATTCCATAATTATTTATACCGTTCTCTGTCTGCAGTGAATTAGACTGCAGTCTCACCGCTAAACAGTACTGTAATATTACTGGGGCCACTGCTAAGTATTTCAGCTCAGCCGCTGTGCAGAGCGTCCCACAATACCATTTCCGTTGGTGGGGTTGAGATCGCAGCAGTTACCAGCACTATCCACTGGCTTTACAGTCTTCTCCCGCTCCACACAGCCTCTATAATCTACAAGTCTCTGTGAGCAGTAAATTACCCCAAGGTATCAGTACGAGACAGCAGGTTACTTTTTTCCTAGTCACAGCATAGCGCCTCCGCTATCTACAAGTCTCTGTGTGCAGTGAATTAAGGCCCAGTTGTCAGTGCTGTACAGTGGGGTAATTTATTTGGCCCCTGCTCTATTCGTAATCCGACATGATGAGGGGTAGGGGTCGAGGACATGGACGTGGACGAGGACGCGGAGGTCCAAGTGAGGGTGTGGGCACAGGCCCAGTTCCTGGTCCAGGTGAATCACAACCGGCTGCTACAAGATTAGGAGAAAGGCAAGTTTCTGGGGTCCCCAGCTTTATATCACAATTTATGGGTCCACGTGGTAGACCTTTATTACAAACAGAGCAGTGTGAGCAGGTCCTGTCGTGGATGGTAGAAAATACATCCAGCATTGAATCGGCCACCCAGTCTTCTACACAGTCAACTGCTGCAACTCTGAATCTTCTGGCTGCTGCTCCTGCTTCCTCCCAGACTCCTCACTCCATGAAAATGACATATTCTGATGAGCAGGCAGACTCCCAGAAACTGTTCTTGGGTCTTTGCCTTGAGTGGGAAAAAATGGTTCCTCTCTCACCTGAGGAGTTTGTCGTGACCGATGCCTAACCTTTGGATAGCCCCCAGGGTCCGGGTGATGAGGCTGGGGACTTACGGCAACTGTCTCAAGAGCTTTCAGTGGGTGAGGAGGATGATGATGGTGAGACACAGTTGTCTATCAGTGAGGTAGTAGTAAGGGCAGTAAGTCCAAGGGAGGAACGCACAGAGGATTCGGAGGAAGAGCCGCTGGACGATGAGGTGACTCACCCCACCTGGTTTGCTAAGCCTACTGATTACAGGTCTTCAGAGGGGGAGGCAAGTGCAGCAGCAGGACAGGTTGGAAGAGGCAGTGGGGTGGCCAGGGGTAGAGGCAGGGCCAGAGCGAAGAATCCGCCAACTGTTTACCAAAGCACCCCCTCGCGCCAAGCCTCCGTGCAGTGGGCTAGGTGTTCAAAGGTGTGGCAGTTTTTCAGTAAGAGCGCGGACGACCGACGAACAGTGGTGTGCAACCTGTGTCGCACCAAGATCAGCCTGGGAGCCACCACTACTAGCCTCACCACCACCAGCATGCGCAGGCATATGATGGCCAAGCACCCCACAAGGTGGGACGAAGGCCGTTTACCACCTCCGGGTTGCTACAATGCCTCTTCCCCTGTGCCCCAACCTGCCACTCAGATCCAATACCCCTCTCAGGACACAGGCACGAGCGCCTACCGGCCTGCACCCATGCCCTCACCTCCACTGTCCTCGACCCCATCCAGCAATGTCTCTCAGCGCAGCGTTCAGCTGTCACTAGCACAAGCGTTGGAGCAAAAGCGCAAATACGCCGCCACGCACCCGCATTCACAACCTTTAAATGTGCACATTGCCAAATTAATCGGCCTGGAGATGCTGCCGTACAGGCTTGTGAAAATGGAGGCTTTCAAAAACATGATGGCGGTGGCGGTCCCGCGCTACTCGGTCCCCAGTCGCCACTATTATTCCCGGTGTGCCCTCCCAGCCCTACACCCGCCCGTCTCCCGCAACATAAATCGTGCCCTCACCAACGCGGTTACTGGGAAGGTCCACTTAACCACGGACACGTGGACAAGTACTGGCGGGCAGGGCAACTATATCTCCCTGACGGCACATTGGGTGAATTTGGTGGAGGCTGGGACCGAGTCAGAGCCTGGGACCGCTCACGTCCTACCCACACCCAGAATAGCGGGTCTTACCTCGGTGGTGGTATCTGCGGTGGTCTATGCCACCTCCTCTAAACCCTCCCCCTCCTCCTAGGCAACCTCTACCTCTCAATTAAGAACTGTGAACAGCTCGTCGCCAGCAGTCGGTGTGGCGCGGCAGCACAGCGGTGGGCAAGCGTCAGCAGGCTGTGCTGAAACTACTCAGCTTAGGTGACAAGAGACACATGGCCTCCGAACTGTTGCAGGGTCTGACAAAGCAGACCGACCTCTGGCTTTCACCACTGAGCCTCCAACCAGGCATGGTCGTATGTGACAACTGCCGTAACCTGGTGGCGGCTCTGCAGCTTGGCAGCCTCACACACGTGCCATGCCTGGCCCACGTCTTCAATCTGGTGGTTCAGTGGTTTCTTAAAAACTACCCGCACTTGTGTGACCTGCTCGGCAAGGTACGCCGTGTCTGCGCACATTTCCGCTAGTCCACCACGGACGCTGCCACCCTGAGGACCCTGCAACATTGGTTTAATCTGCCAGAGCACCAACTGCTGTGCGACGTGCCCACACGCTGGAATTCTACGCTGCACATGTTGGCCAGGCTCTATGAGCAGCGTAGAGCAATAGTGGAATACCAACTCCAACATGGGCGGCGGAGTGGTAGTCAACCTCCCCAATTCTTTACTGAGGAGTGGGCCTGCCAGGTTCTCAGAAACTTTGAGGAGTCTACCCAGATGGTGAGCGGCGATGCTGCAATCATTAGCGTTACCATCCCGCTGCTTTGCCTGCTGAGAAGTTCGCTGCATGGCATAAAGGCCGACACTTTGCAGTTGGAACAGGAGACAGGGGATGACAGTATGTCGCTTGATAGCCAGACCACCCTCATGTCTATATCTCAGCGCGTTTTGGAGGAGGAGGAGGGGGAGGAGCAGGAGAAGGAGCAGGAGAAGGGGGAAGAGGCAGCTGGGCACACTGCAGAGGGTACCCATGCTGCTTGCCTCTCATCTGTTCAGCGTGTATGGGCTGAAGGGGAGGAGAAGGAGGAGGAGGATCCTGAAAGTCATCTTCATAGCGAGAACAGCCATGTCTTGCTTACTGGCACCCTGGCACACATGGCTGACTTCATGTTAGGCTGCCTTTCTCGTGACCCTCGCGTTAGACGCATTCTGGCCAACACGGTTTACTGGGTGTACACCCTTCTTGACCCACGGTACAAGGAGAACCTTTTCACTCTTGTTCCCGAAGAGGAAAGGGGTACAAGAGTGATGCAATACCACAGGGGCCTGGTGGACAAAGTAATGCTAAACTTCCCATCTGACAGTGCTAGTGGCAGAAGGCGCAGTTCCGAGGGCCAAGTAGCAGGGGAGGTGCGGAGATCAGGCAGCATGTTTAGCGCAGGCAGGGGAATACTCTCCAAGGCCTTTGCCAGCTTTATGGCTCCCCAGTAAGACTGCGTCACCACTCCCCAGTCAAGGCTGAGTCGGAGGGAGCACTGTAAAAAGATGGTGAGGGAGTACGTAGCCGATCGTACCACCATCCTCCGTGATGCTTCTGCTCTATACAACTATTGAGTGTCAAAGCTGGACACGTGGCATGAACTTGCGCTGTATGCCCTGGAGGTGCTGGCTTGCCCTGTCGCTAGCGTCTTGTCAGAGAGGGTGTTTAGTGCAGCTGAGGGAATCATCACGGATAAGCGTACCCGCCTGTCAACTGCCAGTGCCGACATGCTTACACTCATAAAGATGAATAAAGCCTGGATTTCCCCAGACTTCTCTTCTCCACCGGTGGAGAGCAGCGGAACCTAAAGATTCTTTTCGCTGCAACCGCAGATAAAAGCATTCTTCTCTATCACCAGAAAAAAAGGGGCATTTAGCTTTGTCAATCTGTCTCTGATATTAGTCAGGGAAACTTTTGTGTGCGCTGTGGACGCAGGGTCGTATGGGGGGTTGGGCAGCATGTAACCCAGGAGAAGAGGCAGCAGTGTGACCCGCAGGCACTGATTGTCCTTGATTGCAGGTAGTGTGGTGCTTAGCTAAGGTGTGCCTTGCTAATGAGGGTTTGTCCGAAGTAAAAATTGTTAGGGGGGGGGGGGCAGACTCGAGCCCCTATTGTGGCTTAATTGTGGGACCTGGGAACTTGAGATGCAGCCCTAATGCTGCCCCTGCCCTGCCCTATCCGTTTCTGTGGTGTTTCCTTGACTTTCGGATGTTTTCCAGAGTTTCACAAGTGAAGACCTATGCGAAGCATCGGGCATATACAAAAATGCTTGAGTCCCCCATTGACTTCAATTGGGTTCGTTACTCTAAACGAGCTCTCGAGCATCGCGAAAAGTTCGACTCGAGCAACGAGCACCCGGGCATTTTGGTGCTCGCTCATCTCTACTTCATATTTAATGCTATTTAATGTTTTTGCATCAAGCAGTTTAGCTTTAACATGCTGAGGGAGCCTTGAATATCAGTACCAGTGTTGTTCACTTGTGAGGTACAGTTTAGCCTGACAGATAAAATAGTATAGGCATCATTAATAGACTGTAAGCCTGCATGGTGCACTACATGTTTTGGTGGAACTGCCACCATTTTTATGCCTTGTCTGTACACAAGTATAATACTAAGCAGCCCCTCCGTATGTTGTAGGTGTGTGAGTGGTTGTTCATCAGTATTTTGCACCTATGTTAGCTTCTCTATGTGCCTGTCTGCATTCTGCTGGTTGCTAGTGTTTATACCTTTATACCTGCCTTACTATTAGCATTTATGTGCTGTGCATTCTTCATATACCCACTCTGACTATCACAGGCTTCAGCGTTGATACTGCCATGAATTTGATATGACCCATGAAGGCTATGATTGGTTGAGCATTGAAGTGCACAATGAATAGCACTTGAACAGTACCAGCTTCTTCCACATTCAAAGCAGTGGTGACCAGGGCTGCTGCGCTCAACTAAGGGCTATTTAAGAAGTTTACTACTACTTATTTCTTTATTTTACAAAATTCCATGGCCATAGAATTTTTGTGAGACCTGAAAAACCTCTTTAAGTATATTTACAGAATTGTTGTTGCAACAGCTCAGACAAGATAGATGCATCCAGAATTATGTAAAAAACAGAAAAACAACAAAAAAAATTGTGTCTGAAAAGGCCACCAAAACACCTCATCCAGATGAGATGCAATAGTTGCCCAACAGGACAGATATTCACACAAGAAATAACTAGGGAAACAAAACAATACTTAAAGGGGTTGTCCCGTGGCAGCAAGTGGGTCTATACACTTCTGTATGGCCATAATAATGCACTTTGTAATGTACATTGTGCATTAATTATGAGCCATACAGAAGTTATAAAAAGTTTTTTACTTACCTGCTCCGTTGCTAGCGTCCTCGTTCCCATGGAGCCGACTAATTTTCGCCCTCCGATGGCCAAATTAGCCGCGCTTGCGCAGTCCGGGTCTTCTGCTCTCTTCAATGGAGCCGCTCGTGCAGAATGCCGGCTCCGTGTAGCTCCGCCCCGTCACGTGCCGATTCCAGCCAATCAGGAGGCTGGAATCGGCAATGGACCGCACAGAAGAGCTGCGGTCCACGGAGGAAGAGGATCCCGGCGGCCATCTTCACCGGTAAGTATAGAAGTCACCGGAGCGCGGGGATTCAGGTAAGCGCTCCGGTAAGCTTTCTTTAGGTCCCTGCATCGGGGTTGTCTCGCGCCGACCGGGGGGGGGGGGGGGGGGGGGTTGAAAAAAAAAAAACCCGTTTCGGCGCGGGACAACCCCTTTAACGTAACTAAAAAGGAGAAAAGAGGAAGTCTCTTACTAAAACACAAATACCGAAAGACCCTGCCTAAAAAGCGGGCGATCACCCTGATGAGGGTGGGCCCATGCCTGGAACCAGTGGCTACCTGACTATCGCTAGATGGTATAGGAATAAATATCGACAGATGTAACATCCAATAAAAATGTCAGTACCAAGTAGAAGATATACTGATAATAAACACCAGTAACATAGCTGAGGCAAGGACTGTACTCAAAGAACATGGAGCAGTCCAAAACTCCACCAGGAAGGTAATAATCAGCGCCTTCTGAGAGGAGGGGTTGGGATTTTTTATACTGTACTATAATAAAGGCTGATTGGCCAACTGGTGAAACAACCTCACCGTTGACCAATCAGGCCCCAAAGCAGCAGAATGCCGAATGATATGAGTGCTTCCATGCACTGGCGTAACCTGGGTCCAGGAGCCTTAGGGGGCCAGTAAGGCCTTTCTTCTCCATACAGGGAGCTCAGTACGGTATTGTTGTACCTTGACTCCACCTGAAGCTAGGGGTTTGACAGGGCTTAGATGGAGGAATGCCTCTGTCACTCTCCTAGCTTTCGATTGGCTGGCAACCCAGCACAGCTCAGAGGCCAAGCCCAGCGTGGAAGCAGTTTGTGCTGGGATGGAGGGTTAGGGGTAGTTTAACAGTTAGGCTTACATTAGTAGCTGTGAATTGTTCCATGTGAGTGCCGGACGGCATTAACATGAAAGCATTTACGCCTAATAATTTAAGCTTAACAGTTAAACTAATCCTAATCCTCCATCCCAGCCAAAAGTCATTGGACGCTGCTAGGATCTTGGTGCCCATGTCCCCTGCAGTAAAAAACTCAGCCCCGGCCATGTCCCCTGCTGTCACAACTGCAGTCCCTGTCCCACCGGCAGGACCTTGCCACCCAACTCACTTAAGGGGAGACAGCAGGCGCTGAGGGCAGAGATCTGCAGCTGAGGGGAGAGAGCAGGAGCCAACTTCACAGCGCCGGTGTTACTCACCGCAGCCGGCGGGGAACATTCTCTGCAGCCCAGCAGAAGACACAGTGGTGGAGAGGTTAGCCAATCAGACACTGGGGGCGTGACCTTGCTGTCAATCTCCCTAACACTTAGCTACATCCACCACATCCAGTGGCTTCAAGGTACAAGAGTACCGCTCAGTACTATGAATAAAGCATTATAGTTGGGGGCCCTGTTACAGATTTTGCATTGGGGCCCAGAAGCTTCAAGTTATGCCTCTGCTTCCATGATCGCATGAGCCGGGCTGACATCGTGACATCAACCCAGACCCCCTTTACTCTGCGATAGCGAACAAATATGTTCACTATGTCATAGAGACAATGACATTTTCACTGTCTTAGACGCTTTTCAATACATATTTGATTGTAAACTAGAAAAATAAACAGATCATTGTATAAAATCCCCCCGAGATAGCTAATTACACACATTATCACCTAAACCATAGACGAGTTTTCATGCCCGAGTACACACAGAGACATGTCTCACAAGGTAAAGACTCAGCTGTGACTTCAGCTTTGCATATGTATGCAGAAGACAAGCTTACTGGAACATGGTGTGAAGCCGTACAAGACGTCATGTGGAAGAAATCCACATAGAAGATAAGATGCTTTCCTCCTCTGCTTACCCAGGCTATTACACACCATATAGAAATACGTCTAGGGAAATATCTTCAACTTTTCAATGATTTTCTGTCTGCAGAGCAATAGCTGTTGTTGATTCCTTCTGATAATATTCACCAGGGAACTTAGCTAAATGTTATCTTGCTGTATTAGAGATAATTTACAAAACACTGAGAAAAAGCTGTAGATTCCAAATAAATATGTTATGGTAGCAATGAGCTTGACTTGTTAACCCTTGATCTGCCCACAGTTCTACTTAATAAAGTATGTTTTAGCTACTCAACTATAATTAGATTAGATTTTTTTTTCTTTTTTTTGTTCTGGCTGTGCCTAGATAAGTATTGTTGACAGATGTCTTCCTCAAACATAGAATTTCTGTTAGGAGGACTTGAACGCCTTCTCTACTCTTTACTTTGAATGTGAAGAAAGCATTCGACAGGGTACACTAGGGAAACCTAAAAGCAGCCCTGATCAAATTCTGTTTCAAAGACCAATTCTTTCAAGCTATAATGGCCTTATACTCATGCCCCTCAGCACAAATATACACATCTGGTTCAATAGCTAAACCGTTGAAGAGTTCTAATGGCATGCGGCCGCCGTGCCCGCTGTCCCCACTTGAATTTGACCTTGTCATGGAACCTCTTGCTTGCCCAGTACGGAAGGCAATCACCCTCTATCACGAGTGTTGTGGTTGGTGCTAAAGAACATACTGTAAGTAAAAGCCCATTTGTAGATGATGGGATTACTTACAACTGTTCATGTTCATATGTTTTATTTTAAAAATATTTTAAAAAACAGGTTTATAAGGGATCCTTCATACGGACATAATTGTGCGCGTATTTGCACACGCAGAAATTGTGCATGCAAGATGAGCCTACACTTGTCGGAAGCTGCCCTTTGGCCAGATCCACATAGTCCAGTTTTAATGCACTTTTTTAGCTAAAGCCTGGCGTATACAGAAATAAAAAGGAGCAGTATGAATCTTTGAGCATGGCCCCTGTAAAATGACCCATGGAGTCCCTACTGCACCTTGCCTCTATCATACACCACATACAGTATACCTCTGTAGCACAGCAAGACTTGGAGCATACCAGTTTTTTTTTTCTCTTGGATTCAGAAGGATGAAGTTAAAGGCAAGGAGATGTACAGTATGGCCTCCAGCATAGTTTTAATCATGGGATATGATGAATAAAGAAGAACTGGTGCAGGCTGGTAAAACCGTTGTCCGATAGTTAAAGAAAGCAGCAGAAAAATTAACTTGAAATAATAAAAAAAACCCTCCTTTCTGCTGCTCGATGAAGGCTGTAAGAACAGTACATGACTGCTGAGACCAGTGATCAGCTACAGAGGTCATGTGCCATTATAGCTCATCATCGCTGGTAGCCTATAAGTGAAAATCAGTGGGCAGCTACCAGAACATCTGCGCTGGATTGGAGGGAGACAGAGGATTAGAGATGAGCGAGCACCAAAATGCTCGGGTGCTCGTTACTCGAGTCGAACTTTCAGTGATGCTCGAGAGTTCGTTTCGAGTAACGAACCCCATTGAAGTCAATGGGCGACTCAAGCATTTTTGTATATCGCCGATGCTCGCTAAGGTTTTCATTTGTGAAAATCTGGGCAATTCAAGAAAGTGATGGGAACGACACAGCAACGGATAGGGCAGGCGAGGGGCTACATGTTGGGCTGCATCTCAAGTTCCCAGGTCCCACTATTAAGCCACAATAGTGGCAAGAGTGAGACCCCCCCCCCCCGCACTGTCAGCATAAAGATCGTTCTCCTCTGAATGGGTGAGTGACTGCTGCCTCTCATCTGATTGGTCCCGCTGAGCCAATCAGAGGCAACAGTCACACACCCATTCATAAATTCATGAATGGGTGTGTGAGTGGAATCTGCCTCTGATTGGTCAGGCTGTGACCAATTAGAGGCAGCTCATTCAGCAGGCGGGGATTTTAAATCCCCGGCTGCTGAATACTACTCACAGCTGTTCAGAGCAGTTCAGGAGGACTGCCGCTGGCCACGCTGAATTCCGTCTGCCGGGACCAGGTGAGTATATATATATATTTTTTTTTTTACACATTTCTGGATGAATTGCAGGGAAGGGCTTATATATTTAACCCCTTCCCGACAATGTATCCCGTGATCGCCGGCAGCCCATTGCTTCTAATGGAGCCGGCTGTATTGCCCGCTCCATTGAATTCAATGGGCTAACATCGTTCTGCCGGGACAAGGTGAGTATATATATATATTTTTTTTTTTTACACATTTCTGGATGAATTGCAGGGAAGGGCTTATATATTTAAGCCCTTCCCGACAATTAATCCCGCGCTCGCCGGCAGGCCATTGCTTTCAATGGAGCCGGCTGTATTGCCGGCTCCATTGAATTCAACGGTCAGTGCTCGTTTAATCCAGACGAGTACCGCGTGGTGCTCGTCTCGAGTAACGAGCATCTCGAGCACCCTAATACTCGAACGAGCATCAAGCTCGGACGAGTATGCTCGCTCATCTCTACAGAGGATGGGTGCTGTTTTTACTAGGTATTTTTTATACTAGGACATTTTCTGTGTTTTTTTTTTTAATTACTGAACAACCTCTTTAAGGCTACGGGGCAGATTTAAGTGTGGATCCATGTCAAAATCCACACAAATCCACATGCAGGGTGCGTTCACACATAACTGATTTGCTGCAGATTTTATCATGGATTTTGATGCAGATCAGCAGCAGATTTCAACGTTTCACGTTCAAATTCAAGGGTTGAAAACTGCTGCAGATCTGCACCAAAATCCATGACAAAATCTGCAGCAAATCAGCGACATGTGAACACACCCGTAACATGGACTTCAGCATGGGTTTTCATCTGGATTTTGCCTTGTCTTTTAAAGAGGTAATCTTGTTGCAAACTATTGATGGCCCATTCTAAAGACAGGATAGTAGATCCAGGAATGGCCATCATGCGGGACCTTCATGATCAGCTGTCTGCCAGGCCATCGTCCTGATGAGCTAAGCTGATTTCTGCAGGAAGCGCTGTTCTTACTGCAGTGGCCTGGCTTGGCATTGGAGACCAACTTCTCCTCAAAATTAATTGGTAGTTGCCGTGCAATAATAAGCTTGGCCAGTACAGCAAAAACTAAGCTGGCTACCTCCTGCAGAAAGTACATGAACTTGCTGGCTTTTGTGAACAGCTGTTTGGTAGGGGTCCTGTGCGATGGGTCCCTGTCAATCTACTATTCATGACCTGCCTTAGGCCTCATGCCCACGGCCGTGGCAGACTCCGCTAGCGGAATATCGTAGCTGACAGTGCGTGATAACGCGTCCCGCGGTGGGAAAGGACGCATTTTTACACAATACTTCCGCTGTGTTACCGCAGAAGTATAGTGTGTCGGCTGACTTCTATTGACTACAATGGAAGCCGGTCGCGTGTATTCTTGCGGCAATTAGAATATGCCGTGGTTTGTTTCACGCTGCAGAATTCCGTGGTGGAAATCCGCAGTGTGGACAATGAGCTATTAAGTTCAATAGAACTTAATAGTTCCAGGGTAACGCCACAAATGTACGCCGCGTAAAATGCGGCAGAAATCCAGCCATGGGCATTAGCCCTTAGGGATAGGCCATCAATAGTTTACAAATAGACAACCCATTTAAAGAGGCGATATCCACATCGAAAATCCATTGCAAAAATTGACATGCTGAGGATTTCACATCCACACCGCAGGTAAATTTAGGCTGTAGATTTTTTTCTAGCAACATGTGAATGGAATTTCTCAAAATCCCATGCACTTTGCTGCTGTGATACACTACAGATTTCCTGCTATGGAAAATCTGCAGTGTATTTACCATGTGTGAACATACTCTAAGGAAGGCATACCAGCATGCGGACGTTATGGGTTATCAGAGGCAAATACAGGGGAAAATATAAGAGGAGTCCTAGCCTGCCCATGTTGTCCATATGTGATACTAAAAAACATTACACAGAGGGAGTATAAGACAATTACAATTTACAGCACATCCAGGCTGTTGCAATGGGATGTCAGAACGTATAATAGGAGAGAACTACATGTGTCAGTGCTTTCCTGGAAATAGGATCTCACTCAAAAACCATAATCATAAGCAGAACCCACAGTTTTTCACTGCTGAGCTCCCCAGCTCATGGCATCATTCTTCAGCTCCATTGTTTGGCATATTCATGCATTCTAAGCATGCTTGGAACTTGGAAATAAGGAAGATGGAACAATACCTCTGCAGCGCCACCTATTGGATGGCAGCATTCCTGCAAATCAATGTCTGACCCTTTATACAGGTCTTTAGAACAATAATTGGGAATTGAAAACCAAGCCAGAATCCATACACAGACAGCTGTTTCAGGGGTTTTGCCCATCATGAGTGTGCAGTAGGAACCTGACTTGGCTAGTGAGAGGTCTGTGACTTGAGTTAGGAGGGGTATTATCTCACCTTAAGGAGAGCACCTAGAAGGTGAGTGAGGAGCCTTATAAGGCCATGCATGCTCCTCTGGGAAGTATATTAAAATAAGGGAGACAGAACAATACCTCTGCATGTGAGAGATGATACTCCTTCCGATTCATTTATCAGCTAAACAGCATGAGGTCCTTTCCACTTCTGTTCTCTGCCATGCTGCTCCCACTTCCACCTAGGAGGCACCACTGGAAGCAAAAGGCTCAATCTTCCTTAATCAGGGGCGTAACTAAAGGCTCAGGGGCCTGGGTGCAAAAGGTCAGCTGTGCCCCGCCCCCCTTCCTCCATCATACCACTGCAAAGTGAATTTACATACATGATCTAGCCCCTTGGTGTAAGCTATCTAAACATGACTCAGTTCCAATACTACGTGAAAATGTGTTTGCAGCCCCATAAGCCACTTTTACATGGTCAAGAAAATCATGCGAGATTTGTGCATTGTGAGATGCATAAATTGTGCACGAATATGAGCCCCATTCTTTTAAGTGGGTTCATACATACGAGCAATTTTTTCTTCCCGCATTGCACGGAAATATCACGGCATGTCCTATCTTTGGGCATTCCCTTGGAACGCCTCGCATCACTCATTGTTTTTAATGGAGCTGGCACAGCATCACATGGCATACAAGATGCAAGTTTACCCATTGAAAACAATGGGGAACAATTCTGCGATCCTCTGTCGTGGTTAAAGTATTGCTACTTCCCAGATGTGATGCAAGCTGGTTTTAACACAAAAACTTCTCGCACGTTGACAAGCGTAATATTGGGCAGAGTTTCACGGCCCGACATCACACTCACCCGTGTGAAATTAGCCTTCAGCTGTGGTCATGTTTTTGTTGCATTTTTGAACCACAATTAAAATCACATTAAAAAACTGCAGGCGCTATTAAAAACCGGTTGTGGATTCAAACAGCACATGCATTTTTTTTGTTGGTTTTGCAGGTTCCTGATGCCTTTTTTAGTTGTGTGCAATCACATACAGTATATACCCAGGTTATACCAGCTGTACACATATAATTATATATAGCAACACAGATCACACGACTGGATCACATGACTGGAGCCAGCTCATGTGATCCGCGTTACTGTGCGACTACAGTTCCTCCTGAAATTTAATTTACAGGCTGTCCAGACATCACGCTCCGTCAGAGCCCCTGGTAATCGCTGGCAGTGCACTAATAGACTGCAGTTGTAACCACTCACAACTGCAGTCTCTCAGTGAGAGGGTCGCATGCCATGGGAGTCTGCAGCCTGTAATTGGCTGCTAGCTCCCTGGGTAACAGCCCTCCCCTCTCTGAGTACCGGCCCGTGAGCGCTGCCTCCCCTCCTCTTCTCTCCCTTTCACCTGCTCCCACAACTACACACTATCAGCCGCACCAATCACATGGATGGCATTTCATCCAGCCGGTAATGCACTCAATGTGCATTTTGCATATAGCAGAGCCTCTTGGCTCCCTCAGCGCAGGGGCCCAGTTGCAATTGCAACCCAAGCAACCACTAACGGCACGCCACTGGCAATAGTGTTCTGTATTGGGAGACATGCTGCATGATGCTCCATATGACAGTTCACAAAATACAAATCAAATACGGAATTAAAATACACTCATCTGAAAATGGCGTAAGACTAGTGCAGCGTCCGTGGAGCGGGCCACAGCCTAGGAGACAGCGGGGTAGAGTTTGGGCCATGTCATGGGGCTTTATCATCCTCGACCCGGAGGGTAACCAGGGACACGTCAAAGGGGCCGAGGGCAGGCTATTAAATGGGGGATAACCCAACTGTTTTACCTTAAGTCCTTTTGTCTCATGACACCACCATTCCATCAGCTGCGGTGGATCCAAGCAATGTTGTAAATAAAGGAGTCCACTTACAGGAATAAGTTTTAAAAAGCAGAGTCGGTAACGGACGGCAAAGCTCGTTTACTAAACAAACTTAGTAAAACAGTTCAAAACACTTTACATCCAGCAACAATTGAAGCAGCAAATCGGCATGCGATGTGACAGGGAGGATTCACAAGTAGGTAGGAAAAACCACAGACCTGTTATCTGTGGGTCATTATCCTGGCAGCACACTTCCTTCTCTTCAGCTCTCTACCGGTACACACTCACAAGTCCCATTGCACTCTGTGTTGGCTGGTAACTCCTATCATTCCTTCCTCTCTTTCTCTTTAGGCTACCAACTCTTGAGGGTATTAGTCCCCAAGCAGCCATTAGGCCATCCTCTCGGGCTCCTCCATTCTGGGTCTCAGTCAAGCAAGGTAGAGTTTCTCTTAGAAAAACGTACAAAGTTTTTTCCATTAGTACTCTGGGGTTGCGCATGTGATTTCAGCACACTGACCAACTATTTTCAGCAAATCTCTGTCTTTCTGGGACTGATCAATGAGGTCTCCTATGAGGCTATTTTTTCAGTGACCAATTGGTCTAGGATTGCATGTTTAGTGGTCCTTGTGTTTTGCATTCTTTGTTATTTATGTTATATTAGCCCTAGTTTTTAGTTTAATCCTAATAAAAAGTTATATTTTAGAAAGTGTCCCCAGTGACTTTGCTTATTTATTGACACTTTCCTTGGCTATACTGTGATTCTCTTAAATTTACTTCAGAACTTAATTGGTCTTTTAAAAATTGTTTTTGAATGTTTTCTTTAAAGTCAGAAAAGATTTTTGGCATCATAAATCACACTTTGAGGAGGCGGGATTTATGAATTGGCTTAGCCGCGGCTCAATGCAATGGCTGTGATGGGTTCTTCGAGTGTCGTGGCTCAGTTATTGAATGCAGCGTTCGAAGAACCAATCACAGGATTTATAAATCCTGTAACTGGGAAGGGATTCTGTGTGGGCAGTCAAGGACTGCAGGACCTATCTTCCCACAGTTTTTCCAAACTCCTGCCTTCTGGCGGGAAGTTTGAAAAGCCGGCGAAGGCAAAAAAAATCTCCCCGCATTTAGGCACAACTACGCTTCGCTCCAGTGAGCATAGTTGCGCCTATGCTGGTCTAAAACAACCCTCAGCTGCAGATTTTTACTACAGTTTTAAAGGGCCGAATCTACACAGAAAAATTCCCATTAAATCCCACCATTTGAATACATACTAAGGGCCTATTCACACGGCCTTATTTCCTTTTGTGTGCTGTCTATGTGTTTCTCGGACAACACATAGATGCATTATAGTCTATCAGGCTATTCACGTGTGTATAATTTCACATAGATCGATGGTGAAAAAAATCAAAGCCTGGCCTATTCTAGTCTATATCACAGATGAAAATAGGACATGGAGTGTCTAATGTCGGCAGAGATTGCATATTACATGGACGTGTGTCCGTTTGCTGTCTAATGTGAGCTAAGGCTAAGAATCTTGGATGCAACTCATATATGGCTGTCTGTATGCAACCTATGCTTTTCCAAAAAGCATTTTTGGTGAGTGTTTCTATTTTTCGTTATATTTTTAACATACGTTATTTTTTCTCGAATGTTTTCCATTCCTTTAGAAAATCCAACTGGAAAAATGTCAGATAAAATGCCAAGGCGGAGAACATGCTGCAGTTTGAAAAAATGGCAGTGACTCCAAAGCCCAACAAATAAATGCATTGCTTATAGTGAATTTTATATTTTAATGTAGACTTTAATGAAACATCTGGCAAAACAAAAAAATGGTAAATAAAAATGCTGTGGAAAATGCCACAAGCAATATGACGTTTTTCGAACAGATGCAGTATATGGAATCATCTCAATTATCTTTTTGTTAATATGCATTTTTTTAGTGTTTCGGAAGTAGAGTGCAGGAGCTTTTCCATTTTTTTAGTTGTACTGAAAGGTCTATGGAGAAAAATGTTGAAATTTTTGAAAAAAAAGGCAATTACCACAAAAACGCTAATAAACTATGTTTTATATGTGTAATATCATAATTTACAGTACTGTAGACTTACAGTAAGCAACCTTTCAGAAAGGGTCTAGTACCACTTGAGTTAAAACTTTACTTTTATTGCTTCATATTAAACAATGTTGACATGTTGAATGATCCTTACACATCATATGAGTAAAGGCCTGTGAGGTTCAAAAACGCATAAATTCCATTCCACATGTCTATAGTGTTTTATATAAAGCAATAAAAGTACAATGTTAATTCAAGTGGTGCTTGAGCCTTTCTGACAGGTTTTACCACATGTTTGCTGGAAGTCTTTACTGGTTGTCCACCAAGTTATATGTGTAACCTACCTTTCATTATTTAGATGCTACTGTCTTATTGGGTGAGCTAACTTTTTTCTATTTCATATCTCACAATTTTAAAACAACGAAAAGAGGGAAAAGTCCTTTGTTGAGTCATTTTTTTGTACGTCATGCCATGACCCTTTATATGAAACCAAGTCCTTTGAGTCATCTCACAGTAATAGCACCCATTAGTGAACCTCTCAAAGTACAGATACTGTTGCCTCTGATACCTCTTATGTGTCATATCTGCCATTTCTGTACCCCTTACCCACCTTCTTGGCCAGGTTGAGCAGAAACGTACACAGCTGAACTGAGCACATGTTTAACTTTTAGCCACGATTTTCTTCTGTGCACTCTTACCGTACTGCTGCTACCCCCAATGAATCTTTCAGCAACCCCAACATTGTACTAGTGCTACCTTTGTGGTCCCACAAAGTAATAATGCACTCTCTGTGCACCCTACATGCTAACCAAGATCTCTCTGTAGCTTCACTTAGTTATAAAGACATTTCTGTGGCCCCAGTTAGCTATAGTTCCCCCTCTATTGTCATATTTAACCCCTTAGGCCTCCTTCCCACGAACGGATTTCCGCCGCGTAAATTCGCGGCAAAAATCCGCTGCGTTGCCCCCTGCTATGAACCTAATAGCACAATGCTTACGGTGCGGAATTCCACCGCGGAATTTCGCACCGTGAAATCTCCCGTCCTCACCCGCAGCATGCTCTATTTGCCGCGGGTGTACGCACTGACGGCTTCCATTGCAGTCAATGGAAGCCGTCCGTTCACGCTATCTCCCGCTGTAACGAGCGGAAGATAGCGTGAAAAAACGCTTCCCCGCCTACCGCCGCGCGTCATATGACGCGGCCGGCGCGTCACGTGACACGGCCGGCCGCGTCATGTGACGCGGTGGGCGTGTCACATGACGCGACGGCGGTGGGCGGGGAAGCGTCTTCACACTATCTTCCGCTGGTAAGTATGGGGTCTCTGGGGGGCGCCGTGAGGGGCTTCACTGCGGAATATTTCGCAGCGGAGCCCGTCACGCTCGTGTGAAGCCGGCCTTAAAGGGGTTGTCCCGCGAAACAAAGTGGGGTTATACACTTCTGTATGGCCATATTAATGCACTTTGTAATATACATCGTGCATTAATTATGAGCCATACAGAAGTTATTCACTTACCTGTTCCGTTGCTAGCGTTCCCTTCTCCATGGTGCCGTCTAATCTTCAGCGTCTAATCGCCCGATTAGATGCGCTTGCGCAGTCCGGTCTTCTCCTTTGCTGAATGGGGCCGCTCGTGCCAGAGAGCAGCTCCTCGTAGCTCCGCCCCGTCACGTGTGCCGATTCCAGCCAATCAGGAGGCTGGAATCGGCAATGGACCGCACAGAAGCCCTGCGGTCCACCGAGGGTGAAGATCCCAGCGGCCATCTTTACAAGGTAAGTATGAAGACGCCGGACCGCGGGGATTCGGGTAAGTACTATCTGTTTTTTTTTTTGTATCCCTGCATCGGGTTTGTCTCGCGCCGAACGGGGGGGCTATTGAAAAAAAAACAAAACCGTTTCGGCGCGGGACAACCCCTTTAAGGACACGGCCTATTTTGGCATTGAGGACCAAATGATTTTTGGTATTTTTTCATCTCCATTTTTCAACAGCCATAACTTTTTTATTTTTCCGTCGACGCGGCCATATAAGGGCTTGTTTTTTGCATGGTGAACTGTAGTTTTTATTGGTACCATTTTTGGGTACACAGACTATATTGTAAAACTTTTATTATTTTTTTTATGATTGTAGGGAGAGAAAGCGCATCAATTCTGCCATCGATTTTTTGGGGGTTTTCTAGAGCGTTAATTATGCAGCATTAATGATACACTACATTTTTTTCTGCGAGTCGGTATGGTTACAATGATACCAAAATTCTTATATTTTTTTTAGGTTTTTCCACAATAAAAGTCCTTTTTTGAAAAAATTATAATTTTTTTTCTAAACTCACTGCATTTAAAGTGCTATAACTTTTTTTTTATTTTTCCATGGACAGAGCTCTATGAGGGCTTATTTTTTGTGAGATGAGCTGTAGTTTTTATTGGTACTATTTTGGGGTACATAAGTTTTTTTAACACTTTTATTGTGTTTTTTTAATGCTTTTTGCCGTGCAGGATAAAAAGCATATTCAATTTATTGTACACGTCATTGCGGACGCATCGATACCAAATATGTGGGATTTTTTTAATGCTAATATAAGAAAAAGCATTTAAAAAGGGTTGTTTAACTTTTTTTTTTACAATTTTATTTTTTGTACTTTATTTTGCTCTTATTTTTACACCATCTGTGTCCCTCTGAGGGACTTACACAGCAGGACTGCAGATCGCTACGATAAGTCATGGCAGGACTTCTCTCCTGCCATGCCTTATTGCTTACTATAGCGATCTTAGGCAATGGCAATACAGGACGCCGGTATCTGGCTTCCTGTTGCCATAGCAACCAGCCTGCTCTCGCAATAACAATGCGAGAGTCGGCTGGAGTCACAGAGGGAGCGCGCTCCCTCTGTGAACCCTTTCCCTGCAGCGATCTACTTAGATTGCAGCAGGGAAGGGGTTAACGGCGGGTGGGCGCAGCGGGAGGCTGGCTATCAGTGACAGCCAGCTCCTGCTGCGGGATAGCGAGAGATCTGCTATGATCTTGCGGTATCCCTATGACGTAAGGGTACGTCATTTTACGGGAAGTATCCCGCATTCATGATGTACCCTTACGACATGGGGAGATAAGGGGTTAAAGTTATATTGCCCCTTCTGTGGATCCACATAGTTATAGTTCTGTCCTCTGTGGTGCCACCTAATAGTGCTCACCTCTGTGCCATCACTTAATATTACAAAATTGGGAGGGCATCTCTTGGAATGAGAATTATTTATTTATTACATTGGTTGTAATACCCCTTTATTCAAATATTGAACATAAATTGGGGTTACAAGCAGTGGAATATTATTTGAATTAGAATCTGCAGATTTTTAAAAAACAGAAAAAAAATTCTTGTTAGAAGGTTTGAATTGTATTCTATTGAATAATGTGTTTATGTTTGTGGGGGAATGTCATCATCAGCAATGTGGGACAGCAATGGGGACTCAAGTCACCCCAAGTTATGCCAACTTGCCTATGGGGTGATTCAAGTTCTCTTATATTTATGACTAGAGATGAGCGAACCTACTCGTTTTGAGTAATTACTCGATCGAGCACCGCGATTTTCGAGTACTTCCGTACTCAGGTGAAAAGATTCAGGGGGTGCCGGGGGGGCGGGGGGAAACGTGGGGGGTAGCAGCGGGGAACAGGGGGAGCCCTCTCTCTCTCCCTCTCCCCCCCACTCCCCGCTGCAACCCCGCACTCACCCACGGCGCCCCCCGAATCTTTTCGCCCGAGTACGGAAGTACTCGAAAATCGCGGTGCTCGGGCGAAAAAGGGGCGTGACCAAGTACGCTCGCTCATCACTATTTATGACACATCCTTTTTTAAAGGATACATTTCATATTATGGTTGTTTTATTGATGACTTATTCTTTATTTAGAAAAGGGAGTAATATGTGGCTAAAGAATTTATGAATGCTTTAAATCACAATAGTTGGAGTTTGAAGTTTACACCTACTATATCTTCATCTTCAATAGTTTTCCCGGATTTAGAGATTAGTCATATGGGAGAGGTTTTGGTGAGTATATTTTATTTCAAGAAGTTATTTGAATGGCTACTTCCAATATAATAGTGCTCACTATCGGAAATGGGTAAAAAATATCCCGGGAAGCCAATTTTGTCAAATCAGTAGAAGTTGCACCTCATCTGAGGATTATATAAATCAGTTGAAATTAATCAGTAAGAATTTTCTTCTAAAAGGATATCCCAAGATACTAATTAGGACAGCTTATCAAAGTAGCTTTAGCAGGATTCAAAAAGAACTAACCATAAAAAGTGAGATGAGCCTCAGACTATGGTGTCTATTGAATTAATTAATGTAGATTGCAATATGTAAGCCGGACCATTAAAATATTGAGCGCAAAGGTAAATGGGCATAGATATAAAGCAAAGATAGATTTTCAAGATCAGAGTCTATTAAGACAGCTCTGTAATAAACATTGAGGTAGATTAGAGTCTATAAATATAACTCCCATTGAGCAAATACCGATGTCAGTACCCGATAGAGACCACTAGAGAAACTTTATTAAATAAAAACAATCCTATTGAATCTTTTCAATGAAATGTCTGGGTCTGAAGGGGTTTAAAGAGTTTATGTCTACAGTTGTGATATTTTCATGTAAAATACTTATTGGTGTAGGTGAGATATTGTCACGTTATACTGTGAAAACTTACCATACAAAGCATTATCCAAATGCTGAAATGTGGTGATGAACATCAGAGAGTGGAATAGAGATGCATAACATCAGTGCTCAAGCTGCTCCGCATGCCATATTAAATGGTTCTGTGTCTTTTACTGTTTTTCAAACACGTAAGCAATAGAGATGAGCGAGTATACTTGCTAAAGGCAATTGCTCGAGCGAGCATTGCCCTTAGCGAGTACCTGCCCGCTCGAGACGAAAGGTTCGGGTGCCGGCGGCGGGCAGGGAGCTGCGGGGGAGAGCGGGGCGGAACGGAGGGGAGATCTCTCTCTCCCTCTCTCCCCCCCCCCGCTCCCTCCTGCTGACAGCCGCTACTCACCGCTCCCCCACGCCGGCACCCGAACCTTTCGTCTCGAGCGGGCAGGTACTCGATAAAGGCAATGCTCGCTCGAGCAATTGCCTTTAGCGAGTGTACTCGCTCATCTCTAGTAACCAATTAACTTTTATCTATAAGTAGAAAAACATGGCTTCTTTTTTCCAAAAATAACATTACACCTGTCCACTGGTTGCATTTATTATGCAGACACAACCCACAAACGGGTGTAGTCCTATTTTTGAAAGAAAGCAGCCATGTTTTTCTAATTGAGGATCACCTCATTAAGAATTGAGTGTAAAGGAAGCTCCAACACTTGAATGTATATGCAAAGACTGTATTCTAGTAGATGGTGCCAGAAAAGTATAGTCAGTGCATTTACACTATGTTTCTTAGGAGCTCAAATGCTATATAAACTCCCCTCTTTACCAACCCTCTGAGGTCTCAGCCAGAAACATGTAGGTGTATGGAGGGGTATGAAGCATATAGGTGGTGTTGTGGCACGTCAGTAACAGACAGAGGCACAGGCAACACATTTTTTTCAAAAAACTTTACAAAACAAAAGCAAAGGTTAGCGGATTTCACTCTATCGGAGGGCATTTGTAATTGAACGTTGCATAAAAAATTACACAGAATTCTAACACATTATATGAAATATTTGGGTACATCTTCTCTGCATTACCTATTGAAGTGGGCCACAACAAGTCACCTGACAGTTTAGTGTATTGGCTTCATATGCCCTATACAGACTCTTCTAGCCACAGTCTCAACCTATACCACCCTGTTGGGGGTGCATCAGTTTGTGCAAGACACCTAATGTGTCGTCACAATTTATCTTAGGTCTACCCTGTTATGACACGCTTCCTCGCTGACGAGTCAGGTACTTGTTTTACCCTCCCCTCACATCTGTCATAACCATCATATTATGGATAACATTTGGTACATGATATTTACAATTCCCTTCACATCTAGCAGCGGTAATACATCCCTCAATACCTCAGGCCTTACAGACATGTGCCCAATATCTACATCTCTTCGTAGACATTGATCTCTTTCTTCCCATAGAGGCCATGTCTTCACACCAGGATGTACAATGTTCTCGATGTCACCACTCTATCGAGGTCTCTCATACAATACTATGTTCTCTCTTTTTGTATACAGTGCACACCATTAACATAAACATCATTAAGCAAAAATTCCTATACTCCATCCATACATGACATAATTGGCTACACAAAGGTTAAACATCATCACTTCACACCATTTGTTGTTAACAAAATAATCCTCCGCCACTTGCGGAAAACAGAACTAGTTTGTATACACTCTACGAATCTTCTCCATGAATGTCCAGGTTGAAGTCTAATTAATGTCCCAAAATGCTACTAGCAGTTCGAGCCTCTGTTAATTCACACAAATCTATTAACAACCACAACTCATAACTCTTTTATATGTACCTGCATGGTGTCTCAATCATTCTTGATCACTCGGGCCCATACACCACCCTTTTCCATTGTACTCCGTGTGCCTCTGCATCACTCTTCACTCCCACTCCCAGTACAACGGAGACTTCCACCCAGTCCCAACAGTGCCCTAACACAGTTCTCCACCTGGCTGATTCTCGGGCTGGCGGGCTGACCCTATCACACTCACTTAGTGCCGCCTGTTACAGCAGCCACTACACTATAAAGGGGAGCGCATGGCAACGATTACCCCTTACAAGCAGGCAGGCCACTTGTGTATTATACTTTTCTTATATCATATTTTTAAAAAATTGGGAAAAAAAACTCTGCATTTTAAGACACTACCTGGAACCAATATATCACTATCCCTTCATGCTTACAGTAACTGTCCCCATATTTTATGTTTCATCTGATTTGTCCATGTTCATGCTGATATGTAATTAAATCTTGGTTTATAAATGTCCCTGATGATTGTCATCACTGTGCAATACGATGCGGTTTTATTTCTTCATATCAGTGTTAAGTGGTTAACTGCATATTACAGAAAGCTGGGCCAGTTCCCTTTCTGATGTGCATACTGTAGCAAAATGCACATAAACTAAGAAAAAGATTTCCATAAAGTGAAGTTATATTTCTGTCAGTGTGTATGCAGTTTTATTGTTACTATTACTCTTAGCCATCTCTTCTCATTCGTATATTGCTGAACACATTTATTGCCCGGATAAATTCTTCATGAGGCTTTGTATTTGTTTAACTGTAAGATCAACAGACAATAGTTAGACTTTTCTATGTTTAACTGCAGAGTCTACTTGTATGGACATCATTCAGGAATTCACTAGAATATTAAAGAAGCTGCTATGGAAAGAAAAATCCTTAAGTGTGAGCTACACTATGGCTTTGGCCGCTATTCTATTCTGTCAGTCGTCTTCTTCTGTACTGAGGATAGTCTGGACAGTTCTCTGTCGGACATGCGCAGTACAGATTTTACTGCACCATCGCTAGGCGATGATGTGGGTTCCGCAAACTTTACGCCCGAAAATGGAGCATGCTGCAATTTTTCCTCTGTGAGCAGAAAATCGCAGACATTGTCCACTCATGTGAGTGGACATGCAGATGCTCCATTGGTTTGAGTTGGTGCAGAATACCATATATTGTCCGCGTGGAGATGATCACGGATTCCGTAATTTAAGTCCGGTCATATGCAGCGGAATCCAAACCTATGCCCGGGCCAGTGTCCCCACATACCTGATTGGAATCTTCTTAATCTGTACCGCGGATGGTCTGTCCAGCGCACATGCGCAGTACAAGTTTTGCCATGCCGTTGCTAGGTGATGACGCGGATCCAGTGGCTTTTCCACAATGCTGTTCCAAAGCCTTCCGCACGGAGTCCACCTAAAAATAGAGCATGCTGCGATTTTTTTCCTCCGCAAGTGGAAAATCCCAAATGATTTCTGCTCGCGTGCAGGGAAAAATCACTTTTCCATTGCATGCTATGGGCGGTATTTGCTGCGGAATCCGGGGGTGGACGCTGTCGCAGTGATGAGGGGACTCCCTTAGTGTTCAGTGATGAGGGGACTCCCCACTGGGATGAAGGAATCCCCTGTCACAGCTGTCACAGCCCCATTGAAAGCAAGGGAACCCCTGCCGGGATTTTCAGAGGGGGATGCACTTGAAATGTAAGCCCTACCTAAAAATATGCCCTGGATGCTGGAAAAATGTAAAAAAAATAAATAAATTAAAACATCACCTAAAAGTGGTGTTCGGGGCTCTGCCAATCAGAGGCAGCACTTTCAGAAGGTGGGGATTTTTCAATCCCCAGCCAGAAGAAGCTGAAGAAGAACAGTGCGCTGGACCCGGGAAGAAGACGCGCCGGAGCTGGACACCGTTTCTAGGTGATGTATTTTTTTCCCCAGTATCTAGGGCTTATTTAAAGGCTTTGACAGTAAGATTTCCTACTGCCATAGTAGGATTTCCTACTGTCAAAGTTGAATCAATTTGCACGAAAGTCGCAGTTTTGTGCGAATCGCAAAACGCTGTCCTATTTTTTGTAGGTGCAAATTTTACTTGCTTATGAAAAACGGACATGTGACTGCTTTCATTGGAAAACATTGGTTCTAATAGAGCCGTTTCTTTTTCGCACCCATACATGTGGGGGGAAAAACGCTCGTCTGACTGAGCCCTTACCAAGCAGGAGCTAAAAATCAAAGAAAGTTTATGCAGTTCTTGTATTTAAAGTTAGATGTGCTGCTAAATATTAGCCATCTAATAGAAAGCATTAATTAGTGCCCATTTCTGCAATATTGTGTGACCCAGTTGGTTGCTGGGCACTGCTGGCTAACACATTGCTTTTACTGCATAGGAATACAACTTACATGGCTTTCTCAGCAGCTTTTAATGTGTGTCACGGATCGAAGGAAGATTTTCAAAGCCAAGAGGTGTAAGAGGCTGTTATTACCAAAGTGGTTTTGATGTAAACAAGAGTACCTTGGTGAGCGCCCTCAGAAATACGAAGCAGCCTCTTTGGGAGCTGGCAGGCATGAGTAGTGAGAGAGGCCTCGTCATGTGCTACTTTCTGAAGTGGGGTTAATTGGAAGCTGTCAAGAAGCAGGCAATTACTGACACAAACTGAACAGCAGTCTGTGCTGGGAAGATTCAGGACTTCATGCCTGGCCTACTTTATATAAGATGGTCTGTCTTATAAGAAAAGATAATGATTTATCAGTATAACTGGCTTGACTTTGGGTTCTTGACCCCCCTGGCAGTGAAGCAGTTAAAGTATACATTTTCTAATGCTAGCTGTAGTGAAATTATGCCTTTTGTTTTGCCACAAATCGAGTTTAAACACTCAGCATTTTATGAGATCTTCCCATTCCCTGATCTCATAAAATTTCCCACCTATAGGACAATTTTTCACTTTTTTCCTGCAATGAAAAGTTATTTGTGCCAGAACAATCTGATGTCAAGACGTGAAGAGTGAGACCTCAGTTAGTCTTCAATGAGTCATTTTATAGTGCTGTCCATCACCACAAAATCTGACTTTATTTAAATATAAAAGGGACGATGTGAGTGTCACACTGCATTGAAAATGTGACATAATATGCAACGTTCTTGTGATTTCTACTGCCGCAGTTAAATTTATCACTACCATTCCATTCTCTGTGCATGCATAATTCACTAAGCTTGTATAAATGCTTCTAATAACACTCCTGCCTCTTCAAATGCCAAAAAGTGTTGTTTCGCATACCATACAGTACAGAAGTATGTGCTCACATGTAATAATTCCTGTAAGGTCCAACACCCTCCAATAGAATCAATAAGATGTTTTTTTTTCACTATTTAAGCATACATTTAGGACATAGTATCACTTGCTGGTTGGTAGGAGTCCAACCTCTTAAACCCCATCTAAGATGCATACATCACAGAAGGGGAAATAAAGGAGCATAAAAACAATCACAGAAATCGGCCATTACTTACTAAGTAAGGAGTGCATATAGATGCATCCTCCTCTCACCATGCAGGTAGCTGACTACCAAATGAGGGAGCCAATTGCACCTGTGCAGGACACCGATGAGACAGCCACTCACACTGCCTCTTGATATAGAGGGGGGTGGCTGCTTAGCGTATACTCCCACACAGAGTGGATACAAAGTGGCAGATCTTCTGATATATGTAGTTCACCATGCAGACCAGCAACCTATTAATGATGCCATAATAATTTGGCGGGTTGCCCTGCACTTCCATCAGTGAACCACATTGGTACTGCCACCCTGGGCTCCCCCTGGAGTCTTAAAGCCACGCTGCATGTGAATGATAGATAATAAATGCAAGGCATTAGTTGGATTTTGGCCGAGATACATCAGCCCACTAACCACTAAGTGTTACTGGTCTGCATGGTGAACTACATGCATCAGAATGGTCTGCCACTTTGTATCCACTCTGTGTGGGAGTATACGCCAAGCAGCCACCCCCCTCTATATCAAGAGGCAGTGTAAGTGGCTGTTTCATTGGTGTCCTCTAACAGGTGCAATTAGCTCCCTCATTTGGTAGTCAGCTACCTGCATGGTGTGAGGATGCATCTTTAAGCACTCCTTAATCAGTAAGTAATGACTAGAGATGAGCGAACACCAAAATGTTCGGGTGTTCGTTATTCGGAACGAACTTCCCGCGATGCTCGAGGGTTCGTTTCGAACAACGAACCCCATTGAAGTCAATGGGCGACCAGAGCATTTTTGTATTTCGCCGATGCTCGCTAAGGTTTTCATGTGTGAAAATCTGGGCAATTCAAGAAAGTGATGGGAATGACACAGAAACGGATAGGGCAGGCGAGGGGCTACATGTTGGGCTGCATCTCAAGTTCACAGGTCCCACTATTAAGCCACAATACCGGCAAGAGTGGGCCCCCCCCCCTCCCAACAACTTTTACTTCTGAAAAGCCCTCATTAGCATGGTATACCTTTGCTAAGCACCACACTAGCTACAACAAAGCACAATCACTGCCTGGATGACACTCCGCTGCCACTTCTCCTCGGTGAAGTGCTGACCAACCGCCCCCCCTCCCCCCCACAGCGCACACCAAAGTGTCCCTGCGCAGCCTTCAGCTGCCCTCATGCCACACCACCCTCATGTCTATTTAGAAGTGCGTCTGCCATGAGGAGGAACCGCAGGCACACACTGCAGAGGGTTGGCACGGCTAGGCAGCGACCCTCTTTAAAAGTGGCGGGGCGATAGCCCACAATGCTGTACAGAAGCAATGAGAAATAGAATCCTGTGCCACCGCCATCAGGAGCTGCACACGTAGGCATAGCAATGGGGAACCTATGTGCCACACACTATTCATTCTGTCAAGGTGTCTGCATGCCCCAGTTAGACCGGGCTTTTTAATTCATAGACACAGGCAGGTACAACTCCCTGTTGTGAAGTCCCTGTGGACCGACAGCATGGGTGGGTGCCAGGAAGCCACCGGCGGTACATAGAAATATCCCATTGCATTGCCCAACACAGCTGAGGTAGTAATGTCGTGCGTAATACAGGTGGGCTTCGGCCCACACTGCATGCCCCAGTCAGACTGGGGTTCTTTACAAGTGTACAGATGTGTTAAAAACTCCGTGTGCACCTACAGCATGGGTGGCTCCCTGGAACCCACCGGCGGTACACAAAAATATCCCATTGCATTGCCCAACACAGCTGAGGTAGTAATGTCGTGCATAATGCAGGTGGGCATCGGCCCACACTGCATGCCCCAGTCAGACTGGGGTTCTTTAGAAGTGGACACATGTAGGTTAAACTCCCTGTGGACCCACTGCCTGGGTGGGTGCCAGGAAGCCACCGGCGGTACATAGAAATATCCCATTGCATTGCCCAACACAGCTGAGGTAGTAATGTCGTGCGTAATACAGGTGGGCTTCGGCCCACACTGCATGCCCCAGTCAGACTGGGGTTCTTTACAAGTGGACAGATGTATTAAAAACTCCGTGTGCACCTACAGCATGGGTGGCTCCCTGGAACCCACCGGCGGTACATAAAAATATCCCATTGCATTGCCCAACACAGCTGAGGTAACGTCAGCTGTAATGCAGGTGGGCTAAAAATTAATTTGATTACACTGTAGGCGAGGGCCCACAAAAATTGCTGTATCAACAGTACTAATGTACATCCCAAAAATTGGCCATGGCCAGCCAAGAGGGCAGGTGAAACCCATTAATCGCTTTGGTTAATGTGGCTTAAGTGGTAACTAGGCCTGGAGGCAGCCCAGTGTAACGAAAAATTGGTTCAAGTTAAAGTTCCAACGCTTTTAAGCGCATTGAAACTTATAAAAATTGTTCAGAAAAATTATTTAAAGGAGATGTCTCGAGGAAGCAGTTAAATTTTTTTTTTGCCCAGTCCCCCCCATTAAACATACATTACTAAGCCCCCCTGTAAATGACATTTCTAGCTGGTTCGTACTTACCGTTCCAGCGTTTCAGCAACTTATAAAAGTTTCCTCAAGATGGCCGCCGGCTCTTTCCCCGTCGCTCGCTGCAGCCCGACGTGCGCGCTCCCGAGACGCCGCCAGCTGTGTCTCCATGGCAACCGGACGCATCGCAGCCGCCGACCAGACGCCCCGCAGCCGCCGACCAGACAGCAGGTAACCGGCGCTAGCCCCCGGCTCCCCAGCGCTAGACCCTCAGCCCAGGTGAAGGCCCCGGAGCCCAGCGCTAGGTTCCGGAGCCCAGCGCTAGTTCCCCCGGCCTAGCGGCAGCCCCCCCGGCCTAGCGACAGCCCCTCCATCGCAGCGGCAGCCCCCCCCGGCCTAGCGACAGCCCCCCCATCGCAGCGGCAGCCCCCCCCGGCCTAGCGACAGCCCCTCCATCGCAGCGGCAGCCCCCCACGGCCTAGCGACAGCCCCCCCCGGCCTAGCGCTAGTTCCCCCATCACAGCGGCAGCCCCCCCCGGCCTAGCGACAGCCCCCCCATCGCAGCGGCAGCCCCCCCCGGCCTAGCGACAGCCCCCCCCCGGCCTAGCGCTAGTTCCCCCATCACAGCGGCAGCCCCCCCCGGCGCAGCGACAGCCCCCCCCGGCGCAGCCCGGCGCAGCGGCAGCCCCCCCGGCGCAGCCCGGCGCAGCCCGGCGCAGCCCGGCGCAGCGGCAGCCCCCCCCCGACCCATCACTTACCTGGGAGGCTTCTCGGGGCTGCTGGGCTGGGCTGGGCTGGGCTTCTCCGCTGGGCAGCTCCAGTTTCTGCACCTTCCTCTAACAGAGGATGGTGCAGAATGGCCGCTTCAGCGCGCTCCCGAGCAGTGACAGCTCGTCTGCGCATGCGCAGAAGAGCTGTAGCGGGGAGCACACTGAAGCGGCTCGTGCTGAATGCAGAAGACCGGACTGCGCAAGCGCGTCTAAAAAAGCAAGCTGCCAGCGAATTTAGACGGAACCATGGAGACGAGGACGCTAGCAACGGAGCAGGTAAGTGGAATAACTTCTGTATGGCTCATATTTAATGCACAATGTACATTACAAAGTGCATTAATATGGCCATACGGAAGTGTATAACCCCACTTGGTTTCGCGAGACCACCCCTTTAAGTGAGCCTTGTGGCCCTAAGAAAAATTGCCCGTTCAGCGTGATTACGTGAGGTTTCAGGAGGAGGAGCAGGAGGAGGAGGAGGACTATTAGACACAGATTGATGAAGCAGAAATGTCCCCGTTTTGGATGGTGAGAGAGAACGTAGCTTCCATCCGCGGGTGCAGCCTACGTATTGCTTACGTATCGCTGCTGTCCGCTGGTGGAGAACAGAAGTCTGGCGAAATCCAGCCTTTGTTCATCTTGATGAGTGTTAGCCTGTCGGCACTGTCGGTTGACAAGCGGCTACGCTTATCTGTGATGATTCCCCCAGCCGCACTAAACACCCTCTCCGACAAGACGCTAGCCGCAGGACAAGCAAGCACCTCCAGGGCATACAGCGCTAGTTCAGGCCACGTGTCCAGCTTCGACACCCAGTAGTTGCAGGGGGCAGAGGCGTCACCAAGGATGGTCGTGCGATCCGCTACGTACTCCCTCACCATCCTTTTACAGTGCTCCCGCCGACTCAGCCGTGACTGGGGAGCGGTGACACAGTCTTGGTGGGGAGCCATAAAGCTGGCCAGGCCCTTAAAGACTGTTGCACTGCCTGGGATGTACATGCTGCTCGATCTACGCACATCCCCTGCTACCTTGCCCTCGGTACTGCGCCTTCTGCCACTAGCGCTGTCGGCTGGGAATTTTACCATCAGCTTGTCCGCAAGGGTCCTGTGGTATAGCAACACTCTCGAACACCTTTCCTCTTCGGGAATCAGAGTGGGCAGGTTCTCCTTATACCGTGGATCGAGCAGTGTGTACACCCAGTAATCCGTCGTGGCCAGAATGCGTGCAACGCGAGGGTCACGAGAAAGGCATCCTAACATGAAGTCAGCCATGTGTGCCAGGGTACCTGTACGCAACACATGGCTGTCTTCACTAGGAAGATCACTTTCAGGATCCTCCTCCTCCTCCTCCTCCTCCTCCTCCTCCTCAGGCCATACACGCTGAAAGGATGACAGGCAATCAGCCGGTGAACCGTCAGCAGCGGCCCAAGCTGTCTCTTCCCCCTCCTCCTCATCCTCCTCATGCTCCTCCTCCTCCTCCTGTACGCGCTGAGAAATAGACAGGAGGGTGCCCTGACTATCCAGCGGCATACTGTCTTCCCCCGCCCCCGTTTCCGAGCGCAAAGCAGCTGCCTTTATGCTTTGCAGGGAATTTCTCAAGATGCATAGCAGAGGAATGGTGACGCTAATGATTGTAGCATCGCCGCTCACCACCTGGGTAGACTCCTCAAAATTACCAAGGACATGGCAGATGTCTGCCAACCAGGCCCACTCTTCTGAAAGGAATTGAGGAGGATGACTCCCACTGCGCCGCCCATGTTGGAGTTGGTATTCGACTATAGCTCTACGTTGTTCATAGAGCCTGGCCAACATGTGGAGCGTAGAGTTCCACCGTGTGGGCACGTCGCACAGCAGTCGGTGCACTGGCAGCTTAAAGTGATGTTGCAGGGTGCGCAGGGTGGCAGCGTCCGTGTGGGACTTGCGAAAATGTGCGCAGAGCCGGCGCGCCTTTACGAGCAGGTCTGACAAGCGTGGGTAGCTTTTCAGAAAGCGCTGAACCACCAAATTAAAGACGTGGGCCAGGCATGGCACGTGCGTGAGGCTGCCGAGCTGCAGAGCCGCCACCAGGTTACGGCCATTGTCACACACGACCATGCCCGGTTGGAGGCTCAGCGGCGCAAGCCAGCGGTCGGTCTGCTGTGTCAGACCCTGCAGCAGTTCGTGGGCCGTGTGCCTCTTATCGCCTAAGCTGAGTAGTTTCAGCACGGCCTGCTGACGCTTGCCCACCGCTGTGCTGCCACACCGCGCGACACCGACTGCTGGCGACATGCTGCTGCTAACACATCTTGATTGCGAGACAGAGGAGGAGGAGGAGGAGGAGGAGGGTGCTTTAGTGGAGGAAGCATACACCTCCGCAGATACCACCACCGAGCTGGGGCCCGCAATTCTGGGGGTGGGTAGGACATGAGCGGTCCCAGGCTCTGACTCTGTCCCAGCCTCCACTAAATTCACCCAATGTGCCGTCAGGGAGATGTAGTGGCCCTGCCCGCCTGTGCTTGTCCACGTGTCCGTAGTTAAGTGGACCGTGGCAGCAACCGCGTTGGTGAGGGCGCGTACAATGTTGCGGGAGACGTGGTCGTGCAGGGCTGGGACGGCACATCGGGAAAAGTAGTGGCGACTGGGAACTGAGTAGCGCGGGGCCGCCGCCTCCATGATACTTTTGAAGGACTCCGTTTCCACAACCCTATACGGCAGCATCTCAAGGCTGATGAATTTTGCTATGCGGACGATTAACGTTTGAGCGTGCGGGTGCGTGGCGGCGTACTTGCGCTTGCGCTCCAACAGTTGCGCAAGCGACGGCTGGACGGTGCGCTGAACTACACTGCTGGATGGGGCCGAGGACCGCGGAGGTGAGGGTGTGGGTGCAGGCCAGGAGACGGTAGTGCCTGTGTCCTGAGAGGGCGGTTGCATCTCAGTGGCAGGTTGGGGCACAGGGGGAGAGGCAGGGGTGCAAACCGGAGGCGCTGAACGGCCTTCGTCCCACCTTGCGGGGTGCTTGGCCATCATATGTCTGCGCATGGTGGTGGTGGTGAGGCTGTTGGTGTTGGCTCCCCGGCTGAGCTTTGCGCGACAAAGGTTGCACACCACTGTTCGTCGGTCGTCAGGCGTCTCTGTGAAAAACTGCCAGACCTTAGAGCACCTCGGCCTCTGCAGGGTGGCATGGCGCGAGGGGGCGCTTTGGGAAACACTTGGTGGATTATTCGGTCTGGCCCTGCCTCTACCCCTGGACACCGCACTGCCTCTTGCAACCTGCCCTGCTGATGCCCTTGACTCCCCCTCTGAAGACCTGTCCTCCTGAGTAAGCGTTGCACACCAGGTGGGGTCAGTCACCTCATCGTCCTGCTGCTCTTCCTCCGAATCCTCTGTGCGCTGCTCCCTCGGACTTACTGCCCTTACTACTACCTCACTGCAAGACAACTGTGTCTGATCGTCATCGTCCTCCTCACCCACAGAAAGTTGTTGAGACAGTTGGCGGAAGTCCCCAGCCTCTTCCCCCGGACCCCGGGAACTTTCGAATGGTTGGGCATCAGTGACGATAAACTCCTCTGGTGGGAGAGGAACCGCTGCTGCCCAATCTAAGCAGGGGCCCGAGAACAGTTCCTGGGAGTGTTCCCGCTCCTGAGCAGGTGTTATTGTAGTGGAGTGAGGAGGCTGGGAGGAAGGAGGAGCAGCAGACAGAGGATTCGGATTGGCAGCAGTGGACGGCGCAGAACTGCGGGTAGGCGATAGGTTGCTCGAAGCACTTTCTGCCATCCAGGACAGGACCTGCTCACACTGCTCATTTTCTAATAACCGTCTCCCGCGTGGACCCATTAATTGGGCGATGAATGTGGGGACACCAGAAACGTGCCTCTCTCCTAATCGCGCAGCAGTCGGCTGCGACACACCTGGATCAGGAGCTTGGCCTGTGCCCACACCCTGACTTGGCCCTCCGCGTCCTCGGCCGCGTCCACGTCCTCTAGGCCTACCCCTACCCCTCAGCATGCTGTATTACCAGTGATTTGATTTCACAGGCAGCTAATAAATTGGCGCAAGACTGCAGGCCAAATATAATTTTTTCCCTTTTTTGAAAACGAAAGGCCCCACTGCCTCTAGTGAATGAATAATCTAAGTTTAATAACTGTGCTGTTTTCCTGCTAATGTGTCACAGAACGTGAGGGTAGCAGAGTTATTAACTGTGGCAGAGCAGGTATTTTTTTTCCCAATTAAGGAAAGCAAATGGCGAAGCCAGGAGTAAAACGTAGCTGGGTGCGTATGATTTTTACAGGTTGCACACGCAGCCGACACGTGTCCACCGGCGTTAGGACGGACAGAGGCAGGACAAATAGAATTATTTTCACTTGTTTTACAAGCAAAAGGCAGCACTGCGTATATTCAATGAATAATAACTGTGTTGTGGCCCTGCCTATACAATTCTTTCCCTGCAGTATCAATGGAGGGTGGAATGCTCTGCATAGGCGATTTTGAGAAGCAAAAAAAAAATGCAGCACAGCTAGCAGCAGCCTGGACAGTACTGCACACGGTTAAATATGGCCCTAGAAAGGACCGTTGAGGTTCTTGAAGGCTACACTCACTCCTAACACTCTCCCTGCCTATGCAGCACTTCTGTCCCTAATGCCGGGTGCAACGCTCTGCAGAGCCGATTTTGAGAAAAAAAAAAATGGCACTGCTAACAGCAGCCAACACACAGCTATCAGTGGCCCTAATAAGGACCTTTAGGGGGTCTTGAAGCCTACACTAACTACCAATTCTTTCCCTACAGCAGCTCCGGTACAAACAGCACTGTCCCTCACTAACTCACACGGCATCTGAGCCGAACCGCGGGAGGGGCCGACTTTTATGTTCGGGTGACACCTGATCTTCCCAGCCACTCACAGCAGGGGGGTGGTATAGGGCTTGAACGTCACAGGGGGAAGTTGTAATGCCTTCCCTGTCTTTCAATTGGCCAAAAAAAGCGCGCTAACGTCTCAGGGAAGGAAGTGAAAGTAACCAGAACACCGCATGGTGTTCGTTACGAATAACGAACATCCCGAACACCCTAATATTCGCACGAATATCAAGCTCGGAAGAACACGTTCGCTCATCTCTAGTAATGACCATTTTCTGTGATTGTTTTTATGCTTCTTTTTTTCCCCTGTTGTGATGTATTTATATTAGTGTAGGGACCCACTACAATGCAAGGAACCGTGAAGTGGTTAGTGGGCTCATGTATCTTGGCCAACATCCAACTAATGCCTTGCATTTATTATCTATCATTCACATGCAGTGTGGCTTTAAGACTCCAGGGGGAGCCCAGGGTGGCAGTACCAATGTGGTTCATTGATGGAAGTGCAGGGCAACCCGCCAAATTATTATGGCGTCATTAATAGGTTGCTGGTCTGCATGATGAACTACATGTATCAGAATGGTCTGCCACTTTGTATCCACTCTGTGTGGGAGTATACGCCAAGCAGCCACCCCCCTCATTATCAAGAGGCAGTGTGAGTGGCTGTTTTATTGGTGTCCTGCACAGGTGTAATTAGCTCCCTCATTTGGTAGTCAGCTACCTGCATGGTGTGAGGAGGATGCATCTATATGCACTCCTTACTTAGTAAGTAATGGCCGTTTTCTATGATTTCCCTCTAAGATGCATAGTTCACAGCACAATGACTTCTAATTTTTTCCTTGTACAGGAGAACTCCTGCCCAGACGCTGTGTGGGTATTGCAACTCTTCACACACAGGATGAGAGCAATGATGTGCCGAGAAAATGCTGAGTTTGCCTTGGACCTTTTGTTCTCCTGATTGGTGGGGATCTCTGCTGTCAGACGCCTAAAATCAGCAAGTCACAGTATATTGTATATACCGTTCTGTATGTGTCATGGCTTCTTACCTCTTAATTTCAGCAACCGATACTTCCTTTGCAAGTTTAACATAATTAGGGCGCCCACCCACTGGCGTTTGCGTTTTCCGCGGGAAAAAAACGCAGCGTTTTCGCCGCGTTTCCCGCGATTTTTCCGCGCGTTTTTCGCGGCGTTTTCGCGGCTTTTCCGTTAATTTCCATTGACATTCATGGGTGCATTAGGAGAAAAATAAGGACACATATGCAACTGACAGTTCCTATGTTAAAAACGCAAACGCAACGCAAAAAAAAAACGCCAGTGGACAGGAACACATGTTATCTCTATGCCTGTGCAGGAAAAACGCAAAACGCAGGTAAAAAAACGCCAGTGGGTGCTCGCCCTTAATGTCAAATTCCCAGGACATGAAAATAACCCAAGTGGAGCTGAACAGCAATGCAAATATTTGGCTTTAATATGTTAAAGAATATATCATTCTATTATTTCATATTAGTCTACATGTCAGTACTTAATAATTTACTGTTGGTCTTAAATCTTACATATCATATGATCATACTTAATTTTTGAGAAGGGACTTCAAGCATATTTCAGTAAGTATTTTCTCCACTGCGATGCGATTCTAAAGTTAAAGTCTCGCATCGCAGTGCGAAAAAAAAATCGGCATGACGCCAGGATATCGGCATCACGCCAACATATCGCCAGTCTTTTCAATGGGGCCAGCGGCCGCAGCGCTAGCTCCATTGAAAAGAGATGGAGAATGTGGGGACCTCTGCCACAGCTGTCACAGCTGTGGCAGAAGTCCCCGGCATTCTATTCCATTGCTTTCAATGGGATCGGCACTGCTGCTGATCCCATTGAAAGCACTGCTGTCTGCCAAGCCCCGCAGAATGATTATCGGGGTAGGGCTTGAAATATAAGCCCTTCCCCGATAATCTGGCAAAAGTGTGAAAAAATTTTTTAAAAATGTATTACTCATCTCTCCTGCGCTCAGCCGCGTCCTCCTGCTGGCTCCCTGGCACTGCTATGAAGCTCTTTACCATAACGGTAAGCAGCATCTGTCATTGTCCACAATGCTTGGTGGCATGCCCCATGTAGATAGGTGAAGGAGCTCAACTGCTTTTGTTCCCCTTAGGGCTCCCACTCACTCACAGCGCAAGAGAGAAAATATTGCCAGTGGATGGGAGCCCTAAGGGGAACAAAAGCAGTTGAGCTCCTTCACCTATCTACATGGGGCATGCCACCAAGCTTTGTGGACAATGACAGATGCTGCTTACCTTTATGGTGCTGGGATGCTGTCTGCAGCTGCTCCTGGGAATGGATGGAATTGCAGGAAAGGGAAAAGACGAGTATGTGGGCCACCTGGGAGATTTGTCAGCTCTTGACAGAGTTCAAGAGATTTTCCCTTTTTTCCAGGAGTGACCAAGGCATTCTGCAAAACTTAGCAAGTATTAGAGACCTTACACAGGAGGTGAAAAGCAGGGGAACTTGAACTAGCAGTACTATAAATCCCAGGATGATTGGGAATTCAGCCACTGCATCCCAGATGCAATATAGCATAGTCACTAGAGATGAGCGAGCACCAAAATGCCCGCCCGGGTGCTCGTTACTCGGGACGAAATTATCGCGATGCTCGAGGGTTCGTTTCGAGTAACGAACCCCATTGAAGTCAATGGGCGACTCGAGCATTTTTGTATATCGCCGATGCTCGCTAAGGTTTCCATTTGTGAAAATCGGGGCAATTCAAGAAAGTGATGGGAACGACACAGCAACGGATAGGGCAGGCGAGGGGCTACATGTTGGGCTGCATCTCAAGTTCCCAGGTCCCACTATTAAGCCACAATAGCGGCAAGAGTGCCCCCCCCCAACAACTTTTACTTCTGAAAAGCCCTCATTAGCAATGTATACCTTAGCTAAGCACCACACTACCTCCAACAAAGCACAATCACTGCCTGCATGACACTCCGCTGCCACTTCTCCTGGGTTACATGCTGCCCAACCCCCCCCCCCCCTGCATGACCCAGTGTCCACAGCGCACACCAAATTGTCCCTGCGCAGCCTTCAGCTGCCCTCATGCCACGCCACACTCATATAATCCTGTGCCACCGCCATCAGGAGCTGCACACGTGGGCATAGCAATGGGGAACCTATGTGCCACACACTATTCATTCTGTCAAGGTGTCTGCATGCCCCAGTCAGACCGCGTTTTTTTATAAATAGTCACAGGCAGGTACAACTCCGCAATGGGAATTCCGTGTGCACCCACAGCATGGATGGCTCCCTGGAACCCACCGGCTGTACATTAATGTATCCCATTGCAGTGCCCATCACAGCTGAGGTAACGTCCGATTAAATGCAGGTGGGCTTCGGCCCACACTGCATACCCCAGTCAGACTGGGGTTCTTTAGAAGTGGACACATGCAGTTACAACTCCGTGTGGACCGACAGCATGGGTGGATCCCGGGAACCCACCGGCGGTACATAAATATATCCCATTGCAGTGCCCAACACAGCTGATGTAACGTCAGCTGTAATGCAGGTGGGCTAAACATTAATTGGATTACACTGTAGGTGAGGGCCCCCCAAAATTGGTGTACCAACAGTACTCAGCCTTGACTGGGGAGCGGTGACACAGTCTTGCTGGGGAGCCAGAAAGCTGTCAAAGGCCTTAGAGAGTGTTCCCCTGCCTGTGCTGTACATGCTGCCTGATCTCCGCACCTCCCCTGCTACCTGGCCCTCGGAACTGCGTCTTCTGCCACTAGCGCTGTCGGATGGGAATTTTACCATCAGCTTGTCTGCCAGGGTCCTGTGGTATAGCATCACTCTCGAACCCCTTTCCTCTTCGGGAATGAGAGTGGAATGGTTCTCCTTAAACCGTGGGTCGAGCAGTGTGT
Source organism: Eleutherodactylus coqui (assembly GCF_035609145.1). Taxonomy (NCBI): domain Eukaryota; kingdom Metazoa; phylum Chordata; class Amphibia; order Anura; family Eleutherodactylidae; genus Eleutherodactylus; species Eleutherodactylus coqui. Next base: position 245,697,541 of record NC_089839.1, on the reverse strand, counting down.
ACACCCAGTAATCCGTAGTGGCCAGAATGCGTGTAACGCGAGGGTCACAAGAAAGGCATCCTAACATGAAGTCAGCCATGTGTGCCAGGGTACCTGTACGCAACACATGGCTGTCCTCACTAGGAAGATCACTTTCAGGATCCTCCTCCTCGTCCTCGTCCTCCTCCTCCGGCCATACACGCTGAAAGGATGACAGGCAAGCAGCATGTGTACCCTCAGCAGTGGCCCAAGCTGTCTCTTCCCCCTTCTCCTCATGCTCCTCCCCCTCCTCCTCCTCCTCCTCCTCAACGCGTTGAGATATAGACATGAGGGTGCTCTGACTATCCAGTGACATACTGTCTTCCCACGCCTCCGTTTCCGAGTGCAAAGCGTCTGTCTTTATGCTTTGCAGGGAACTTCTCAAGAGGCATAGCAGAGGAATGGTGACGCTAATGATTGCAGCATCCCCGCTCACCATCTGGGTAGACTCCTCAAAGTTTCCAAGGACCTGGCAGATGTCTGCCAACCAGGCCCATTCTTCTGTAAAGAATTGAGGAGGCTGACTCCCACTACGACGCCCATGTTGGAGTTGGTATTCCACTATAGCTCTACGCTGCTCATAGAGCCTGGCCAACATGTGGAGCGTAGAGTTCCTCCGTGTGGGCACGTCGCACAGCAGTCGGTGCACTGGCAGATTAAACCGATGTTGCAGCGTCCGTCTTGGAGTTGCGGAAATGTGCGCTGACCCGGCGCACCTTTCCGAGCAGGTATGACAAGTGTGGGTAGCTTTTCAGAAAGCGCTGAACCACCAAATTAAAGACATGGGCCAGGCATGGCACGTGCGTGAGGCTGCCGAGCTGCAGAGCCTCCACCAGGTTACGGCCATTGTCACACACGACCATGCCCGGTTGGAGGCTCAGCGGCGCAAGCCAGCGGTCGGTCTGCTCTGTCAGACCCTGCAGCAGTTCGTGGGCCGTGTGCCTCTTCTCTCCTAAGCTGAGTAGCTTCAGCACGGCCTGCTGACGCTTGCCCACCGCTGTGCTGCCACGCCGCGCGACACTGACTGCTGGCGACGTGCTGCTGCTGCTGACACATCTTGATTGCGAGACAGAGGTTGCGTTGGAGGAGGAGGAGGGTGGTTTAGTGGAGGAAGCATACACCACCGTAGATACCAGCACCGAGCTGGGGCCCGCAGTTCTGGGGGTGGGTAGGACGTGAGCGGTCCCAGGCTCTGACTCTGTCCCAGCCTCCACTAAATTCATCCAATGTGCCGTCAGGGAGATATAGTGGCCCTGCCCGCCTGTGCTTGTCCACGTGTCCGTTGTTAAGTGGACCTTGGCAGTAACCGCGTTGGTGAGGGCGCATACAATGTTGCGGGAGACGTGGTCGTGCAGGGCTGGGACGGCACATCGGGAAAAGTAGTAAGAACTGGAAACCGAGTAGCGCGGGGCCGCCGCTGCCATCATGCTTTTGAAAGCCTCCGTTTCCACAAGCCTATACGGCAGCATCTCAAGGCTGATCAATTTGGCAATGTGCACGTTTAACGCTTGAGCGTGCGGGTGTGTGGCGGCGTTCTTGCGCTTGCGCTCAAACAGTGGCACTAGCGACGGCTGGACGCTGCGCTGAGAGACATTGCTGGATGGGGCCGAGGACAGCGGAGGTGAGGGTGTGGGTGCAGGCCAGGAGACGGTAGTGCCTGTGTCCTCAGAGGGGGGTTGGATCTCAGTGGCAGGTTGGGGCACAGGGGGAGAGGCAGTGGTGCAAACCGGAGGCGGTGAACGGCCTTCGTCCCACCTTGCGGGGTGCTTGGCCATCATATGCCTGCGCATGCTGGTGGTGGTGGCTCCCCAGCTGATCTTGGCGCGACAAAGGTTGCACACCACTGTTCGTCGGTCGTCAGGCGTCTCTGTGAAAAACTGCCACACCGTAGAGCACCTTGACCTGTGCAGGGTGGCATGGCGCGAGGGGGCGCTTTGGGAAACAGTTGGTGGATTATTCGGTCTGGCCCTGCCTCTACCCCTGGCCACCGCACTGGCTCGGCCTGTGCCCACATCCTGACTTGGGCCTCCGCGTCCTCGCCCGCGTCCACGTCCTCTAGGCCTACCCCTCAGCATGGTGTATTACCAGTAGTGCAGAAACAGAACGCTGTAATTAAATGTGCCGCTTATTGGCCTGTGGTTGGAGGCTGACCTCACTTACCGAACGCACAGCAGAGCCAGGAAATAATTTTGCGCAAGCCTGCTGTAACACTTAGCTGGTTGCGTATGAATTAGGAGGACAACTACACCCAGCACAGACCCAGCACACTGAGGACAGTCACAGGCAGCCCAAATAGATTTTTTTCCCCAAATGTTTTTGGAAAGGCCCACTGCCTATATTCAATAAATATATGTCTTCTGTCCCTGCCTCACCACCACTACTGGCCCTGGAGTATGTATAATTACTGCAGGGCGCAATGCTCTGCACGGCCGATATACAAAAAAAAAAAAAAGTGCAACACTGGAAAAAGCAGCCTCCACAGTACTGCACACGGTTAGATGTGGCCCTAAGAAGGACCGTTGGGGTTCTTGAAGCCTAAAATACTCCTAACACTCTCCCTATAGCAGCTCCGGCACCAACAACACTTTCCCTCCTCCATGTCAGAATAAATCTGTGGCGAGCCGCGGGAGGGGCCGATTTTTATACTCGGGTGACACCTGATCTCGCCAGCCACTCACTGCAGGGGGGTGGTATAGGGCTTGAACGTTACAGGGGGAAGTTGTAATGCCTTCCCTGTCTTTCTATTGGCCAGAAAAGCGCGCTAACGTCTCAGAGATGAAACTGAAAGTAACTCGAACATCGCGTGGTACTCGTCACGAGTAACGAGCATCTCGAACACGCTAATACTCGAACGAGTATCAAGCTCGGACGAGTACGTTCGCTCATCTCTAATAGTCACTAGTGGTAACTGCTGTTTAGCTGTTCAGAGGACTCAGGGGTCCCAAGACTTCCTGTATGATGGCCATGGTGTGGGATGCTCCCAGATATCTCTACATAGGTGCAGGATGTAGCTGTGTTGGACATCAAGCTAACATTCGGTGATGCTAGCAGCTGCATGATATTCCTGTTCCCCCAATCCAGGCTACTTCCTGGGATGCCCCTCCAGGCCATTGAATCACAAATATTCCTAACTGGACGCCCTTCCTCTCTACACAGGTGACTACTCTCCTCCAATCATGTCTCCTCTCTGATGAAGCATCATGCAATGAGTGGGACTCATGCCTTTGGGAGATTTGCAGTGCTACTCTTTCCATGTTCGAAACGGCCCCTCTCCACCTCTAGGCTTACCTCCTCTCCAAGCCACTGTTGCAGATAATGTCCTCAGGAAATGGTCTGTGGCAGTGCCCAGAAGCAAATGGAAGCACAAGAAGGAGAGCTATTTGTGATAGCCAAAAGGTCCTTTATCTCTTCCAGGGTTGTTGGAAAGATCTTCTCTTTTTCCAAATGTCTCATGGACATTCTGGGAGAGTTGGCAAGCATGTGCATGCCCTGAGGATGATTACTTCTTGTTACAGTCATGGTCAGAAAACACAGCATGATTTGATGAATTGGCAATCTAAACTTCAGCTTCAGGTAGCATGAAAAATAATATTTATTTCTGTTTGATAATTGTGTTAGTGTACTTGCCCTGTATCAAAGACTTAATTTTTATCCACAAGAAAACGGTTGCAATGTATTAGTAAATCAGAAGTTAAAGCATTTGTCAAAGCAGGGTATTTGTTTGTTTTTAACATATTGAGATATTGTTAGTTTTCTTTTTATTTGTAGCAGCCACTTTGATAGAAGTGATAACAGGAAGTACAGTGATACTGCTTGTTACTTTTGAAATAGCTTTTCTTTTCCTGATCAATGTTTATTAGGTTGCACCTTCTTTATATATAGTTTGGTAAACTGTGCGCAGAATGTTAGTGGTCCGCTATTATCCTCTGCTTCAAATAGCTCACTTTCTACTGAACATCGCAGGCACCCCGTATTTCATCTTTCTCCTGTCTTTCCTTAAGAGCTCATTATATACTGTGACAAATGGCAAACAAAGAAGAAGACCTCCCCCAAATAATGCTAAGTCCAATAGCACATAATATGCTTTGTCTGGGGTGCATTTACAAAATGTGCATCAGGTGTGGTGGGTGACTCTTTCGCTCCACCCCCACCTTTACCTGCCTCACATCCACATTTGCACTTTGCTATTTATTGATTGTTTACATATATATTTGGTTGTATAGACCTGTAATATTTAATATGTGTTTTAACATTTATATTGGTATATATATATATATATATATATATATATATATATATATATATATATATATATATTTTTTTTTCTTTAATTCAAGCTTATCTGTATGTATGTTGTCCAGCATACTTATATTTGTGACAAAGGTGGAAAAGGTATAATTCCACTATCAACTGCTAAGCAGGTAATTGTGTTTTCAACCAATATGGCTATACTTTCTGTTGTCACACACATAGAAGACTGGAGAGGAAAATGCCAATATCTTTGTAACAAACATAATTCCCAAATGTTGTCCATTGGACTAACTTGACATGTTCTGAAAGTTATTGGTATGATATTAACAGTTTATTTGCATGTAGCAAAAATGCTGTAGAATTTCCACAGTGGAAAATCCCATGATAAACTCCGACATTGCCCCACTTACAGTCTTTTCGAGCCACATTCGTTTCTTTCTACCTGTAGTTCTTTTAGTTTTTTTGTCGCTACCTGGTAAGGCTTCCTATTGAATGGCAGCTGGAAATGAACTATATTGTGATCACTATTTACCAAGTGTCTCTCAACCTGCACCCTCATGATTCTGTCTGGTTTATTAGTTAATAATAAGTCCAGGATGGACCTCCCTCTAGTTGACTCCCGTGCAAGTTGGGTATCTTTAACTGTTCCCAAGAACTTATAACCCTTGTGAGATTCGCAGGTTTCATCTTCCTATATTATATCTGGATAATTAAAGTCTCCTATAATAATTAATTCATTGCTGTTAGACACCTCTTCTCTTAGCCTTTTTAATAAGTTTTCAGTTTCTTCTTTTATTTTTAGTGGCCTATAGAAAACTTCTATCAGGATTTTGTTACTTTTACCTCCCTGTATTTCTACCCATAGAGATTCCACATGTTCATCTTTTACACCTATATCTTCTCGTAGCCTCAACATTAAGTAGGATTTAACATACAAACATACCCCTCCCTCTTTTTGGTTCCCACAATCTCATCAAAAGAGATTGTAGCTCTGTAAATTCACCGCCAAATCGCACTGATCATCAAACCATGTTTCCGTTATTCCTACTATGTCGTAATTTTCTTCAGACATTCTCGCTTCAAGCTCACCCACTTTACTTATCAGACTTCTTGAAATTTGTTGCCATACAATTTATGTGGGTGTTGTTATTCCTTCTATTCGTTATGCTGCTTATGCTCCTATTAGCTGTCCTATCAATTCTAACTGCACTAACCCCAACCCCCGCTCGGCCCCCATTCCCAATACTTGATCCCAGGTCACTTTCTTCTCCCCCAGCACAGCTTCACCCTCCCCATTGAGATGCAGTTCGTCCCTTCTGTAGAGCCTGAAGCAGACAGCAAAGTCAGCCCAGTTCTCCAGGAACCCGAAGCCCTCCTTCCTGCACCAACTCTGGAGCCATTTGTTTAGCTCCCTAATCTCCTGCTGCCTTTCTGGTGTGGCTCGTGGTACAGGTAGTATTTCAGAGAAAACTACCTTGGAGGTCTTCACCCTAAGCTTAGATCCTAGGTGCCTGATATCATTTTTGAGGGTCCTACATTGACCACTTACTTTGTTGTTGTGCACCATGACTGCTGAATCCTCACTAGCCCCTCTGAGTAATCTGTCAACCCGATCCGCGATGTGTTGAACTCGAGTGCAAGGAAGACAACACACTGTTCGACAATCCTGGTCTTTGTGGCAGTTTGCTCTGTATGTCCTACTTATAATTGAGACCCTCACCACTATGACCTGTCTAGCCTGCCCTGTGCTCCCCTTCCCCTTCTTAATGGAGCAGTCATCTCCCTGGCATTTAGTGTGCATATAGTGCTGTAGTGGTACTGACCCTGTAATGTCATTCCCTTTGCAAATGTATTGGGGTGTGCCACTTCAGGACTAGCCTCCTTGGTTCTCTCCCCTTTGCCCCTTCTAACTGTCACCAGCTAGCTACCTGCCTGTCCTGCTCTTCCGAACTACCATCCTCTCCCGCATCTAACCCAGCAAGTGCCTGCTCAGTGAGCAGCAAACTCCTTACCATATTGTCAATGGATCTCAGTGTTGACAATCGCTCATTTAGATCCAGGATTTGGGCTTCCAAATGTGCGACGTGCATGCATCTTGTGCAACAGTATGCACCCTCAATCTGCTGATAAGGAACTGCAAATATTGCACAAGTAGAACACTGGACGACATTGTCAAGCATAGAGCACATTCTAGTGGGCATCTACAAATTTACTTACAACAGTAACGAAAGTCAACTACATCACACTCCTCATGTGCCTCTGCCCGTTTGCAATCACTCATGTGCCTTTGTGTTTTTGCAACCTCTCACATGCCTCTGGCTGTTTGCAACTTCTCACGGGCCTCTGCCAAATCACGTCTTAATTTTTTTTTTCTGTGTTTTTTTTTCTTGAATCGCTCACATGCACTCACTGCCGGCTCACTCTCAGTAACAACTGATTTGCTTTGCTTACACACTCACTTACTTTCTTACACCCTCTCACCTGCAAACTCACACTCACTTACACCCACTTACAACCCCTTACATTTACTTAGACTCACTTATACCCACTTACACACAAAATATACTTATGCACCCTTGTCAGCAGCAGTCGTCTTCACAGCTTCACAGCTCCTCTTCAACCTGGTAACATCACCTGTAGGCTTAGTGTCGGGACCTCTGCAATCTCTGGCTTCCTGCTCCTCTTCTCTCTGCCAGACAGATCCTCCAGCGGCTTTTCCCTAGAGGCTCTCCTGGTCTTCTTTCAGCTCTGCTGCCACTCCGATGCTTCCCTGCTCCTGCTATCTGCTCCATGAACTCCTGATGATGTCACTTGTTGCTGCTGGTGGTGCTGCTGTTGCTCTCCTTCTCCTGCTTCTGCCATATTTCCTCCTCCTACTTCCCCCAAATGAAAAAATTGCCAATATGGAAATATTGAGCTACAGCTATCATATCTGCACGAGGAACAGCACTCTTAGGGCTCCCACCCACTAGTGTTTTTTTCTCCACTGCGCTGTGAGACTAAGTGAAAACTCTTGCAGAGCACTGCGAGAAATCGCAGCGATATCGCTGTGACAGTCTTTTCAATGGGGCCAGCAGCAGCAGCGCTAGCCCCATTAAAAAGATATGGAGAATGCTGTGGCAGGAGTTTCCTTCATCCCTGCGGGGACCGTGGGGATGAAGGAACCCTCTGCCACAGCTGTGACAGCTGTCACAGCTGTGGCAGAAGTCAGCAGCATGCTATCCCATTGCTTTCAATGCTGCCGATCCCATTGAAAGCAGTGGTTTCTGACAAGTCCTGCAGAATGATTATCGGAGAAGGGCTTGAAATATAAACCCTTCCCCGATAATCATAAAAAAGTGGTTAAAAAAATAATAAATAAGTTACTCACCTCTCCTGCTGTCAGCCGCGTCCTCTGGCTGGCTCCCCGACACTGCTACTGAGCTCTTTCAGCAGACGGGGATTTAAAAATCCCCGCCTCCTGAAAGGGCTGTGCAGATTGGCTGAGGGCTCAGCCAATAGCAGCTACTGCTTAGCTATTGGCTGAGCGCTCAGCCAATGGCAGATAGCTCTTAGCTATAGCAATATCTTAGCTATTTTTAAAGCTCCGTCTGCTGAAAGAGCTCAGTAGTAGTGCCGGGAAGCCAGCCGGAGGATGCGGCTGACAGCAGGAGAGGTGAGTAACTTATTTATTATTTTTTTAACCACTTTTTTATGATTATCGGGGAAGGGCTTATATTTCAAGCCCTTTTCTGATAATCATTCTGCAGGGCTTCTCAGAAACCACTGCTTTCAATGGGATCGGCAGCAGTGCCGATCCCATGGAAAGCAATGAGATAGCATGCCGCTGACTTCTGCCACAGCTGTGACAGTTGTCACAGCTGTGACAGGGTTCCTTCATCCCCGCGGTCCCCGCAGGGATAAAGGAAACTCCTGCCACAGCTTTGACAGCTGTCACAGCTGTGGCAGAAGTCAGCGGCATTCTCCATATCTTTTCAATGGGGCTAGCGCTGCTGCCGCTGGCCCCATTGAAAAGACTGGCGATGTCACAGCGATATCCCAGCGATTTTGGGATATCTGCCTGCGTTTTTCTTGCACTGCGATGCGAGACTTTAACTTTAGAATCGCATTGCAGTGGAGAAAAAACCGCCAGTGGGTGGGAGCCCTTAAAGTGCTGTTGCTGCTTGTGGTAGTGAAATTGCTTCAGCTCTCATACACCTCCTTCCAAAACCAAAATGTTTTAAAGCACAAGAAACATCTGTAGCTCTACAGCTTTTCCTAGGGGAAGGCCCATGCTTGGCTGTTCTGTTAAATGGTAAAATTTGCCATCTGCAAACTTAATGGCATTGCTTTTAAAACAAGCCGCACACCTGCTGTCATGCGTAGCAAACTTTTTGGTAGCTCTAAAGCTATTCCTTGATGTGGCTCGTGCTTGAGTGTTGTTTTCACCTGGCAGAATTCACCCTTGTTAAATGTATGACATTGCTTTTAAAACAAGCAGCACACTTGTTGTTTTCCTTGGCACAATTTATGATCTAGTAGACCCTATGTGGGTCTTGTTTTGTTTTCATTGACACCCCTGTGCTATGATTGAGCCCTATACTTCTGTACACTATATTGACCAATTTTGGGGAGAAGCACAGTGTTTCCCAGTTGTGAGTCTGTATTCCCATGCAATTTTGGGGTCTTTGGCTGCATCGGGGACCTTTTAGACGACAAATTAGTGAACCCGATTTTTTATCCCATTGACTCTAATGGGAGACAGAATTGACCTTCATGGTGAATTTTATAAAGTTGGCTGCATACCGACACAAACCAATTATTCCACTAACTGCCCATTGCTGCACATAATCCAACCAGTGCTTTCACATAATGGAGAAGGCATTTACGTTAATCTCCTTCTCTCTACCAGCTAAGTAAACATCTATAGATCACTTTCTGGAATTGGCTAAAAATAGCTTTGATGATGCACCTACATTAGAGATGAGCGAGCGTACTCGGAAAAGCACTACTCGCTCGAGTAATGTGCTTTATCCGAGTATCACTGTGCTCGTCCCTGAAGATTCGGGTGCCGCTGCGGCTGACAGGCGAGTCGCAGCGGGGAGCAGGGGAGAGCGGGCGGGAGAGAGGGAGAGAAAGATCTCCCCTCCGTTCCTCCCCGCTCTCCCCTGCAGCTCCCCGCTCCGTGCCGGCACCCGAATCTTCAGGGACGAGCACAGCGATACTCGGATAAAGCAAATTACTCGAGCGAGTAGTGCTTTTCCGAGTACGCTCACTCATCTCTAACCTACATGTTTAGTTTGTCACATATGTGTACTGCTGAGTGTCTTCTGTGTACGTCTGACTGAACTTTTACAATTCTGGTCAACAGTAACGTAGCTGATAGAAAAGGAGGATAGCCATAGAAACTAGTCTCAGTTTCTTGGTATTGGAGGCTAATTGTCCACTCTTCAGAAGTTCAGAGACCCTGAGCTGTACCTTCTGAGCCATAGACACCCTATCCTCTGATGAATACATTGGTAGGGAAAATTTCCCCCTGCAGGGGAGTCATGGTCTTATAATATATTTTAGGCCTACACAAAAGAGAATAGTGTTCCAAGTCCACTGATGTACAAGTAAAGGAGGAGCCAAGGCTCTTTTTTTAGTGTAACATAGTAACATTTTTATAGTGTGTATTTATTTATTTATTTATTTATGTATTTATTTTGAATTAACTCATTTTGTCAAATGTCCAAAGCATGTGCTACTGGGATAAATCAGATTCCCATATGTACATGCTGCTGCAGGACATCCAGGAAATACAAAATGATAGTATTTTTTTAATCAAGACATCTGTAAATGTACTTTATTTTTTTAATTTATATACATTGGGGCAATGAAAAAAATGGCTGGAGAGGTGCAAATAGCCTTTAAGCAAATCCAATGTGATGAGAAAGATTAATATGTATTTGTTTTGTGTGTACTGGATAGCAGTAAAGTGTCAATGTCTGGGAGCATTTGAAAATGCCAGTAGCTTTTCTGCATAAAACTTTTGCTAAATTACCATAATTGAGAGTGGGTAATCACTACAGAGAAATGTAAATTCTACAGCACTGAGCTTTTATTAATAATTCTTTGTACAGTAAATGTCACTTTTATGTATTATTTTATTCAGTCTTTCAGTTATGTAAATTTAGTAAAAGAGGATGGAGTTCCCTGGACAAACATGTTGAATGTATTGTGGTCCAACAATAAAGACAGAATATACATGCATTAACTGCCAGCTTATTCTGGACACTTATTTTAACCCCTTAAGGACCTCCCCTTTTTTCATTTTCATTTTCAGGTTTTCCCTCCCCACGTTCAAAAAATCATAACTCTTTTAACCCTTTCCAATCCAATTTTTATGCTGCTTTGCTAGGGGGCTTACTCTTTTTCTGCCATTATACAACGGCACTATATGCTGGCTAAAGCCAGTACTGCAGGAGGTGACATGTTGGATAGGCTCCGACAGCAGAGAGGCTGGTAATATACACTAAGAGAACCCCAATGAATGTCTTCCAACATCGGAGCTATACAGCCTTAAATCTTAATGTCTTCAGAGGTCACAGTGGATTGGAAAGGGTTAATTATCCATCAATGTTGCTGTCTGAGGACTTGTTTTTTGCAGGATGAGTTGTATTTTTCAATGGTACTATCTAATGTACCGTATAATATCCTGAAAAACTTTTAAAAAATTCTAAGTGGAGTGAAATGAAGAAAAAAAGCACAATTCCACAGTTGGGGTCTTGTTTCTATAGTGTACACACTGCAGCAAATAATGACATGATTACTTTATTCTATGGGTCAGTATGATTCCTACAATACCAAATTGTATAGTTTTTTCTTAGTGTAGTACATTTAAAAACTAAAATATCTTTGAAAAATGATAAATTATTTTCTGACAGCTATAACTTTTAATTTTTCCGTCAGCATAGTTGTGCGAGGTTTCTTTTTTGCGGGGTGTCCTATAGTTTCTGTTGGTACCATTTTGGAGTACATATGACTTTTTGATTACTTTTTAATATATTTTTTCTTGAAGCTAGTGTGACCAAGAAAGCGCAATAATGACACTGTGTATTTTTCTTCTGAATACATTCATTGTGCAGGGTAAATTATATGGACTTTTATTAAGACCGTGATACCAAGTATGTATTTGGTTTTTTTTTATTTAGATTTTTTTATTATAAATATAAGAAAGGAGCTGAGTAAAATTCTATTACCTTTTTTCTTAATAATTAATAAAATCTTTTGAAACTGATTTTTACATTTTTCTTAGTCCCCATAGGGGACATGAACTTGCAATTGTTTGATTGCTCCTGCAGTATGATGTAATAACATAATATTACATCATACTGCAATCTGACAGGCAATCTACTAAGCCACAGACATAGCTTCATAGGCAATTTGCAGTGGCAGCTCTGGGAGCCTTTAGAAGGCCCCCAGCTGCCATAGCAACCAAGTGACACCCCGCAATCTCATCACAGGGGGACGTTTGGGGCATTTAAATGCTGCTGTCAGAATTGACTGTGACATTTAAAGGCTTAACAGCCAGGATCTGTGCGAGTGCTGTTTGGAGCTTTTTAGGAGTGGGTGTCGGCTGTAAGAAACAGCCGACACCCACATTGTATGGACCCCTATTCCCCCTCCTTACAAAACCTGAAGGCACAGGATCTAACTATACATCCTGTGTTGTTAAGTGGTTAAAGAAGTTTTCCGGAACTTAACTACTGTCTATCTTCCGGATAGGTCATCAGTAGTTGATCAGTGGGCTCCGCCATCAGGACACAAAGCAATCAACAGTTTACAGTAACTATGAAGCTCAGGTGAGCACCATAGCCACTTCAGTCCATACCAGGCACAGCACCATACATTGTTTAAGGACTGTGCCTGGTATAGCAGCTCAAAGAATGGGAATTGAATGGAACTGAACTGCTCTGAGGCAATGTGATCTATGAATGTGATGCTTGAGAAGTAGTCTAGTGACTGTATGTAATATTATTACACTCAAGAAAGTCATCCAAGCCCCTCTTGAACTCTTTTAGTGAGTTCACCATCACAACATTATTGGGCAGAGATTTCCATAGTCTCTCTGCTTTAAAGTAAAGAACCCCCTTCTATGTTGACATAGAAACCTTCGTTTTTCTAAACATAGAAGATACCCCCTTGTTACATTCACAGTCCTGGATAAAAATACAGCATGAGCGAGATCTCTGTATTGGCCACTAATATATTTATACATTGTTAGAAGGTTGCCCCTCAACTGTCCTTTTTCTAAAGTGAATAACCCCAATTTTGATAACCTCTCTGGATATTGTAGTCTGCCCATTCCATTTATTACTTTAGTTGCCCGCCTCCGAACCTGCTCAAGCTCTGATATATGTAATTCTTGAGCACCGATGCCCAAAACTGTACACAATATTCTATGTCTGGTCTGACCAGTGACTTGTAAGGAGGGAGAACAATGTTCTTGCTATGTGCCCATAGACCTCTTTTGATGCACCCCATGATCCTATTTGGCAGCAGCTTCCTGACACTGGTTGCTCTAGTTAAATTTACTATTAACTCAAATCCACAAGTCCTTTACATGTCAGTGTTATCCAGTGATTTCCCATTTAGTATATAATCCTGAAATGTATTTTCCCTGCCCATATGCATAAGCTTACATCTATCAGTGTCAAAACTCATTTGCCACTTTCTTCCCAAACCCCCAACTTATTCAGATCCATTTGCAACTGTCCTCTCTTGTGTTAATTACTTCCCATAGTTTTGTGTCATCTGCATATATCGATATCTTACTGTACAATCCCTCTACTTTGTCGTTAATAAATATATTAAAAAGAATAGGGCCCAGTACTGCCCCCTGTCATACCCCACTCATAACGGTGACCCAATCAGAGTATGTACCATTTATAACAACCCTGTACTTTCTATCACTGAGCCAGTTACTTACCCAGTTACACATATTCTCACCCAGACCAGGCATTCTTATTTTATATACCAACCTTTTATGCACCTCAGTAACAAGCGCCTTGAAACGTCCAGGTACACAAGATCCAATGACTCTCCTCGGTCCAGTCTAGAACTTACCTCCTCGTTGATGTTGGTCAGATTGGTTTGACAGGAGTGATCTTTCATAAACGCATGCTGATAAGGAGTTACACAGCTATTTTTATTGAGGTACTCCAAGTGCAGCAGAAAATGACCCACAAACTTTTCCCAACCCTCCAAACGAAGAGGCTGCAAGGGTAAGGGATGGATAGCTTCCTTTTGCTGAAGCTTAGGGAGAGTCTGGCTTCTATTTGGGCTGCCATCCCAGTGTCCACCAGGATCAGAAGTTGAGGTTGGCTCCTCCAGATGAAAACTTCACCAAATGCTTTTCTCAAACAATTCATGTGTGCAATCGTTTTGTTTATGGTTGCACCAGTGTTTCACACACCCACAATTAGCTCACATTGTTTGCCATTATGTCTTGTACTAAGCATTTGGGTAATTACAGACTGTTTTCATATTCACCTTCTTATATTGTCATGTGATTTGACATCAGTATTACAGATATGGCAGTACTTTCAAGCAGCAACTCACCTTCATTGTTTTAATAAGCATACTGCTTCTAAAAAAAATGTTTAATTGTGTAAAAAGTCACACGGATGTAATGGAATGCATGAACGCACGCATTACAATAAGTCAATTTTTTACACACTGAAATCGGACACACTCACATGTTATAGAGCCTTGTGTGGCGCATAATGTTAAGGCAGAAGAAACGCAGTTCTAAGCTTTCCTCACAACCTGAAGGTTACAAGTTTGATCCCTGCATGGTTCAGGTAGCCGGCTCAGAGTTGACTCAGCCTTCCATCCTTCTAAGGTCCGTAAAATGAGAACCCAGCTTGGTGAGGGATAATAAATGAAATTACCTGAAAGCGCTGCTGAATAAGTTGACACTATACAAATAACAAGATTTATTTAGTTTTTATTTTATTCATATGGGCGACTTTGCCCGGTACTGCAGGATGTCCCATTCAATTAAACTCAGTCCTCCATTGGTTCAAAGTTGATGAACTACGATAAGGTTAGGCCATTAGTATTAATGTTCTGGAGAACCTGTTTAACAAAGGGAAAAAGTTGCATTCTATGCTTCATTGATTGTTCTGTATCATTGTACATTTTCCATACATGGGACTTGCACGTTAACCTTTTCCAATCCAACTTTTTTTTCCCTCCATTCTCCCCAGCTCTAATTTATTTGGAGCTGGGGAGAATGGCATTCTCCCTTCACCCTCCTGATCTCTTGCAGAGATCAGCAGTCTGCCGGCGGTCACATGATCGTTGGGGGAATGCAGAAGTAATACTTCCACATTCTCTCTTCACCCTCCTGGTTTCGGCTGTGACTGATAGCCGAGATCAGTAGGGTGCCGGCGGTCACATGATTGCCTGGCGGAATACAGAAGTAACACTCCCCGCATTCTCTCTTCATCCTCCTGATGCACCCCTGTTCATTACCGGCGGCCCCGGACACCATCAGCTGATGAACCTCTGTTCATACCTGGAGGGGTATGTTCATCCTCCTGATGGGGCAAGGCCTGATTTCGGTTGTGAGTGAGAGCTGAGGTCAGGAGACTCCCAGCGGTCACATGATCGCCGGGTGAAATGCGGACGTGTTACTTCCGCATTCTGTCTGCATTACGTAGCGCTAATGGAGCACTATGTAATGTGTAAAGGAGAAGGCAGAGAGGGTTAAAAACTAGAGATGAGCAAGCACCAAAATGCTCGGGTGCTCGTTACTCGAGACGAATTTTTCGCGATGCTCGAGGGTTCGTTTCAAGTAACGAACCCCATTGAAGTCAATGGGCGACCCGAGCATTTTTGTATATTGCCAATGCTCGCTAAGGTTTTCATTTGTGAAAATCGGGGCAATTCAAAAAAGTGATGGGAACGACACACAAACGGATAGGGCAGGCGAGGGGCTACATGTTGGGCTGCATCTCAAGTTCCCAGGTCCCACTATTAAGCCACAATAGCAGCAAGAGTGGGCCCCCCCCAACAACTTTTACATCTGAAAAGCCCTCATTAGCAATGCATACCTTAGCTAAGCACCACACTACCTCCAACAAAGCACAATCACTGCCTGCATTACACTCCGCTGCCACTTCTCCTGGGTTACATGCTGCCAAATCCCCCCCCCCCCACGACCCAGTGTCCACAGCGCACACCAAACTGTCCCTGCCCAGCCTTCAGCTGCCCTCATGCCACGCCACCCTCATGTCTATTTATAAGTGCGTTTGCCACAGGAAAAGCAGGCACACACTGCAGAGGGTTGGCACGGCTAGGCAGCGACCCTCTTTAAAAGGGGCGGGGCGATAGTCCACAATGCTGTACAGAAGCAATGAGAAATCCAATCCTGTGCCACCTCCATCTGGAGCTGCACACGTTGGCATAGCAATGGGGAACCTATGTGCCACACACTATTCATTCTGTCAAGGTGTCTGCATGCCCCAGTCAGACCGCGTTTTTTTATATATAGTCACAGGCAGGTACAACTCCGCAATGGGAATTCCGTGTGCACCCACAGCATGGGTGGCTCCCTGGAACCCACCGGCGGTACATAAATATATCCCATTGCAGTGCCCATCACAGCTGATGTAATGTCGTGCTTAATGCAGGTGGGCTTCGGCCCACACTGCATGCCCCAGTCAGACTGGGGTTCTTTAGAAGTGGAAACAGATGCATTTACAACTCCCTGTGGACCCACAGCATGGGTGGCTCCCTGGAACCCACCGGCGGTACATAAAAATATCCCATTGCAGTGCCCATCACAGCTGAGGTAGTAATGTCATGTTCAATGCAGGTGGCCTTCGGCCCACACTGCATGCCCCAGTCAGACTGGGGTTCTTTAGAAGTGGACACATGTAGTTACAACTCCGTGTGGACCCACAGCATGGGTGGCTCCCTGGAACCCACCGGTGGTACATAAATATATCCCATTGCAGTGCCCAACACAGCTGATGTAACGTCAGCTTTAATGCAGGTGGGCTAAAAATTAATTTGATTACACTGTAGGCGAGGGCCCCCAAAAATTGGTGTATCAACAGTACTAATGTACCTCTGAAAAATTGCCCATGCCCAACCAAGAGGGCAGGTGAAACCCATTGATCGCTTTGGTTAATGTGGCTTAATTGGTAACTAGGCCTGGAGGCAGCCCAGTTAAAATAAAAATTGGTTGAGGTGAAAGTTTCAACACTTTAAAGAGCATTGAAACGTATAAAAATTGTTTAGAAAAATTATATGACTGAGCCTTGTGGGCCTAAGAAAAATTGCCCGTTCGGCGTGATTATGTGAGGTTTCAGGAGGAGGAGCAGGAGGAGGAGGAGGAATATTATACACAGATAGATGAAGCAAAAAGGTCCCCGTTTTGGATGGTGATAGAGAACGATGCTTCCATCCGCGGGTGCAGCCTACGTATTGTTTATGTATCGCTGCTGTCCGCTGGTGGAGAAGAGAAGTCTGGGGAAATCCAGGCTTTGTTCATCTTGATGAGTGTAAGCCTGTCGGCACTGTCGGTTGACAGGTGGGTACGCTTATCCGTGATGATTCCCCCAGCCACACTAAACACACTCTCTGACAAGACGCTAGCCGCAGGACAAGCAAGCACCTCCAGGGCATACAGCGCGAGTTCAGGCCACGTGTCCAGCTTCAAGACCCAGTAGTTGTAGGGGGCAGAGACGTCACCGAGGACGGTCGTGCGATCGGCTACGTACTCCCTCACCATCCTTTTACAGTGCTCCCGCCAACTCAGCATTGACTGGGGACCGGTGACACAGTCTTGCTGGGGAGCCATAAAGCTGTCAAAGGCCTTAGAGAGTGTTCCCCTGCCTGCGCTGTACATGCTGCCTGATCTCTGCGCCTCCCCTGCTACCTGGGCCGCGGAAATGCGCCTTCGGCCACTAGCGCTGTCGGATGGGAAGTTTACCATCAGTTTGTCCACCAGCGCCCTGTTGTATAGCATCATTCTCGAACCCCTTTCCTCTTCGGGAATGAGAGTGGAAAGGCTCTCCTTATAGCGTGGGTCGAGCAGTGTGTACACCCAGTAATCCGTAGTGGCCAGAATGCGTGTAACGCGAGGGTCACAAGAAAGGCATCCTAACATGAAGTCAGCCATGTGTGCCAGGGTACTTGTACGCAACACATGGCTGTCCTCACTAGGAAGATCACTTTCAGGATCCTCCTCCTCCTCCCCCTCCTCCGGCCATACACGCTGAAAGGATGACAGGCAAGCTGCGTCTGTACCCTCAGCAGTGGGCCAAGCTGTCTCTTCCCCCTCCTCCTCATGCTCCTCCCCCTCCTCCTCCTCCTCCTCTGGCCATACACGCTGAAAGGATGACAGGCAAGCAGCATCTGTCCCCTCAGCAGTGGGACAAGCTGTCTCTTCCCCCTCCTCCTCATGCTCCTCCCCCTCCTCCTCAACGCGCTGAGATATAGACATGAGGTTGCTCTGACTATCCAGCGACATACTGTCTTCCCCCGCCTCCGTTTCTGATTCCAAAGCGTCTGCCTTTATGCTTTGCAGGGAACTTCTCAAGAGGCATAGCAGAGGAATGGTGACGCTAATGATTGCAGCATCGCCGCTCACCATCTGGGTAGACTCCTCAAAGTTTCCAAGGACCTGGCAGATGGCTGCCAACCAGGCCCACTCTTCTGTAAATAATTGAGGAGGCTGACTCCCACTGCGCCGCCCATGTTGGAGTTGGTATTCCACTATAGCTCTACGCTGCTCATAGAGTCTAGCCAAGATGTGGAGCGTAGAGTTCCACTGTGTGGGCACGTCGCACAGCAGTCGGTGCACTGGCAGATTAAACCGATGTTGCAGTGTCCGCAGGGTGGCAGCGTGCGTGTGGGATTTGCGGAAATGTGCGCAGAGCTGGCGCACCTTTCCGAGCAGGTATGACAAGTGGGGGTAGCTTTTCAGAAAGCGCTGAACCACCAAATTAAAGACATGGGCCAGGCATGGCACGTGCGTGAGGCTGCCGAGCTGCAGAGCCGCCACCAGGTTACGGCCGTTGTCACACACGACCATGCCCGGTTGGAGGCTCAGCGGCGCAAGCCAGCGGTCCGTCTGCTCTGTCAGACCCTGCAGCAGTTCGTGGGCCGTGTGCCTCTTCTCTCCTAAGCTGAGTAGTTTCAGCACGGCCTGCTGACGCTTGCCCACCGCTGTGCTGGCACGCCGCGTGACACCGACTGCTGGCGACGTGCTGCTGCTGCTGACACATCTTGATTGCGAGACAGAGGTTGCGTAGGAGGAGGAGGAGGGTGGTTTAGTGGAGGAAGCATACACCCCCGCAGATACCACCACCGAGCTGGGGCACGCAATTCTGGGGGTGGGTAGGACGTGAGCGGTCCCAGGCTCTGACTCTATCCCAGCCTCCACTAAATTCACCCAATGTGCCGTCAGGGAGATATAGTGGCCCTGCCCGCCTGTGCTTGTCCACGTGTCCGTTGTTAAGTGGACCTTGGCAGTAACCGCATTGGTGAGTGCGCGTACAATGTTGCGGGAGACGTGGTCGTGCAGGCCTGGGACGGCACATCGTGAAAAGTAGTGCTGACTGGGAACCGAGTAGCGCGGGGCCGCCGCCGCCATCATGCTTTTGAAAGCCTCCGTTTCCACAAGCCTATACGGCAGCATCTCTAGGCTGATCAATTTTGCAATGTGCACGTTTAACGCTTGAGCGTGCGGGTGAGTGGCGTCGTACTTGCGCTTGCGCTCAAACAGTGGCGCTAGCGACGTCTGGACGCTAAGCTGAAAGACATTGCTGGATGGGGCTGAGGATAGCGGAGGTGAGGGTGTAGATGCAGGCCAGGAGACGGTACTGCCTGTGTCCTCAGAGGGGGGTTGGATCTCAGTGGCAGGTTGGGGCACAGGGGGAGAGGCAGTGGTGCAAACCGGAGGCGGTGAACGGGCATCGTCCCACCTTGTGGGGTGCTTGGCCATCATATGCCTGCGCATGCTGGTGGTGGTGCCTCCCCAGCTGATCTTGGCGCGACAAAGGTTGCACACCACTGTTCGTCGGTCATCAGGCGTCTCTGTGAAAAACTGCCACACCGTAGAGCACCTTGACCTCTGCAGGGTGGCATGGCGCGAGGGGGCGCTTTGGGAACCAGTTGGTGGATTATTCGGTCTGGCCCTGCCTCTACCCCTGGCCACCGCACTGGCTCGGCCTGGGCCCACACCCTGACTTGGGCCTCCGCATCCTCGCCCGCGTCCACGTCCTCTAGGCCCACCCCTACCCCTCAGCATGGTGTATTAGCAGTAGTGCAGAAACAGAACGCTGTAATTAAATGTGCCGCTTATTGGCCTGTGCTTGGAGGCTGACTTCGTTTAAGGAACGCCAGGAAATAATTTGGCGCACGCCTGCTGTAACATTTAGCTGGCTGCGTCTTTATTTGTAGAACTACTACACCCAGCACACACGGACCCAGAACACTGAGCAGCACAGCGACAGGTAGGCCAAATAGATTTTTTGCCCAATATTTTTTTGGAAAGGACCACTGCATATATTCAATCAATAATATATGTCTTCTGGCCCTGCCTACACAATTCTGTCCCTGTAGTATTACTGCAGGGTGCAATGCTCTGCACGGCCGATATACCAAAAAAAAAAAAGTGCAACACTGCAAAAAGCAGCCTCCACAGTACTGCACACGGTTAGATGTGGCCCTAAGAAGGACCGTTGGGGTTCTTGAAGCCTACACTAACTCCTAACGCTCTCCCTAAAGCAGCTCCGGCATCAACAGCACTGTCCCTCAGCTATGTCACAACGCATCTGAGGCGAGCCGCGGGAGGGGCCGATTTTTATACTCGGGTGACACCTGATCTCGCCAGCCACTCACTGCAGGGGGGTGGTATAGGGCTTGAACGTCGCAGGGGGAAGTTGTAATGCCTTCCCTGTCTTTCAATTGGCCAGAAAAGCGCGCTAACGTCTCAGAGATGAAAGTGAAAGTAACTCGAACATCGCGTGGTACTCGTTACGAGTAACGAGCATCTCGAACACGCTAATACTCGAACGAGTATCAAGCTCGGACGAGTACGTTCGCTCATCTCTATTAAAAACCCTTTCTTCCTTCTCCTCGGGGGTCCTCGATGAGGACCGGTGCAAGAGTGCATCTGAACCCAATGTGTCTGCCGAGCAGGTGCAGATGCACTCCAGCACTGTAATGGCGGGCCTGTTCCGACATCGGAGCTATAGACGAATTTCATGATGTCGGAACAGGTCAGTCATTAGAGTGGAAAGGGTTAATATTAGACATGAGCGAGCACCAAAATGCTCGGGTGCTCGTTGCTCAAGTCAAACTTTTCATAATGCTCAAGAGCTCGTTTCGAGTAATGAACCCCATTGAAGTTAATGGGTGACTCAAGCATTTTTGTATGGGACTGATGCTCTGCATAGGTGAAGACTTGTGAAACACCAGAAAACATCAGAAAGTCATGGAAACACCACAGGAACGGATACGGAAGGGCAGGGGCAGCATGCATGGCTGCATCTGAGGCTCCCAGGTCCCACTATTAAGCCAAAATGGGGGCAAGAGTCTGGCGTCATCCCCCTAACAATTTACTTTGGACAAACCCTCATTAGCAAGGCATACGAGCTGGCACATCTTAGCTAAGCACCACACTACCTGCAATCAAGGACAATCACTGCCTGTGGGTGACACTGCTGCCTTTTCTTCTAGGTTACATGCTGGCATTGCTGTCCTAGCCCCCGCACGACCCTACGTCCACAGAGCACCCAAAATTTTCCCTGCGCAGCGTTCAGCTGCCCTCTTGCCACACGCTCACTTCATAGCCACACTACCCTCATGTGTATTTATAGGTGCGTAATGGATGAGGAGGAACCGGAGGCACACACTACAGAGGGTTGGCAGGGCTAGGCAGCGACCCTCTTTGAAAGTGTGGGCGACAGCCCACAATGCTGTTGAGAATTGATGATCAATTGATGTATGATCATCATTTAAATCCCGTGCCACCTCCGTCACAAAATTGTCAGGAGTCACAAACGTGGGCATAAAGGGGACTCAGGTGCCAGCACTTCTACACATCTCCACAATGCAGCAATACCCTGTGTGGGAAGCACGTGAGCAGGCCCAGGGTCAGGCTCGGTCCCAGCCTCCACCTTGTGTGACCTAAGGTGCCGCGAGTTACATAGCAATGGGAAATCAATGTGTCCCCACACAATTCATTCTGTGTAGGTGTCAGATAGCTCAACACCGCAATGGGAAGTCTTTGAGTTCCTTGGGCTCGCCTATGCTGTCGGTGCACAAAGATGGTATTACAAAGGAAGAAATCAGAGTGCCCAAACATGGCAGAGTTTCACCCCGCCAAGGACCTCGGCCTCCGCCCACATTTCTGCCCTAGTCAGTCAGTGTATTTGTTCCAGACAGGAAAAACAATGCAATGGGAATCTTTGTGCACCCACAGCATAGGCGAGCCCAAGGAACTCTAACATAGTATTACACGTATGGAAATGAGAGTGCCCAAACATGGCAGAGTTTCACCCTGCTAAGGGCCTCGGCCTACATTTCTGCCCTAGTTAGTCAGTCTATTTGTGCCAGACAGGCAAAACACCGCGATGGGAAGTCTTTGTGCACCCACAGTATAGGCGGATCCCTGTAACATTTCTGTAGCAAGAGTATAGGCGAACCCCTCAAACCATTCAGTAGAAAAGGTATAGGCAGACCCCAGTAACATTTCAGTAGCAAAAGTATAGGCAGACCCCAGTAACATTTCTGTAGCAAAAGTGTAGGCAGACGTCTGTAACATTTCTGTGGCAAGAGTATAGGCGAACCCCTCAAACTATTCAGTAGAAAAGGTATAGGCAGACCCCAGTAACATTTCTGTAGCAGGAGTATAGGCGGACCCCAGTAACATTTCTGTAGCAAAAGTATAGGCGAACCCCTGTAACATTTCTGTAGCAAGAGTATAGGCGAACCCCTTAAACCATTCAGTAGAAAAGATATAGGCAGACCCCAGTAACATTTCAGTAGCCAAAGTATAGGCGGACCCCTGTAACATTTCTGTAGCAAGAGTATAGGCGGAGCCCACTAACATTTCTGTAGCAAAAGTATAGGCGAACCCCTGTAACATTTCTGTAGCAAGAGTATAGGTGAACCCCTCAAACCATTCAGTAGAAAAGATATAGGCAGACCCCAGTAACATTTCAGTAGCCAAAGTATACGCGGACCCCTGTAACATTTCTGTAGCAAGAGTATAGGCGGAGCCCACTAACATTTCTGTAGCAAAAGTATAGGCGAACCCCTGTAACATTTCTGTAGCAAGAGTATAGGTGAACCCCTCAAACCATTCAGTAGAAAAGATATAGGCAGACACCAGTAACATTTCAGTAGCCAAAGTATAGGCGGACCCTTGTAACATTTCTGTAGCAAGAGTATAGGCGGAGCCCACTAACATTTCTGTAGCAAAAGTATAGGCGAATCCCAGTAACATTCGTGTACCAAAAGTATAGGTGAACACCTGTACAAATATGTTTACTAAGAGTATAGGCGAAGCCTGGAAAAATTAGTTTGCTAACAGGATTGGCAATGGCCTGAAAAATTGGTGTACCAAGAGTACAAGTGTACCACTGAAAAATTGCTCAACCGCGAGGGCAGGTGAAACCCACAAACATTTTTTGAAGATACAGTTCGTTATTGGTTAATTTGTAACAGAGCCTGGAGGCAGCCCTCGGCAAAAATTGGTTTAAGTTTAACTTTTAAAACTTTAAAAACTGATAAAAATTTTAAAAGTTTTAAACAGAGCATTTTGGGCGGCCTAGAAATTGGCAGTTCAGCGTAATAACATACTGTTTTAGGAGGAGGAGGAGTAATAATATCCGAAAGGGATACACAAAACTAATTCTCCCCTTTTTTGGGTGATAGAGGATGCATTTTTCTCCTGTTGCAGCGAAAAGATTGTTTAGGATCCGCTGCTTTCCACCTGTGGAGAAGAGAAGTCTGGGGAAATACAGCCTTTGTTCATCAGGCGGGTATGCTTATCCGTGATGATTCCCCCAGCTGCACTAAACACCCTCTCTGACAAGACGCTAGCGGCAGGGCAGGCCTGCACCTCCAGGGCATACATCGCAAGTTCGTGCCACGTGTCCAGCTTTGACACCCAATAGTTGTATGGAGCAGAGGCATCATGGAGGATGGTGGTACAATCGGCTACGTACTCCCTCACCATCTTTTTACACTGCTCCCTTAGGGCTCCCACCCACTAGCGTTTTTTTACTGCGAAATTCGCAGCGTTTTTTTTTTTTTCTGCAGGGGTCTTTGGGCTATGGGAGTTGTAAAGCTAAAATCGCGATTGCGCAAAATCGCGATTTCGCGGTAAATCGCGATTTTGCGCGATCGCGATTTTAGCTTTACAAGTCCCATAGACCCCCTGTAGAAAAAAAAAAACGTGCGAATTTCGCAGTGAAAAAAAACGCTAGTGGGTGGGAGCCCTTAGACTGAGCCTTGACTGGGGTGTGGTGACACAGCCTTGCTGGGGAGCCATAAAGCTGGCAAAGGCCTTGGAGAGTGTTCCCCTGCCTGCGCTGGACATGCTGCCTGATCCCCACGCCTCCCCTGCTAGTTGGCCTTCTGAAATGCATCTTCTGCCACTAGCGCTGTCAGCTGGGAACTTTAGCTTCACTTTTTCCACCAGGGCCCTGTGGTATTGCATTACTCTCGTACACCTTTCCTCTTCGGGAATGAGAGTGGAAAGGTTCTCCTTATACCGTGGGTCAATCAGGGTGTACACCCAGTAATCTGTGTTGGCCAGAATGGGTCTAACGTGAGGGTCACTGGAAAGGCAGCCTAACATGATGTCAGCCATGTGTGCCAGGGTCCCAGTATGCAACACATTGCTGTCCACACTAGGAAGATGACTTTCAGGATCCTCCTCCCCCTACTCCTCCTCCTCCTCATCTTCAGCCCATACATGCTGAAAAGATAAAAGGCAAGCAGCATGGGTACCCTCTGCAGTGTACCTAGCTGTCTCCCCCCCTCCCCTTCCTCCTCCCCTTCCCCTCCTCCTCCAGAACGCACTGAGATACAAACATGAGGGTGGTCTGGATATCAAGTGACATACTGTCATCCCCCATCTCCTGTTGCAACCGCAAAGCGTTGGCCTTTATGCTTAGCAGCAAACTTCTCAGCAGGCAAAGCAGCGGGATGGTAACGCTAATGATGGCCGCATTGCCGCTCACAATCTGGGTAGACTCCTCAATGTTCTGAGAACCTGGCAGATATCTGCCATTCATGCCCCCTCCTCAGTGAAGAATTGCGGAGACTGACTACCACTCCGCCG
This sequence comes from Eleutherodactylus coqui, assembly GCF_035609145.1. Classification (NCBI taxonomy): domain Eukaryota; kingdom Metazoa; phylum Chordata; class Amphibia; order Anura; family Eleutherodactylidae; genus Eleutherodactylus; species Eleutherodactylus coqui. The sequence continues at coordinate 245,672,934 of NC_089839.1, read as the reverse complement.
CCCATGTTGCAGCTGGTATTCCACTATTGCTCTATGCTGCTCGTACAGCCTGACCAACATGTGCAGCATAGAATTCCAGCATGTGGGCACGTCGCACAGCAGTCGGTGCTCTGGCAGCTGAAACCAACGTTGCAGGGTCCTCTGAGTGGCAGCATCCTTGGTGGAATTGCGGAAATGTGCGCAGACGCGGCACACCTTACCGAGCAGGTCAGACAAGTGGGGGAGGTTTTTCAGAAACCACTGACCCCCCAGATTGAAGATGTGGGCCTGGCATGGCACGTGTGGGAGGTTGCCGAGCTGCAGAGCTGCCACCAGGTTACGGCCATTGTCACACACGACCATGCCCGGTTTGAGGCTCAGAGGTTGGTCTGCTCAGTCAGACCCTGCAACAGGTCGGGGGCCGTGTGCCTCTTGTCACCTAAGCTAATTAGTTTCAGCACGGCTTGCTGACGCTTGCCCACCGCTGTGCTGCCGCGCCGCGTGCTAGCGACTGCTGACGACGTGCTCACACTTCCTAATTGAGAGGTTGAGGTGGCGGAGGAGGGGAAGGGTTTGGAGGAGGTGGCATAAAACACCGCAGATACCAGCACCGAGGTAGGACCCGCTATTTTGGGTGGGGTAGGACGTGAACAGTCCCAGGCTCTGACTCGGTCCTAGCCTCCACCAAATTCACCCAATGTGCCATCAGGGAGATATAGTGGCCCTGCCCGCCAGTACTTGTCCACGTGTCCATGGTTAAGTGGACCTTTTCAGTAACCGCGTTGGTGAGGGCACAATTTATGTTGCGGAAGACGTGCTGGTGTAGGGCGGGAACGGCACACAGGGAAAAATAATGGCGACTGGGGACCAAGTAGCGCGGACCGCCGTCACCATCATGTTTTTGAAAGCCTCTGTTTCCACAAGCCTGTACGGCAGTATCTCCAGGCTGATTAATTTGGCAATGTGCATGTTTAAAGCTTATGCATGTGGGTGGGTGGCGGCGTATTTCTGCTTTCGCTCCAACGCTTGTGCTAGTGACAGCTGAATGCTGCACTGAGAGACATTGCTTGATGGAGTGGAGGACCGTGGAGGTGAGGGTGTGGGTGCAGGCCAGGAGGCGCTCGTGCCTGTGTCCTGAGAGGGGGATAGGATCTGTGTGGCAGGTTGGGGCGCAGGGGAAGAGGCAGTGATGTGACCCGGGGGCGGTGAATGGCCTTCGTCCCACCTTATGGGGTGCTTGGCCATCATATGCCTGCACATGCTGGTGGTGGTGAGGCTGGTAGTTGTGGCTCCCTGGCTGATCTTGGTGCGACACAGGTTGCACACCACAGTTCGTTGGTCATCTGCGCTCTCACTAAAAAACATCCACACCTTTGAACACCTAGCCCTCTGCATGGAGGCTTGCCGCGAGGGGGTGCTTTGGGAAACAGTCGGGGGATTCTTCTTTCTGGCCCTGCCTCTACCCCTGGCCACTCCACTGCCTCTTCCAACCTGTCCTGCTGCTGCACTTGCCTCCCCCTCTGAAGCCCTGTCCTTAGTAGGCTTAGCAAACCAGGTGGGGTCAGTCACCTCATCGTCCAGCTGCTCTTCCTCCGAATCCTCTGTGCGCTCCTCCCTTGGACTTACTGCCCTTACTACTACCTCACTGACAGACAACTGTGTCTCATCCTCCTCATCCAAAAAATCTCTTGAAACAGTTGCCGGAAGTCCCCAGCCTCATCACCCGGAGTCCGGGAACTTTCCAAAGGTTGGGCATCGGGCCCAATCTGGGCAGGGGCTCGAGAACAGTTCCTGGGAGTCTGCCTGCTCAGAATATGCCATTTTCATGGAGTAAGGAGGCTGGGAGGAAGGAGGAGCAGCCAGAAGATTCAGAGTTGCAGTCCCTAGGCCGGGAGTAGTGGACTGCGTAGAAGACTGGGTTGTCGATACATTGCTGGACACATTTTCTGCCATCCATGACAGGACCTGCTCGCACTGCTCTGTTTGTAATAAAGGTCTACCACGCAGACCCATAAATTGTGATATGAAGCTGGGGAGCCCAGAAACTTGCCTCTCTTCTAATCCCGCAGCAGCCGGCTGTGATTCACCACACCCAGGAACTCGGCCTGTGCCCACACCCTCACTTGGATGCCCGCGTCCTTGACCCTAACCCCTACTCCTCATCATGGCAGATTAGGAATAGAGCAGGGCCCAAATAAATTACCCCACTGTACAGCACTGACAACTGTGGCTTAATTCACAGCACACAGAGACTTGTAGATAGTGGAGGTTGTATGCTGTGACTTGAAAAAATTTACCCGCTGTCTTGCGCTGATACCTAGGGGTAATTTACCGCTCGCAGAGACTTGTAGATAAGAGAGGCTGTGTGGAGTGGGAGAAGACTCTAAAGCCAGTGGATAGTGCTGGTAACTGCGGCTATTTCAACCCCACCAAGGAAAGGGTATTGTGAGACGCTTTGCACAGCGGCAGAGCTGAAATACTTTGCAATGGCCCAGAAAATATTACAGTACTGTTTAGCGGTGACACCTCTGTCTAATGCACTGCAGACATAGAACGGTATAACTGATCTAGTTTGCAGTAGGCTAGGAAATGCACACGGTGAGATGTAGCCCTAAGAAGGACTGTTGGGGTTTTTGCATGAGGATCAGGACTGTATAACTGTCCCTGTAGAAGTCGCTGTGTCCTTAAACTCTGCGTTATGCACAGCACACAGAGAACGGTATAACTGAAGTAGTTTGCAGTAGGCTAGGAAATGTACACGGTGAGATGTAGCCCTAAGAAGGACCGTTGGGGTTCTTGATGACAAGATCCTACACTAACACTGTCCCTATATCAGCAGCAGCACTATCCCTAACCTCTGCCAGCATGCGTCTGAGGCGAGCCGCGGGTGGGACCAGTTTAAGTACTCGGCGGTCACCTGATTGGCCCAGCCACTTACTACTGTGGGTTGGGAGAGGGCTGGCACGTCACAGCAGGAAGTTGTAATGCCTTCCCCGCATGTCTATTGGCTAGAAAATGGCGCTAAACATGCGGGGAAGGAAATGCAGTTGACTCGAGTACCGCGTGATGTTCGTCTCAGGTAACAAGCATCTCCAGTACCCTAATACTCGAACGAGCATCAAGCTCGGACGAGTGTGCTCGCTCATCAATAGTTAATATGCATCCTTGAAAACAATCTATATTTTAGGCTGAAACATTGCAATAACGGATATATGGAATAATGAAAATTAACTATTGCATGCTAAGAGCGTCATAATATTCTCTAATCATAGTGACAAACTAATAATGCAATCATTATGATAAGCAAACCAAAAAAAAATGCAACAAGATAATTCCTCTCTCTATCAAAGGATTATTTTCTTAGCTTGGAAAGAAGCAAAATAACATGTAGCCGAGTACATATCTGAAACATGTAATGCGAATCTGTGACATGCAGAGCAATACATTTTTCCACCTTGCAAAAGTGTAACTGTTGAAATAATCCCATTGTCCTGTTAAACTACATGCTGTGCTCACAACCAGCTATCAGTGAACACAGCCCTTTGAAGTGGCGCTGGCAGAATTATATCTTTATCTATTGGCTGAGTCATTTCCAGCCAGATTTAGAAAAATGAAATCACTTTAAAATGTGTGAATTGCCTGAAGCCAGAATGAGAGCAATCCTGCTCAGTCCTGACATTCATTTCTGTGTATTTTGGTACTTTACCCGTCTCTGAAATTAGAAGAAAACCAAAATTATTCTCATGATGGAAAATTGATGTGTTAGATATGCTGCTTCTTTCTCCATCTCAAAACCCTTCTGAATTATTATCTCTATTAAACTTGTTTATTTCAGTTTTTTTATTGAATGTTATACTTAGATTTAAATATCATAACTCTCTGACACTAAGTGAGCAAGCAAGATGCAAATTCTCCTAAACAATACATAAATATGATTTTTAAAATTAAAATGTTTTTACTTAAAGGGGTTGTCTCGAGGAAGCAGTGAAATTTTTTTTTTTGCCCAGTCCCCCTTATTAAGCATACACTACTAAGCACCCGTGTAAATGACTTTTCTAGCCGGTTTCTACTTACAGTTCCAGCGTTTCAGCAACTTATAAAAAGTTTCCCAAAGATGGCCGCCGGCTCTTTTCCCGTCGCTTGCTGTAGCCCGACGTGCGCTCCCGAGACGCTACCAGCTGTGTCTCCCTGACAACCAGACGCCCCGCAGCCGCCGACCGGACCCACCGCGGCCGGTCGACCACGGCACACGCTCTTGGGCCACAGTCACCCACCGCCAGGCAGCAGGTAACCGACGCTAGGCCCCGGCTCCCCCGCGCTAGGCCCCGGCTCCCCCGCGCTAGGCCCCGGGGCCCCCGTGGCAGGCCCCTGACAACAGACGAAGGCTCCGGGGCCCGGCGGCAGGCTCCGGGGCCCGACGGCAGGCTCTAGGGCCCGGCAGCAGGCTCCGGGGCCCGGCGGCAGGCCCCCCAGTGCACACATCACCCCCGACCCCTCACTTACATGGGCGGCTTCACGGCAGGGCTGGGCTGGGCTTCTCAGCTGGGCTGCTGGGCTGGGCTGCTGGGCTGGGCTTCTCGGCTGGGCTGCTGGGCTGGGCTGCTGGGCTGGGCTTCTTGGCTGGGCTGCTGGGCTGGGCTTCTCGGCTGGGCTGCTGGGCTGGGCTTCTCGGCTGGGCTGCTCAAGTTTCTGCACCATTCTCTAACAGAGGATGGTAGCAGAATGGCCGCTCCAGCGTGCTCCCGAGAAGTTACAGCTCGTCTGCGCATGCGCAGAAGAGCTGTAGCGGGGAGCACACTGAAGCGGCTCGTGCTGAAAGGAGAAGACCGAACTGCGCAAGCGCGTCTAAAAAAGCAAGCTGCCAGCGAATTTAGACGGAACCATGGAGACGAGGACGCTAGCAACGGAGCAGGTAAGTGAATAACTTCTGTATGGCTCATATTTAATGCACGATGTATATTACAAAGTGCATTAATATGGCCATACGGAAGTGTATAACCCCACTTGATTTCGCGAGACAACCCCTTTAAAGAAGTTGCCTGAGTTCTTTTTTTTAACCCCTTAAGGACTTCGCCTATTTTAGCCTTAAGGACCAAGCCTTACAGTATTTTTCAAGTCTGATAACTGTTACTTTATGTGGCAATAACTTTTGAAAGCTTTTACTTATCAATGCGATTCTGAGACAGTTTTTTTAACATGTTCTGGTTTATGTTAGTGGTACATTGTCATCAATAGATTTTGTCTTTATTAAGAAAAAAAAATCAAAACTTAATAAAGATTTGAAAAAATCTGCAATTTTCAAACACCACAAAATAGTTAATAATTAACATTTACCATATGCGTACTTTATATTGCAATAATTTTTTAAAGCATCTTTTTATTGGCATTTAGTTCTAATATGAGGGCGCCCACCCACTGGCGTTTGCGATTCTCGTGCGTGAAAAACGCCGCGTTTTCGCGGCGTTTTTCCCGCGTTTTTCGCGGCGTTTTTTGCCGCGTTTTCGTGGCGTTTTCTCGGCTTTTCCATTAATTTCCATTGACTTTCATGGGTGCATTAGGAGAAAAATAAGGACACATATGCAACTGACAGTTCCTATGTTAAAAAACGCAACGCAACGCAAAACGCCAGTGGACAGGAGTACATTCAATTCTAATTGCTCTGCAGAAAAAACGCAAAACGCAAAGAAAAAAAAAATCGCCAGTGGGTGGGCGCCTTAACAATGAGAATAATAGAAATAATAGTACATTGCAGTACAATATGGAACCCACGTGAGCTTGTACATAAACTTGTAAGATTCTACTGGTTAGAGCTTCCTATATTCCATTATCAGAAGATACATTTAAAATAAAATGACAAAACATTAACACTTTCCAATCCACTGTCTGACGTCTTCCTACATTCTGATTGAAGCTTGTACAGCTCTAATGTCAGAAGACATCCGACAGGGTATTCTTACCGTCTATTGCCATCCACTCTGCTGTCGGAGCCTACCTGGCGCACACACACTGGCTTTAAGGGAAAGCCTTTTAGGAAACCTTGAATCCAAAATTGGATTGGAAAAGGGTTAAATAGAGGAAGGAAAAAGAAAAAGGGAAAAAAGCAAACAAACGAAAAAATGTGATGCATTCATATACCTTAAAGGGGTTATCCCGCGAAACAAAGTGGGGGTATACACTTCTGTATGGCCATATTAATGCACTTTGTAATGTACATTGTGCATTAATTATGAGCCATACAGAAGTTATTCACTTACCTGTTCCGTTGCTGGCGTCCCCGTCTCCATGGTGCCGTCTAATTTTCAGCGTCTAATCGCCCGATTAGACGCGCTTGTGCAGTCCGGTCTTCTCCCTTCTCTTGGGTCTCGGCAGCAGCGGAGTTCTGGCTCCGCCCCCTTCTACGCGTCATCGCGTAGCTCCGCCCCATCACGTGTGCCGATTCCAGCCAATCAGGAGGCTGGAATCGGCAATGGAACGCACAGAAGACCTGCAGTCCACCGTGGGTGAAGATCCCGGCGGCCATCTTTGCAAGGTAAGTAAGAAGTCACCGGAGCGCAGGGATTCGGGTAAGTACTATCTGGTTGTTTTTTTTTATCCCTGCATCGGGTTTGTCTCGCGCCGAACGGGGGGGCTATTGAAAAAAAACAAAACCCGTTTCGGCGCGGGACAACTCCTTTAAATAACGTCTTAAATGTATCTCAAACATCCTAAAACTTAACTTTGGACCTAGGACTCTCCCCTCTCGCAATCATTTTTTAAGTGTTATATGTTTTTTTGGACTCCACAAAGTATATACATTTAGGGCTCAGTCACCCGGCTCCATTGCCGGTCATGTGTTCTTTCTTCTGGCGGTGCGGAGAGTCGTCTGCACCAGCAGTGCGTCTGTCTTGTCATGCAGTCACACGGGCGCATCGGCGCCCGTGTAACTGAGCCCTTAGCAGTACTTTTTCACATTTACTAGCAAATTTTAAAAGCTGATTTTTTTGAAAGAACTAATTCAGTTCTGATATGGATTTTAAGGACCCATATATCAGAAAACTCCCACGAATCATCCCATTTTAAAAACTGCAACCTCCAAAATATTCAAATTTATTAACCCTTTAGATATTTCACAGGAATTAAATAAAAAAAGGGCATTATAAATTAGAACAGTTCCATTTTCTTCACAGAGTTTCAGTTTTAAACCACTTTTTCTATAACACAGCAGGAGTTAACAGAGAAACAAAACTTAGGTTTTGCAAAACTGGAGTTGGAGTTTTCTCAGATGAAATTCTGGACATATAAATTATCATTGGGTAACAACATAGGCAATAAAATAAAATCATCTGAAAAAAGAAACTTAAAGTCCACCCCTCTGCACCCTGTTGTATTAAATTATTTCCCTGAGTTCCCAGTTTAGTCAGGGATCTGAAGTCTGAAATTTTCTGGGAAAATCCACTGAGCATGATATGAATCAGGGTCCTCTGTAGGTGACACCTTTCAGGGATACGACGGGGGTTCAGACTCACTTGATGATGAAGACGATAATGCCAGAAAAGCGAGGTCACCATCACTTGCTGAATCTGACTTAGACGCAATAACTGTGTAAGCCTCCTCCACAGTAAACCTCCTGCGGGCCATACTATAGATATCTAAATTTATTATGCAATCAACAAAAGCACAAAAAAAAAACTTTTGGGGCGAGTGACCACAGGACACTGGATGATCACTGGGATGGGGTGACCATGGAATGGGTTCGGGAACACAGTAGGAACTTTTGGTTTTTGTGATTTTTTTTTTACATTGACAGATACGCTGACACTACACTGAGTAATCATGATGCAAGTGTATTGTCTGGTTATCTTGGGAGGGGCCCATATGACTGATATTAATTTATATTACTATTTATATCAGATACTTGACTGTATGTGTATGCTTGATTAAGACCTTTATGCAGAAACGTTGCTGCTGTTATGTCATTGGAGAAATAAAGACTTTTTGAATCCTGTCACATCTTCCTTCTATGATCAATCACAGCAATCACTGGAGCAAGACCATTGTATTGGTTCCCCAGCAGCAAGTAGTCATAGACTACTAACTATGTTAGGAGTCATCACTGTAGTGACACTTTACACACAGAATGTAAGTTTACATAGTGTTGTGCTAAGTGCCATGCACCCATGATATAAACTTATGTCCTGTAGCGTTAGAGCTCAGTCAGACGGACGTTTTAATGTGCAAATGTATGTGTGCAAAAACGCCTCACCTCTATGCAGCTGCCAGGGCTCAGCATTGTGAACAATCAGAAGCAGCTCTCAGCTGTCATTCAATAGCTGAGTGCTGCCTCTGATTGGTCACAGTGCTCATCAGAGGCAGCCCTTTCAGCAGGCTGGGATTTAAATCCCTGCCTGCTGAAAGCACTTCAGAGCAGTGCAGGAGAAGACCCATCTGGATGCGCCTGAGCCCTGGCAGCTGCAGAGAGGTGAATATATATATATATATATATATATATATATATATATATATATATATATATATATATATACACTACCGTTCAAAAGTTTGGGGTCACATTGAAATGTCCTTATTTTTGAAGGAAAAGCACTGTACTTTTCAATGAAGATAACTTTAAACTAGTCCTAACTTTAAACAAATGCACTCTATACATTGCTAATGTGGTAAATGACTATTCTAGCTGCAAATGTCTGGTTTTTTGTGCAATATCTACAAAGGTGTATAGAGGCCCATTTCCAGCAACTATCACTCCAGTGTTCTAATGGTACAATGTGTTTGCTCATTGGCTCAGAAGGCTAATTGATGATTAGAAAACCCTTGTGCAATCATGTTCACACATCTGAAAACAGTCTAGCTCGTTACAGAAGCTACAAAACTGACCTTCCTGTGAGCAGATTGAGTTTCTGGAGCATCACATTTGTGGGGTCAATTAAACGCTCAAAATGGCCAGAAAAAGAGAACTTTCATCTGAAACTCGACAATCTATTCTTGTTCTTAGAAATGAAGGCTATTCCATGCGAGAAATTGCTAAGAAATTGAAGATTTCCTACAACGGTGTGTACTACTCCCTTCAGAGGACAGCACAAACAGGCTCTAACCAGAGTAGAAAAAGAAGTGGGAGGCCGCGTTGCACAACTAAGCAAGAAGATAAGCACATTAGAGTCTCTAGTTTGAGAAACAGACGCCTCACAGGTACCCAACTGGCATCTTCATTAAATAGTACCCGCAAAACACCAGTGTCAACATCTACAGTGAAGAGGCGGCTGTGGGATTTTGGGCTTCAGGGCAGAGTGGCAAAGAAAAAGCCATATCTGAGACTGGCCAATAAAAGAAAAAGATTAAGATGGGCAAAAGAACACAGACATTGGACAGAGGAAGACTGGAAAAAAGTGTTGTGGACGGATGAATCCAAGTTTGAGGTGTTTGGATCACAAAGAAGAACGTTTGTGAGACGCAGAACAAATGAAAAGATGCTGGAAGAATGCCTGACGCCATCTGTTAAGCATGGTGGAGGTAATGTGATGGTCTGGGGTTGCTTTGGTGCTGGTAAGGTGGGAGATTTGTACAGGGTAAAAGGGATTCTGAATAAGGAAGGCTATCACTCCATTTTGCAACGCCATGCCATACCCAGTGGACAGCGCTTGATTGGAACCAATTTCATCCTACAACAGGACAATGACCCTAAACACACCTCCAAATTGTGCAAGAACTATTTACAGCAGAAGCAGGCAGCTGGTATTCTATCGGTAATGGAGTGGCCAGCGCAGTCACCAGATCTGAACCCCATTGAGCTGTTGTGGGAGCAGCTTGACCGTATGGTACGCCAGAAGTGCCCATCCAACCAATCCAACTTGTGGGAGATGCTTCTAGAAGCGTGGGGTGCAATTTCTCAAGCTTACCTCAACATATTAACAGCTAGAATGTCAAAGGTGTGCAATGCTGTAATTGCTGCAAAAGGAGGATTATTTGACGAAAGCAAGGTTTGATGTAAAAACAATGTTATTTCAAATACAAATCATTATTTCTAACCTTGTCAATGTCTTGACTCTATTTTCTATTAATTTCACAACGCATGGTGGTGAATAAGTGTGACTTTTCATGGAAAACACAAAATTGTTTGGGTGACCCCAAACTTTTGAACGGTAGTGTATATATATATATATATATATATATATATATATATATATATATATATATATATATATTTTTTTTTTTTTTTACACATTTTAGGGATGATTTTCAGGGAAGGGCTTATATTTAAAGCCCTTCCCCGAAAACCACTGCAGGGCTTGCCGGCAGCCCATTGCTTTCCATGGGGCAGGCTGTAGCGCTGGCTCCAATGAATTCAATGGGAGAACATCGTGCCCCTGTGCCACAGCTGTCACAGCTGTGCCAGAGGATTGCGATCTTCACTGTATGTTCTCAATGGGGTCAGCGCAGCTGCCAACGGCCTCATGGAGCACTAGGTAAAACCCTTGGCTGTGACAGCAACCAGGGGTTTCACATCCAAAAAAAGATGGATGCCACAGTTACCTGCATTTTAAAATCCTCTGCCCTATATTTACCGCTGTGCATTTTTGTGTGCAGGTAAATATCGGGCATATGACCGTTGCCATTGAAAAGCATTGGTTCTATATAGATGCGGATCGCAAACGCTGGTAACATATGCACATAAAAACGCCCATCTGACTGAGGCCTTAAGGGGTTAGATTTGTGCACTCAATGTATAAAAACAATGAAAGATTCCAAACTCACCTGTCCCGGGTCCCCACAGCTCCAGCCTCCCTTCTGAGACTTTGTTGGCAAACTGCAGTCAGCTTGTATATGGGACATCATGGGCAGCTGCAGCCAATCATAGACCCAAGCATTTGAATCCCAGATGGTCCCAGATGTGTGGCAGAGCATTATTCTGCTGAAAGCTGCCTTTTAGAAACCCTGCCATGAGAGGAACACATGTGGCTGCAGGATCTTATGAACATAATGCTGAGCTGTCATTATCCCTAATACCACTACTAGGGGTGACTGACTGTCATATGTCATGCTGCCCCCCAGACCATCACACCAGCAGTGGGGGCAGTGTGCTGCTCAACAGCAAACGCAGGATTGAGGCATCCACCCCAAGGTCTCCAGACATCAACATGGCCATCACTATTGCCCAAACTAAACCTAGATTAATTCCTGAAGACAACCCGTTTCCACTCCTCAGCAGTCCAGTTTCGTTGTTCATGATACCACTGCAAATGAAGGCAGTGGTGGGTGAGTGTCAAAGGCAATGTGTATAATGGGCACCGTGAGATCAAATGTCCTTTAGTCAAGTTCCTGGAAATGGTTCTGACAGACACAGGGACCTGTAACGATTGTGCCACATGTCTATGAGCTCTGTGAGCCAGCAATACTAGCTTCCGTGCAGCAGCACAAGAGTGAGTTTGTGCGGGGACAAGTGTCAGGCATCGTTTAACCAACATTCGACCCATCTAAATGGCCTTTAGAGCCTCAGGTGGCCAGATTGTTCATCTAATCTCACCACAACTCTGTAACTGCATGCCGAGTTTTGTAGCAAAATGACAAAATGACAACTCCTTCTAGATGATTTATTTTTTTTTCTTGTAGTAAGTGTATATTAAAAGGCGATTGATGCACTGCTTTATATTTAGTCTTCCACATTACAATTGAAAAACTTTAGCTGAATCTGTTTTACAAAACTTGTCTAAGGGTCTGTTTATAGATCTCAATAGTGATAGGATCAAGAAATAACATTCTAGGCATTGTTTGCTGCAGATTCGCCACAATGGTGCTCATGGCTTTTTTAAAGTAACACTTGTAGATAACGTACATAGAAATACTACTATTAAAAAGTTCATTGCAGTTTCTCATAAAATAAATCTGCAGTAAAACCACAATTCTGTAGTTAAATACTGTATAATGCAACATCCTAAAAACCATGTGCTTTTTGGCTGCTGAGTGCTATGTCCCATCAGATCACTTTTAAAATGTGTATTTGTTCTGTGTGCTGTCCAATTCTACAACAGACCAGACTTGGACAACACCTGTATTCCTAATGGTCAATAAGGCTTTTCAGATGTGATTTTTCACAAGGACCATTGGTTTCTGTGAAAAAAATAGCATTGTATCCTTCTGGGTTGTTTAAACAGGCAAAAATAGGCATGTAAAGTGTGGGACAGTAGTGTTGTATCTTGTCTCCACCACAAAAAGGGGTGGAGACCTGGGATAGTGCTGTGGAAGGTATAGGGTATGCTCACAGCTGCTGATTGGCTGGGCTCCTGTCTCAGCTGTGTGATGCCCTCTGTCAGCTTAAAGCTTTCCCCTATGGCCTACATGGTGGTACCCGGAAGTGGCGCTGCTGCAGGAGGACTAGCAGCGCGGCAGGAGGACTACAGCATTCTGAATCGGCGCTGCAGGAGGACTATCAGCACAGCAGGAGGCCTACAGCACGCTGAAGCGGCACTGCAGGAGGATTATCAGAGCTGCAGGAGGACTACAGCACCGCGGCACCCGTGAGACTGAGAGCAGCGCTGGAGAGGCGCTGCCAGAGGACTCGAAAACAGTGGCGGAGAGACTGAGTGAAGTGGCGCTGCAGGGGGACGATCAGCGCTGCACGAAAACAACAGCACAGCGGTGGAGAGACTGAGAGTGGCGCTGGAGCGATGCTGCCGGAGGACTACAACACATCAGCAGTGGCAAGACTGACAGCGCAGGAGCGCCAATGGGCCAAGGTACAGCTCTACAGGGTGAATGGCAGCAGTTGACTAGGCAGGGCAAGAATGGCAGGGGTCCTCATGAGCTGCCGCTCCACAAAAGAACAGCCGCCACCTGACATGCTGTTTCAGGGTGTGGCAGATGGCCGTTAGGGGTACACACGTGCGGCACCTGACCACTTATAAGCTGCGATCTCACATGCTATGTGCAGATGAGGAGGATCAGCTTGCACCTGGGAAAATCAGTCCATCCAATAATGTAACATAGTATGTAACATAGTATGTAAGGCTGAATGAAGACAATGTCCATCTAGTCCAGTCTGTCTATCCTACTGTGTTGATCCAGAGGAAGGCAAAAAACCCCAAGGCCAGAAGCCAATTAGCCCTTTTGGGGGAAAAATTCCTTCCCGACTCCCTAATGGCAATCAGACTGTTCCCTGGATCAACCCCTAATAGTTCCTACCTGCCTATATACCAGGATTGACACTTAACCTAATATTTATATCCTGTAATATCCTTCTTCTCCAGAAAGACATCAAGTCCCCTTTTAAACTCCTCTATGGATTTTGCCATCACCACTTCCTCCGGTAGAGAGTTCCACAGTCTCACTGCTCTATAAGTTGGGGTCTGGAGGAGAAAAGATGGAAGCAGAGACCCACAGATGATGGCTGGCAGGGCAGCGAGGACAGCCAGCCAATCAGCAGCTGTAGACATACCCTATACCTCCCACAGCACTATTCCAGGTCTCCACTCCTTTTTGTGGTGGAGACAAGATACAACAATACTGTGTGGGACTCGGTGAACATTGGAAAGCAGACAGATGGAGTCCAATGTTTTTCACATCCAATTTTGTACACAGCATGAGGGATGCCTATATAAATACGGCCTTAGAGACGTAAGGTTAGCTAGAAACAGCTGATTGGAACTATATCATGAAGTTTTTAGCTGTTGCAGATTTCCAGTGAAAAAAAGCTGACTGTGATGTTCAACACTTAGCCCAACCCTTTGTTGTAGTGATTGGTGGAGGTCTCAATACCTAGACCACAACTGATGTAAAATTCTTTATGACATGCCAGAATTCTATTGAAATTATATCTAAATATATATTCCTTCCTTTGCTTCTCCTTTACTTGATTTTCAGTTATGTTGATAAAAGGGTAGTCCCATGAAAAATAACATTTCTAGGAAAATACAGCCCATAATTATAAATATTTTTTGTATTTACATTAATTAAAAATATATATTTTCATCCTCAGATATTCCAGGACTGATACTAGAATAGTGCCACCTGAGGTCCCTAATCAGTGCCCAGCTCAATAATTGTCCCACCTGCTCAGTCTTGCATCTCTCTCTGCTTCATGTGATTGTTCTCAGTAATAGAAACCAAGTAATCTTGTAGATATGATACCTTTTTAATGGTTAACAAAATACATAATGTTATAGCGAGCTTTCAAACCTATGCAGAGTTCTTCTTCAAGTTTAAATGGAATAAATCAAAAGGCATCTATATATACACAAATATGCATTAAAAGGCAGACATTGTGTGAATAATTTGCATTTAAAACAATACCAGAATAGAATGAGTAGAGGAGTAAATACTTAATTGGCCCACTGATAAAAGGTGTGTAAGTTTTATGGTCTCTGAATTGGGGTCAGCGGCTCACCAGACCAGAGTGTTATCTCTGCACCCAGATTTCTCATATTCTCCACTGATGCAAGAAGCACAGTGTCAAAAGTTGTTATAATTTTGTACTCCCAAAACTCTTCTGTGATGTTGGGATTTGAAATTGCCTTTTAGTATAGTAACCTTCATATGTTCTATGTTGTGTCCTTGACTAGAAAAGTGCTCGGCTACAGATAATTCTGTCTTTCTTTCTTTAATTGTGTGGCGATGCGATCTCATCCTTGCTCTAAGTTTTCGTCCTGATTTCCCAACATAAAGGCCCCCAACAGGACATTTACTGCACATGATCAGGTACACAACATCAGACGTGGAACATGTGAATGTCCCCAGGATCTTACAGTTTTGCTGTGTGTTGGGGATTTGTATCCTGTCTGCGGTCCTTACATATGAGCAGGTCTTGCAGATCCTTACATTACAGGGATAAGTTCCTTTTTGTGTGTCAGAGGGGTCTATTGCATAGAAACAAGACAGTGTAGATGTGAGCAGCTTGGAAGATTTACTGATGTCGATCGGGCACAGAAATGCTCTACAGCAGAGATAGTAGATGGCGCTATTTTGACATTAGTATTGGAATATCTGGCAGTATAAATTGTTTATAATAAGTGTAAATGCATTTTTTTATAATTATGGAGTGGATTTAACTGCAAACAATATCTAGCTTTGAATAATTCCTTTAAGAATTTCTTGGATTCTTGGAAAGTGTTAGGTTACCCATATTTTATTCAACAAAGCATTCACACATTACTACCCAACAGTAGATCTGCCATGTTTATTTGGGTTCTTACTGTGGATTCCTGTTGTTGCTCCCTAAATGACAGCAGTGTAACATGACCAGGCAGATCCCTGGCTGCTTCACAGTTTGTTACGCTCCAGAGATATATTCTCATGTTAAAGGGAACCTGTCAGCACTTTAGAGTAAACTTCCCGCACATGTATGAGACTTCATAATGCCCCATGTATCACATGGGACACAGCAGCAGAGTTAGACAGCTTTATGAAAAAAATTTCAAGAACAGATAGTCCGGTCTGCCCATTGGACTGGACTGCGTAGGACATTTTTTAACAGGTTTTCTTCAAGTATGGTTTCTTCTACAAGAATAACAATCTGGTGCAATTGAGTAGTTCAGTGATTCCCAAACTTTTTCAGCCATGGAGCCCTTTTTGAAGCAAAAGCGGGACTGAGGGTGTGGTAAAGGGAGGGGTTAGGGGCATGGCTTATCACACCATATTATTTTTACCTTTGTAAAAAGGACAGGGCCATTAGAAAAAAAAAACATGGAGGAACGCTAGAGCACTTGATGAGCTATTAATAAACATTATCTTTAAAACACCACATGTGAATATTCGCACAGTTTTTGTGCAGATTTTTTCCAATGCCGCAAATCTCATCCACTTTACTGCTACAGCTACTGTGAATTTCACAGAAAATCCCTATATTGGCCCCAGTAGTAATAATGCCCCCTATATTAACCCCAGTAATAATAGTGACCCCTATTATGGCCCCAGTAGTAATACCATCCCCTACATAGGCATAGGAATAGGTGACCCCTATTGCAGCCCCAGTAGTAATAGTGACCCCTATTGCAGCCCCAGTAGTAATAGTGACCCCTATTGCAGCTGTGCTGATGTACTATTGGATAGTGGTTGATAAGCATCGCATCAGAATGGAAGGGGGGTGGGGGTTGCAGTACATGGAAGTATCTGCAATATATAGATGAGACCTTCAACTGTAATAGGCAAGGAAGCAGAGACAGAAAAATGTGTTTTTGCAAGAGTGGTCCTTTAATTTTTTTTTCACCCATTTGCACCTTTAAATCATATCCTATACATAATACATTATACTGTTTCAAAATATATGGAGGTCATTTTCACCACTTTTCTGCAGGACCTGTTCTGTCCCAAAAGTTCCACCTTTTCTGTGTCTGTCATATATCATTATCTCCTGTTAGATGAACATTGATGCTACTGTTTCATAGCTGTGGTTTCTAAATTACATTTTTGCTCAGTCTTCTTGTGAAATCATAGCAGTGACCCCAGCTAAAGCTATCGAGGCTTGAAGTTCTTTGGATGTTCTTCTAGGATAGAAGAGCGGTTTCTATGCTCTTGCAGTAATTAGCTTTCTTCTGGAAAGACTCAGCACTGAAGATAATGGCTCTGACATGACTCAATGAAGAACCAAAGTCTTGTTAGAGAAAGCTTGTCGGTTTCCTTTTTCCCCAAAGCCTTTAATAGGGAGTGACCACTAATATGCCATAAATGTTTGTTACAAGAAAAATCCTTTATGTTGAGGGGCAATTACTTAGTGATATAACAGTATGGAAAACTTTGCTCCCAAAATGAATAAAGAAATAACTAAATATTATATTCCATTAAATGCTGCTTAGGGCTTAGAGTGACAAATACTGCATCATACTGCTGAATTTACATATGAGCATTGCCTGTGATTAATATGGCTCAGATGCCTTCTATTAGCAGTACAAGGGGGAATATAGTATTATATCATATCCATTTCAATAAAGCCTGAGTCTTCCCAAATAGAGTTGCATTTTATTAATGTAAAGGGGATAGTCATGAAGGAACGTGCCACAATTATTATTATCTTGTTTTCTTATTTTCAGATAAGGTATGTTGATATTTGTGTTAAACTATGGATGAAAGCTGACCTCTAGTGGTCATTCAGGGTTACTGCTTTTGGTTTATTTTGCAGTGTAAATGTATACTACTTTGTGATAGGCTGTCAGGAGATCACATGTTTGGAAAGGTCTCGAAGGTTCTAGGGCACTAAATAAAGTAACTTTACACTGTGTCATAGCAGAGTAAAGGCCCATTTACACGCAATGATTATCGCTCAAAATTCGTTCAAACAACCGAAAATGAGCAATAGTTGTTACATGTAAACGCAAGCATCATGCACTTTTCGTTTGAACGATGATTTTAAGGTGAACTTAAAATTCATCATTCAGCTACTGATAGATAAATGTGTTTGCTTTACCTATCAGTAGACTGCATGCTGTTAGCTCCACAGGAGCCGGCAGACAGCATTTTAATCTGCCCGCAGCCTTGAGCAGAACAATGCAGCTTTGTGCACAGATTTGCAAGTGATTAATCACATGATGGGCTCTGCAAACAGCTCCTGGGGGCCTTTTTACATGAAACTTAAGATGAGAAAGTGTTAATGGCCATTAACACTCTATGCAAAAAGATTGCTAAATCTTTCAATCTTTCAGTTGTTTGAAAGATTATCTTTGCATGTAAGTGGGTCTTCAGCCAGCAAAATTAGAGAAGAATCCTTCAGTAAAGATAAGGAGAAAGTAATTGTCTGTGGCCAGTACTTGTAAAACCACTCCCTTTTTGGAGGTTGTCTTGCTATTACATCTCCAGTATGTTGTTACCATCTTTTGCACAGGTGAAATAAATTCAGATTCACTAATGCTTCCTAACTGGATAGATTGATATACCTAAAGTTTAATTGACTTGGGGTTACACTGAGATACATACACGTCGTCTTAATTTTTTAGCAATGTATTAGCCAGTGCAGACAGGCATTAATAAAAGGGACCCCTGGGTAGAGGTTGGGCTCACTGGAAGGTTTAGAGATGCGGGCCAGCAACCACAGAAGACACCAAATTTGAACCCACTGGTACTGCTAGTGGCAGGGTAGGCTTCACCACTCACAGACCAGATTCTGGGCCATAAGAGGCCCTAATGCAGGAGTGTATCAAGATAGATAGTGGCTTGCGGAAGATAACATACTGGAGGCCTGACACATTGCTTCCTAACTTGTTAGGTACTGGAATGAAATTCTCACAGCCATTGTCAGGCCTTACATGGGTGCAGTGGGTCCTGAGTTTGTTTTGGTGCAAGACAATGCCTAGGCTTGTATGGCCCTATTGTGTAAGCAGTTCCTGGATGGCAAAGGTATAGGTGCCATCACCTAGATTTTACATTTCACAGACCTAAATCCACTGGCGACCTTCTGAGGTATTCTGTATAAGCGCAAACAAATTGTAAAGGACCTCACTGATGCCCTGATCCAGGTCTGACAGGAGATTCCCCAGGACACTAGTCACCATCTCATCAGGAGCATACCTAGACATTGTCAAGAGTACATAAAGGCATGAGGGGCCAAATACACTACAGAGTCACGTTAACAGTTGCAGTAATGAAATTCAAGCAAATTGATTTTCTGGGTGATTTAGAATCCCTCTATTGGTTGATGATTTTGGTTTCCATTGATACGTAGTTTTGTTCTCACTGAATTACACATCTTATAACGGTAAACATGTTCTACTTGAATCTTTTGTTCATTGAGATTCAATTTGTGACATACATGTTTCATTAATTTTTTTTGAGCAGTGTAGATTAGGTCCTAATCAGGGGATCTCCTTTTTTGTCATCCGTACATCCTATAAGGATATATGGACAGGGTTTGTCTGTTTATGACAACAACTTTACATGTAGTACATTAACTTTTTGAATATCAAGAACTATTCAGCCTGTCAAATATGCAGTAACATCATGAAGAGGACAAATAGTTTTTCACGGCACTGTCATTCTGGAAAAAGAAATGTTCATTTTTATCTTCCGATTACTGAGACAAATTTAACTCTTTAATGTTTGACAGATTAATTGGTAATTTATGTACTTAACTGTAATCAGAGAGAAGGAAAACAAGTATGATTTCCCTTTAATTTTTTTTTCTTTTTGCTATCATTTCAGTTTGTTTTTCCCCCTTTGCCCCTGAGGTGAGAATAAGCGGAGCATCAATCAGAGACCAAGAAACGCAGCTAGATTTGCTTTATCTATTGATCGGCTATTGCCTCTGATCTCTGCAATTTCCTCTTTCCTTCCCTTGTACAAGCAGCTGTATCTCCAGACAGGTAACATCTCTATACAGACGGTTCATCATTCTCAGATACCTAACTCGACAGACACTTAAGAGATCCCATTTGGAGGCTTGGAGAGCACAAATGGAATTTGTTCCTCAATTGTATATCTGAGAGGTGAAAGGAAGAAGAATGTTGTTTGCGATCACGGAAATTCACCACTCAGGGAAAAAAAAGAAAACTATGTACTTAAAGTTCTGTTCTACTTATTTTATCACTAAATATATAGATTTTTGGTATGTAAAGTATTTTGCTTCCTGTAGATCAATATAAACCAAGCTATGTATCTTAGAGAAGTATAACAGAGAAAAACCCTCAGTCCTGAGTTTACGCAGTTTTAGTTTTTGCTTTTAATTTACTTCTGATAGTCTAAAGAATATGCTTGACTGAGGTTACAAATATTATATGTGTTATTACCATCTTACTAATGGAACATTTGTGAGTATTTGTGATCTCTGTAGATTGTCAAAACTAAACAGCATTGGCATTAGAAAAGCATTAGGAAGTCTTCTCTGGTTTTCATTCAACTTTAGCACCGCTAAAAGTTGGATGAAAACTTTTACTGTTGAAAGTGGCTGAGCCACTCTGATAAGCAGCTGCTTGGGCTGCGCTCAGCTCCGCCCCCAGAGGACCATTCAACATCGGCAAGGAGACCTAGAAAGCAGCTCCTGACACTGGACAATGCATGTTAAACCGTAACTGGGGCCGGCCTCAATAAAAAAAAAATGTGTGCCCACCGATAGGGACAGGGACTGAGTCTTCAGCAGGTCTGCCTGCACCTATGCGGATTACAACAAGAAGAGGGGACTAAGAAAAATATTTGAATTTGTGTAAATTCTTTATTTGTGGACTGAGATACTTGGCAGGAGAAGTAGAAAAAGTTATAGAGATGAAGGAGTGTTAAAGGGGTTGTCTCGTGAAAGCAAGTGGGGTTAAGTACTTCTGTATGGCCATATTAATGCACTTTGTAATATACATCGTGCATTAAATATGAGCCATACAGAAGTTATTCACTTTTCTTCCCTGAGCTGGCGTCCCTGTCTCCATGGCTCCATCTAATCTAATCCTCCTGATTGGCTGGAATCGGCTCACGTGACGGGGCGGAGCTACGCGATGATGCATAGAAGGGGGCGGAGCCAGAATGCCGCTGCTGCCAGACCGAAGAGATGGGAGAAGACCCTTCTGCGCAAGCGCGTCTAATCGGGAGATTAGACGCTGAAATTAGACGGAGCCATGGAGACGGGGACGCCAGCGCAGGGAAGGTAAGTGAATAACTTCTGTATGGCTCATATATAATGCACGATGTATATTACAAAGTGCATTAATATGGCCATACAGAAGTACTTAACCCCACTTGCTTTCAAGAGACAACCCCTTTAACCCGTAAAAGGCGCACCATGTATTATATTCAGTGACCTGTGCTTCTGTGAAATGGTATTGATATTAGTCAAATGTTTCTGATATTATTCACAAAGTATTACTTTGATTAGGAATTGCTCACAAAGTATTTTTATTCCTATGTTTTAGCTAGTAATAGATACAGTAGCACCTAGGCCCTCTAAGGTAAAAGCTCAATTGCCTAACCATTATTATTCATTGTTTATTTTTATTCCTGTGTTCTCAACTAAACATTGCACATTTTGGTTACTCCATTTGTTGCATTGCATCCTGAATGCTATGTTTCTAGACCTCCACCCACGACACACATAGTACACAATATAAAGCTGCACTCCCTGCTAGTACTTGAAGCAGCTATATGGTGTGCTCAATACAGAAATCACAGGAGCGTAGGCTATCTCCTACAAGTAGAACAGTGCTCCACCATCTACTTTTCAGCAGCCTCTGCACCCCCTTAGATTTTTAATAGTCACTGCAGTTCACTTACAGCAGTTAATGTATAGTAATGTCTTGCCCTAACAGTAATCAGGGCTTTGATCCCCCTGTCTTCACCGTATTAACCCCTTAGTGACAAAGCCTGTTTGCGCCTTAGTGATGAAAACAAATTTTGGAAATCTGGATGGAGCATGGAGCTGTCACGTTCTCAGGCCTTGTGGCTTTAGTTCTCAGGACGAGCGTGTTTTTACGGCCATCAGGATTAAAGCCCATAAAGCCAGGATGTAAAAAGTCAATGGGGTGGTCACTAAGGGGTTAACTATGACTCCATTTCTAGTTGTCATAGCAGAATCCATTTTTGAAGTAAATGCAGCAAGACCTCAAATCTTTCCACCAGTAGTTTGAGCAGTGCCCTTTTTCCATCCCCCAGTTGTTACAGTAGTCTCCTTTTAGCAGTAGTCACAGCATTCCCTTTATTCGTATCAGTTTCCGCAAAAGTGTCTTTCTCCTTTTATACCTCACCCCATTGTTTAATGGTCACAGCAGGACTTTTTTTTTTTAATTAATTCCCTTCCTCTCATGCACTTACCCCCAGCATATTCCAATAATGTGCTGCCAGAAAAATTCATTTGAGAAGCTTGACTTTTGCAGTTTTCGATGTGCTCATACAGGTGAAATGTATGGATGCTGCTGCAGTTGACAGCTGTAGCTGGCCCACACTGTATCACTCTATACTCACAACATACAGGTCACAGTTTCTGCTTTGTTCCCAACTGTTCTTCCTTCAATCAAACAGTAGCAGTGTATGTAAAAACTACGTCCACAAAGTTACTTAATTCTATCTCTATGTTATGTGTTGGAGTCCTTCTCTCTCCACGTCTCACTTCTGGCTCACTTCATCCTCATTCATATAACTGCCTTTACACTGGCCTTACAATCAACCCTTCTGCTCTCTAGCTCCTTCTGCCAACACCCCTGTGGGGTATATGGTCGCACATATGGCTTATGCCGCTCTTGTCCCTGGAGCTGGTGTCTGCCACTGTAACTTGCCTCTGTGCTGTGCAACACAAGCTCACATATAGGCACACACATTGCTGAAAAAAGTTCCATCTAGTGCATATATAATACCTCTGCCTACTGTGCCATCACAAATGATGTGCTAGCGGCATCACCAGAAGAAGGGCTGGCACTTCCTTAACAGTCCCAATTTTCTAGGTTGCAGGGAACAAATATAAAATTAGCGTTCAGTGGACAGCGATGTATATATTCAAGAATGTAGCACTTACTCCATGGAAAACAGTTACTTACTATTACTTAAGGAAGATACACTATGTTGTATATGATTCCTCCGTCCATGGACTTTTAATAAATGCTGTAGCAGGTTGTTTTATTTTGTCTTTATTAGTTTTATTATTATTTTTACCACTGGTGTAGTGTGACTCTACACCACTCCTTCCCAGAAGGAGCAGGAGAGCCACCGTGACTACATCTAATTTTTGTCCCTTGGTACTCAATACCTCCTAAGTCTGAGTTGCTACAATTGCTACGAAGACTGTTTGGCCTGCAAGTTGGAAGCACTTTCCTGATGATCTAAGGTGCTATTGAAGTGTCTTCTTGATCATATGGTGTTTCAGTTGTACCTGGAATCTGGGTCTTTCCCCAACACTCTGGTGAGCGCATATGTTACGGATTTTACGGAAAGTGGACCCACTGGACTAACCAACTAGCCTGGTATTACGCGAGAGCAGGAAACTAGCAACTGACCCTAGAAGACAGGGAGACACACAGGAGGGAAGCTGGTCCTAAGTTAAGCAGGGAGGTGGAAGGTTCCCTGCCTATATGCAGAGCGATCGCCTCGATAAAGGCTGCCCCACGCTGGAACCTCGACCCTGACTATCCCTGACAGAAACAGGAATGGGATCTGAAACACTGAAACAGAAACACTGACTACTACCAAGATGAGCAAGACGGAAAAACAGAAAGAAAATGGACAAGGCAAAGATGCAAATAGTACCAGCAGGCAAACAGAGAAATAGACTAGGAGTCTAGAAACAGAGGACCTAGCAGTGGAGTGACCAGAGGAAACACCAATACTGAGGCAACCAGAAGGTGAACCAGCTCAGCTTAAATAGGAAAGCAATTGCTCATTAACTCTGCAGCTGAGCTGACAGCCAGAAGGCTTGTTAACCCTTTCAGCGCTTGACAAAGACAGACAAAGATCCAAATACATAGGAACAGCAGAAAGATACTTGTGGTTACCTGGAACCGCAAGAGGGCGGTAGACATGAGTGGCAGCACTTACAGCATACTTGGTATTTTGTATATACTAGTTCACTGGGGGGTTGTTCTCCTGTTTTTATTCTTTATTTTCTACGTCAGTGATGTGCTATGTGCATTACCGCTGCTTCTTTTGGCGCACTGCGTGCCTATCAACATTTCTCCCCAGCCACAATGGGGGGACATAGCTTGTGGCCAGAAGCATCTGAGCTGCACTTTAACGACAGCACTGCTCATTGACTTCAGTGGAGGAGTGGAGAGCTCCTTCAGTACCTTGCACTCTGACTGGTTGGATATAATGGTTTGCGATTGCTTCTGTCAGCATTTTTCATGTACAGCACAGCACCTATAGGCACATGTCTGACATGCCTAATGGGAAATCTGGCTAGTTATAGCAGTCTTTGTATTGCAAAGTTTCATTCAACATCACCTACCATAATATTATTTCTGCTCGGGTCACCTTGGTAGATGTTACTTGTTGCAGTACCTTGCAACACATGGACCTATCAGTTCTGCTTTCAGTCATGATAGTTAATAATAACAATATGGTGACCTCAAGAATAAGAAATACTGACCATGAATGAAGAAGTAATTCCTCGACATAGTATTTATTCTGTTTGTGAAAAAAAGAGAGCGCTTCGGTTTCCTGAAACATAAAAGCTGCACTGAGAAAAGCTCCAACGGCAATGAATCCAAAGAAAACATATTTGCAAATTCATTATTGTTTATGTCAGGAAAGCAACAGTGTGTGATAAATTTGAACAATGCAAGATTAATATTGGCACCAAAACAATATTGTGCTGCCACAAACTAATACATTGTGAAAATGTTCTGCTATCCAACATGTGGATATTAATAGCCTATCCTAAATCATTTTAAACTTGGTGCTAACGGGAAAGAGAAATGTAGATGGCGGGAAGTTTGTTAGAGAACTTTATTGGATTTCCTCTCAAAATTATTTTTTTAATCAGATCATTTATGTCTCAAACTCATTTCAATGTTTTTGACAATAATGGTAATCTGTCACTAATTTCATAGAAATGTACACATATTTATCACCATTGCTTTTAGTAATAGTGGGAGGAATCTCTTATCAGTGATTGGCTGCTGGAAACTTTAAGTCAGTAAATGACTGCAACTTCCCATGTGATGTCCATAAAGATAGACATAGATAGAGAATCTGATATGTGAAGAAGTAAGGCTCTGTTCACACTTCTCTTCTTTTGGTCAGGTGTCATCTATTCTTTGACTGGCAGAATACCGTAGGATGCATATTCTATCTAGCAAAAAACTGGAAAAAAAAATAATGGGAACTTTTATGATCCATTGAAAAGTAGATGGTAAAAACTCCATCATAAAAAGGAAAGCCATGACACCAGTGTAACTGAACTTTTTATCTGTCTCCAGAAATCATAATTTCCAAAGTCTGTGCTCGGATAGATAAGAAAAAATGAAAATTTGTAACTCTAACTAGTCCCTTAAAGACATGGTGTATTTTGGTGTTAAGGACGCAATGATTTTGGGGGGATTTTCATCTCCACTTTTCTAAAGCCATTTTTTTTTATTTTTCTGTCAATATGGCCGTATGAGGGCTTGGTTTTTGCAAGGCGAAGTGTAGTTTTAATTGGTGCTATTTTGGGGACATAGAGTATATTGTAAAACTTTTATAATTTTTTTTATGATCGTAGGGAGAGAAAACACATCAATTCTGCCATTGTTTTTTGTGGTTTTAAATGATACCAAAATTTGTATTATTTTATTTTTAGGTTTTTCCCCTTTTTTTTTAAATTTTTTTATTTTGACACTTTTTTCATCTTTTTTTTTTACACTATTTGTGTCCCTGTGGGGAACTTGAAGCATAGAACCTATGATCGCTATTATAATGCATTGCACCTGCCTTATCACCTGTTATAGCGATCATAGGCACTGGCAAAGCAGAATGCCTGTATCTGGCATCCTGTTGCCATGGTAACTTGTCAGGCTTTCAGCAAATACATCGCGAGTGTCCGATGATGTCACAGAGGGAGTGCGTTCTCTCTATGAACCCTTTTATATGATCTACATAGATCATGGCGTGTAAGGGGTTAACAGGGGGGATTGCTGTCCTGATGCTCACAGTTCTTGTGTAGTCTTGGCATTCTTTGTAACCACAGCTGATGGCAAAACACTGGTCATCTGTAAGATCTGAGGTAAGTGTTTAAAATACAGTATGAACATAAACAACCTCAATACAACATGTATGAACAGTCACATGAACTCTGACCACCTACTGTCTTGAAGAGTACACCTGTGCCAGATGGCAAATAGACAGCCTCATCCTGCTCCCTCTTCTGCTGCTGTTGCTGTCTCTTCTTTCATCTCCCTCCATGATCATGCCATAGTCTCTGAGCACAAACAGGCAGTTTTGTGCAGGAGCAGTAGCACGACTACTTCGGGCCTCTCCTCTACAATTTATGACCAAGATACAGACTTCAGAGCCATGATTGGGAAACGGAGAACATAAGTTGAGCCACTACTATCACAACCACCTTCACCAACATTGACATATACCCAGAGGCGTAATTTGAAGCTTCTGGGCCCCAATGCAAAACCTGTAAAAGGGCCCCCAACTATAATGCTTTATTCCTAGTAATGGGCTTCCTATATGGAGAAGAGAGGCCTTATGGGCCCCCTAAGGCTCCTGGGCCCGGGTGCAACCGCATCCCCTGCATGCCCTATAGTTACGCCCCTGCATATACCCCATATTCCAGCATGCCATATGGTCAGAAGTCTGCTGTCCATCCCTCAGCTATGGGACCATTAAAAATAATACCACCCCAATGTACAAAGCCTGAATACAAGTATTGCATAGCTTTTTACAATAGAATGCCCTTCAGGCTAGTGGACACAGATGCCTTCTTCAATATGAGGCTGCATGATAACCCTCACTACCAGATTCCCAGCCATCATTTCTTTGCCCAAAAAGCCATCTCTACCCTGCATCGCTATGTGATTGATTACTCGTCCCTGGCATTGCAGTGCACTGTCAGCAGCACGTAGTCCAGCAAGCATGGCCTGGGGCATTACATCTCCTTAACAGCACACTAGGTCAATATCCTCAAGGTGAGGCATAAAGCTGAAAGTGGTGGTTCACATTTCATAGTACCTCCAAGACTTGTAGGACATTCATCTGTGTCTGTCCACTCCTCTCCTCCTCCTTCTATCACCATCGGCTGATATTCACAGCCAGGTGATGTACCTATCTCTCCTATGGAGTAAGAACTAGACTGATGTGATTGGGTGCCCTCAGTTCCATGTGTATATGTTTGTTATTGTAGCCCTTATTTGAAAATTATCAATAAAACGAGTTTTAAGGTATTCTTTTCTGTGAAGAGCTATAGATTCAATATATGTAGTGAGATTAAATACAAAACAGATAAATAATGTGTCTATATACACACTTCTATACACTTAGAATTAATATGCTTTTGTAAAGTGTGTAGGAGGGGGAATGGAAAATGGGTATCTGAGCGAGAAGACGCACATCATATAAAGTAAAAACATTTATATCCATCTACATTTATATTCACCACAACTCCCACTACCCTTTTTCCCTTCAGTCTCCTACCAACTTTCTAAAAGCATATGAATTATATATGGATATAGACACATTATTTATCTGTTTAGCATTTATTCTCACTACATATGTTTATTTTGTTTTTAGGCTACAAAATAGGCATTTATACAAATGCACAATATTTTATACTTCATATGGATCCACGCATACCTTTAAAATGGTCTTGAATCCCAGGCATCATTTTTTTCTACCAGATGTATTTATGTTTTTGTTAGGTTGTGCTGCTGGGACCTGTTCTACAGGTTTCCAAGAGTACAACTTCACAGGTGAGGGATAATTGTGCTGGCTGGGTGTGGTGTTCTCCAGCCAGCCAATTCCCACTGGTCTGCTGCACATATATACCAGCCTCTCTGACTAGTGGATGCTGGATTCCCAATACCCTGGTGTTTGCAGTTATGTATGTTGTTGTGCAGGTGTGAACAGTGTTGGGTTCTGTGTGTCTGTGCAGGTGGCCGGACATGAGGTGAACAGGCATGCTCAGTGTGCTTTCCACTGTCAGTTAGGTTCTGGTTTTCTTTCCTTTTTGTTCGTTTTTACACAGTTTCTTTGTAGTGTTTGTGCATCTCTCCAGGTACCTTATCAAGAATAGTTAGGTCCGAAGTGAAGACTGTGGGGGCTGTCCTTACCAGGACTCCTACCTGCTTTTAGGCAGGTGTTCCACATTCCCCTGAGTTGTAAGTGGCAGGTTTCCCTATCTACCTTTGCCTGGAGTGGTGTAGTCTGTGTGAGCATTGTATCATCTGTGCTTCTTGCATTTCAGTGTGAATGCTGCCCTTGGCGGGGTGCTCTTGTGCCACACGGACCTGACAGTTTTCTGTTTATTTATCTTCTCATTTTTTTCTCTAAACCTGCTATTTTTCTTATGTGCCTTTTCTCTGCTATAAGCTATAGCTACTAGAGATGAGCGAACGTACTCGTCCGAGCTTGATATTCGTGCGAATATTAGGGTGTTCGGGATGCTCGTTACTCGTAACGAGCACCACGCGGTGTTCCGGTTACTTTCAGTTTCCTCTCTGAGACGTTAGCGCGCTTTTCTGGCCAATTGAAAGACAGGGAAGGCATTACAACTTCCCCCTGTGACGTTCAAGCCCTATACCACCCCCCTGCTGTGAGTGGCTGGGGCGATCAGATGTCACCCGAGTATAAAAGTCAGCCCCTCCCGCGGCTCGCCTCAGATGCCTTGTGAGTTAGATGAGGGACAGTGCTGCTGCTGGTGCTGCTGTAGGGAGAGCGTTAGGAGTCAGTGTAGGCTTCAAGAACCCCAACGGCCCTTCTCAGGGCCACATCTACTAGTGTGCAGTACTGTGTTAGCACAGTATATATATTTTTTTTTTTGTCCAAAATTGGATCTGCAGAGCATTGCGCCCAGCAATAGGGACAGAATTGGGGGTTAGGCAGGGAGAGTGTTAGGAGTTAGTGTAGGCTTCAAGAACCCCAACGGTCCTTTCTAGGGCCACATCTATCCGTGTGCAGTACTGTCCAGGCTGCTGTTAGCAGTGTTGCATATTTTTTTTTTTTCTCAAAACCGGCTGTGCAGAGCATTGCACCCGGCATTAATACTACAGGGATAGAATTGTGTAGGCAGGGCCAGAAGACATTTATTATTCATTGAATACACGCAGTGGGGTCTTCCCTTTGCTAAAAAGGAAAAAAATTATATTTGGCCAGCCTGTGTCAGTCCTAAGGTCTCCGTGTACGTGTGTGCTGCGTGTACAATGTACAAAAATCAGACGCAACCAGCTACGCTTTACTGCAGGCTTGCGCCATTGTCTTTCCTGACTGGCAAATACCTGCTCTGCTAGAGTTAATAACTCTGCTACACTATAGTTGTGTGACACTTTTTGAGGGCCACACTACAGTTCTAAAAGTTATTGTTCATTGAATATACGCAGTGGGTCCTTCCCTTTGCCAAAAAGGAAAAGAAATTATATTTGGCCTGCCTGTGTCAGTCCTAAGGTCTGCGTGTACGTGTGTGCTGCGTGTACAACGTACAAAAATCAGACGCAACCAGCTACGCTTTACTGCAGCCTAGCGCCATTGTCTTTCCTGACTGGCAAATACCTGCTCTGCTAGAGTTAATAACTCTGCTACACTATAGTTGTGTGACACTTTTTGAGGGCCACACCACAGATATTAAACTTCTTGTTCATTGAATATACGCAGTGGGTGCTTCCCTAAGCTAAAAAGGAAAAGAAATTATATTTGGCCTGCCTGTGTCAGTCCTAAGGTCTGCGTGTACGTGTGTGCTGCGTGTACAACGTACAAAAATCAGACGCAACCAGCTACGCTTTACTGCAGCCTAGCGCCATTGTCTTTCCTGACTGGCAAATACCTGCTCTGCTAGAGTTAATAACTCTGCTACACTATACTTGTGTGACACTTTTTGAGGGCCACACCACAGATATTAAACTTCTTGTTTTTCATTGAATACACGCAGTGGGGTTTTCCCTTTGCAAAAAAGCGAAAACATTATATTTGGCCTGCAGGCTTGCGCCAATTTATTTCCTGCCTGGGAAATCAAATCACTGGTAATACAGCATGCTGAGGGGTAGGGGTAAGCCTAGAGGACGTGGACATGGACGTGGCCGAGGACGCGGAGGGCCAAGTGAGGGTGTGGGCACAGGCCGAGCTCCTGATCCAGGTGTGTCGCAGCCGACTGCTGCGCGATTAGGAGAGAGGCACGTTTCTGGCGTCCCCACATTCATCGCCCAATTAATGGGTCCACGCGGGAGACCTTTATTAGAAAATGAGCAGTGTGAGCAGGTCCTGTACTGGATGGCAGAAAGTGCTTCGAGCAAGCTATCGACCACCCACAGTTCTGCGCCGTCCAGTGCTGCAAATCCGAATCCTCTGTCTGCTGCTCCTCCTTCCTCCCAGCCTCCTCACTCCACTACAATGACACCTGCTCAGGAGCGGGAACACTCCCAGGAACTGTTCTCGGGCCCCTGCTTAGATTGGGCAGCAGTGGTTCCTCTCCCACCAGAGGAGTTTATCGTCACTGATGCCCAACCATTCGAAAGTTCCCGGGGTCCGGGGGAAGAGGCTGGAGACTTCCGCCAACTGTCTCAAGAACTTTCAGTGGGTGAGGAGGACGATGACGATGAGACACAGTTGTCTTGCAGTGAGGTAGTAGTAAGGGCAGTAAGTCCAAGGGAGCAGCGCACAGAGGATTCGGAGGAAGAGCAGCAGGACGATGAGGTGACTGACCCCACCTGGTGTTCAACGCCTACTCAGGACAGGTCTTCAGAGGGGGAGGCAAGGGCATCAGCAGGGCAGGTTGCAAGAGGCAGTGCGGTGGCCAGGGGTAGAGGCAGGGCCAGACCGAATAATCCACCAAGTGTTTCCCAAAGCGCCCCCTCGCGCCATGCCACCCTGCAGAGGCCGAGGTGCTCTAAGGTCTGGGAGTTTTTCACTGAGACGCCTGACGACCGACGAACAGTGGTGTGCAACCTTTGTCGCGCCAAGATCAGCCGGGGAGCCACCACCAACAGCCTCACCACCACCAGCATGCGCAGACATATGATGGACAAGCACCCCACAAGGTGGGACGAAGGCCGTTCACCGCCTCCGGTTTGCACCGCTGCCTCTCCCCCTGTGCCCCAACCTGCCACTGAGATCCAACCTCCCTCTCAGGACACAGGCACAACCGTCTCATGGCCTGCACCCACAGCCTCACCTCCGCTGTCCTCGGCCCCATCCACCAATGTCTCGCACCGCACAGTCCAGCCATCGCTAGCGCAAGTGTTGGAGCGCAAGCGCAAGTACGCCGCCACGCACCCGCACGCTCAATTGTTAACCGTCCACATAGCCAAATTTATCAGCCTTGAGATGCTGCCGTATAGGGTTGTGGAAACGGAGTCCTTCAAAGCTATGATGGCGGCGGCGGCCCCGCGCTACTCAGTTCCCAGTCGCCACTACTTTTCCCGATGTGCCGTCCCAGCCCTGCATGACCACGTCTCCCGCAACATTGTACGCGCCCTCACCAATGCGGTTAGTGGCAAGGTCCACTTAACTACGGACACGTGGACAAGCACAGGCGGGCAGGGCCACTACATCTCCCTGACGGCACATTGGGTGAATTTAGTGGAGGCTGGGACAGAATCAGAGCCTGGGACCGCTCACGTCCTACCCACCCCCAGAATTGCGGGCCCAAGCTCGGTGGTGGTATCTGCGGCGGTGTATGCTTCTTGCACTAAAGCACCCTCCTCCTCCTCCTCCTCCTCAACCTCTGTCTCGCAATCTAGATGTGTCAGCAGCAGCAGGACGTCGCCAGCAGTCGGTGTCGCGCGGCGTGGCAGCACAGCAGTAGGCAAGCGTCAGCAGGCCATGCTGAAACTACTCAGCTTAGGAGATAGGAGGCACACGGCCCACGAACTGCTGCAGGGTCTGACAGAGCAGACCGACCGTTGGCTTGCGCCGCTGAGCCTCCAACCGGGCATGGTCGTGTGTGACAACGGGCGTAACCTGGTGGCGGCTCTGCAGCTCGGCAGCCTCACGCACGTGCCATGCCTGGCCCACGTCTTTAATTTGGTGGTTCAGCGCTTTCTGAAAAGCTACCCACGCTTGTCAGACCTGCTCGTAAAGGTGCGCCGGTTCTGCGCACATTTCCGCAAGTCCCACACGGACGCTGCCACCCTGCGCACCCTGCAACATCGCTTTAATCTGCCAGTGCACCGACTGCTGTGCGACGTGCCCACACGGTGGAACTCTACGCTCCACATGTTGGCTAGGCTCTATGAGCAGCGTAGAGCTATAGTGGAATACCAACTCCAACATGGGCGGCGCAGTGGGAGTCAGCCTCCTCAATTCTTTACAGAAGAGTGGGCCTGGTTGGCAGACATCTGCCAGGTCCTTCGAAACTTTGATCAGTCTACCCAGGTGGTGAGCGGCGATGCTGCAATCATTAGCGTCACCATTCCTCTGCTATGCATCTTGAGAAGTTCCCTGCAAACCATAAAGGCAGCCACTTTGCGCTCGGAAACAGAGCCGGGGGAAGACAGTATGTAGCTGGATAGTCAGAGCACCCTCCTGTCTATATCTCAGCGCGTTCAGGAGGAGGAGGAGGAGGAGGATGAGGAGGATGAGGAGGAGGGGGAAGAGACAGCTTGGCCCACTGCTGACGGTACCCATGCTGGTTGCCTGTCATCATTTCAGCGTGTATGGCCTGAGAAGGAGGAGGAGGAGGAGGAGGAGGATCCTGAAAGTGATCTTCCTAGTGCGGACAGCCATGTGTTGCGTACAGGTACCCTGGCACACATGGCTGACTTCATGTTAGGATGCCTTTCTCGTGACCCTCGCATTCAACGCATTCTGGCCACTACGGATTACTGGGTGTACACACTGCTCGACCCACGCTATAAGGAGAACCTTCCCAGTCTCATTCCCGAAGAGGAAAGGGGTTCGAGAATGTTGCTATACCACAGGACCCTGGCGGACAAGCTGATGGTAAAATTCCCAGCCTACAGCGCTAGTGGCAGAAGGCGCAGTTCCGAGGGCCATGTAGCAGGGGAGGTGCGTAGATCGAGCAGCATGTACAGCCCAGACAGTGCAACAGTCTTTAAGGGCCTGGCCATCTTTATGCCTCCCCAGCAAGACTGTGTCACCGCTCTCCAGTCAAGGCTGAGTCGGCGGGAGCACTGTAAAAGGATGGTGAGGGAGTACGTAGCCGATCGCACGACCATCCTCGGTGACGCCTCTGCCCCCTACAACTACTGGGTGTCGAAGCTGGACACGTGGCCTGAACTAGCGCTGTATGCCCTGGAGGTGCTTGCTTGTCCTGCGGCTAGCGTCTTGTCGGAGAGGGTGTTTAGTGCAGCTGGGGGAATCATCACAGATAAGCGTACCCGCCTGTCAACCGACAGTGCCGACAGGCTAACACTCATCAAGATGAACAAAGCCTGGATTTCCCCAGACTTCTCTTCTCCACCAGCGGACAGCAGCGATACGTAAGCAATACGTAGGCTGCACCCGCGGATGGAAGCTACGTTCTCTCTCACCATCCAAAACGGGGACATTTCTGCTTCATCAATCTGTGTCTAATATTCCTCCTCCTCCTCCTCCTGCTCCTCCTCCTGAAACCTCATGTAATCACGCTGAACGGGCAATTTTTCTTAGGGCCACAAGGCTCACTCATAATTTTTCTAAACAATTTTTAGATGTTTCAATGCTCTGAAAAGCGTTGGAACTTTAACTTGAACCAATTTTTCGTTAAACTGGGCTGCCTCCAGGCCTAGTTACCACTTAAGCCACATTAACCAAAGCGATTAATGGGTTTCACCTGCCCTCTTAGTTGGCCATGGCCAATTTTTTTCAGGTACATTAGTACTGTTGATACAGCAATTTTTGTGGGCCCTCGCCTACAGTGTAATCAAATAAATTTTTAGCCCACCTGCATTAAGCACGACATTACTACCTCAGCTGTGTTGGGCAATGCAATGGGATATTTCTATGTACCGCCGGTGGCTTCCTGGCACCCACCCAATCTGTAGGTGCACACGGATTTTTTACTACATCTGTACACTTGAAAAGAACCCCACTCTGACTGGGGCATGCAGTGTGGGCCGAAGCCCACCTGCATTAAGCACGACATTACTACCTCAGCTGTGTTGGGCAATGCAATGGGATATTTCTATGTACCGCCGGTGGCTTCCTGGCACCCACCCATGCTGTAGGTGCACACGGAGTTTTTACTACATCTGTACACTTGAAAAGAACCCCAGTCTGACTGGGGCATGCAGTGTGGGCCGAAGCCCACCTGCATTAAGCACGACATTACTACCTCAGCTGTGTTGGGCAATGCAATGGGATATTTCTATGTACCGCCGGTGGGTTCCAGGGAGCCACCCATGCTGTAGGTGCACACGGAGTTTTTACTACATCTGTACACTTGAAAAGAACCCCAGTCAGACTGGGGCATGCAGTGTGGGCCGAAGCCCACCTGCATTAAGCACGACATTACTACCTCAGCTGTGTTGGGCAATGCAATGGGATATTTCTATGTACCGCCGGTGGGTTCCAGGGAGCCACCCATGCTGTAGGTGCACACGGAGTTTTTACTACATCTGTACACTTGAAAAGAACCCCAGTCTGACTGGGGCATGCAGTGTGGGCCGAAGCCCACCTGCATTAAGCACGACATTACTACCTCAGCTGTGTTGGGCAATGCAATGGGATATTTCTATGTACCGCCGGTGGGTTCCAGGGAGCCACCCATGCTGTAGGTGCACACTGAGTTTTTACTACATCTGTACACTTGAAAAGAACCCCAGTCAGACTGGGGCATGCAGTGTGGGCCGAAGCCCACCTGCATTAAGCACGACATTACTACCTCAGCTGTGTTGGGCAATGCAATGGGATATTTCTATGTACCGCCGGTGGCTTCCTGCCACCCACCCCTGCTGTGGGTCCACAGGGAATTATAAATGCATCTGTGTCCACTTGTAAAGAACCCCAGTCTGACTGGGGCATGCAGTGTGGGCCGAAGCCCACCTGCATTAAGCACGACATTACTACCTCAGCTGTGTTGGGCAATGCAATGGGATATTTCTATGTACCGCCGGTGGGTTGCAGGGAGCCACCCATGCTGTAGGTGCACACGGAGGTTTTACTACATCTGTACACTTGAAAAGAACCCCAGTCAGACTGGGGCATGCAGTGTGGGCCGAAGCCCACCTGCATTAAGCACGACATTACTACCTCAGCTGTGTTGGGCAATGCAATGGGATATTTCTATGTACCGCCGGTGGCTTCCTGGCACCCACCCCTGCTGTGGGTCCACAGGGAATTATAAATGCATCTGTGTCCACTTGTAAAGAACCCCAGTCTGACTGGGGCATGCAGTGTGGGCCGAAGCCCACCTGCATTAAGCACGACATTACTACCTCAGCTGTGTTGGGCAATGCAATGGGATATTTCTATGTACCGCCGGTGGCTTCCTGGCACCCACCCCTGCTGTGGGTCCACAGGGAATTATAAATGCATCTGTTTCCACTTGTAAAGAACCCCAGTCAGACTGGGGCATGCAGTGTGGGCCGAAGCCCACCTGCATTAAGCACGACATTACTACCTCAGCTGTGTTGGGCACTGCAATGGGATATTTTTATGTACCGCCGGTGGGTTCCAGGAAGCCACCCATGCTGTCGGTCGACAGGGACTTCACAATAGGGAGTTGTACCTGCCTGTGTCTATGAATTAGAAAGCCCGGTCTGACTGGGGCATGCAGAGACACCTTGACAGAATGAATAGTGTGTGACACATAGGTTCCCCATTGCTATGCCCACGTGTGCAGCTCCTGATGGCGGTGGCACAGGATTCTATTTCTCATTGCTTCTGTACAGCATTGTGGGCTATCGCCCCGCCCCTTTTAAAGAGGGTCGCTGCCTAGCCGTGCCAACCTCTGCAGTGTGTGCCTGCGGTTCCTCCTCATGGCAGACGCACTTCTAAATAGACATGAGGGTGGTGAGGCATTAGGGCAGCTGAAGGCTGCGCAGGGACACTTTGGTGTGCGCTGTGGGGGGGAGGGGGGGCGGTTGGGCAGCATGTAACCCAGGAGAAGTGGCAGTGGAGTGTCATGCAGGCAGTGATTGTGCTTTGTTGGAGGTAGTGTGGTGCTTAGCTAAGGTATGCCATGCTAATGAGGGCTTTTCAGAAGTAAAAGTTTTTGGGAGGGGGGGGCCCACTCTTGCCGCTATTGTGGCTTAATAGTGGGACCTGTGAACTTGAGATGCAGCCCAACATGTAGCCCCTCGCCTGCCCTATCCGTTGCTGTGTCGTTCCCATCACTTTCTTGAATTGCCCAGATTTTCACACAAGGAAACCTTAGCGAGCATCGGCGAAATACAAAAATGCTCGGGTCGCCCATTGACTTCAATGGGGTTCGTTACTCGAAATGAACCCTCGAGCATCGCGAAAAGTTCGTCCCGAATAACGAGCACCCGAGCATTTTGGTGCTCGCTCATCTCTAATAGCTACCCAACTGTCTGAGGGAGAGGTTTGTGTGCCTCGAAACGCATTACATTGCTGACTTTTTTTTTCTAAACATAAAATAAAACATCACTAGAATAATACATCTTTTTTACAAAACGGTTTTTGGATTCTACATGTGTGACTAAATTGACAAGTCCTATAAGACTACATGAATTATACATCATGCCTAAGTCCTAGTTTATTCTCAATTTGCTCCAATTTACAAAATGCTGCTAAGACCTTTGGTCCCCCAGCATACTTGGCCAGCAGCACTTACTAAACTCAAAACTTTTTTCCACTTGCTGAACTTCACTCTATTCTCACATTCATATTTGCCCCCCATCTGAGATACTTTGTCCGTTTTTTCTCCATTTCTCCATATGTAGCAATGTGGTCAACCTGCTGGCAGCTCTTTGTCTCACACATGTGAACCTTGTAGTGCAATGCTTCCTAAACAATTACCTTGTTTTACATCCACTGCTGGAAAAGCCCAGGAAACTATGCTAGCACTTTTGGCATTCATAAACAGCTGCCAATTGTCTGACAGAAGCAACGGTTTAGGCTACCACCCAACTGTCTCATCTGTGATGCGTCTACATGGTAGAACACCACATTGCATATGTTGCAGAGGCTAAACCAGTAGCAGAGAGCAATCATGGAGTACCAGATGGTGTATGCAGTTAGAAGGTGATGTATGGAGGTCGGTCACTTGATGCCCATGGGATTGCTGTAGATCAAAGCTGTGTGTGCCATTTTAGCCTGCTTTGAAGAAGTGACCAAAATGGTCAGTCGTGATAATTCACTGATCAGTATAACAAACTCTGTTGTCTGCCTGCTGGAACAGATGCAACAGAGCAAAATGACGTGCAAGAAGAGGAGGAGTAGGAGGCAGGGATACCAATCACCCAACTATCTAGCCAGTCCGCCATTACTCAATACCACACGGGGGGTGATTTTGAGCATTGGGGAAGTATAGAGGAGTAAGGGCAGGAAGAGGATGAGGCAAGGAAGGGGGGTACATAAAATGCCCTCCATCCATCACTAACCCCACTTATTCTATGTGCATGGCAAGATAACTAGAGGACACTCTTAGGCCTGACCGTGAGGAATGTGGGCCATCATCCTAAGTGCTTGCAGAAGGACCGTCGCATAGCCCAAATCAAAACATCAGATCATTGCTGAGTAGCTACCTTCCATGATCCCCACTACAAGACCAAAATTACAAATCTCATTCAAGCAGTGGAGAAGGACCTCAAAATGCAGCAGTATCAGTACAGCCTGTTTAGCAGCTTGAGCAGAGCATTTCCCCATGGCCACAGGGTTGCATCCACAATGGATTGCAGCTCTGCAGTTTATGACGAGCAAGCAAGTGCAACACCACCACCCCTGGGGTTAGGGGGAAGTCTAGCGCATATGTGGCATAGGTTTTTTATCCCATAGTAACCTGCAGCAACAGCACAGGGTAGTACTCACAGTCACAGGAAGTACTTATCCATAATGGTCCAAGAGTATGTCAGCTCCCACATGGATATACTTAGATATGGCATTGGCTCTTTGACTTTTAGATGTCAGAGCTGGACAAGTGAACAGAGCTTGTACAATATACTTTAGAGGTGTTTGCCTGTCAGTGTGCTATCAGAAAGGGTTTTCAGCACAGCTGGTGGTGTGATAACTGACAGACACATCCACCTGTCAGACAATGTGGATCCCCTGATGTTTCTAAAATTGAACTAGGCATGGATTCCACCTGACTTCTGCAACCCCCCCCCCCCCCCCCCCCCATGGCAGATTCAGCTGATTAGTTAGCATGCTGGCAATTTTTATTCACATATGACTTAGCATAGGTGCTATTCCTGTTGGTGATGGTGGCAGTGGTGGTAAAACTGCTACTACCTTACCTTCTCTAGATTAGTGAACCCAACTTTTGCTTCCATTGACTTTAATGGGAGTCTGAATCAGCCGACCTAACTCACGATGATTTTGATGACATCAGCCTGATCTTGACATGAATCAAATATTTGACTAATTACTCATCACTAAAGAGGATGCATGAAAGAGACAATGCAGAAGACTATAAGTCAAATACTAACCTGAGGGTGAAATGCAAAAGTATTTTCCATATCCGATTAGAAAAAGGGTATTTTTTTTTTACCAGAAGTGAAGAGTGGTACCTTTTCTTGGAACAATCAGACACTTTTTATTACATCATACAGCCCCTATAAAAAAAACAAACTATTAAACAGACATTTTCGACATAGTCATGCCTGAGGAAGAACCCTGCGAGGTTCGAAAGCTCGCTATAACATTATGTATTTTTGTTAGCCATTAAAAGCTATCATATCTACAAGATTACTTGGTTTCTCTTACTGGGAACAATCACATTTTGACAAAGTCAAACACAAGCCACATTGGCTATAGAGAGCTGTCCAGTCTGCTTTACACTGAATCAGTCTTCGTATTCTCTTTCCTTTTCTTTTTAATGTGCTTTTCAGTTGAGAAGTTGCTGGGAAGTACATGCTGGATTAAGATGCAGACACATTGCCCCTTGTCCTTCTTTATGAACAATGAGTTGTTGGGCATTGAATATGCATCGATTACACCATGATTGCAGGTTAAAGAGTCAGTCTCTCTGGACAACAGCAATATACCAGAGGGCAGTTGTGAAGCAGAATGGACAATATTGTTTACAACTTTCTGAGAAATACTTTAACCTCAGCAATGTCACTGGAGCTACGACCTCATTTAGCTATTGCCATTTAGTATTTGCAAAATAATCTGTAAGCAAGGGTTTCTGTCTAACCAAATTCCCCATCTCATAACAAGCAGCTTCAGGAGCCGCAAGGCTGCTTGTTCCTAGCGATTGTATAATTCATATGCAGAGAATCGAAACTTATCTTTAAATAATGCATGTGCTAAGAACCGGTCAAATAAGTAAATGGTTTTTCTTATTTAAATAAATCTTGTGATTTCTGGACTTTTTATAGAAGCTGAATTTGAGTGTATACTTACAGTTTGGCCGCTAAGCTAAAAAAGGACCGTATTGCCTGTATAACATGCTGTGTAAAAGTTGTCGGCAGGTGTGGAAAATATGCTGCAAAGTAAGCATGCTTTCAAAAATGGTTAATAGTTTTTTTTTGTCAAATAAAAAAATACAAAGTGAATGAACAAAAGAGAAAACTAAATCAAATCAGTATTTATTGTGACCACTTTTGCATTAAAACAGCATTAATTCTTCTAGGTACACTTGCACACAGTTTTTGAAGGAACTGTGCAAGGCATTTTGTTTCAGACATATTGGAGTACTAACTACAGATTTTCCGTGGATGTTGGCTTGCTCAAATCCTTCTGTCTCTTCATGTAATCCCAGACAGACTGGATGATGTTGAGATCAGTGCTCTGTGGGGTCCATATAGTCGCTTCCTGAACTCCTTGTTCTTCTTTACGCTGAAGTTAGTTCTTAATGACATTGGCTGGATGCTTGGGGTCCTTGTCCTGCTGCAGAATAAGGCTGAATGTACACAGCCGGAATTGCATTGCAGAGTGCAGAGCGGGCATCCGCCTCTGGATTCCGCAGCAAATACCTTTCATAAGCATGCAATGTAAAAGCGGGTTTTCCTGCCCACAAGCAGAAATCAATTGTGATTTACCGCTCGCAGGGGGAAAAATCGCAGGATGCTTTATTTCACAGTGGATTCCATGCGGACGCTTCCATTGAAGTCAATGAAAGCTGTCCATCCCGCAGCCCTTCTGCAATCATCATTGCGAAAAGGCCGCGGGATCTGCGTCATCGTTTCTGTACTGCGCATGTGTGCGGGTGCGCCGGCCGGTACATCCGCAGCACAGATAAGAAGAATCCAGACAAGTACGCAGGGGTCACCGGCCGGGCACAGGGTCAGATTCTGCTGCCGGATCCCGCATGCAAAATCCGACCCAGCCGTGTGCATTCGGCC
The DNA here is from genome assembly GCF_035609145.1 of Eleutherodactylus coqui. Taxonomy (NCBI): domain Eukaryota; kingdom Metazoa; phylum Chordata; class Amphibia; order Anura; family Eleutherodactylidae; genus Eleutherodactylus; species Eleutherodactylus coqui. The sequence goes on along the minus strand of NC_089839.1, from coordinate 245,633,038 downwards.
TAAACTTGGAGTCACTTTTGAAAAAAATTCATACTTTGCAACATTGTTTCCACACCTGCCTAAAACTTTTACACATTACTGTACCTACTTTTAAGAATTTTTAGAGATATTTGACATGCCCTGTACTGACGAACATGTACATTTTTTTTCCCATGTAGTCGGGCTCTATTATCCCCACCGAATTTATCCCCATTGGATGAGTTATGTATTACCAAGTTTAGTTGAAATTGCTCCAGGCGTTCATGAGTTATGGTGGCACATACATACATACATACACACATCCTATTTTATATACATAGATAGATAGTGGCAGCAAGGTGATGATTGATGCGTTAAACCTCTTAGGCCTTATTCACACGACCATATATACACAGCTTTCGTAGCCGTGTCATAAAATCGCAACCATCTAAAGCATTGGTTTCCAATGTATTCATCCAGATGAGTGATTTTTGCATAAAAAATTGCGCCACGAAAAATAGGACATCAGTGACTGAAAACAGCGACTGATTTTATACGCAGCGTGAAAAGATAGGTCTTGCCCTATCTTTTGCCGAGATGCGCTGGAAGATCCGATAGACTTCTATGGGTGCTGAAAAATAGGGGAGGGGGAGGGATTTTTCCTACATCCAACAATGGGAAAAGAAGGCAGCTTTCTCTATTTAAAGCATTAGCAGTCATTCCGAGGATTTAAGCTGACAGAGTGATTTCCATGCCGCTGTGTATATTTTTCCTATCTTGCAGCAGCCACCCAGGTGAATGGCAAATAATATGCTAATTAGGATCAGACTTTTCACTATGTATGGGCGATCGTAAAAACGCAAAATGGTTGTTTGAAAGAGGCCTTATACTGGAAAAAGTATGAAAGAGGGAGTGGAAATGAGCACAGGTGCCATCTTGTGGTGGCAGTGAGAGAGACAGAATAGTGCGTTGGAGACTACCATGTGTAATAGTGGAGTGGTAACACTAAGTACCAGAGACGTCATAAGAGAGACAAAGAGTGAAGAGTTTGACAGTGGTTGATGTGCTAGAATCTGACTGCGAAAGCAGAGCAGAGTTGACGAGTGAAAGAGATATTGGCAAAAGACTAGTAGGGATGGGTGAAAGAGGAAAGGCAAGAGAGAATAGGGGGTTAATTAGCAATGAAGCATTCTGTTAATAACAGATGAGAGATGGCAGGCGATGAGAAACTTCACTTTGGTGCAGCCGCTAATGACAGTCTCCTCTTCTCCATGTTCTCTTTCCCACCGCCAGTTTTACACCATTCATTTACATAGACCCGTCTTACATCTGACTGAAGACAACCGCTTTCTATCTCTCATTATCTCTTACTGATGCCTGCTTCCTGCAGATTCATCACTGCTCCCATTCTTTGTAGAGCAACCAGAGGAAGAGCTTGAAAGCAAAGCTGTCACATTGAACATGCTGTTCGATCTGTGCACAACAGGTTATATATATGTGTGCACAAAGTGATATATAGTCGTACGGGAAAAGATTCGGAATAACTTGGCATTTCTTGATCTAAATCTTTGCTCATTTTGACTTAGGAGTCCAGTGAGTGGTCTTAGGAGCATGCATACAGAACTAGCTGTCAATCACTGATTAGGACCACCCACTGGACTCCTATACTCAAAATGAGCACAGATTTAGATCAATAGATCAAAGTTTATATTGAATCTTATCCCATAAAACAATATGCAGATAGGAAGATGGAACAATGACTCTACAGCACCACCAATTAGAAGGCAGCATTCTTGTAACAGGCCTTGTAACAATGACTGGGAGTATAAGCCAAGGCCAGAGTATTCTCCAGAAAAGATAACCATGTACAGACAGCCTGTTTCAAGGTATTTGCTCATCATCAGTGATCAATAGGTTGCTGGCTGACTGAGGGCGAGGCCTGTGATGTGGTTGGGAGGGGTAACCTTTCTCCTTAGGGAGAGAACCATGCACGTATGAGGAGACTTTTAAGGCCATGCATGCTCTTCTGGGAAATTTATGCAAATTGGAAGCTGGAACAATGCACTACACTATTAGAGCAGCATGTATGATCTTTTAAGTCTCTTCCCACCTGCTACGTGCTCTCTCTAAGGGCTCATGTCCATGGGCGGATTTGATTTGCGGAACCTGCACAGGACAACCGCGCAGGAGATCAGCAAATCAAGCCGCCCATAGGGATGCATGGGCATTTGCAAATCATTTTCAGCATTTGGATTTGTTTTGCGGACCTCTTGGTCCGGAAAACAAATCGCAGCATGCTCAACTTTTCTGTGGATCCCGCAGGGAAGGCTTCCATTGACGTCAATGGAAGCCGTTCGATCCACGGCACACCCGCAGCTGATACTGAAAAAGTGCCGCAGATCCTGTGGGAAACCAGGAGATTTGAAAAATAAAACTGCACCGTGCATGTCCAACGGCAAGCTGTAAGGACCCTGAACAGTACAGCGAACCCAGAAGTGGAGGGATCCACATGGATGCTGGGGATCTCGCTGCCAGGGAATTACAGGTAAATAGGGCTCACCGGCTGCGGTCAGGCTTGGATTCTGTGTGGGATTCCCTGCCTATGGACATGAGGCCTAAGGTGAAACTTTACCCTTCCCACAGAGTGAATTGGCAAAAAACAGCTGGTAGGATTTGCTTTCAAGAAGAAAAGTATAAACAGCGAGCCTGAAGATATTTGACTAGCTTCTCATTTATTGTATTACAACCTGCAAATAAATGTATTTCGAAGTGCAAGACCTCTTCATCAGTAATACTGAAGTACAGGACAGCTGGAGCAGAGTACAGTGCTTGGCTGTTTTAGGATGATGGGAAAGCCACATCAAGAGAACCGAGTGTAGCCAGCCAGAAAAGCAAGCAACGTTAGCCCTCCTGACCCACATCACAGGCTTCCCACTCAGCCAGCAACCTACTGCACACTGATGAGGGCAAATGCCCTGCAACAGTCCGTCTATGCATGGTTCTCTTTTCCCTCCGGAGAAGACTTTGACTTTGGCTTAGATTTCCAGTCATTGCTACAATGCTTGTTGAAAGGTCAGATCTTGACTTGCAGAAATGTTACCTCCTAATAGGTGGCGCTATAGAGGCAGTGATCTATTTTTCATTTGCATAAATTTTCCAGAGCAGCATGGATGGCCTTATAATTCTCCGCATACCTACTATGGGCTCTTCCTAAGGAGAAACGTTACCCCTCCTGACCATTAAAACTATATACAATAATCTGCACAGCTTTTCCTGCATTATATCCTGCTGTTTGCCAATAGGGTTGCATTTTCAATATGACACATTTGCTTTAAATCAATTTATGCATGATCCCACTTTGTTTACATACATCTCTCCCATATGGATATACCAATTTCCCTGAGATCACAGCTAAGGAACTAAATTGCTACAAAGAAATACAAGCATTTAGAAATGTAATATGCATTTTGTAATGTCCCTAGACAGCAAGAATACTAAAAATCTGATAACACCTGGCTCTATTAATAATAATTTTGCCTCTATAACTCCGACTAAATCTTGCGCTCTGCTAAATTCTTACTAACTAGTTTGTTATTAATATAGCAGACACTGCAACAGTGAACGTCATGGCTTTCCACAGGTACTGCAGAGGAAATTCAGTATTACATTGAATGCACTGATGCCAAGCACTGTTTTCCTCCGAAAATGAGGGTGGGTTAGTGTGCCCGGACCGCCCCCCACAGGCAATGTGTACTCAGGGGGATGCGGAAACATATTCACTGTGACAAAAAGTCCACTTAGGAGAAGAAGAACGACAAAGAGGAAGAGGAGATGGAGAAGGACGAAGTTCTCGATCTAACATGGAGAGTTGGGGAAAATCATCATAGCAGTTCACAGGGAGAGGAGGAAGAAGTGGACATTGTGGGGCAGTGCCCTGCCAAGGCAGCACGTAAGGTATCATAGAAAAACAAAAGGGCAATGCCACCACCCTCAGATACTACTAGTCGCAGCAGCAGCAACATCAGGCCCACAGCTAGGTTTACTCACAGGTCTTGTGCAGCTTAGGCATTGTTTGAAACTGCACATAATGACAAAAGAGTGGTCATGTGTAAAAGCTGCAGTAAGCATTTAAAACACTGCAAGAGCATAAACGACCTCAACACAGCATGTATGAACAGTCATTTGAATTCCAGCCACCTGCTGCCTTGGAAACCCATGTGGCCCAGAAGGCAAAGAGTCAACCTCATCCGGGTCCCTCTTCTGTTTCTCTAGCTGTTCCATCTCCCTCCCTGTTGATGCAGTAATCTCTGAGCACAGAGAAGAAGTTTTGTGTAGAGACAGTAACATGCCAACTTCAGGCCTCTCCTCCACAATTGATCAGGCTGAAGGCTTCAGAGCCAGGAATGGGAAATGGAGAAGAGAAGTTGTGCCACCACCATGACCACCACTTTCACCGACATTGGCATCTACCCCATATTTTAGCATGTCCCAGTTCAGCAGCTATGGGAATGTAAAAAAAATACCACCCTAACCATCCACAAGCATAGAGCCTGAAAGTAGGCATTGCACAGCTGCTTGCAATGGAAATGTTGCTTCTCAGGCTAGTGGACACAGATGCCTTCGGGTGCATTCACATGAGCGTCTGCGTACATAGGTGCGCACAAACCGCGCATCCACGTATGTGGTCTGTGCCCATTGCCTTCAATGGCGCAGCAGCTTTGGGCACGCATGCACAGAGGATGGACGAAGGTCTTTTTCGGACCACATTATCGCGGGATATCACGGAGGATGGGGGTTACTATTTTCACCTCCCCTCATGCATCAGATCCATGAGGGGAGGTGAAACTTTAACTTTATTTTACTTTTTAAAACTTTTCCTTGATATCCATTGGATAGCGGCGATCACGGGCCCGGGGACCGATGATCACGATCCCTGGTGACATCTCCTGCCCACTGGCTTCCATCAGTAGCTGGGAGCCAGGAGATTTCAAATGTCCTGCCCCGATCTTCTCTTCTACGCATGCATCATAATTATTTCTTTGGCATGCATGCACAGAAGGCGGACAAAGGTCCTTTCCGTACCAGATTATTGCGGGACATCATGGAGGATGAGGGGGAGTAGTTTCAGCACCCCTCAAAGATGCGATCCGTGAGGGGAGCTGAAATGCTAACTTTTTTCAATTTTTATTTACTTTCATGCGATTTGCAGGTTGTTGGCTACCTTCGGCAGCTGTCAGCATGGAGCTGTCACGTCCTCAGCCCACATGACTTTAATCCTCAGAGGAAACATGGTTTTAGATCTCTGAGGATTAAAGCCATTTTCTTTGCTTCTATCCCCCACTTCTTTTCTGTACCCAACCCAAAAAAAATTTACAAATAAATAATTTATGTAAAAAAAAATGTCTATATGGAAATACGGAGCTACTGCTCTCATGTTTCCACGAGGAGAACAGTCTGCCCTCAAGATGCTGTTGTTGCTGGTGGAAGTGGAACTGCTGATGCTCTCCTTCTTCTACTTCTTCCATGTTTCTTCCTTATTCTTTTCCCAAAATGAAAATTTTCTATAGCTCAATAAACAGCTGTAGCTCTACAGCTTTTACTTGGAGTAGGCCCGTGCTTGGGCGTTCTGTTCACCTGGGGTAACAAGCAAAAGAACCAGGACGTGTGCTTCTAGTACCAAGGTCTAACAATTCCACTGGCAATGGATGTCCCACAATACCAGGGGAATTGTGGAAGTCCAGGATTAATTAGCACTACAAGTACACAATGAACACCATGTATGCCAAGTATACCGAGCTATACAGTACACATTCCCCTTTTATTCAAACCTTTGACTTCCTAATGCAAGAATTTATACTTCTTTTAGCATCGAACTTAAATCAGAAAAAATATTTTGATATGGAACTTTTCAAGTGATATACAAAAATAAAATCATATGAATAATTATATAGCTATAAAATTAGGACATGTAGAATCTATTACCGAATAAAGAAGTGTTAAATGGGTTTCTTACTTTTCCTGAGAGTAATAATAAAGCTGTTTATTCGGCTTGAAAAAATATAATTGCCAAATAAAATTAAACATAAAACAACCAAACTTACTTAAAGGCCATCTTAAAGTAAACCAAAAGGAAACATACCAGCTATCTTCAAAGGGGGGCTCTCATGCCACAGTCAATGACTTTTGGTAATTAACAGTTTATTTATTTATTTTTAACCAGTGATGTTCATTTAATCTCTTTAAGGCCCAATGTCCATGGGCAGACGTGAATTACGGACTCTGCCCGGGGCACCAGTGCGGACGATCTGCAGGTCAAGCCACCCATAGAGAAACATAGGCGTCCACACCTGAATTAAAGCATGCTGATTTGTTTTGCGGACCTTTTGGTCCAGAAAACAAATCGCAGCATGCTCCATTTCAGTGCACTTCCCACACGGATGGCTTCCATTGAAGTCAATGGATGCCATCCGATCCACGGCCCGTTCGGAATTGGCATTGTGGATGGGCCACAGATTCTGTGGGAAAGCAGGAATTTAAAAAAGTTAAAAACCTCTACTGCACAAGTGCGGTGGTGTGCCAGACAGCACTTCTGCACTCGTCCGTAGTGAAGACCCAAACAGGTATGCACGGTCCAAAGTCGCGGGCAGGGTCGGATTCCGGTGGGGGCTTCCGCATGCAGCATCTGACCCACCCGTGGACATGAGGCTTTAGGACATGGATATCATTAGCCATAGATTAGCCTCACCCACTCCTCCCTCCAGCCAATGATTAGCAGCTCTCTGTCTATGCACAGTAATAGGCAGAGACCTGTTAATCATTGGCTGGAGGGCAGAGTGGGTGTGTCTAGCTTGCAGCTCATGAATATCCAGGACTACTTTAAGTAGTACTTTATGCATGTGCTGCTACAGATGAAAGGCACATTTCTCAAAGGCCACTGCAAACAGCAGACATATCACTGTAATCAGTGTAACTGCCCCAACCTTGTGCTACCTTTAGCTACAAGACTGTATTTACTTAACATTTTGGGACATCTATTGAGGTGAACCAAACACAGAAAGACACAATAGAGATGACAGCAGGTGGCGCTATTCTAACATCAGTCCAGGAATATATATGGAGTAGAAACATTTGTTTAATAAGTGTAAATGTAAAAAATGTGTAATTATGGTCTGGATTTAAGTAGAAACATCACTTTTCATGGGATAGCGGCTTTAAAAGTAGGGTCTCAAAATGCTGAAATACTGTACTAACCACACAGCCACTTTAGGTCAATTCAGAAGGTGGTGTGTAGACCACTATAGTGCTGATTTCTAAAGTTTCGAGGGGTGTTACTCGGGTCTTTACAGATAAGAGACACAAGCCCCAAGGCATATTTACTTCCATACACGTAAAATATTTTATTTATTAAACATATCATTATCAAATAATACTGCTATATCAGGACCACATATTATGACTACACACTGCTTAAAGGGGTTGTCCCGCGAAACAAAGTGGGGTTATACACTTCTGTATGGCCATATTAATGCACTTTGTAATGTACATCGTGCATTAATTATGAGCCATACAGAAGTTATTCACTTACCTGTTCCGTTGCTGGCGTCCCCGTCTCCATGGTGCCGTCTAATCTTCAGCGTCTAATCGCCCGATTAGACGCGCTTGCGCAGTCCGGTCTTCTCCCTTCTGAATGGGGCCGCTCGTGCCAGAGAGCGGCTCCTCGTAGCTCCACCCCGTCACGTGTGCCGATTCCAGCCAATCAGGAGGCTGGAATCGGCAATGGACCGCACAGAAGACCTGCGGTCCACCGAGGGTGAAGATCCCGGCGGCCATCTTCACAAGGTAAGTAAGAAGTCACCGGAGCGCGGGGATTCGGGTAAGTACTACCCGTTTTTTTTTTTTTATCCCTGCATCGGGTTTGTCCCGCGCCGAACGGGGGGGCTATTGAAAAAAGAAAAAAACCATTTCGGCGCGGGACAACCCCTTTAAATATTACTTCCATACTGTTACTGAACAAAATGCAGTGTACAAAGACAAATATTACCAAAGATACAACTATGCAAGGCTTAAATAATACTGCTACACTATAACCACTACATAGTGTCTGAATATCATGACCATTGTCATTATCATTACGAGGTGACTGAATTACATTACCCTGCTGTTACTGTATAAAAACACAGTAGGAAAAGCAATATTACCAGTATACAAAACTGAAATGCAACATAATACTGCCACACCATGACCACTACCATTACCATTACATAGTGACTGTAATATTGTAATGGAAAAAATGTAGACCATATAAGTGAACGCAGTATAATTTTTATCCAGTGACTTAGAGGTGATGCGTCATCTGAATATAAAAAATAATTTTTCCTATTGTTTCAATCTGGCCCACTGCTCACCTTCCTGTTACCTCCTTGCAATAACTGTAGAGATGACTGCAGGGATGGGTAAAGAGGACTGTACAGCTGTAACTATACCACTGCACAATTCTCTTTATGATCAGGCAGATAGCTTTATCAGGGCTCTGTCCGATCATTGAAGAGACTCTCCCTGAGTGGAAGAGAGTGAAGGAGGCTTAGTTGCAAGGGCTGGAGTTGCCCCTTTGGGGATGGGACCCTGAGCGATTGCTCAGTTTCCCCCCCACCTAATGCTGGCCCTACATGGTCATGTAACATAAACACAAGTGCTCAGCTCATTAGATGACAAAGCTATTGCTACTGCATGTCTACTGCATGGGCAATGCAGATTTATATCTAGTGAAAGTAAACATTAAATGTTCCTAATGAAAATTAAGGACATAGGTGCCTGTATCTAGAGGCAAATAGGAGTCAAGCGGGCCCAGTAGGCGGCTTTGGGTTATTTCTAGGCACTTTATAACTACCACTGGTGCCACTTTAATAGAGATTTACTGTACAAACACATGCCACCACATGTCTCTACCAGTCTCCCCACAAGACTGTATTTGCTGTTGCTTGAGAAGAGTAAAGACAGCATTGGATTTCAGATGGTTACATGCATGATTGATACTCCTTTTAGAAATGCTGTACAATATTTTCGATTCATGACTTCATGGCTTAGGCCACAGTCAGATGAGCATATTTTTTGCGCAAACAAGTTGCGTATATTGGAACCATTGGTTTCCTATGACGTGTTCACATATCTGTTTTTTAGGGGCGCAAAATACTCGCACCTGCAAAAGATAGGACATATGTGCTGGTAAAGTACATGCTGCACGTAAAGACATTGTGTGATGTCCAATAATCCCTGTGGGGACTCCCCTAATTACTGACCACTGTGACAGCATTCACACTGTCACAGTGTTCAGTGATGAGGGATCTGCAGCGGGGATGAAAGAATCCCCTGCCACAACTGTCACAGCTGTGGCAGAGGACTGCGATGCTATCCCATTGCTTTCAATTAGACTAGCGCTGCTGCCACCCCATTGAAAGCAATGGGATGAATGCAACCCATGATTTTCAGAGGGTGGCTTGAAATATAAGCCCTACCCCAAAAATCATCCCTAGCTGTTAAAAAAAAATAACTCACCTAGAAGCGTTGTCCGGCTCTTCTCCCCATCCCCATCAGTCTTCATCTTTATTCTGGTGGCCAGGGATTGAAAAATCCCTGTCTCCAGAAAGTGCTGCCTCTAATTGGATGAGCGCTGTGACCAATCAGAGACAGTGCTGAGCCATTGAATGACAGCTGAGCGCGGCCTCTGATTGGTCACAGCGCTCATCCAATCAGAGACAGCGCTTTCTAGAGGCAAGGATTTTTCAATCCCCAGCCTACAGAATGCAGATGAAGACTAACGGGGATTGAGAGAAGAGCCAGACAGTGCTTCTAGGGATGATTTTCGGCGTAGGGCTTATATTTCAAGCCACCCCCTGAAAATCATCGCTGCAGGGGTTGCCTTCATCCTATTGCTTTCAATGGGGCAGCAGCAGTGCTGGCCCCATTAAAAAAGCAATGGGAAAGTATCACGGTCCTCTGTGACAGCTGTGGCAGGGGATTATTTCATGCCTGTGGGGAGTCCCGTCATTACTGAACACTGTGACAGTGCTGGTTTCCATCTCCACACATTCTTATATGACCTCATGTGGATTTTTTCCTGTTATTGTGTCCTTGTGATAGGAGGTTTGACAAGGTGGAAAAGTGTTTAGCCAGCTCACAGCATCAAAGGAATCCTCTTAGGTTGGATAAATACTTGATGGTGCATCGGATCAGCAGAATTAGGTGCCTCAACTTTAATCTATTGTACAAAAAGTGAAAATGTCCAACACCATTTTCTTCTTCATAAAAGTTCAGAACTTTATTGTTTGCTTCTAAAAGCAGAGCAAGAAAATTAAAGGGGTTGTCCCGCGCCGAAACAGGGTTTTTTTTTTTTCACCCCCCCCCCCCCCCCCCCGTTCGGCGCGAGACAACCCCGATGCAGGGGTTAAAAAAGAACACTGGACAGCGCTTACCTGAATCCCCGCGCTCCGGTGACTTCTTACTTACCTGCTGAAGATGGCCGCCGGCATCTTCTCCCTCGGTGGACCGCAGGGCTTCTGTGCGGTCCATTGCCGATTCCAGCCTCCTGATTGGCTGGAATCGGCACGTGACGGGGCGGAGCTACACGGAGCTACACGGAGCCCCATTGAGAAATGAAGAAGACCCGGACTGCGCAAGCGCGTCTAATTTGGCCATTAGACGGCGAAAATTAGACGGCACCATGGAGACGAGGACGCCAGCAACGGAACAGGTAAGTGAATAACTTTTGATAACTTCTGTATGGCTCATAATTAATGCACAATGTACATTACAAAGTGCATTAATATGGCCATACATTAGTGTATAGACCGACTTGCTTTCGCGGGACAACCCCTTTAAAAACAGACAATTTATGATTGTACATAGTAAAAGTTTGGAATTTTTATGAAGAAGAAAGCAAATGCTAAATACATTACATGGCAGAACATGGGCCTTTTGCTGGCTTACTGGAGGAGTTAAAGTAAGTCTGAAGATAATAATTACATCTGTGAAAACAGTTTTTCTTTAGCTATCCACTCATTATAGTAGTTCATGGCTTTTTTTCATAATGACAGATTTCACTTGCTCCTGGATTTACCTACAAATTACAGCTGATCACTGTCAGTTTTAACCACTGACAACCTATGATCAACTGATCGCCAATTGGCCCTTCTAAGAAAAGGATTCCCTGAAGTATACAATCTCTTCAATGTCGTTTCCAATGTAAATTCTCTATATGTTATAGATGACAAACCCAATTAAAAGATATTTGAAAAAAGGTCCGTCTCAAGACAGGTTCCTTGGACAGTGCTTAGATTTTAAAAATATGTGATAAAAGAAATTTCCATAAAATAGTTATGAACATATCAAAATGTAGAATAAATTAAGAATCATTTGTCGTTATATCCATTTAATTTTATGTGTGTCTATTAATGTAGCCTTCTTGCTATTAAATCATTGACCTTCTATTCTGGTCAAGGCTGATAATTTCCAATTTCATAAGTCTCTAGAAATATTTTCAATTATAATATGCTTAATATAGCAACATAATGTTCATACAGACAAGATGAGTAGAAAATATTAATAATATCAGATGACAGTCTTAGAGGGTTCTCTATTACAGAAGAATTAGTAACACTTGTGGAATATTTGCAAATAAGACTACTGTCATGTAATGGTATTCCGTAATATCCAGAAATTGTACATTACAATTGCTATATGCAGTGCTGGCGATGGTCTAATTAATTTGCCAGGTCCGAGTCTTGTAGCAAATCAGTGATTTATACTATGAAGAGCCAATGGGGAAGAGAATTTCAAAAGATTTCTCCTAAGCAAAAGCCTTGGACTACATATTCCAGGATACATGTGTTAATATTGGAAGTGAAAGCATGTTGTCAAGATGTACTGCATTAGAGATGAGCGAGCACCAAAATGCTCGGGTGCTCGTTACTCGGGACGAAATTATCGCGATGCTCGAGGGTTCGTTTCGAGTAACGAACCCCATTGAAGTCAATGGGCGACCCGAGCATTTTTGTATATCGCCAATGCTCGCTAAGGTTTTCATTTGTGAAAATCGGGGCAATTCAAGAAAGTGATGGGAACGACACAGCAACGGATAGGGCAGGCGAGGGGCTACATGTTGGGCTGCATCTCAAGTTCCCAGGTCCCACTATTAAGCCACAATGGCGGCAAAAGAGGGACCCCCCCTCCCAACAACTTTTACTTCTGAAAAGCCCTCATTAGCAATGCATACCTTAGCTAAGCACCACACTACCTCCAACAAAGCACAATCACTGCCTGCATGACACTCCGCTGCCACTTCTTCTGGGTTACATGCTGCCCAACCCACCCCCCTGCACGACCCAGTGTCCACAGCGCACACCAAATTGTCCCTGCGCAGTCTTCAGCTGCCCTCATGCCACACCACCCTCATGTCTATTTATAAGTGCGTCTGCCATGAGGAGGAACCGCAGGCACACACTGCAGAGGGTTGGCACGGCTAGGCAGCGACCCTCTTTAAAAGGGGCGGGGCGATAGCCCACAATGCTGTACAGAAGCAATGAGAAATCCAATCCTGTGCCACCTCCATCTGGAGCTGCACATGTGGGCATAGAAATGGGGAACCTATGTGCCACACACTATTCATTCTGTCAAGGTGTCTGCATGCCCCAGTCAGACCGCGGTTTTTTATAAATAGTCACAGGCAGGTACAACTCCGCAATGGGAATTCCGTGTGCACCCACAGCATGGGTGGCTCCCTGGAACCCACCGGCTGTACATTAATGTATCCCATTGCATTGCCCATCACAGCTGAGGTAACGTCGTGCTTAATGCAGGTGGGCTTCGGCCCACACTGCATGCCCCAGTCAGACTGGGGTTCTTTAGAAGTGGACACATGCAGTTACAACTACGTGTGGACCCACGGCATGGGTGGCTCCCTGGAACCCACCGGCGGTACATAAATATATCCCATTGCATTGCCCATCACAGCTGAGGTAACGTCGTGCGTAATGCAGGTGGGCTTCGGCCCACACTGCATGCCCCAGTCAGACTGGGGTTCTTTAGAAGTGGACACATGCAGTTACAACTCCGTGTGGACCCACAGCATGGGTGGGTGCCTGGAAGCCACCGGCGGTACATAAATATATCCCATTGCATTGCCCATCACAGCTGAGGTAATGTCGTGCTTAATGCAGGTGGGCTTCGGCCCACACTGCATGCCCCAGTCAGACTGGGGTTCTTTAGAAGTGGACACATGCAGTTACAACTCCGTGTGGACCCACAGCATGGGTGGGTGCCAGGAAGCCACCAGCGGTACATAAATATATCCCATTGCATTGCCCATCACAGCTGAGGTAATGTCGTGCTTAATGCAGGTGGGCTTCGGCCCACACTGCATGCCCCAGTCAGACTGGGGTTCTTTAGAAGTGGACACATGCAGTTACAACTCCGTGTGGACCCACAGCATGGGTGGGTGCCAGGAAGCCACTGGCGGTACATAAATATATCCCATTGCAGTGCCCATCACAGCTGAGGTATTGTCGTGCTTAATGCAGGTGGGCTTCAGCCCACACTGCATGCCCCAGTCAGACTGGGGTTCTTTAGAAGTGGACACATGCAGTTACAACTCCATGTGGACCCACGGCATGGGTGGCTCCCTGGAACCCACCGGCGGTACATAAATATATCTCATTGCAGTGCCCAACACAGCTGATGTAACGTCAGCTGTAATGCAGGTGGGCTAAAAATTAATTGGATTACACTGTAGGCGAGGGCCCCCAAAAATTGGTGTACCAACAGTACTAATGTACCTCAGAAAAATTGCCCATGCCCAACCAAGAGGGCAGGTGAAACCCATTAATCGCTTTGGTTAATGTGGCTTAATTGGTAACTAGGCCTGGAGGCAGCCCAGTTAAAATAAAAATTGGTTGAGGTGAAAGTTTCAACGCTTTAATGAGCATTGAAACGTATAAAAATTGTTTACAAAAATTATATGACTGAGCCTTGTGGGCCTAAGAAAAATTGCCCGTTCGGCGTGATTATGTGAGGTTTCAGGAGGAGGAGCAGGAGGAATATTATACACAGATTGATGAAGCAAAAAGGTCCCCGTTTTTGATGGTGATAGAGAACGATGCTTCCATCCGCGGGTGCAGCCTACGTATTGCTTAGGTATCGCTGCTGTCCGCTGGTGAAAAAGAGAAGTCTGGGGAAATCCAGGCTTTGTTCATCTTGATGAGTGTAAGCCTGTCGGCACTGTCGGTTGACGGGCGGGTACGCTTATCCGTGATGATTCCCCCAGCCACACTAAACACCCTCTCTGACAAGACGCTAGCCACAGGACAAGCAAGCACCTCCAGGGCATACAGTGCGAGTTCAGGCCACGTGTCCAGCTTCGACACCCAGTAGTTGTAGGGGGCAAAAGCGTCACCGAGGACGGTCGTGCGATCGGCTACATACTCCCTCACCATCCTTTTGCAGTGCTCCCGCCAACTCAGCCTTGACTGGGGACCGGTGACACAGTCTTCCTGGGGAGCCAGAAAGCTGGCAAAGGCCTTGGATAATAGTCTCCTGCCTGCGCTGTACATGCTGCCTGATCTCTGCGCCTTCCCTGCTACCTGGCCCTCGGAACTGCGCCTTCGGCCACTAGCGCTGTCGGATGGGAAGTTTACCATCAGTTTGTCCACCAGCGCCCTGTGGTATAGCATCATTCTGTAACCCCTTTCCTCTTCGGGAATGAGAGTGGAAAGGTTCTCCTTATACCGTGGGTCGAGCAGTGTGTACACCCAGTAATCCGTAGTGGCCAAAATGCGTGTAACGCGAGGGTCACGAGAAAGGCATCCTAACATGAAGTCAGCCATGTGTGCCAGGGTACCTGTACGCAACACATGGCTGTCCTCACTAGGAAGATCACTTTCAGGATCCTCCTCCTCCTCCTCCTCCTCCTCCTCCTCCTCTGGCCATACACGCTGAAAGGATGACAGGCAAGCAGCATGTGTACCCTCAGCAGTGGGCCAAGCTGTCTCTTCCCCCTCCTCCTCATGCTTCTCCCCCTCCTCCTCCTCCTCCTCAACGCGCTGAGATATAGACATGAGGGTGCTCTGACTATCCAGCGACATATTGTCTTCCCCCGCCTCCGTTTCCGAGTGCAAAGTGTCTGCCTTTATGCTTTGCAGGGAACTTCTCAAGAGGCATAACAGAGGAATGGTGACGCTAATGATTGCAGCATCCCCGCTCAGCATCTGGGTAGACTCCTCAAACTTTCCAAGGACCTGGCAGATGTCTGCCAACCAGGCCCACTCTTCTGTAAAGAATTGAGGAGGCTGACTCCCATGCCGCCCTTGTTGGATTTGGTATTCCACAATAGCTCTACGCTGCTCATAGAGCCTGGCCAACATGTGGAGCGTAGAGTTCCACCGTGTGGGCACGTCGCACAGCAATCGGTGCACTGGCAGATTAAACCGATGTTGCAGGGTCCGCAGGGTGTCAGCGTCCGTCTTGGAGTTGCGGAAATGTGCGCTGACCCGGCGCAACTTTCCGAGCAGCTATGACAAGTGTTGGTAGCATTTCTGAAAGCGCTGAACCACCAAATTAAAGACATGGGCCAGGCATGGCACGTGCGTGAGGCTGCCGAGCTGCAGAGCCTCCACTAGATTACGGCCGTTGTCACACACGACCATGCCCGGTTGGAGGCTCAGCGGCGCAAGCCAGCGGTCGGTCTGCTCTGTCAGACCCTGCAGCAGTTCGTGGGCCGTGTGCCTCTTCTCTCCTAAGCTGAGTAGTTTCAGCACGGCCTGCTGACGCTTGCCCACCGCTGTGCTGCCGTGCCACGCGACACCGACTGCTGGCGACGTGCTGCTGCTGACACATCTTGATTGCGAGACAGAGGTTGCGTAGGAGGAGGAGGAGGAGGAGGGTGGTTTAGTGGAGGAAGCATACACCGCAGCAGATACCACCACCGAGCTGGGGCACGCCATTCGGGGGGTGGGTAGGACGTGAGCGGTCCCAGGCTCTGACTCTGTCCCAGCCTCCACTAAATTCACCCAATGTGCCGTCAGGGAGATATAGTGGCCCTGCCCACCTGTGCTTGTCCACGTGTCTGTTGTTAAGTGGACCTTGGCAGTAACCGCGTTGGTGAGGGCGCGTACAATGTTGCGGGAGACGTGGTCGTGCAGGGCTGGGACGGCACATCGGGAAAAGTAGCGGCAACTGGGAACCGAGTAGCGCGGGCCGCCGCCGCCGCCATCATGCTTTTGAAAGCCTCCGTTTCCACAAGCCTATACGGCAGCATCTCCAGGCTGATCAATTTGGCAATGTGCACGTTTAACGCTTGAGCGTGCGGGTGCGTGGCGGCGTACTTGCGTTCGCGCTCAAACAGTGGCGCTAGCGACGTCTGGACGCTGCACTGAGAGACACTGCTGGATGGGGCCGAAGACAGCGGAGGTGAGGGTGGGGGTGCAGGCCAGGAGACGGTAGTGCCTGTGTCCTCAGAGGGGGGTTGGATCTCAGTGGCAGGTTGGGGCACAGGGGGAGAGGCAGTGGTGAAACCGGAGGCGGTGAACGGCCTTTGTCCCACCTTGTGGGGTGCTTGGCCATCATATGCCTGCGCATGCTGGTGGTGGTGCCTCCCCAGCTGATCTTGGCACGACAAAGTTTGCACACCACTGTTCGTCGGTCGTCAGGCGTCTCTGTGAAAAACTGCCACACCGTAGAGCACCTTGACCTCTGCAGGGTGGCATGGCGCGAGGGGGCGCTTTGGGAAACAGTTGGTGGATTATTCGGTCTGGCCCTGCCTCTACCCCTGGCCACCGCACTGGCTCGGCCTGTGCCCACACCCTGACTTGGGCCTCCGCGTCCTCGCCCACGTCCACGTCCTATAGGCCTACCCCTACCCATCAGCATGGTGTATTACCAGTAGTGCAGAAACAGAACGCTGTAATTAAATGTGCCGCTTATTGGCCTGTGGTTGGAGGCTGACTTCGCTTACGGAACGCCAGGAAATAATTTTGCGCAAGCCTTCTGTAACACTTAGCTGGCTGTGTATGAATTAGGACAACTACCCCCAGCACAGACCCAGTACACTGAGGACAGTCACAGGCAGCCCAAATAGATTTTTTTCCACAAATGTTTTTGCTAAGGCCCACTGCCTATATACACTGTATATGTCTTCTCTCTCTGCATCACCACTACTGGCCCTGGAGTATGTAAAATAACTGCACTCTGTTGCACTGTGGACTGGAATACAGCGGTGATTTAACAGCCAACACAGAGCCAGGAAATAATTTTGCGCAAGCCTGCTGTAACACTTAGCTGGCTGCGTATGAATTAGGAGGACAACTACACCCAGCACAGACCCAGTACACTGAGGACAGTCACAGGCAGCCCAAATAGATTTTTTTCCACAAATGTTTTTGCTAAGGCCCACTGCCTATATTCAATAAATATGTCTTCTGTCCCTGCCTAACCACCACTACTGGCCCTGGAGTATGAATAATTACTGCAGGGCGCAATGCTCTGCACGGCCGATATACAAAAAAAAAAAAAGTGCAACACTGCAAAAAGCAGCCTCCACAGTACTGCACACGGTTAGATGTGGCCCTAAGAAGGACCGTTGGGGTTCTTGAAGCCTAAAATACTCCTAACACTCTCCCTATAGCAGCTCCGGCACCAACAGCACTTTCGCTCCTTTATGTCAGAACGCATCTGTGGCGAGCCGCGGGAGGGGCCGACTTATATACTCCGGTGACACCTGATCTCGCCAGCCACTCACTGCAGGGGGGTGGTATAGGGCTTGAACGTCGCAGGGGGGAGTTGTAATGCCTTCCCTGTCTTTCTATTGGCCAGAAAAGCGCGCTAACGTCTCAGAGATGAAAGTGAAAGTAACTCGAACATCGCGTGGTACTCGTCACGAGTAACGAGCATCTCGAACACGCTAATACTCGAACGAGTATCAAGCTTGGACGAGTACGTTCGCTCATCTCTATACTGCATACATACAGCGATCTGTTGCTGAAGTACTACAAATACTCAGATTTTTTGCATCATATAAATATGAACAAATATTTAACCCCTTAAGGACACGGCAACTTTTTTCAACTTTGTTTTCTCCTCCGCACTTTCAAAAAATTATAACTTTTTTGACATAACTGTCTGAGGGATTGTTTGTTTCAGTTGTATCATTTAATATACTGTAAGTGGAGTGAAATGGAAACATCGTAATGGTGCCATTTTTTTGGGGTGGTCTTGTTTTTACAGTATACACACTTTGGAAAAAATGACAAGCTATGTACGATTATGTTGATAACAAATCCATACAGTGTTTTTTTTTACTAGTTTACAAAAATATATGACATCTTCTGACCACCATACCTTTTTTTTATTCCCTCGATGCAGCTACATGAAGGCTTGTTATTTTCATGAAGACTTGTGGTTTCTCTTGATATCATTTTAGGGTATATAAGAGTTTTTAATAGCTTTTTATTCCTTTTTTTCTTAGAGACGAAGTGAGCAATGACAATTCTGGCACAGCTTTTTTTATGGCATTTGTCATGCAGAATAAAAACCTGAATGGCACCCCGTGATCTCATTGGGGGTGTAAGGGTCATTTGGACTAATTAAATGCAGATTGGGACATTTAAATACCACTGTCAGTATTCACAAAGGTATTTTTATGGTTAACAGTCACAATCTGAGTTATCTTTGATCGCGGCTGCTGTGGCTAGGTGTCAGCTGTCAGCTCCCAAGACCTTGCCATAAAATTCCTGCACACATCTACCAAACCTGTATGGTGAATATTGCCAAATGGTTAAAATATGACTTGGGTACCTGGAGAGAGCTGGAGAGGGTTCTATGATTTTAAAGAAGTCTTCAAAATTATTTTGTTTGTGCAGCTGTCCGAGGAGAAAAATGATAAAATAGGCTATAATCACCTATCCTGGATTCCCACAGATTCAGTGTCAAATCTCTATTTATATATGGTAGACAGCTTACGAATAGAACATCACAGGCTGATTATAGCCAATCACAGCCCTCAGCTATGCAATGTTTTTTGTTTTTTTTTAAATGTTTGTTATATGTTCAGCATGCAGTATAAATTGCATTTTAAATTTATTAAATGCACCATTGCAAATGTGTTGATACCATATACTGTACTGTATATATATTTTTATTGCAGTGCATTATCGCCTGTCAGTGTTTACTGCCAAGTAACCTATTAAACCCTGCCTTAGGCAGGGTCTTATAAGCAAGTAGACATGAGAAACACGATGTCTAACAAGCTGCCTTCCTCTATGAAACTTCTTAAACACTGTCGTTACTATTGACAGGATGCTGCTGTATTTTACATCAGCCAACTGCTGTGGACCATGCAGGGACAGCTGCTGAGCCTATGCCAACCCGCTGGCATAGCTGTATGTCATTGTACACAAAGAGAATCAAAATCATGATGTACAGTTATGTTGTGGTGGACATGTGAGTTAATGTAAAAGTCCAATGAAGAGAGATATACACAGTTACATAGAATATATGGATTCCACTCTGAAGAATTCTCCCATAATGATTCCATATAATTTGATACTCTTTGTCATAATTATAGAGGTTGTTTGGTTTTAGCAAATTAAACTTATTGATTTCAAGATCTTTGCCTAAAGTCATTGATAACCTTCAACCAAAGAACCCTCATTGGTTACTTCTAGAGGATGGAAAGCTTTTTTTTCCTGTTTTATATTATGTTTATACAGTTGCTTGACTCAATAAGTGTGTTTTAGGGGTGCTTTCACACAGGCGAGAAAATCACGAAATTTCCGCCTGATGCGGAAATCAGTAAAAAAGCTGATTTATGAAACCATAGATTTACAATGCTTTCCTTTACATTAGCGATGCTTTCACTAATGTGATGTTGAAAGAACAAAAAATTGTGGCATGCTCTAGCTTTTTGCGATGTGTGATTTTTTAATCTCCCATGTTAACCTATGGAGCCTTCCTTTTATCGCATTGCAACGCATGAAACATGCATTTCAATGCAATTTTAACATATAGTCCTATTGCCTTTTGGAATTAAAAATCGCACAATTTAATTGCGGGCAGCAGCAATATTATTCTCAAAAAAAATCTCTGACGCTCAAAAATTGTGGGAACAAAGACATAATTTTGTGGCAGTTTTCTTGCGGCAAAATTGCGATTGCTGTGTGAAACTAGCCTAGGAGAAATACATGGCATTGTCAGAATTTAACAAAATGTATCCCCTCATAATCTGGGCTAGCGGTAGTAGGGGCGTAGTGGACAAGTGCCTAAGGCGTTCATCTCCAGAGGGGCCATCTACTCCAGCACTGCTCTTCATACCTCTCTATTTACTTACCACTCCATGTTTCTTCTCTTCACTTCTGTAACACCACTGACTTGTACCCCTTATAATACGGATTAGCTATTCAACAAGACTTTCTTCTCAATGTACAGCCTTACAGTCAGTCACAGTCCCAATATACAGTCATTCCCGACAGTGTTACTTTAAATAACTTGATTTATCCTTTAGAATGTTTTAGGCTCAGCATAAACATTTTACATTAAAATGAACCTTGTGGAGCTTCAACTATCAAATATAATTATAAGAGTGAAGCGTTAGTGAAAAAATGTCCATAGGGCATCTGTCAGTCAAGCTTTCGTAATTGTACAGATTATATATTACGTCATATTTATAATGACTTTCTAACAGCCCCGTCAGTGAAATTTCCTGAGTGACAGATGTTCTATGTAGGTAAGATATAGTTATGGTTTAATTGTATATCTTCTGGGGAGTCTGAGTCGCAAGCGTTATAGATCAAAGACATTTAATCATAAATTGAGGAGCTTGTCAAGTTCTAAAAAAACGTCATATTCAACATGTTAGAAGAAGTCACAGAAAATAGTCAAGAGTCAATCGAGCTGTTAAATGGCATGCTATTTGCATTTCTAGTGATGGAAGAGAAAGTTACTGCAGGTGAAATTAGATACAAAATTTAAGACAGTAGAAAGTATTATGCGAATATAAAATAGATTTCGAACCAGTAGCCTCATAATGAAACATCTACCAAAATGTAATTATTTCAGATACTTTAGACACGGCTGCATTTGCAGTTTGCACTTCCCTAGACACTACATATGAATATGTTAAATTAGCAGCTGAGACCTCACATGTTTATGTCTCTACGGAAAAAAAACAATTGTAAAATAAGAGAAAGAAACCTCATCGCATATTTTATTGATACATTATGTATGCGATTAAGGGTTCATTCCCACCAGCCATATACTGACTAAGGAATGCACTCTGTGTGGGAGTATACACCAAGCAGCTACCCTCCTCCATATCTAGAGTCAGTGTGAGTGGCTGTCTCATCAGTGTCCCTCACAGGTGTAATTAGCTCCCTCATTTGGTAGTCTGCTACCTGCATGGTGAGAGGATTGCATCTATATGCATTCCTTAGTCAGTAAGTAATGGCCGTTTTCTGTGATTGTCTTTATGTTTCTATAGTTCCTCTTCTGTGATGTATTTATAATAGTGTAGGGACCCACTACAATGCAGGGAACCGTGAAGTGATTAGTGGGCTGATGTATCTTGGCCAAAATCCAACTAATGCCTTTCATTTCTATCATGCACATGCAGTGTGGCTTAAAGACTCCAGTGGGAGCCCCGTTGTGGCTGTACCAATGTGGATCACTGTTTGAAGTGCAGGGCAACCCGACAAATTATTATGGCGTGATTAATAGGTTGCTGGTCTGCATGGTGAACTACATGTATCAGAATGGTCTGCCACTTTGTGTCCACTCTGTGTGGAAGTATTAACCAAGCAGCCACCCCCCTCTATATCAAGAGGCAGTGTGAGTGGCTGTCTGATCGGTGTCCCACACAGGTGTAATTAGCTCCCTCATTTGGTAGTCTGCTGCCTGCATGGTGAGAGGATTGCATCCATATGCATTCGTTAGTCAGTAAGTATATGGCCGTTTTCTGTGATTGTTTTTATGTTTCTATATTTCCCCTTCTGTGATATAGGGTTCATTCCGACAGGCATATTTTATATCCATATTCAGAATACAGACAGAATATGGACCCACTGGATTAAATTGATGTATTCAGACGTGCAGTTTTACATGACCTGATGTTGCATGTAACAGATTTGTATCATGTCCTATTTTGGGCCATATTCACAGATTAAAATCACCCATTAAAGTCTATGGATGCATAAAAAACACAGCCAACTTGCATTAACATCCATTTTTTCATAGCTTTTTCTGTGTACCCTGTTTTTTTGTGGGTTGTGACAAGACTCACATCACTCGGGCCTTTTTGCATTTTTTTGCACACGTGAAAAATGAATAGAACACAGATGTAAAAAGAAAGTACATATGCAGCAAAACCCCACATAACACGCACATACACACGCAGTGAAAACTGTGGTTTTTTTACAAGCTGAAATTGCATATGCCCATGTGAATGAGCCCATACAATCCAAGACCATTTAGTACAATGCATAACAAATAAATAAAATGTAGACTGGGTGGAGTATGGATAGGTTGCTATATAAATGCCAGAGTGGTAGGGAGCAATGTGAAGGCACAGGAGACTCTAGGTCACACTACCCTTGTATTCTAAAAGGCCAATCTGTAAATAAAGCAAATAGTGATACACACAGAGTAAGCTGCTGTATCCGAAGGCATTATGGGCAAGCCATTGAATAATTCAAATCCGAGTAGCAGGGAACAGTAGTTCTTCATAACTCACTTAGAGGTTAAAAATTCACTTAAGAATACTGAGTTCTGCCTCAAATATAGCCTCAAAGTGAGAAGAAGCAACAAGGACAAAAAATATTAAAGTGTGCTCTAGTATCAGCACAACAGTATTGAAATTAGTGTTGAGTGAACTGAAAAAGTTGAACTCTGCTTTGGGTCAAACTTTGCTAAAAATTTGCTTCAGAGCAAACCCAGACCCTGGATGGTTTGTTTCAGTCAGACCTCTGACTCTCTTTCCTCTTCTTCCTCTTCCTCTTAGACTCTGTCTTTCCTCTCCCTCTTCCTATTCTTCTTCTTCTTTTTCCTTCATCTTCCTCTTAATCTCCTTCTTTCCTCTTCATCCTCTACCCCTTATTCTTCTTCTGCAGTATTATGCAAAAGTTTTAGGGGTATTGATGAAATTCAGGTTTGGTTTTGTTGCAGCAGTGCTGAGATCGCTGCCGGATTGACTAAGTCCGGTGTGGGTTTTAGACTTGGTTCTGCACCTTCTAGCTCAGTAGGTGTGACGTAATGTAGTCACATCTATGGGTAATTGGCTGGCTATTTACCTGGGCTGGATATTGAGCTAGGTGCTGTGACTTGTCAGTTGCTCTCTGTCTGAGCTGGCAGTAAGTGTCTCCCGTGGACAGCATGGTATCCGCTGCAACAAAACAGAGGAAGGCTTTGTGTGTTGTGGCTTCACAATCAGCTAAGTACTGTGTGTCATTTTGCTTTCCTTTTGTGGTTTTTCTTGTCCTTTATTTTGTTGGCCAAGTAGGGTTACTTAGGTGCTAGGAACGAGTGCAGGCCCACATCTATCAAAGCGATCAGTCTGCTGTGTTAAGCAGGGCTCTCTCCCTCATCATCACGTATTTAGGGAAAGACTTCCCATTTATTGTTTATGGTTTGTTTGGGCTATTATTGTGCATATTTGCAGGTGCAGGTCTAGCAAACCATTTGTGAACGTAACAGGTTTGAACTATTTACACTGGGAAGAGCCCACTAACTAATTTTAAACATAAAATATAACTTTTATTCACTCTGTTAAAAATTGAGCTCACTGACAAACATACACAGATATATATCAATCTAAATGATCAATTTACGATCAGTAAAGTATCAACACTGTAGTTCCAATATTAATAGATTCTGTTGGTGGACAAAAAGTATATAAATTATGCACGATCAACTTGTTTTTGTGTATCGTGCAGAAATTAATTTATTCTCCCACAGTCGACGCGTTTCTTCAGTCACCTCCAACCTGTGACTGATTCATCAGGATGGGGAGACAGTATATTACAGAAATAGGTCCACTTTGATGATGGATAGTGAGGATGTATTAATCACTTATCAAAAACTCCCTTTTTTTTCTTTTCCTGTGGATTTTTATATAGTACGGGAGTTTTCTTTTCCCCAAAAATTTGATGATACTTGTGTTGCAAATGGTCTGAATTATGATATTAATTGGTTTCAGCTCAGTACTTGAAGTATCCAGCCCAGATTGATTTAGGTTTAATCATGGTTAACGGATGCCATCCGAGCTAGATCTCTAACCACATTAATGATATCATTCAGGAATCATGTGGTTACGATAATACACGGACTGGCATCCAACTGATGTATGTATCTTCACTGTGACTCTGTTAGACTAATGGTCATCAGTGTGATCTTATTCCATAAACTATTCTAGTAACTTACTGGGGTACTTCTGTGTAGCTGTCCCTGATGTTTGTTTATAAACCATCAGTAAGTAGCTAACAGATGTTACATAGCTACTTGAAATGTTTTTATATAGGCGGTCATAGACACAGTTGGGCCTCTATATTATGAGCCCATTGATAAACTGTGTTATAATTAGTGTCCTTAGTGCAGCTTTAGGTTAGTCTAAGTCAAAAGAGCTAGATACTTTGGCTCAATTGCAGTGACTGAACACTAAAGCTGACTTAGTTTGACAGTTTATTGTGGGACATTGATCCCAGCGGTTGCATATGCTGTGCTGTGTGGGAAAGGTTGCAGGGTGCTATCAGATATCACATCCGATTCCAGTACTATGTTACAGCTCTCTTTAGTGATCTGGGCAGCAAACTAAGTCAGCTTTAGTGTTCAGTCACTGCAATTGAGCCAAAGTATCTAGCTCTTTTGACTTAGACTAACCTAAAGCTGCACTAAGGACACTAATTATAACACAGTTTATCAATGGGCTCATAATATAGAGGCCCAACTGTGTCTATGACCGCCTATATAAAAACATTTCAAGTAGCTATGTAACATCTGTTAGCTACTTACTGATGGTTTATAAACAAACATCAGGGACAGCTACACAGAAGTACCCCAGTAAGTTACTAGAATAGTTTATGGAATAAGATCACACTGATGACCATTAGTCTAACAGAGTCACAGTGAAGATACATACATCAGTTGGATGCCAGTCCGTGTATTATCATAACCACATGATTCCTGAATGATATCATTAATGTGGTTAGAGATCTAGCTCGGATGGCATCCGTTAACCATGATTAAACCTAAATCAATCTGGGCTGGATACTTCAAGTACTGAGCTGAAACCAATTAATATCATAATTCAGACCATTTGCAACACAAGTATCATCAAATTTTTGGGGAAAAGAAAACTCCCGTACTATATAAAAATCCACAGGAAAAGAAAAAAAAGGGAGTTTTTGATAAGTGATTAATACATCCTCACTATCCATCATCAAAGTGGACCTATTTCTGTAATATACTGTCTCCCCATCCTGATGAATCAGTCACAGGTTGGAGGTGACTGAAGAAACGCGTCGACTGTGGGAGAATAAATTAATTTCTGCACGATACACAAAAACAAGTTGATCGTGCATAATTTATATACTTTTTGTCCACCAACAGAATCTATTAATATTGGAACTACAGTGTTGATACTTTACTGATCGTAAATTGATCATTTAGATTGATATATATCTGTGTATGTTTGTCAGTGAGCTCAATTTTTAACAGAGTGAATAAAAGTTATATTTTATGTTTAAAATTAGTTAGTGGGCTCTTCCCAGTGTAAATAATTAAGTTTAAAAAGAACCCTACTGTCACAGTGATTAGTAACAGGTTTGAACTAATTCAGATTGAACTTAACTTTTTGCTAAAATTTTACAAACTGGTAGAACTAAACTTTTGAAAAGTTTGCTTGTTTCAAACTAAAACGCTTAAAGCAACTGTTCCATCATGAACTAGAAAGACCTATGTAAGTCAATACCTAAAGGTAATGCTCATCTACTATTTATTTTCTCAACTGGTCGTCCTGCTTTTCTAGCTCTACTCCTATAGTGTAAAGCTGCAATCTGTGCCTACAGTTTAGCTACAGTGTTTACAGGGTGTTTAATGTTCTCTGAGACACACCCCTGTCTCATCATTGGTTCTGGCTGCTGCACTCTCCTATCTCTTCTGATTGGCTGTTGTGTATAACACAAATCTATCACAAGTTCTTAAGGAAGTGCATAGAGAGTTGAGGAACATTATTGCGAGACCAGAAGGATTATGAAGTACAGACTATTAAACTATCAGTAAGAGAAAGATGACCATAAGGTAGTGGCCGCATGCACTCTTTGTAAAAAAAAATCCAGGATTATTTTGGGCACTGATGACAGCTGTGTTTGTGTCTGGAGACCTCGGTGTGAGCAGATTTATCCTACCTTTGTTGTGAAGCGACACACTGTCTCCCCTGCTGGTGTGGTCCTCTGTGTGCCATCGCATACAACAGTTGGTCACCACATGCGTTCCAGTCATGGTGGCTTCCAAGAGGCATTTTCCAGCAGAATAATGCTCAGCTGCACACACAAAGGGGTCACAGGAATGCCTCCACAACATTATCACACTTCTGTGGCTTGCCAAGTAAGCAGGTTTATCACCAATTGAACATGTATGGGACAATCTGGGATGCCAACTTTGACAGCCTACACGTTGGCATGACCTAGAGCCTCAGTTACAGCAAAAGTGGACCAATCTGCTGCATCACATCTTGTATCCAAGCTAGAGGCGTACAACAGGATACTAGAGCCTCCATGCCATCCCATATCTCATCTTGTATCCAAGCTAGAGGCAGAACAACAGGGTACTAGAGCCTTCATGTCGGTCCATATCACATCTTGTATCAAAGCTAGAGGCAGTACAACAGGGTACTAGAGCCTCCCTTCAAATGTTCTGTTTTCCCCAATAAACTATGCTTTTGCTCTGATATTGTAATCACTTATTTATATCAATGCTGCAATCACACATGGAAAGTTTTTTTCAGTTCTGACAACTCCTTTTAGGTGCTTGTTTTTTTGACAATGAGTTTATATGCTAAAGTAAATAAGTCTCAGTAACGTGGAGCCTAAAGATAAACTTGAAGGGGTTTTCTCACAATTAAAAATGTAGTTTCTCTGTTAGATCACAATAAGCATAACAATATTTCATTTTGAATAATTAAAAGAAAATTCTCTGTTTATACTGCTGTTCCACACTTGTTATGGCATCCTTTGATGTTTCTTCGATCCGCTTTCAGGACATTCATGTAATGCTTCCAGTCCTGGTGATTACACATGCTAAATAGCTTACTTCCACTGACCAAATCCTCTTACACATGGACAGACCAGTTAAAAAAAAGAAAAAAACTAGCACAGTAAAAGTGCTATCTTCTTACCAGAAACACTTTGTTTGGACGTCCTGACAGTAAATCAAATGAAATGGTGCCCGGTAACAAGCATCTGGCAGCAATATCTAAGCCAAATAGGATTTTTTTCTGATTCCAATTGAGAATTTGTTTTATTTTGAAAAATCAGACACATTTGGTGTTCAATCATGAGACAAGCCCTTTATTACACAGCCATAAGGAAAATACATTACCTCCTATAAAACCTACAGTTGTGTGCTTCATGTAGTGCAGCTAGAAATGTGTGTTTTTGGGTTTTTTTCACTTGTAAGGGGGAGGGTTTAGTACTGTTAAGGGGTTGTCCCGCGCCGAAACGGTTTTTTTTTTTTTCAACCCCCCCCCCCCCCCCCCCCCCGTTCGGCGCGAGACAACCCTGATGCAGGGACCTAAAGAAAAATCCGCACAGCGCTTACCTGAATCCCCGCGCTCCGGTGACTTCTTACTTACCGGCTGAAGATGGCCGCCGGCATCTTCTCCCTCGGTGGACCGCAGGGCTTCTGTGCGGTCCATTGCCGATTCCAGCCTCCTGATTGGCTGGAATCGGCACGTGACGGGGCGGAGCTGCACGGAGCTACACGGAGCCCCATTGAGAAGATAAGAAGACCTGGACTGCGCAAGCGCGTCTAATTTGGCCATTAGACGGCGAAAATTAGACGGCAACCATGGAGACGAGGACGCCAGCAACGGAACAGGTAAGTGAATAACTTTTGATAACTTCTGTATGGCTCATAATTAATGCACAATGTACATTACAAAGTGCATTAATATGGCCATACAGAAGTGTATAGACCCACTTGCTGCCACGGGACAACCCCTTTAAATATGTTAAAGATTCTGGTACTTTAACCCTTTCCAATCCAATTTGTATCATGGTTTTCCTAGGGGACTTACTCTTTTTCTGCCATTATACAACAGCGCTATCTGCTGGTAAAGCGAGTACTGCATGAGGTGACACATTGGATAGGCTCCGACAGCAGATGGCGGGCAATATACAGTAAGACAACCCCAACGGACATCTTCCAATATCCTAGCTGTACAGCCTTAAATCATAATGTCTTCAGATGTTAGACAGTGGATTGGAGAGGGTTAATAGGGGGAGGGGCAGAGATGGAGGAGTCTTAGAAATGATGACGTTGGTGTGCAAGTGTCAGCAGAAGGAGAACGTTGAGAACTGGTATGGTGGTAAAGTATCTCCCAGGAGCAGCGCATTGAAGCGTCTGTGTTACATGGTTTTATAAACCGCGAACAGCAGAGAGAAGGAGAAAGCAAATTGTCTACAACTGTTTAACTCTGGGTAAATGGGATTAGCACAAGAATTTACTGATTCTGGGTTTTCTGGTCACCATTCTCACTGACATACCTTGAGATAGGGGGTAAGGCAAACTCTTAAGGCCCATTTAGACTCAACAATTCGCTCAAAATTCGCTAAAAGTGTCAAAAGTGAGTGATTATCGTTACATGTAAACATCCGCCCATCGTGCACTTTTTGCTAGTAATTCGTTCATCGTTGTCTTTCAGTCCGCTTCAAATCCATCATTTGGCAGTTTGCTTTTCATTTGGTTTAAATGAAAATCGTTCTGTCGTTTAACTATTTTTACCTCATTTTTTTACCTTCACTGATGCACACGCCTTTCAAACAAACTACCATTCAATTATCGTTTAGCGTCCATTATCGTTCATTTTCCAACGGTAATCGTTACGTTTAAACCATTGCTCACTTTTGATCACTTAAACAAATTTTGAGCGATAATCGTTCCATCTACATGGACCTATAAGGACTATCGGTGAAACTAATAATAAATCATTCCCAGTTGTCAGCATCTGTATAAGGCTAGCTGCACACAGGCATATTTGTAATGTGGAATCCGGAGTGGGGTTCCGCAGCAAATACCTTCCATAGCATGCTATGGTAAAGAGCTTTTTCCTGCACATGAGCAGAAATCAATTGTGATTTTTTTGCTCACGGAGGAAAAATTGCAGCATGCTCTAATTTAGTGCAGTGTCCACATGGATGGCTTCCATTGAAGTCAATGGAAATCGCGTGACCTACGGCCTGTCCACAATTAACATTGCAAACATGTCACTGATTCCACGTCCCCGTCCAGTGATGGCGAGGGAAAATCTGTACTGCACATGTCCGACGGTGTGCCATCCGGTTCATACGCAGCACAAATAAGAAGAAAAGAAGTGTCGGATTCTGCTGCGGGATCCCACATCCGGAATCTGACCTGGTCATGTGCAGCCGGCCTAAGTCTTTTTTTTTACACTGATATACAGATATGTCCTTGCTCAATTTTTTCGGTGTTTCAATAATTTGTATTGAATTTTTTCACATTAACATCAACCTGCTACACAATAATTGCTGCATGACCATTGCCAACATTTTTTTTATATATGTATGTCTGGTTTATTAAGTTAAAGGGGTTGTCCCGCGGCAGCAAGTGGGTCTATACACTTCTGTATGGCCATATTAATGCACTTTGTAATGTACATTGTGCATTAATTATGAGCCATACAGAAGTTATAAAAAGTTTTATACTTACCTGCTCCGTTGCTAGCGTCCTCGTTCCCATGGAGCCGACTAATTTTCGGCCTCCGATGGCCAAATTAGCCGCGCTTGCGCAGTCCGGGTCTTCTGCAGTCTTCTATGGGGCCGCTCGTGCAGAATGCCGGCTCCGTGTAGCTCCGCCCCATCACGTGCCGATTCCAGCCAATCAGGAGGCTGGAATCGGCAATGGACCGCACAGAAGCCCTGCGGTCCACGGAGACAGAGGATCCCGGCAGCCATCTTCAGCAGGTGAGTATGAAGACGCCGGACCGCCAGGATTCAGGTAAGCGCTGTGCGGGTTGTTTTTTTAACCCCTGCATCGGGGTTGTCTCGCGCCGAACGGGGGGGGGGGGGGGGGGGGGTTAAAAAGAAAAAAAACCGTTTCGGCGCGGGACAACCCCTTTAAGTGCCTTTTCTATATTAGGAGTGTCAATGCTTTTCCAGTGTCTCAGTATTGTCAGTTTAGACAAAGCCAGTATTGTACATCCTAATAGTCGAAACTGTGGTGGAATTGTATGAAATCCTCTGTTTACCAATGCTAAAGAGGGGGATCTTGGTACTGCACAACCCAAAGAGGATACCCCAAGGAAGACTGAGTCCCAAAATCTCTGGAGAGATGGGCAATTCTTCAGAAAATGTAATAATGTACCCCTGTTACTATAATTTCTTCAGTAGGTGTCTGAGCAATTGGGATACATTTGGGCTAAGCGAACTGGAGTAGAGTATCAACCCAAAGTGATTTTCATTATCATTTCTACATGGGAACTGCATTTGAGTGCTATATGTGTCATATCGAAGGCTTTAGCCCTTTAGTTTCTCTGATAAATGTTTTAAATATGGTTGAGTTTCCCCAAAAGAAAGAGAGTTTATGGTTCTTTAGAAAGTGTTGGATTTGAAGGCATTGATAATGATTTGCAGAGGTCAAAGATATTGAAACATTGGTTGATCAAATGATTTAACTGACCCTCCTTGGCATAATTGCAACACAGTGCTGATATCTAATGAGATCCACTTGGAAAGAGAGGGGATGATGTATTGGACCAGTTCCAATGGTATATATTCCGTTGGAAGAAGTCTTTGAGTTTTACCTTATTATGGAATATTTTCCATTTTGTTAAAGTAATTTGGGTTAGTGGAGAGAGATAAGTTTGTATATGTAGATGCCGCAGTGGAAGTATAAGTAAAGATTTATATGAAACTGAAGCTGCCAGATAGTTTTTCATAATGACCCAGTGTTTCTATGACTCAGATCTCCACCATGAGGCTGGCTGGGAGACATGCATGGCTAAGTAATAATTGTAAATGTCTGGGAGGCCCAGTCCTCCTACCCACCTATCTTTTGTAAACATTTTGTTAGCTAGTCATGGTTTCCATTTGTTGTGGCGGTTCTGGAATTGCTGCCATGACGATAGTCTGGTGCTGGTTTTGCAGGTGGTTCTCCATCTTCTGGCCCTGGTGGGTATGGTATTAGGTGAGACATACTTAGCTGCACCTGATGGTAATTGTCATGGCTATTTAGTCTGGCTGAAGCTGGACTGAATTGCTATTGGATCTTCAGTCTAGCTCTGACTGTTGTCTCAGTCAGAGCTCAGTTCTGGAAGTATCATTTGCATGCTGCCTTGAAAAGCTAAGGGAGACTATGAAACAAATACAGTAATTTAGGTAGTAAAAACATTTTAAAGGAAGTGTCAGGACAGGGTTCGGGATAATGAAAGTCCCTGAGATAACCCGCAACCCCTGTCCCTGCCTACTTGCCCCCCTGGGCTAGCCCCCAGGGCAACAACTGGTCGGCGGTCCCTACACTCACTAGGGAAGTGGGACACGGGAAAGACAAACAGACACTGGAGACAAACAAACAGTAGAATGGTCATACTATCCAGGTTGGCAAAAGGAGGGTACGCGGTACAAAGGGGTCAGACAAAAATGAAGTCAAGTCCAAGAAGCAGAAAGTCAGAAAGCCGGGATGACAACAGGAGTCAAACAATACGCGGGTGCAGCTGGAAGACCAAACTAACACTGGCAAAGCTGGAAGGAAAACACACACATTTAAATGCTGTCAGAACTCCCATCCCAGCAGCTGATTGGGGCGGGGAGCCTGACAGCAGCAGGGCCCAATCAAGTAGATGCTGGGAACACCGCCCCCAGCCTTGCTGAACAGACAGATACCAAGGAAGCATGCCTGGTAGTCATGGAAATGGGGACGCGGCGCGAGGCAGCACCAGCTGCCTCCCTAGCAACCCGGCGGCGACCAGATTTACAGCGGCCAGGGGAGATCCCTAGAACCGGGGCACCCCTGCGCCGCACTCCTGCAACCAGGGTGGTAGGACCGGTAGTGCGGGCACAGAGGCCCCGAGAGTCGCCAGCTTTGACAGGAAGTTGTCCTTCCCAGCCATGATACTTCAAATTTAGAAAGACTTGGGCCTTCTTCTCGTAGAAGCTTTAGCATGTGTGCATAATTACAATAGTATAGATTTTTATGTAAAGTGGTTATAGTAGTATAGATAGTATAACGTATTGCTGGACAGATTTAGCAGTGAAAGGTGAGATTTTTCCGTATTGATCTTATAGTAGGAGAGTTTGCAGACGCCTGAAATGATCTTCAGAGCAGTAGTTAAAAACTTTATAGAATCTGTTAAAGTTAATATGATGTCATCTGCATACAAGGGTAATATATGTGTATGTTCTCAAATTTGGGTTCCCTTAAGTGAATTTTCTCTAAGGTTCTAGTAATAGCATGAAGATCAACAGAGATAGTGGACAGCCTTGCCTAGTACCATTTGTGATAGCAAATTGTGTTGATAAAGCCCCATTCATAAAGAGACGAGCTGAGGAATCAGAGTACAATGCAGATATAGCTTTAAAAAAGGCCCTTCAAAGCCCATTTTTTTCAAAACCACAAATGTATATTCCCAATTTATACAATTAAATGCCTTTTCCCCATCTAAAGATAATAAAACTGTGGGGAGTTTTCTAGACCCTATGAAGTGTATAATGTTTAATACCCTTCTTGTGTTATCTGGAGCTTGATGGCCCTTCACAAATCCCACCTGATCTTCTCCAATTAAAATGGGTAAAATAGATGCTCAATCTAGATGCCAATATTTTAGCATAAATTTTAATATCTGTATTCAATAATGATATAGGTCTAAAGTTTTGGGGGATATCTGGATTTTTCCCTGGCTTTGGAAGAATGACTATTAAGGCTCATTTATATGCAAAGATAATCTTTCAAATGATTGAAAGATTGAAAGTTTTAGTAATAGTTTTGCATAAAGTACTAATGGGCACTAATGCCCATTAGTGCTTTATCAACTTCATTTGCACGTAAATGAGCCTCCAGGAGCAGCTTGCAGAACTCAGCAGGTGGTCTGAGCTCTGCAATTAGCTCCTTTATTCTGGCATGGGCTGCAGAGGAAATACAATGTAATCTCTAGCTGCCATGCAGAACACAGTGTGCGGTCTGTTTTCTCGCATGGGATGTAGAGAGAATACAATGTTATTTCTAGCTGCAGTGCAGAACACAGCATGCGTGCTGGACAATGGTTTTTAAACTCACCTAAAAATCATTGTTCAGACGAAAAGTGCGCGATGGTAGCATTTACACGCAGCGATTATCGCTCATATGCCATAGTTTTAGCGAATTTTGAGAGATAATCACTGCGTGTAAATGGGCCTTTAGAGCTTGTTGATTTTTCTTTTGGAAAGAAGCTTCCATAGCTTTTAATTGGAAAGCTTTGCATATAAATGGGTATAACTTTGTTCAGAAAGTTTTATAATAGCCATTCGTAAGAATATCAAGGGATGCTCTCTGAGCAGTAGAAAGGGAGGATGGCTAGACTTCTATACTTACCGGCTGAAGATGGCCGCCGGGATCCTCTTCCTCCGTGGACCGCAGCTCTTCTGTGCGGTCCACTGCCGATTCCAGCCTCCTGATTGGCTGGAATCGGCACGTGACGGGGCGGAGCTACACGGAGCCCCATTGAAGAAAGCAGAAGACCCGAACTGCGCAAGCGCGTCTAATTTGGCCATTCAACCATTTTAGACGGCGAAAATTAGGCGGGCTCCATGGAGACGAGGACGCCAGCAGCGGAGCAGGTAAGCGAAAAACTTTTTATAACTTCTGTATGGCTCATAATTAATGCACAATGTACATTACAAAGTGCATTAATATGGCCATACAGAAGTGTATAGACCCACTTGCTGCCGCGGGACAACCCCTTTCATTTCCCTGTATTGTTTGGGCTAGTAATATATGGGATCCAATGTTTAGGATGTTGGGCTTTGAGGCAAGAGGCCAATAATATTCCAGATTTGTTGTTTTGCGAGTAGTATGGAGTTTCAATTTTTGTAGTTTTCTTTCATAGTTTTGAAGCAATTAATTACAGAGTCTCTGTTTAAAGGGGTTGTCCCGCGCCTAAAGAGAAAAAATTTTTTTTGCCCAGTCCCCCAGTGCCTGTAAAGGAATACTGCTGCCAGGTGTTATTAAAAAAAAAAATTCCTTCACCTGAATCCCCGTTCAGCAACTTTAAAAAATCTCCTTTCCAAGATGGCTGCCGCTGGTCTTCTCCCATGGTGCACCGTGGATGTTCTTCTGCTGTCTGTGCTCCACTGCCGATTCCAGCCACCTCATTGGCTGATCGGCACCATGTGACAGGGGCGGAGTTACGCGATGACGCTGAGAAGGGGGAGGAGCCAGGACGCAGCTCGTGAGCCTGGACCCTCCAGAAGAGGATTCCTCTCTGTGCAAGCGTGACTGTTGCGGCGACCAGAGAAGTTTGGTCGTCGCCATGGAGACGGGGACGCCAGCATCGGGAGGGGGTAAGTATATAACTTCTGTATGGCCAATATTTAATGCACAATGCATATTACAAAGTGCATTAATATGGCCATACAGAAGTGCGTAACCCCACTTGCTTCTGCGGGACAACCCATTTAAGTTTACCTAAATTTTCAGCCTGCTGTATTGAAGGTGTAATTTTATTTTGTGATTGAATGACTTTAATATTATCAAGTGTTTCTTCCAGAACCCTATTTCTCTCTCTTTTAACGTAATGTCCTAATCTTATGAACGAGCCCCTTGCATACGCTGTGTGTGCGTTCCATAAAACGTCAGGATTTATCTCCTGAGACATTAATATTGAGGTATTCTTTAAATCATTTTCAAGAATCTTTCTATGCTTTATGTGAGATAATAGGAAGTCATTACTATGCCACAGATAAATTGGTGTTTGGTTATGTTGCTCCTCAAAAGTTAGAGCTATTGCAGTATGGTCAGACCATGTAATAGTCTTGATCATCGATTTTTGAGAAATATAACTTTTATTCGCAATACTTAAAATAAAGAAGAACAAACACACATACATATATAATATAAGATGAGGACGTATCAGAAAAAAAATTATATAAATTCTGATCGATGCCACTTATAAGTTGGTGTGGACCAATCAAGTGTGGTAGCAAAAAGTTTTTCTTTGCACTCAACTGTTCTGTAATGATGGTCCTGAGTCAATAAGATGGAGAAAAATTATTGCACAGGTGTCATCCTAATAACGGGTGACCTTGCCAATGCCTGAGCAATAGTATGACCTGATGCCACTTTTTTCAAGGAAATAAAGACCAGCCAGGTCGAATGACAAAAATTTGCACTCAACTATTATATAATCTTTGTCCTGGGATTTACAGAAAGGTAATTAACGTTGTTGCTCAGGTGTCATCCTAATAATTAGGGACAACATCACGGAAAACCTGAGTGATGGTAAAAACCCTACGCGTTTCCCCCACAAAAAGTGGGTTCCTCAGGGGTTCAAATAGAACAATTCCAGCAAAAAATCGTAAAACCGGATAATGGCTGTAATAGATAAATACCAGCAAAAGATAATATAGCTGGGTAGTGGCTTCAAAAAAGACAAAATCTTCAGAAGATAACATATCTGTTATCCCTCAGCGATAATAAAGAAGAGAATTAAAATAAAAATCTACTCTCCTAGGTAATTTGAGACCATAAATATGGTTCCTAGTCAATATAACGCCGTTTTTGTTGCAAAAAATAAGGAGACCAGCTAGGGTTAAATTAGATATAGATATCACAACCAGACGATACTAAAGCTCTAGCCAGAATAGAGTATCCCCACTTGATGCTAATATCATCAGTAAGGAGACAGAAACAAAATAAATAAAGAAAATGAAAAAAACGACGGCATGTCAGTCCTGGTGGTGGGCTGACAGCATAATGAATGTCTGGATCACTTGGTCTTAAATAGGAATAGATTGTCCAACCTCTCCATGGGAGTGTTACTCTAATAGCCAATCATAGTTCATGATTAGAGATGAGCGAGCACCAAAATGCTCGGGTGCTCGTTACTCGGGACGAAATTTTCGCGATGCTCGACGGTTCGTTTCGAGTAACGAACCCAATTGAAGTCAATGGGCGACCCGAGCATTTTTGTATATCGCCAATGCTCGCTAAGATTTCCATTTGTGAAAATCTGGGCAATTCAAGAAAGTAATGGGAACGACACAGAAACGGATAGGGCAGGTGAGGGGCTACATGTTGGGCTGCATCTCAAGTTCCCAGGTCCCACTATTAAGCCACAATAGCGGCAAGAGTGGGCCCACCCCCCTCCCAACAATTTTTACTTCTGAAAAGCCCTCATTAGCAATGCATACCTTAGCTAAGCACCACACTACCTCCAACAAAGCACAATCACTGCCTGCATGCCACTTCTCCTGGGTTAGATGCTGCCCAACCCCCCCCCCCCCCCCGCACGACCAAGTGTCCACAGCGCACACCAAATTGTCCCTGCGCAGCCTTCAGCTGCCCTCATGCCACACCACCCTCATGTCTATTTATAAGTGCGCCTGCCATGAGGAGGAACCGCAGGCACACACTGCGGAGGGTTGGCACAGCTAGGCAGCGACCCTCTTTAAAAGGGGCGGGGCGATAGCCCACAATGCTGTACAGAAGCAATGAGAAATCCAATCCTGTGCCACCTCCATCAGGAGCTGCACACGTGGGCATAGCAATGGGGAACCTATGTGCCACACACTATTCATTCTGTCAAGGTGTCTGCATGCCCCAGTCAGACCGCGGTTTTTTATAAATAGTCACAGGCAGGTACAACTCCGCAATGGGAATTCCGTGTGCACCCACAGCATGGGTTATTCCCTGGAACCCACCGGCTGTACATAAATGTATCCCATTGCAGTGCCCTGGACAGCAGAGCTAACGTCAGATTAAATGCAGATGGGCTTCGGCCCACACTGCATGCCCCAGTCAGACTGGGGTTCTTTATAAGTAGACACATGCAGTTACAACTCCGTGTGGACCGGCAGCATGGGTGGGTGCCAGGAATCCACCGGCGGTACATAAATATATCCCAATGCATTGCCCAGCACAGCTGAGGTAATGTCATGTTTAATGCAGGTGGGCTTCGGCCCACACTGCATGCCCCAGTCAGACTGGGGTTCTTTAGAAGTGGACACATGCAGTTACAACTCCGTGTGGACCGACAGCATGGGTGGCTCCCTGGAACCCACCGGCGGTACATAAATATATCCCATTGCATTACCCATCACAGCTGAGGTAATGTCATGTTAAATGCAGGTGGGCTTCGGCCCACACTGCATGCCCCAGTCAGACTGGGGTTCTTTAGAAGTGGACACATGCAGTTACAACTCCGTGTGGACCGACAGCATGGGTGGGTGCCAGCAAGCCACCGGCGGTACATAAATATATCCCATTGCAGTGCCCAGCACAGCTGAGGTAATGTCCTGTTTAATGCAGGTGGGCTTCAGCCCACACTGCATGCCCCAGTCAGACTGGGATTCTTTAGAAGTGGACACATGCAGTTACAACTCCGTGTGGACTGACAGCATGGGTGGCTCCCTGGAACCCACTGGCGGTACATAAATATATCCCATTGCATTGCCCATCACAGCTGAGGTAATGCCATGTTAAATGCAGGTGGGCTTCGGCCCACACTGCATGCCCCAGTCAGACTGGGGTTCTTTAGAAGTGGACACATGCAGTTACAACACCGTGTGGACCGACAGCATGGGTGGGCGCCAGTAACCCACCAGCGGTACATAAATATATCCCATTGCATTACCCATCACAGCTGAGGTAAAGTCATGTTAAATGCAGGTGGGCTTCGGCCCACACTGCATGCCCTAGTCAGACTGGGGTTCTTTAGAAGTGGACACATGCAGTTACAACTCCGTGTGGACCTACAGCATGGGTGGCTCCCTGGAACCCATCGGCGGTACATGAATATATGCCATTGCAGTGCCCAACAAAGCTGATATAACGTCAGCTTTAATGCAGGTGGGCAAAAAATTAATTGGATTACACTGTAGGCGAGGGCCCCCAAAAATTGGTGTACCAACAGTACTAATGTACCTCAGAAAAATTGCTCATGCCCAACCAAGAGGGCAGGTGAAACCCATTAATCGCTTTGGTTAATGTGGCTTAATTTGTAACTAGGCCTGGAGGCAGCCCAGTCGGCACTGTCGGTTGACAGGTGGGTACGCTTATCCGTGATGATTCCCCCAGCCACACTAAACACCCTCTCTGACAAGACGCTAGCCGCAGGACAAGCAAGAACCTCCAGGGCATAGAACGCGAGTTCAGGCCATGTGTCCAGCTTCGACACCCAGTAGTTGTAGGGGGCAGAGGCGTCACGGAGGTCGGTCGTGCGATCGGCTACGTACTCTCTCACCATCCTTTTGCAGTGCTCCCGCCGACAGAGCCTTGACTGGGGAGCGGTGACACAGTCTTGCTGGGGAGCCAGAAAGCTGTTAAAGGCCTTGGACAGTGTTCCCCTGCCTGTGCTGTACATGCTGCCTGATCTCCGCGCCTCCCCTGCTACCTGGCCCTCGGAACTGCGCCTTCTGCCACTAGCGCTGTCGGATGGGAATTTTACCATCAGCTTGTCCACCAGGGTCCTGTGGTATAGCATCACTCTCGAACCCCTTTCCTCTTCGGGTATGAGAGTGGAAAGGTTCTCCTTATACCGTGGGTCGAGCAGTGTGTACACCCACTAATCCGTAGTGGCCAGAATGCGTGTAACGCGAGGGTCACGAGAAAAGCATCCTAACATGAAGTCAGCCATGTGTGCCAGGGTACCTGTACGCAACACATGGCTGTCCTCACTAGGAAGATCACTTTCAGGATCCTCCTCCTCCTCAGGCAATACACGCTGAAAGGATGACAGGCAAGCAGCATGGGTACCCTCAGCAGTGGGCCAAGCTGTCTCTTCCCCCTCCTCCTCATGCTCCTCCACCTCCTCCTCCTCAACGCACTGAGATATAGACAGGAGGGTGCTCTGACTATCCAGTGACATACTGTCTTCCCCCACCTCCGTTTCCGAGCGCAAAGCGTCTGCCTTTATGCTTTGCAGGGAACTTCTCAAGAGGCATAGCAGAGGAATGGTGACACTAATGATTGCAGCATCGCTGCTCACCATCTGGGTAGACTCCTCAAACTTTCCAAGGACCTGGCAGATGTCTGCCAACCAGGCCCACTCTTCTGTAAAGAATTGAGGAGGCTGACTCCCACTGCGCCGCCCATGTTGGAGTTGGTATTCCACTATAGCTCTATGCTGCTCATAGAGCCTGACCAACATGTGGAGCGTAGAGTTTCACCGTGTGGGCACGTCGCACAGCAGTCGGTGCACTGGCAGATTAAACCGATGTTGCAGGGTGCGCAGGGTGGCAGCGTCCGTGTGGGACTTGCGGAAATGTGTGCAGAGTCGGCGCACCTTTCCGAGCAGGTCTGACAAGCGTGGGTAGCTTTTCAGAAAGCGCTGAACCATTAAATTAAAGACGTGGGCCAGGCATGGCACGTGCGTGAGGCTGCCGAGCTGCAGAGCCGCCACCAGGTTACGGCCGTTGTCACACACGACCATGCCCATTTGGAGGCTCAGCGGCGCAAGCCAGCGGTCGGTCTGCTCTATCGGACCCTGCAGCAGTTCGTGGGTTGTGTGCCTCTTCTCTCCTAAGCTGAGTAGTTTCAGCACGGCCTGCTGATGCTTGCCCACCGCTGTGCTGCCATGCCGCGCGACACCGACTGCTGGCGACGTGCTGCTGCTGACACATCTTGATCGCGAGACAGAGGTTGCGTAGGAGGAGCAGGAGGAGGGTGGTTTAGTGGAGGAAGCATACACCGCCGCAGATACCACCACCGAGCTGGGGCCCGCAATTCTGGGGGTGGGTAGGACGTGAGCGTTTCCAGGCTCTGACTCTGTCCCAGCCTCCACTAAATTCACCCAATGTGCCGTCAGGGAGATATAGTGGCCCTGCCCGCCTGTGCTTGTCCACGTGTCTGTTGTTAAGTGGACCTTGGCAGTAACCGCGTTGGTGAGGGTGCGTACAATGTTGCGGGAGACGTGGTCGTGCAGGACTGGGACGGCACATCGGGAAAAGTACTGGTGACTGGGAGCCGAGTAGCATGGGGCCGCCGCCGCCATCATGTTTTTGAAAGCCTCCGTTTCCACAAGCCTATACGGCAGCATCTCCAGGCTGATCAATTTGGCTACGTGCACATTTAACGCTTGAGTGTGCGGGTGCGTGGCGACGTACTTGCGCTTGTGCTCAAACACTTGAGCTAGCGACGGCTGGACGGTGCGCTGAGAGACCTTGGTGGATGGGGCCGAGGACAGCGGAGGTGAGGGTGTGGGTGCAGGCCAGGAGACGGTAGTGCCTGTGTCCTGAGAGGGGGGTTGGATCTCAGTGGCAGGTTGGGGCACAGGGGGAGAGGCAGTGGTGCAAACCGGAGGCGGTGAACGGCCTTCGTCCCACCTTGTGGGGTGCTTGGCCATCATATGTCTGCGCATGCTGGTGGTGGTGAGGCTGGTGGTGGTGGCTCCCCAGCTGATCTTGGCGCGACAAAGGTTGCACACCACTGTTCGTCGGTCGTCTGCACTCTCAGTGAAAAACTGCCAGACCTTTGAGCACCTCGGCCTCTGCAGGGTGGCATGGCGCAAGGGGGCGCTTTGGGAAACAGTTGGTGGATTATTCGGTCTGGCCCTGCCTCTACCCCTGGCCACTGCACTGGCTCTTCCAACCTGCCCTGCTGCTGCACTTGCCTCCCCCTCTGAAGACCTGTCCTCAGTAGGCTTAGCAAACCTGGTGGGGTCAGTCACCTCATCGTCCTGCTGCTCTTCCTCCGAATCCTCTGTGCGCTCCTCCCTCGGACTTACTCCAATTACTACTACCTGAGTGATAGACAACTGTGTCTCATCATCATCGTCCTCCTCACCCACTGAAAACTCTTGAGACAGTTGCCGGAAGTCCCCAGCCTCATCCCCCGGACGCCGGGAACTTTCCAAAGGTTGGGCATTGGTCACGACAAACTCCTCCTGTGGGAGAGGAACCATTGCTGCCCATTCTGGGCAGGGGCCCGAGAACAGTTCCTGGGAGTCTGCCTGCTCCTCAGAATGTGTCATTGTAATGGAGTGAGGGGGCTGGGAGGAAGGAGGAGCAGCAGCCAGAGGATTCAGAGTTGCAGCAGTGGACGGCGCAGAACTCTGGGTGGTCAATAGATTGCTGGATGCACTTTCTGCTATCCACGACAGGACCTGCTCACGCTGCTCATTTTCTAATAAAGGTCTACCGCGTGGACCCATTAATTGTGAGATGAATGTGGGGACGCCAGAAACGTGCCTCTCTCCTAATCCCGCAGCAGTCGGCTGCGATACACCTGGATCAGGAGCTCGGCCTGTGCCCACACCCTGACTTGGGCCTCCGCGTCCTCGCCCGCGTCCACATCCTCTAGGTCTACCCCTACCCCACAGCATGGTGTATTACCAGTAGTGCAGAAACAGAATGCTGTAATTAAATGTGCCGCTTATTGGCCTGTGGTTGGAGGCTGACTTTGCTTACGGAACGCACAGCAGAGCCAGGAAAGAATTTTGCGCAAGCCCGCTGTAACACTTAGCTGGCTGCTTATTAATTAGGACTACTACCCCCAGCAGAGACGCAGTACAGTCAGGATGGTCACAGGCAGCCCAAATATATTTTTTTTTCCCAAATTTTTTTGGAAAAGCCCACTGCCTATATAGACAGTATATGTCTTTCACGTTTTTCACTGTCCCTGCCACAGCACTACTGGCCCTATACTAGGTAAAATGACTGCAGTGCAGACTGTTTCCCTCTGGACAGGATGACAGCAATGATGTAACGGGCAACGCAGAGCGAGGAAAGAATTTTGCGCAAGCCCGCTGTAACACTTAGCTGGCTGCGTATTAATTAGGACTACTACCCCCAGCAGAGACGCAGTACAGTCAGGACGGTCACAGGCAGCCCAAACATATTTTTTTGTCCTAAATTTTTTTGGAAAAGCCCACTGCCTATATAGACAGTATATGTCTTTCACGTTTTTCACTGTCCCTGCCTCAGCACTACTGGGCCTATACTAGGTAAAATTACTGCAGACTAAGGACGCAATGCTCTGCACGGCCAATATACAAAAAAAAAAAAAAGGTGCAACACTGCAAAAAGCAGCCTCAACAGTACTGCACACGGTCAGATGTGGCCCTAAGAAGGACCGTTGGGGTTCTTGAAGCCTAAAATCACTCCTAACACTCTCCCTATAGCAACTCCAGCATCAGCAGCACTTTCCCTGAGCTATGTCAGAATGCATCTGTGGCGAGCCGCGGGAGGGGCCGATTTATATACTCGGGTGACACCTGATCTCGCCAGCCACTCACTGCAGGGGGGTGGTATAGGGCTTGAACGTCGCAGGGGGAAGTTGTAATGCCTTCCCTGTCTTTCTATTGGCCAGAAAAGCGTGCTAACGTCTCAGAGATGAAAGTGAAAGTAACTCGAACATCGCGTGGTGCTCGTCTCGAGTAACGAGCAACTCGAACACGCTAATACTCGAACGAGTATCAAGCTCGGACGAGTACGTTCGCTCATCTCTATTCATGATGTCAGCCGTTGTCATGGTAGTTAATTAGCTTCACCACCTACCAATACTAAATCAAGTATGTGGATCAAATCAGGTGAGAGGTTGTTAAGCTGTCCATCTTAAGTATAATGACCTATATGAGCAGATGGCAGAGCAATGTATTTGATCGCTTTAGGAACCGCTGATAGCTGTATACTATATAATAATTCTTGCTACACATGGCTGAAGTATACAGCGGTATATATGATCATGTCTACTACACATGGCTGAAGTATACAGCGGTATATATGATCATGTCCACTACACATGGCTGAAGTACACAGCGGTACACACGATCATTCCTGCCACACATGGCCGAAGCACACAGCGGCATACATAATCATGTCTACCACACACGGCCGAAGCACACAGCGGCATACACGATCATTCCTGCCACACATGGCCGAAGCACACAGCGGCATATACGACCTCCCCCGCTACACATGACTGAAGCAAACAGCGGCATGTATGATCACTCCCGCTACACATGACTGAAGCAAACAGCGGTATATATGATCATTCCTGCCACACATGGCCGAAGCATACAGCGGTATATATGATCATTCCTGCCACACATGACCAAAGTATACAGCGGCATATATAATCACTCCTGCCACACATGGCTGAAGCACACAGCGGTATACACGATCACTCCCGCCACACATGGCTGAAACACACAGCGGCATACATGATCATTCCTGCTATAGATGGCCGAAGCATACAGCGGTATATATGATCATTTCTGCCACACACGGCCGAAGCACACAGCGGCATATATGATCACTCCTGCTACACATGGCCGAAGCATACAGCGGTATATATGAGCATTACCGCTACACATGGCCGAAGTATACAGCGGCATATATGATCAGTCCTGCTACACATGGCTGCATCATATAGTTGGTTACAAAGAGAGGATAAAGCATATCATTACAGCTGTATATTAATTAATCCAAAGGGACGAATTGAAGAAGATGATATGGGATCCGATGATTGGCTCATATAGCATCATAGCAAAAGATGCAATTGGTACAGAGCAGATGTTATGGCCTAGCAATACCCTTAGGCAGTAGCGATGTCACTTACTGCAAAAGAGGGGGTATTATTGCAATGTAATGTAGAGGCATCTAATAATAAAGATATAAATATGTCTACATGTTAGCACATTAGACCAAACTGTAGCCATACTATAAACCAATAATACTAATATAACAGTTAGAATATTGATGTCAAGATAACTTCAGCTGTCAATCTGTGTCCAGGATATTTTATAAGACCATCATCAAATCCAGATTAGTGGTAAGTAGAAGATGTGAATTCCACATTTCATGATCATTATTAGAGATGAGCGAACACCAAAATGTTC
Source organism: Eleutherodactylus coqui (assembly GCF_035609145.1). NCBI lineage: Eukaryota > Metazoa > Chordata > Amphibia > Anura > Eleutherodactylidae > Eleutherodactylus > Eleutherodactylus coqui. The sequence continues at coordinate 245,588,790 of NC_089839.1, read as the reverse complement.
GGGTGTTCGTTATTCGGAACGAACTTCCCGTGATGCTCGAGGGTTCGTTTCGAACAACGAACCCCATTGAAGTCAATGGGCGACCAGAACATTTTTGTATTTCGCCGATGCTCGCTAAGGTTTTCATGTGTGAAAATCTGGGCAATTCAGGAAAGTGATGGGAATGACACAGTGACGGATAGGGCAGGCGAGGGGCTACGTGTTGGGCTGCATCTCAAGTTCACAGGTCCCACTATTAAGCCACAATACCGGCAAGAGTGGGCCCCCCCCCCTCCCAACAACTTTTACTTCTGAAAAGCCCTCATTAGCATGGCATACCTTTGCTAAGCACCACACTACCTCCAACAAAGCACAATCACTGCCTGCATGACACTCCACTGACACTTCTCCTGGGTTACATGCTGCCCAACCGCCCCCCCCTCCCCCCCCACAGCGCACACCAAAGTGTCCCTGGGCAGCCTTCAGCTGCCCTCATGCCACACCACGCTCATGTCTATTTAGAATTGCGTCTGCCATGACGAGGGACCGCAGGCACACACTGCAGAGGTTGGCACGGCTAGGCAGCGACCCTCTTTAAAAGTGGCGGAGCGATAGCCCACAATGCTGTACAGAAGCAATGAGAAATAGAATCCTGTGCCACCGCCATCAGGAGCTGCACACGTGGGCATAGCAATGGGGAACCTATGTGCCACACACTATTCATTCTGTCAAGGTGTCTGCATGCCCCAGTCAGACCGGGCTTTTTAATTCATAGACACAGGCAGGTACAACTCCCTATTGTGAAGTCCCTGTCGACCCACAGCATGGGTGGCTCCCTGGAACCCACCGGCGGTACACAGAAATATCCCATTGCATTGCCCAACACAGCTGAGGTAGTAATGTTGTGCTTAACCCTTTCCAATCCAATTTGTATATGGTTTTCCTAGGGGGCTTACTCTTTTTCTGCCGTTATACAACGGCGTTATATGCTGGCTAAAGCCAGTACTGCATGAGCTGACACGTAGGATAGACTCCGACAGCAGAGAGGCTGGCAATATACAGTAAGAGAACCCCGACGGACGTCTACCAACAACGGAGCTGTACAGCCTTAAACCCTAATGTCTTCACAGGTCACACAGTGGACTGGAAAGGGTTAATGCAGTTGGGTTTCGGCCCACACTGCATGCCCCAGTCAGACTGGGGTTCTTTACAAGTGGACACATGTAGGTTAAACTCCCTGTGGACCCACTGCCTAGGTGGGTGCCAGGAAGCCACCGGCGGTACATAGAAATATCCCATTGCATTGCCCAACACAGCTGAGGTAGTAATGTCGTGCGTAATACAGGTGGGCTTCGGCCCACACTGCATGGCCCAGTCAGACGGGTTCTTTAGAAGTGTACAGATGTATTAAAAACTCAGTGTGCACCTACAGCATGGGTGGCTCCCTGGAACCCACCGGCGGTACATAAAAATATCCCATTGCATTGCCCAACACAGCTGAGGTAACGTCAGCTGTAATGCAGGTGGGCTAAAAATTAATTTGATTACACTGTAGGCGAGGGCCCACAAAAATTGCTGTATCAACAGTACTAATGTACATCCCAAAAATTGGCCATGGCCAGCCAAGAGGGCAGGTGAAACCCATTAATCGCTTTGGTTAATGTGGCTTAAGTGGTAACTAGGCCTGGAGGCAGCCCAGTGTAACGAAAAATTGGTTCAAGTTAAAGTTCCAATGCTTTTAAGCGCATTGAAACTTATAAAAATTGTTCTGAAAAATTATTTGAGTGAGCCTTGTGGCCCTAAGAAAAATTGCCCGTTCAGCGTGATTACGTGATGTTTCAGGAGGAGGAGCAGGAGGAGGAGGAGGAGGAATATTAGACACAGATTGATGAAGCAGAAATGTCCCCGTTTTGGATGGTGAGAGAGAACGTAGCTTCCATCCGTGGGTGCAGCCTACGTATTGCTTACGTATCGCTGCTGTCCGCTGGTGGAGAACAGAAGTCTGGGGAAATCCAGCCTTTGCTCATCTTGATGAGTGTTAGCCTGTCGGCACTGTCGGTTGACAAGCGGCTACGCTTATCTGTGATGATTCCCCCAGCCGCACTAAACACCCTTTCCGACAAGACGCTAGCCGCAGGACAAGCAAGCACCTCAAGGGCATACAGGGCTAGTTCAGGCCACGTGTCCAGCTTCGACACCCAGTAGTTGTAGGGGGCAGAGGCGTCACCAAGGGTGGTCGTGCGATCCGCTACGTACTCCCTCACCATCCTTTTACAGTGCTCCCGCCGACTCAGCCGTGACTGGGGAGCGGTGACACAGTCTTGGTGGGGAGCCATAAAGCTGGCCAGGCCCTTAAAGACTGTTGCACTGCCTGGGATGTACATGCTGCTCGATCTACGCACATCCCCTGCTACCTTGCCCTCGGTACTGCACCTTCTGCCACTAGCGCTGTCGGCTGGGAATTTTACCATCAGCTTGTCCGCAAGGGTCCTGTGGTATAGCAACACTCTCGAACCCCTTTCCTCTTCGGGAATCAGAGTGGGCAGGTTCTCCTTATACCGTGGATCGAGCAGTGTGTACACCCAGTAATCCGTCGTGGCCAGAATGCGTGCAACGCGAGGGTCACGAGAAAGGCATCCTAACATGAAGTCAGCCATGTGTGCCAGGGTACCAGTACGCAACACATGGCTGTCCTCACTAGGAAGATCACTTTCAGGATCCTCCTCCTCCTCCTCCTCAGGCCATACACGCTGAAAGGATGACAGGCAATCAGCCGGTGTACCGTCAGCAGCGGCCCAAGCTGTCTCTTCCCCCTCCTCCTCATCCTCCTCATGCTCCTCCTCCTCCTCCTGTACGCGCTGAGAAATAGACAGGAGGGTGCCCTGACTATCCAGCGGCATACTGTCTTCCCCCGCCCCCGTTTCCGAGCGCAAAGCAGCTGCCTTTATGGTTTGCAGGGAATTTCTCAAGATGCATAGCAGAGGAATGGTGACGCTAATGATTGTAGCATCGCCGCTCACCACCTGGGTAGACTCCTCAAAATTACCAAGGACATGGCAGATGTCTGCCAACCAGGCCCACTCTTCTGAAAGGAATTGAGGAGGCTGACTCCCACTGCGCCGCCCATGTTGGAGTTGGTATTCGACTATAGCTCTCCGTTGTTCATAGAGCCTGGCCAACATGTGGAGCGTAGAGTTCCACCGTGTGGGCACGTCGCACAGCAGTCGGTGCACTGGCAGCTTAAAGTGATGTTGCAGGGTGCGCAGGGTGGCAGCGTCCGTGTGGGACTTACGGAAATGTGCACAGAGCCGGCGCGCCTTTACGAGCAGGTCTGACAAGCGTGGGTAGCTTTTCAGAAAGCGCTGAACCACCAAATTAAAGACGTGGGCCAGGCATGGCACGTGCGTGAGGCTGCCGAGCTGCAGAGCCGCCACCAGGTTACGGCCGTTGTCACACACGACCATGCCCGGTTGGAGGCTCAGCGGCGCAAGCCAGCGGTCGGTCTGCTGTGTCAGACCCTGCAGCAGTTCGTGGGCCGTGTGCCTCTTATCGCCTAAGCTGAGTAGTTTCAGCACGGCCTGCTGACGCTTGCCCACCGCTGTGCTGCCACACCGCGCGACACCGACTGCTGGCGACATGCTGCTGCTAACACATCTTGATTGCGAGACAGAGGAGGAGGAGGAGGAGGGTGCTTTAGTGGAGGAAGCATACACCTCCGCAGATACCACCACAGAGCTGGGGCCCGCAATTCTGGGGGTGGGTAGGACGTGAGCGGTCCCGGGCTCTGACTCTGTCCCAGCCTCCACTAAATTCACCCAATGTGCCGTCAGGGAGATGTAGTGGCCCTGCCCGCCTGTGCTTGTCCACGTGTCCGTAGTTAAGTGGACCGTGGCAGTAACCGCGTTGGTGAGGGCGCGCACAATGTTGCGGGAGACGTGGTCGTGCAGGGCTGGGACGGCACATCGGGAAAAGTAGTGGCGACTGGGAACTGAGTAGCGCGGGGCCGCCGCCTCCATGATACTTTTGAAGGACTCCGTTTCCACAACCCTATACGGCAGCATCTCAAGGCTGATGAATTTTGCTATGCGGACGGTTAACGTTTGAGCGTGCGGGTGCGTGGCGGCGTACTTGCGCTTGCGCTCGAACACTTGCGCAAGCGACGGCTGAACGGTGCGCTGAACTACACTGCTGGATGGGGCCGAGGACAGCGGAGATGAGGGTGTGGGTGCAGGCCATGAGGCGGTAGTGCCTGTGTCCTGAGAGGGGGGTTGCATCTCAGTGGCAGGTTGGGGCACAGGGGGAGAGGCAGGGGTGCAAACCGGAGGCGGTGAACGGCCTTTGTCCCACCTTGCGGGGTGCTTGGCCATCATATGTCTGCGCATGGTGGTGGTGGTGAGGCTGTTGGTGTTGGCTCCCCGGCTGAGCTTTGCGCGACAAAGGTTGCACACCACTGTTCGTCGGTCGTCAGGCGTCTCTGTGAAAAACTGCCAGACCTTAGAGCACCTCGGCCTCCGCAGGGTGGCATGGCGCGAGGGGGCGCTTTGGGAAACACTTGGTGGATTATTCGGTCTGGCCCTGCCTCTACCCCTGGCCACTGCACTGCCTCTTGCAACCTGCCCTGCTGATGCCCTTGACTCCCCCTCTGAAGACCTGTCCTCCTGAGTAAGCGTTGCACACCAGGTGGGGTCAGTCACCTCATCGTCCTGCTGCTCTTCCTCCGAATCCTCTGTGCGCTGCTCCCTGGGACTTACTGCCCTTACTACTACCTCACTGCAAGACAACTGTGTCTGATCGTCATCGTCCTCCTCACCCACAGAAAGTTGTTGAGACAGTTGGCGGAAGTCCCCAGCCTCTTCCCCCGGACCCCGGGAACTTTCGAATGGTTGGGCATCAGTGACGATAAACTCCTCTGGTGGGAGAGGAACCGCTGCTGCCCAATCTAAGCAGGGGCCCGAGAACAGTTCCTGGGAGTGCTCCCGCTCCTGAGCAGGTGTTATTGTAGTGGAGTGAGGAGGCTGGGAGGAAGGAGGAGCAGCAGACAGAGGATTCGGATTGGCAGCAGTGGACGGCGCAGAACTGCGGGTAGACGATAGGTTGCTCGAAGCACTTTCTGCCATCCAGGACAGGACTTGCTCACACTGCTCATTTTCTAATAACCGTCTCCCGCGTGGACCCATTAATTGGGCGATGAATGTGGGGACGCCAGAAACGTGCCTCTCTCCTAATCGCGCAGCAGTCGGCTGCGACACACTGGGATCAGGAGCTTGGCCTGTGCCCACACCCTGACTTGGCCCTCCGCGTCCTCGGCCGCGTCCACGTCCTCTAGGCCTACCCCTACCCCTCAGCATGCTGTATTACCAGTGATTTGATTTCACAGGCAGGAAATAAATTGGCGCAAGACTGCAGGCCAAATATAATTTTTGCCCTTTTTGGAAAACGAAAGGCCCCACTGCCTCTAGTGAATGAATTATCTAAGTTTAATAACTGTGCTGTGTCCCTGCTTATGTGTCACAGAACGTGAGGGTAGCAGAGTTATTATAACTCTGGCAGAGCAGGTATTTTTTTTCCCAATTAAGGAAAGCAAATGGCGAAGCCAGCAGTAAAGCGTAGCTGGGTGCGTATGATTTAGCACTGTTCTTCACGCAGCTCACACGTCTCCACCGCCCGTAAGGACGGACAGAGGCTGGACAAATAGATTTGTTTTCAGTTTTTTCCCACCAAAAGGCAGCACTGCGTATATTCTATGAACATGAGAAGTTTAATAACTGTGCTGTGTCCCTGCTTATGTGTCACAGAACGTGAGGGTAGCAGAGTTATTATAACTCTGGCAGAGCAGGTATTTTTTTTCCCAATTAAGGAAAGCAAATGGCGAAGCCAGCAGTAAAGCGTAGCTGGGTGCGTATGATTTAGCACTGTTCTTCACGCAGCTCACACGTCTCCACCGCCCGTAAGGACGGACAGAGGCTGGACAAATAGATTTGTTTTCAGTTTTTTCCCACCAAAAGGCAGCACTGCGTATATTCTATGAACATGAGAAGTTTAATAACTGTGCTGTGTCCCTGCTTATGTGTCACAGAACGTGAGGGTAGCAGAGTTATTATAACTCTGGCAGAGCAGGTATTTTTTTTCCCAATTAAGGAAAGCAAATGGCGAAGCCAGCAGTAAAGCGTAGCTGGGTGCGTATGATTTAGCACTGTTCTTCACGCAGCTCACACGTCTCCACCGCCCGTAAGGACGGACAGAGGCTGGACAAATAGATTTGTTTTCAGTTTTTTCCCACCAAAAGGCAGCACTGCGTATATTCTATGAACATGAGAAGTTTAATAACTGTGCTGTGTCCCTGCTTATGTGTCACAGAACGTGAGGGTAGCAGAGTTATTATAACTCTGGCAGAGCAGGTATTTTTTTTCCCAATTAAGGAAAGCAAATGGCGAAGCCAGCAGTAAAGCGTAGCTGGGTGCGTATGATTTAGCACTGTTCTTCACGCAGCTCACACGTCTCCACCGCCCGTAAGGACGGACAGAGGCTGGACAAATAGATTTGTTTTCAGTTTTTTCCCACCAAAAGGCAGCACTGCGTATATTCTATGAACATGAGAAGTTTAATAACTGTGCTGTGTCCCTGCTTATGTGTCACAGAACGTGAGGGTAGCAGAGTTATTATAACTCTGGCAGAGCAGGTATTTTTTTTCCCAATTAAGGAAAGCAAATGGCGAAGCCAGCAGTAAAGCGTAGCTGGGTGCGTATGATTTAGCACTGTTCTTCACGCAGCTCACACGTCTCCACCGCCCGTAAGGACGGACAGAGGCTGGACAAATAGATTTGTTTTCAGTTTTTTCCCACCAAAAGGCAGCACTGCGTATATTCTATGAATAATAACTGTGTTGTGGCCCTGCCTATACAATTCTTTCCCTGCAGTATCAATGGAGGGTGGAATGCTCTGCAGAGGCGATTTTGAGAAGCCCAAAAAAAATGCAGCACAGCTAACAGCAGCCTGGACAGTACTGCACACGGATAAATATGGCCCTAGAAAGGACCGTTGAGGTTCTTGAAGGCTACACTCACTCCTAACACTCTCCCTGCCTATGCAGCACTTCTGTCCCTAATGCCAGGTGCAACGGTCTGCAGAGGCGATTTTGAGAAAAAAAAAAATGCCACTGCTAACAGCAGCCAACACACAGCTATCAGTGGCCCTAATAAGGACCTTTGGGGGGTCTTGAAGCCTACACTAACTACCAATTCTTTCCCTACAGCAGCTCCGGTATAAACAGCACTGTCCCTCATCTAACTCACACCGCATCTGAGGCGAGCCGCGGGAGGGGCCGACTTTTATATTAGGCGAACACCTGATCTCGCCAGCCACTCACAGCAGGGGGGTGGTATAGGGCTTAAACGTTGCAGGGGGAAGTTGTAATGCCTTCCCTGTCTTTCAATTGGCCAGAAAAGCGCTCTAACGTCTCAGGGAAGGAAGTGAAAGTAACCAGAACACCGCATGGTGTTCGTTACGAATAACGAACATCCCGAACACCCTAATATTCGCACGAATATCAAGCTCGGACGAACGCGTTCGCTCATCTCTAATCATTATGCACAGAGATCATAATATATCAAGATTTCAATGTATAGAAGGAGAGTCGATTATAAATATGGTCAAAAAAAGATAAAGTTATTTGGAGGTGTTTTACTCCTCTGATGGTGGATTTACTACATATAAAAATCACGTTAGCAGCACTTACTGTATGTATATCTCAACTAGATAAAGCAATTAAAAGATAGCTGTTCATTAAGTCCTTTTAGAGCAACTGACTGGATTCGAAAAATCCAACTGACCTCTTTTTGCAATAAGAGTCTGTTTGTATCGCCACGTCGCCCATCTTGGCGGATGCATGCTATGCCCTGGAACTTGATCTGGGTTTCGTCACCACCCTGGGCATCCCAGATGTGTGTAGCTACGGGTGTTGATTCGTTCCGTCTGATGTTGCCTACGTGGGCAAGAATGCGGCGACGGAATTGTTGAGCCGTCTTGCCCACGTAGTTCATTGGGCAGGAGCAGGTGGCCAAATACACGACATTCTTGGAGCGACAATTGATGAATTCTCGATTGTAGAATTCAGCAGATATTGAGGCGCTGCGAAAAACAGGGCTTTTTGTGATAAACGAGCATGCTGCACACCCGGAACAATGGAAAGTACCCTTTAGATTATGCCTACCCAACCACATGCTTGCCGGGATTTCAGATTTAAGATGGCTCCTTACGAGCCGGTCCCACAAGTTACGACCTCTTCTGAAAGTAATTAGTGGAGACGAGGGTAGTATGTCACGAATGTCCTCGTCATCCCTCAAAATGTCCCAAAAACCACTGAGAATATTTTTTACTGCAGATGAACCTGTATTGTAAGTACCGATAATTCTAGTGATGTTTTGATCCTCTTTTTTACGGGGTTGTAATAGTTCCGTTCGCTTTTTTTCTTCTGCAAAGTTATAGGCCTCTGAGATAATTGTTTCTGGGTAGCCCCTTTGTTTAAATCTCGAGGACATTTTTTTCCCTTCTGATATGAATTCGTTTTCTGAGGAACAGTTCCTGCGAATCTGCAGGAACTGGCCTTTAGGGATCCCTTTACGGAGTGGGTATGGATGATGACTACCCCATGTTAAAAGGGAATTGGTTGCAGTGGATTTGCAAAACGTTGTGGTAGACAGAGTCCCGTCTGGTTCTTTAGAAATCCTCAAGTCGAGGAAAGTAATTGTCTTCTCATCGCATTCAGCCGTTAGTCGCAAATTGAGATTATTTTTATTCAATTTGTCGACAAATGTCACAAAGTTATTTTTTGGGCCGGACCAGAGTATAAAAATATCATCAATGTACCTTGACCACATGATGATATTCTTGGTAAATGACTGGTTCTCCTCAGAAAAAAACATGCCTTTCTTCCCACCAGCCCAGGAGCAGATTGGCGTAAGATGGGGAGTAATTTATCTATTACAGCCATTATCCGGTTTTACGATTTTTTGCTGGAATTGTTCTATTTGAACCCCTGAGGAACCCACTTTTTGTGGGGGAAACGCGTAGGGTTTTTACCATTGCTCAGGTTTTCCGTGATGTCGTCTCTAATTATTAGGATGACACCTGAGCAACAACGTTAATTACCCTTCTGTAAATCCCAGGACAAAGATTATATAATAGTTGAGTGCAAATTTTTGTCATTCGACCTGGCTGGTCTTTATTTCCTTGAAAAAAGTGGCATCAGGTCATACTATTGCTCAGGCATTGGCAAGGTCACCTCTTATTAGGATGACACCTGTGCAATAATTTTTCTCCATCTTATTGACTCAGGACCATCATTACAGAACAGTTGAGTGCAAAGAAAAACTTTTTGCTACCACACTTGATTGGTCCACACCCACTTATAAGTGGCATCGATCAGAATTTATATAAATTTTTTTCTGATACGTCCTCATCTTATATTATATATGTATGTGTGTTTGTTCTTCTTTATTTTAAGTATTGCGAATAAAAGTTATATTTTAAATGTATTAGTTTGAGGGTCCACGCAGTAAGTTTTGCTAAATCTTTTCTCTGGACTGATACTGCCTCTGTAAAATTCGATTTTTGAGAAAGTAACAATAAATTCCTGGTGATTACAAACATGTCAATCCGTGAGTAGTAGCTATTGTGGACTTGTGGGTGAAAGAAATTATCTTTTTTACAGCTATACATAGCTCACCAAGCATCAGAAAACTCTTCCCTCCACTATATCTCATCCAAGGACTGGACATGTCTGCGTAGTGTAGACGTTGTGCCCATACTATCATCAGAAACTGCTTTAAAATCTCTGCAAATAAAGAGATTGCCTTTCTTAGTTGTGTAAGAATGTGTAGGATTCTATTAGTAAAACTCCTTTGTTTTTTGTTTGAGGCGTAGATGGAAGCTATTGTATAAATCTAGTTATTTATGGAACAAACTAGAATGACATATCTGCCCTCAGGGTCTATTTTCTTTTTAATGAGTTGAAAAGAAACAGAATTTTTATGGCTATCAACACTCCCATAGATTTGGAGTTGTAATGGGAGTGAAATATGTTAGGATAGCATGGGTGTTTTATATGAAATGCATCTTTTGAAACTATTCGTATTTACTACGCACAAAAGATATCTGGATGATAATGATTTCACATTTCCCCACATATATGTGCCTTTTTTGAGGGTGATTTAAATCTTTGACATGCAACAATATAATATTAATTACCATATTTAACAAAAAATAAAAAAATGCATTGTTATGTAGCTAATCTTATAGTCCAGGTTGCGGAGTTTTGACTGTGTAGGAAAATCCTCTGTATACCATGTGAGCCTAAGTGTATACCTGGTATAAAGAAAAAGCAGAAAGAATACAAAGACATACAACAGTCACATCAAACAAGTTCTCACTATGCAGTGAGTAAGAAAGGAAACATGACAGCTCTAATCAGCTGTTTAACTCCTCAACTTGTTTCTAAACCTGACATATCCAGAGATGTTCAGTATGGTGTGAGATGTTAAATATGTAAGTAAATGTACATGTTTGATAGATGCCAGCCGTTGGACATCCGCCAGCCATCCATCACCTGTAGGATCCCATGTTAATAAAGAAACAACAGGGTTGATCATGGAAATGTGGTGGATATAGTATATCTTGACTTTAGTAAAGCATTTGACAAAATATCTCATACTATACTTTTCGAAAAAAAAATGACCAAATATGGGATTGACAAGGCAACTGTTAGGTGGATTCGCAACTGGCTGAGTGATCGTACTCAAAGAGTGGTCTGATATGGCTGCACATCCAAGTGGAAGAATGTATCAAGTGGGGTACCACAAGGCTCTATCCTAGGCCCAGTGTTGTTCAACATTTTTATAAATAATGTGGAGGAGGGAATTGATGGAAAACTGATCAAATTTGCAAATGACACAAAGCTAGGGGGAATAGCTAACACTAGGGAAGTGAGAGAGAGTATTCAAAAAGATCTAGAAAAGCTTGAACAGTAAAAGTGACTAGCAGAATGGTATTTAATAGAGATGAGCGCACGTACTCGTCCGAGCTTGATATTCGTGCGAATATTAGGGTGTTCGGGATGCTCGTTACTCGTAACGAGTACCACGCGGTGTTCCGGTTACTTTCAGTTTCCTCTCTGAGACGTTAGCGCGCTTTTCTGGCCAATTGAAAGACAGGGAAGGCATTACAACTTCCCCCTGTGACGTTCAAGCCCTATACCACCCCCCTGCTGTGAGTGGCTGGGGCGATCAGATGTCACCCGAGTATAAAAATCGGCCCCTCCCGCGGCTCGCCACACATGCCTTGTGACTTAGCTGAGGGAAAGTGCTGCTGCTGGTGCTGCTGTAGGGAGAGCGTTAGGAGTCAGTGTAGGCTTCAAGAACCCCAATGGCCCTTCTCAGGGCCACATCTACTAGTGTGCAGTACTGTGTTAGCACAGTATTTTTTTTTTTTTTAGTCCAAAATTGGATCTGCAGAGCATTGCGCCCTGCAATAGGGACAGAAGTGGGGGTTAGGCAGGGAGAGGGTTAGGAGTTAGTGTAGGCTTCAAGAACCCCAACGGTCCTTTCTAGGGCCACTTCTATCCTAGTGCAGTACTGTCCAGGCTGCTGTTAGCAGTGTTGCATATTTTTTTTTTTTTCTCAAAACCGGCTGTGCAGACCATTGCACCCGGCATTAATACTACAGGGATAGAATTGTGTAGGCAGGGCCAGAAGACATTTATTATTCATTGAATACACGCAGTGGGGTCTTCCCTTTGCTAAAAAGGAAAAAAATTATATTTGGCCTGCCTGTGTCAGTCCTAAGGTCTCCGTGTACGTGTGTGCTGCGTGTACAACGTACAAAAATCAGACGCAACCAGCTACGCTTTACTGCAGCCTAGCGCCATTGTCTTTCCTGACTGGCAAATACCTGCTCTGCTAGAGTTAATAACTCTGCTACACTATAGTTGTGTGACACTTTTTGAGGGCCACACCACAGATATTAAACTTCTTGTTCATTGAATACACGCAGTGGGGTCTTCCCTAAGCTAAAAAGGAAAAAAATTATATTTGGCCTGCCTGTGTCAGTCCTAAGGTCTCCGTGTACGTGTGTGCTGCGTGTACAACGTACAAAAATCAGACGCAACCAGCTACGCTTTACTGCAGCCTAGCGCCATTGTCTTTCCTGACTGGCAAATACCTGCTCTGCTAGAGTTAATAACTCTGCCACACTATAGTTGTGTGACACTTTTTGAGGGCCACACCACAGATATTAAACTTCTTGTTCATTGAATACACGCAGTGGGGTCTTCCCTTTGCTAAAAAGGACAAAAAATTATATTTTGCCTGCCTGTGTCAGTTCTAAGGTCTCCGTGTACGTGTGTGCTGCGTGTACAACGTACAAAAATCAGACGCAACCAGCTACGCTTTACTGCAGGCTTGCGCCATTGTCTTTCCTGACTGGCAAATACCTGCTCTGCTAGAGTTAATAACTCTGCTACACTATAGTTGTGTGACACTTTTTGAGGGCCACACCACAGATATTAAACTTCTTGTTTTTCATTGAATACACGCAGTGGGGTCTTCCCTAAGCTAAAAAGGAAAAAAAATATATTTTGCCTGCCTGTGTCAGTCCTAAGGTCTCCGTGTACGTGTGTGCTGCGTGGACAACGTACAAAAATCAGACGCAACCAGCTACGGTTGAGTGCAGCCTTGCGCCAATTTCTTTCCTGCCTGGGAAATAAAATCACTGGTAATACAGCATGCTGAGGGGTAGGGGTAGGCCTAGAGGATGTGGACGCGGCCGAGGACGCGGAGGGCCAAGTGAGGGTGTGGGCACAGGCCGAGCCAGTGCGGTGGCCAGGGGTAGAGGCAGGGCCAGACCGAATAATCCACCAACTGTTTCCCAAAGCGCCCCCTCGCGCCATGCCACCCTGCAGAGGTCAAGGTGCTCTACGGTGTGGCAGTTTTTCACAGAGACGCCTGACGACCGATGAACAGTGGTGTGCAACCTTTGTCGCGCCAAGATCAGCTGGGGAGGCACCACCAACAGCATGCGCAGGCATATGATCGCCAAGCACCCCACAAGGTGGGACGATGCCCGTTCACCGCCTCCGGTTTGCACCACTGCCTCTCCCCCTGTGCCCCAACCTGCCACTGAGATCCAACCCCCCTCTGAGGACACAGGCACTACCGTCTCCTGGCCTGCACCCACACCCTCACCTCCGCTGTCCTCGGCCCCATCCAGCAATGTCTCTCAGCGCAGCGTCCAGACGTCGCTAGCGCCACAGTTTGAGCGCAAGCGCAACTACGACGCCACGCGCCCGCACGCTCAAGCGTTAAACGTGCACATTGCAAAATTGATCAGCCTAGAGATGCTGCCGTATAGGCTTGTGGAAACGGAGGCTTTCAAAACCATGATGGCGGCGGCTGCCCCGCGCTACTCGGTTCCCAGTCGCCACTACTTTTCCTGATGTGCCGTCCCAGCCCTGCACGACCACGTCTCCCGCAACATTGTACGCGCCCTCACCAACGCGTTTACTGCCAAGGTCCACTTAACAACGGACACGTGGACAAGCACAGGCGGGCAGGGCCACTATATCTCCCTGACGGCACATTGGGTGAATTTAGTGGAGGCTGGGACAGAGTCAGAGCCTGGGACCGCTCACGTCCTACCCACCCCCAGAATTGCGGGCCACAGCTCGGTGGTGGTATCTGCGGCGGTGTATGCTTCCTCCACTAAAGCACCTTCCTCCTCCTCCTCCTCCTCCTCCAACGCAACCTCTGTCTCGCAATCAAGATGTGTCAGCAGCACGTCACCAGCAGTCGGTGTCACGCGGCGTGGCAGCACAGCGGTGGGCAAGCGTCAGCAGGCCGTGCTGAAACTACTCAGCTTAGGAGAGAAGAGGCACACAACCCACGAACTGCTGCAGGGTCTGACAAAGCAGACCGACCACTGGCTTGCGCCGCTGAGCCTCCAACCGGGCATGGTCGTGTGTGACAACGGCCGTAAGCTGGTGGCGGCTCTGCAGCTCGGCAGCCTCACGCACGTGCCATGCCTGGCCCATGTCTTTAATTTGGTGGTTCAGCGCTTTCTGAAAAGCTACCCCCACTTGTCATACCTGCTCGGAAAGGTGCGCCAGCTCTGCGCACATTTCCGCAAATCCCACACGCACGCTGCCACCCTGCGGACACTGCAACATAGGTTTAATCTGCCAGTGCACCGACTGCTGTGCGACGTGCCCACACAGTGGAACTCTACGCTCCACATGTTGGCCAGACTCTATGAGCAGCGTAGAGCTATAGTGGAATACCAACTCCAACTTGCGCGGCGCAGTGGGAGTCAGCCTCCTCAATTATTTACAGAAGAGTGGCCCTGGTTGGCAGCCATCTGCCAGGTCCTTGGAAAATTTGAGGAGTCTACCCAGGTGGTGAGCGGCGATGCTGCAATCATTAGCGTCACCATTCCTCTGCTATGCATCTTGAGAAGTTCCCTGCAAAGCATAAAGGCAGACGCTTTGCGCTCGGAAACAGAGCCGGGGGAAGACAGTATGTCGCTGGATAGTCAGAGCACCCGCCTGTCTATATCTCAGCGCGTTGAGGAGGAGGAGGAGGAGCATGAGAAGGATGAGGAGGAGGGGGAAGAGACAGCTTGGCCCACTGGTGAGGGTACACATGCTGCTGGGCTGTCATCCTTTCAGCGTGTATGGCCTGAGGAGGAGGAAGAGGAGGAGGATGGAGGATCCTGAAAGTGATCTTCCTAGTGAAGACAGCCATGTGTTGCGTACAGGTACCCTGGCACACATGGCTGACTTCATGTTAGGATGCCTTTCTCGTGACCCTCGCGTTACACGCATTCTGGCCACTACGGATTACTGGGTGTACACACTGCTCGACCCACGCTATAAGGAGAACCTTCCCACTCTCATTCCCGAAGAGGAAAGGGGTTCGAGAGTGTTGCTATACCACAGGGCGCTGGTGGACAAGTTGATGGTAAACTTCCCATCCGACAGCGCTAGTGGCAGAAGGCGCAGTTCCGAGGGCCAGGTAGCAGGGGAGGCGCAGAGATCAGGCAGCATGTACAGCGCAGGCAGGGGAACATTCTCCAAGGCCTTTGCCAGCTTTATGGCTCCCCAGCAAGACTGTGTCACCACTCCCCAGTCAAGGCTGAGTCGGCGGGAGCACTGTAAAAGGATGGTGAGGGAGTACGTAGCCGATCGCACGACCGTCCTCCGTGACGCCTCTGCCCCCTACAACTACTGGGTGTCGAAGCTGGACACGTGGCCTGAACTCGCGCTGTATGCCCTGGAGGTGCTTGCTTGTCCTGCGGCTAGCGTCTTGTCAGAGAGTGTGTTTAGTGTGGCTGGGGGAATCATCACGGATAAGCATACCCACCTGTCAAACGACAGTGCCGACAGGCTTACACTCATCAAGATGAACAAAGCCTGGATTTCCCCAGACTTCTCTTCTCCACCAGCGGACAGCAGCGATACGTAAGCAATACGTAGGCTGCACCCGCGGATGGAAGCTACGTTCTCTCTCACCATCCAAAACGGGGACATTTCTGCTTCATCAATCTGTGTATAATATTCCTCCTCCTCCTCCTGCTCCTCCTCCTGAAACCTCACGTAATCATGCTGAACGGGCAATTTTTCTTAGGGCCACAAGGCTCACTCATAATTTTTCTAAACAATTTTTATATGTTTCAATGCTCTTAAAAGCGTTGAAACTTTAACTTGAACCAATTTTTCGTTAAACTGGGCTGCCTCCAGGCCTAGTTACCACTTAAGCCACATTAACCAAAGCAATTAATGGGTTTCACCTGCCATCTTGGTTGGGCATGGCCAATTTTTTGGATGTACATTAGTACTGTTGATACAGCAATTTTTGTGGGCCCTCGCCTACAGTGTAATCAAATGAATTTTTAGCCCACCTGCATTACAGCTGACGTTACATCCGCTGTGTTGGGCAATGCAATGGGATATTTTTGTGTATCGCCGGTGGGTTCCAGGGAGCCACCCATGCTGTAGGTGCACACGGAGTTTAACCTACATCTGTCCACTTGTAAAGAACCCCAGTCTGACTGGGGCATGCAGTGTGGGCCGAAGCCCACCTGCATTAAGCACGACATTACTACCTCAGCTGTGTTGGGCAATGCAATGGGATATTTTTATGTACCGCCAGTGGGTTCCAGGGAGCCACCCATGCTGTAGGTGCACACGGAGTTTAACCTACATCTGTCCACTTGTAAAGAACCCCAGTCAGACTGGGGCATGCAGTGTGGGCCGAAGCCCACCTGTATTAAGCACGACATTACTACCTCAGCTGTGTTGGGCAATGCAATGGGATATTTCTATGTACCGCCGGTGGCTTCCTGGCACCCACCCATGCTGTGGGTCCACAGGGAATTATAAATGCATCTGTTTCCACTTGTAAAGAACCCCAGTCTGACTGGGGCATGCAGTGTGGGCCGAAGCCCACCTGCATTAAGCACGACATTACTACCTCAGCTGTGTTGGGCAATGCAATGGGATATTTTTATGTACCGTCGGTGGGTTCCAGGGAGCCACCCATGCTGTGGGTCCACAGGGACTTCACAATAGGGAGTTGTACCTGCCTATGTCTATGAATTAAAAACCGCGGTCTGACTGGGGCATGCAGACACCTTGACAGAATGAATAGTGTGTGGCACATAGGTTCCCCATTGCTATGCCCACGTGTGCAGCTCCTGATGGCGGTGGCACAGGATTCTATTTCTCATTGCTTGTGTACAGCATTGTGGGCTATCGCCCCGCCCCTTTAAAAAGAGGGTCGCTGCCTAGCCGTACCAACCCTCTGCAGTGTGTGCCTGCGGTTCCTCGTCATGGCAGACGCACTTCTAAATAGACATGAGGGTGGTGTGGCATGAGGGCAGCTGAAGGCTGCGCAGGGACACTTTGGTGTGCGCTGTGGTGGGGAGGGGGGAGGGGGGGGGGGTTGGGCAGCATGTAACCCAGGAGAAGTGGCAGTGGAGTGTCATGCAGGCAGTGATTGTGCTTTGTTGGAGGTAGTGTGGTGCTTAGCTAAGGTATGCCATGCTAATGAGGGCTTTTCAGAAGTAAAAGTTTTTGGGAGGGGGGGGGCCCACTCTTGCCGCTATTGTGGCTTAATAGTGGGACCTGTGAACTTGAGATGCAGCCCAACATGTAGCCCCTCGCCTGCCCTATCCGTTGCTGTGTCGTTCCCATCACTTTCTTGAATTGCCCAGATTTTCACGCAAGGAAACCTTAGCGAGCATCGGCGAAATACAAAAATGCTCGGGTCGCCCATTGACTTCAATGGGGTTCGTTACTCGAAACGAACCCTCGAGCATCGCGAAAAGTTCGTCCCGAATAACGAGCTCATCTCTAGTATTTAACAAGGATAAATGTAAAGTCCTACATCTTGGTAAGAAAAATTGAAAAAGCACATACCGAATGGGAGGAATTGTGCTAAGCAGCAGCCAAAAATGCAGACACAATTCTGGGATGTATTAAGAGAAGCATAGAGTCTAAATCATGTGAGGTAATTATCCCCCTCTACTCTTCCTTAGTCACATCCCATCTGGAATACCTTGTCCATTTCTTGGCACCCCACTTTAAAAAAGACATATACAAACTGGAGCAAGTTCAGAGAAGAGTTACCAAGATGGTGAGCGGTCTGCAAATCATGTCCTATGAGGAACGGTTAAAGGATCTGGGAATGTGTAGCTTGCAAAAGAAAAGGCTGAGAGGAGACTTAATAGCCGTCTACAAATATCTGAAGGGTTGTCACAGTGCAGGGGGATCAGCCCTATTCTCATTTGTACAAGGAAAGACTAGAAGCAATGGGATGAAACTGAAAGGGAGGAGACACAGATTAGATATTAGAAAAAAAATTATCTGACAGTGAGGGTGATCAATGAGTGAAACAGGTTACCACGGGAGGTGGTGAGTTGTCCTTCAATGGAAGTGTTCAAACAAAGACTGGACAAATATTTGTCTGGGATGATTTAGTGAATCCTGCACTGAGCAGGGCGTTGGATCCGATGACCCTGGAGGTCCCTTCCAACTCTACTATTCTATGATTCTATGAAATAAGCTTGATGTATATGTTTCTTTATTGGTGACTGTGACTGATATCTCTGATGGATGCCAACTATCACCCATCTGTTGCCCATACAGTAGGCTCCCATGTAAAAAAAAAACTGTTTACATATACATATTTTTAACTAAAAAAGAAACATGATTGTATTGAATTGGTAATGTGTCATGACTAGAGATGAGCGAGCGTACTCGGAAAAGCACTACTCGCTCGAGTAATTTGCTTTATCCGAGTATCGCTGTGCTCGTCCCTGAAGATTCGGGTGCCGCTGCGGCTGACAGGTGAGTCACAGCGGGGAGCAGGGGAGAGCGGGCAGGAGAGAGGGAGAGAAAGATCTTACCTCCGTTCCTCCCCGCTCTCCCCTGCAGCTCCCCGCTCCGTGCCGGCACCCGAATCTTCAGGGACGAGCACAGCGATACTCGGATAAAGCAAATTACTCGAGCGAGTAGTGCTTTTCCGAGTACGCTCGCTCATCTCTAGTCATGACACATTTTATAACAAAAAGGTAAGTTGTTTTATGTATCATGCAGGTTGTGTCTGCCGTAGTTTACCTCCACTTTCCTGCCAGCAACAAAAAAACTTGTAGTAGGTGTTGGAAAATTTAGGGGTGACTTCACACTGATGTATTTGTGTGCATTTTTGCACATGCAAACCGAACACGTGTGATACGCAGAGAGTAGAGTCCATTGATGTCAATAGTTTCTTTCACATTAATGATTTTTTTGCGAAATTCGCAGCATTTTTTTGCGAAATTCGCAGCATTTTTTTCTCTGCAGGGGTCTATGGGACTTGTAATGTTAAAATCGATTTCGCGGTAAATTGCGATTTTGCGCGATCGCGATTTTAACATTACAAGTCCCATAGACCCCTGCAGAGAAAAAAATGCTGCGAATTTCGCAGGGAAAAAAATTGCCAGTGGGTGGGCGCCCTAAGGGCGGCCTTACATGAGTACATTTGCCGCCACAAAATCTGTGCCTGCAATACGCAGCAAATAGAACCCATTGACTTCAATGGGTTTTTGCACATGTTTTTTTTTTCACGCGGCATGCTGTATTTTCACCGAAAGCCGCAGTCTGCATGAAATCATGTATGGAACTGCACAGTTTTGTGGGGTTAAATGATACCACCTGGGCTTACTAGTGCAGCTGACCCACCAACCGAATCAGCTGACCTGCCTACTCAGACATGTTGCTGCTCGGACCGCCCCAATGTGAGTAGTCCTGGAAGCACAAAAAAGTACAGTAAAATGCACTGATATAGGTACAATAGCCCCAAATCATGCGCCCTGCATAGCATATATGTGCTTACGCCTGTGGGAGGCTGCCCTAAAGGTCCCTATATAAGTCCATGGGAGGTGAGCAAATGCACACGCAAATGTGCAATACACTGAAAAATAGAACACATGTGGACCTCATTAGGCTGAATAGCCTTTTCAAGTAGGGTGGGCGTATGTCAAACATACATATGAACATATGATGCCCTACATGCACAAAAAAGTACAGTTCTAAGTACATGCAAAGCAAACTCCTTCACTGGGCAAATACATTGCACTGAGGCAAGTGTGTTTGTGCAAACATGGGTCTGAAGCTGCCCTTAACCCTTCCCAATCCATTGTCTGACGTCTTCCTACATTCTAATTGAAGCTTGTACAGCTCTATTGTCAGAAGACGCATGACAAGGTATTCTCACTTTCTATTGCCAGCCACTCCGCTGTTGGAGCCTCTCTGGCACACACTCACTGGCTTTAGCCAGAAGATGGCACCGTTCTATAACAGCAAAAAGAGAAAGTCTTTTAGGAAACCCTGAATCCAAAATTGGATTGGAAAGGGTTAACAGGGGCTTTATAATTATGTGAATGGTTAACTCTGGACACCACTTTCTGCAATGCAAGAGCAGAAAACGGGTGCAACTGCATCGTTCCATGCACCCTGTTGTGCTATATTCCAAAACTCTACACAAGCTCAGCTCTGCTGCAACTAATAAACTCATCCTAGCTACATTTGTTTATCAACATAATTTGCATAAAATAAGCAAAGGATTAAGTAAAAAAAGGAAATACTGCAACAAGACATTTCATTGAGGTTACCCTTATAAAGGCCTGAAATAATATTTTACATTCTTCACTTGTTGTATCTTTTTCTGTATACAATCCCACGGAGGATCACACAGTAAAGATGTAGTTTATTGTTTGTTTCCCCGACTGTCCACTTTATCCACTCAGAATTCACACATGCAGCTTTATCTATTTAGAAACTGGTTTTCCTGAGCTGGTATCAGGAATATTCTGGCTTTCTTTGCCAGTGGTAATATCTATTTTCCCTGCTTTGTGTTCCTTGATTTACTGCTGTTTGCTTATAAAAATGACAATTTTCTGTAAAGATTTTTCAGTATGAGAAGATTATAGTTTTGTCAATAACAGACACAGTAGGCCAGGCTTCAGATAACACACAATGGTGACTGTGAGACCAGTTTGCAAATCCCCAGTCTAAACAGCCAGCTTCTCCCCATATGCAAGAGCTAGAATAAATATTTTCGGTTACTAATAAATGCAAAGTCAAATAATAAAGCATATTTTGTTAGCTCGTTATACAAAACCATGATTATTAATATTTTTTTCTGATGAGGCAGTCAATTTCTCTTCATTTTTCCTTCCCCATTTCATTTCCCTATCCTCTCATTTTCTCTTCACTGTCTCCCACTCAGAGCCTCCTCAATGTCATTTGCCAATGAACTTGGCTTGGTATAATGCAGCTTGGAGATCACACCCCCGGTTCACAGCCAGACAATATTGTAATGTTTTGCAGAAACTAATTATCTTCAGAACGTGTGCCCTGAAGACAGGCTGGGAAGAGAAGAAACATGTAGTGCAATTATGGGCTAAAATGAATCTAACATTTATTTACTAAAACCATTTTCTGAAATGTAAACTTTTCCTGAGGGGAAGAGTCCGCTATTTACACTGTGTGACGCTCTTACAGGCTGCTGCAACAAGAGAGTGTTTAGAGGGTGGTAAAGGGGAGCAATAATATGGGAAGAGATAATGGGAGTTCTTCTAAATGGCAACAATGTATTGTATGTGGAATAATAGCAACATAATAGAAGGCATGCAGTGAGAAGAATTACATTTATACTATACAGTAAAAAAGTCACTGACCATTTCAATTTCAAAGGCTTGTCCTATGGCATAGCAAAGTGCCACTCACAAAAAAAGCATGTATTGCGTAGCGGACCATTCATTTAAATGGCTGGCATTCCACAGGGACAGGGAAGGGGTAAGACTGGCTGCAACTTCCTCCAACAACCCCATTACATATATTCTATTGTCATTTAAAAACTCCTTTAGACATATGGATTTCATTGAGGGAAGCCCTGTTCAGGTCCTCACTCTACTAAAGATTAAAGGGGCTGTCGAATTGTGAACTATTGATGGCCTATTGTTTGGATAGGTCATCACTAGTAGATTGTGAGTCCATCACCAGGAATATCTATCAATCAGCTGTTCTCTGGAACTTGAACTGAAATGAATAGAAACTTGGCTTGCAATACTATGCTGGTCCACTTCAGTTGGAGCGGAGATGTGAGCTTTTTGCAGAAATCAGCTCAGTTCACAAGTGCAATGGCTCATCGAACAGCTGATTGACAGGTATCCCAAATGATGAAATTCCCTCAAGTACTATTGACCATTTTTTCCTATGAATAATTTAAAAGTGGACAACAGCTTTAAAGACCTGTTCTCACTCTGGTGGACCCAGCCCGTACATGTATCATATGATCAGTCATTTATTTGAATTGCAGGCATGTAATACTACATTTCTATTTATGGTTGGCTGCCGTATCCCCTTTGAAATTACTGTTCCTCACCAGGAGTTTCTGAAGCTGGACCCACAATGATCAGTTGGCTGAATTTAGTTTAAAGCGTTTGTGAAAGTTTACATGATAGTGACATAGTAACATGGTATGTTAGGCTGAATAAAGACAATGTCCATCTAGTCCAGCGTGTTTCAACCCCCTAGTTAATCCAGAGGAAGGCAAAAAACCCCAAGAGCAGAAGCCAATTAGCCCATTCGGGGGGGAAATCCCTTCCCGACTCCATAATGGCAGTCAGAATAATCTCTGGATCAACCTTTGATAGTTCCTACCTAAACGAAGACCCAGAACAACAACCCAGCTGGTCACCTAATGTCTATGCCCTGTAATATCCTTGCACTCTAGAAAGATGTCTAGTCCCCTCTTAAATTCCTCCATGGATTTTGCCATCACCACATCCTCAGTCAGAGAGTTCCACAGTCTCACTGCTCTTACAGTAAGAAAACCCCCTTCTGTTTTGGTGATGAAACCTGCTTTCTTCTAGACGTAGCGGATGCCCTCTTGTTACCGACGCAGTCCTGGGTATAAACAGATCATGGGAGAGATCCTTGTATTGTCCCCTCATGTATTTATGATAATAAGGTAACAAATGGTATTACTTTGTGAAATGAATCAGTATTGGTGTGGTGGATACCTTTGAATGCAAGATGGGCCACCAAGACTATTAAAGCTTTAAGTGTACCTCACTCTTCAGGTGACTTTTCAGAATAAGCTGTCATGTGTGTACATGAGAAGCAGCATTATTTCTGATCATTATATGACTTGTATCCTTTCACCAGTTTTTCCGGCAAAAGAAGCAACTTGGTAGCATCAATAGGTGCAAATAACAAAGAATTGTTTATTCTCCCATAAAGCACAAATACAAGCAACGTTTTGACCATTGGGGTTTTTATCAAGCCCCAGTTTTCTCGTCTGTAGACTTTCTATAATTCTCAGTTTTTCCTGAGCTGGTGGGTAGAAACTAGCTGTTATGATATATCTCATACACAGCACAGAGAAAAAGGCAATAGTGTTACCCTATCTCTGTCTCTCCCAAACAGAAGAAGCAGCAGCATGGAGGACAATATACAGCAGTATTGAGCAGTGTAGCTGTGAGTTCAGCACTGACATGAGATACAGATGTAGCAAAATGTAACTAAGCATTGATAATATACTACAGCAAGTTATCTTAACAGAACACAAGTCATTGAAATGGGAAGAAAAGATTATGTGCCACATTTTAACGCATTAAGTGCTGCTACATCTGGAGATAGTTACTAGAAGCTACAGCCACATTTTGGTGCGAGACTCTCTACGTTTGTCTCCCTCCAGTAGCTCCTTTCTTTTCTCCCTCTTTTATTCATATACTTCTGTGAGTAGCATGAGACACCAGTAAGCAAAAGCTAACCACTTCCTGTTATCCATGTCAGAGTTACTGCTGCTAGGGACAAACTTCACAGGACAACCGGCAGTGAACAGCAATATAGAGTGAAGTGAGGCTGGTACTTGAGAGTGATTTTTCAGCAGAAAAACATAATTTTAGGTAAATTAACTGATTTGCAATTTTTTGCTAGGTATGACATTGGCTATCACATAAATTTAAGGTTGTTGAAAAGTTTTTGATCATTTGAGATTTGACAACCGTGAAACTTGTTTCTTCAAAGAAAAACTAGCATGCAAATGAGAGATGGTGCAATGCCTCTACACTGCCCCTCTAAGTTTCCATGTTTTCCTTGGCAAAGTCCTAGCTAAATGTTGTGTAAGGAATGGAGAAGGCCCAATTTATTAGTAGAGTTTGGGTTTTAGGAAATTGTTACCATGTTTTGCTATACTTTGCTTTGTGTATGCTTTTGTTTTACTGGAGGAAAAAAAAAGGGTATTCCTTCTGGCATATATCATTGTGTGTCAGCAACTCTTTTCTAGGGTAGTATGAAGTACAGTGGCTCTCATGTGGTTGAATTAGACCATGCTGTAACAATATGGCACTAGGGGGTAAAGGCCATATAGGCGATGATTGATTGGAAACCAGACAATAGTTGGCCATCCCTAGGTGAGAGTGCAAAAGCAGGGACATGCCACATTGCTTATGTAGGCCTGTGGCTAGTCTGTGTGGAAGGATAGTTTGCTGCCAAGTGGTTAGTGAGTTTGTTGAGAAGAGACTGTTCATTTGACAAGTAGGAAGTATATGTGATGCAGTTACACAGGAAGATAAGCTGATGCTATAGGCATCTTCCCCTCCCCTATCGGATAACTGGTGCAGAAGAGTAAGAGGGCCGTAAAGAGAATATGATCATGTGGGTTTAGGACAGTTGAGAGGCCAAATTCATTGGGACTGAGGCCTGAGCTGAGACCTGAGCAATAAGTCAGAGACAGTGAATGCTGAAAAAGGCCGCTGACCTGGCACCAAGTAACTTTATGCAGCTAAAGAGAAAGGAATCTAATAAAAATAAGCCTACATGCTTTTTCTTGCCCCACACTTTGACCCCTTTGCTGTAACTTTGGTGTATGATGTTGGTGTCATTAGATGACACACATGCTCACGATCCCGTAAAATCATCAAATGTGAGTTTAATACATTCAGGGACCTGTCAGGTAGGTTAAAAGTTACAATGTTAAATTTATGGGATTTCACTGCTGTGCTTGAGGCATGCGCTGGAATGAGTGGAGCATTGCTAAGCAACACAGCATACACTGCAAAGCTGCACCATACACTGCCCAACCAAGAGCGATAGAGAGACAGAGAGAGAGCAATAGAGAGAAAGAGTGAGAAAGCGATAGAGAGAGAGACAGTGAGAGAAAGAGCAATAGAGAGAATGATAGAGCGACAGACAGAGAGAGAGAGAGCAATAGAGAGACCGAGTGAGAGAGCAATAGAGAGACAGTGAGAGAAAGAGCGATAGAAACACAGAGAGAAAGCAACAGAGACAGAGAGCGATTGATAGAAAGAGAGAGATAGTGAGACAGAGATAGAGGGCAATAGAGAGACAGACAGAGTGATAGGCAGACAGACAGATAGAGAGAGCTATAGAGAGACAGACAGAAAGAGAGCAATAGAGAAACAGACAGAGAGAAGGATAGAGAAACAGACAGAGGGAGAGTGATAGAGAAACACAGAGAGAGAGAGAGCAACAGAGAGACAGACAGAAAGCGAGAGCGATAGAGAGATAGAGAGCAATAGAAAGACAGAGATAAACAGAGAGAGAGTGCAGAGAGACAGAAAGAGCGATAGATAAAGAGAGCGATAGAGAGTCAAATAAAGATAGCAATAGAGAGACAGAGAAACAGACAGAGAAAGAGCAATAGAAAGACAGAGAGAGCAATATACAGACAGAAAGAAAGCAATAGACAAACAGAATGAGAGCGATAGACAGACAGAACAAGAGCAATAGACAGACAGAACAAGAGCGATAGACAGACAGAATGAGAGCAATAGACAGAGAGAGCAATAGAAGAAGTGAGAGAGAGCTATAGAGAAACCCAGAGAAAGTGATAGAGAGACAGAGAGAGAGAGCAATAGAGACAGAAAGGGAGAGCGATAGAGAGAGAGCAAGAGACAGAGAGGGACAGACAGACAGAAAGAGACAGAGAATGAAAGAGACAGACAGAGCGATACTGAGACAGGAAGAGAGAGAGACAGAGAGATAGACAGAAACAGAGAGAGAATACGAAAAAAACAGATAGACAGACAGAAACAGAGATAGAGGCAGACAGAGAGAGCGAGACAAACAGACAGAGAGACACAATGAGAAAGGCAGACAAACAGAGAGAAAGAGACAGAGTGAGAGACAGAAAGAGACAGACAGAGAAAAAGACAGACAAGCAGAGAGAAAGACAGACAAACAGAGAGAGACCTGTAGACTTTTTTAATTAGATATCTGCTCTAAATGCAAAGTGACACTCTGAATAATCACCTAACCAAGACGTTCACAATCACACAATCACCACCTGTGAAACATATTATGTTTGCGTAGCAAACATCGTGTCAATCTAGTTGTATTAAAACCATCACCCTAAAGACTACAGCACTGTACAAAAAGAATCAAGAGTACTACTATTATATATGCTATAGACTTGGCTATACATCTCCTTGTTCTCAAGGGGAGATTTACAGCTGACCAATGAGCATTTTTTTTTTTTTTTCGAAAAGCAATGATCAGCCAATGAATGAGTGTTTGCTTGTTTGTTGGTTGATCGTTCTCCCATTTATATATGCCCATTAATCCGGGCAATCGTTCATGCGTAATAATCAGGCAATGTAAAGGGGCCTTAAGTGCCTCTCTTGTTGGAGGAGAATGTAATTTAAATGTACTAAACATTGTATTGAGTGATTGTTCCCAAGAGGCCAATTGTTATCTGCATCAAGAGATTGTCCTTAAAGGCATGAAACAGGCTTTGGACTCTTCCTAGTGTTGGCTGATTTACATTGTCCTTTATATTCCACCAGTAAAGATGAACAAGGTTTGTTCCTGTCTTTCGCACCCTACTTCACTCCACAACTTTCCAGCAGTACCTGCCTTGTATCCTGCCAAAGGTTCTTGGCCACTCTCACACATCCATTTTTACTGCGATTACCTCTGTGTTTTGGACTCCGTGGTAATCGCTGTACACTGCTACCATTGGTTTTCGAGGGTTGCCTGCTCTATTTTGCCACTTTTAGCGCACCTCATCACTCATTACACTGATGGGGTGCACTAAAACCCGCTGTCGGAGGCAGTAACCTGTGTCCGAAAACAGCGGTAAAATCGCAGCATTTTGCTGAGAGCATGTGTGACAGTGGCCTTACAGTACACCAAAAACATGAATACATTGTGTATAATTGTTAAGTGCGTTCTTAGTTTTCCAAAATATCTCTTAGAATTTGAGCATTTTATTAGAAATAATAAATACGTTAGAAAATATTCCTGCTTTGCACATCATGGATCTCTTTATTTCTCTTTAATTGGGAGACTTGAAGCTCTAGGTGAAAAAGACCAAAGTCTGGAATCCATATTTTATTATTAAATTAGAATTCTACAAACCAATAATGTGATGCAAATAATAAATAACACAACAGTGAGGAATGTTACACTAATTATTGCATTATTTACATAAGATTCCACAAATGATCTCTGTAATGATACATAAAATTGACTTGGCACAAGTAAACAATTACAAGGCTTCGGGGCAGATGATTTCTCTTAAATATCCTGCAATTTAATTGCTGCATTGTAAATCTTTCCAAAGTTTCCATCTCTGTTTTTTTTTTCATCTGCATAGTATTTACAGCACAGCCAGGAACAAACAAGAGCATGTGAGATACAAGGATGTGCTGATAAGTGCTTGGCTTTGACTGCAAAAATTGACATAGAAAATTGAAATTTCAAAGTTATTCTACAAAGTCCCCTCAGATATCAATGAACTTCTGACTGCAGCGTTGCAACTCTTTCAACCCATCCAAATAGAATTCCTTCGGTTGAGTGGCAAGCCCAGCATTATCTGCTGCAATTTCATCAAAAATGGAGGCAAATGTAGTTTCCTTGAAGTTTCTTCAAATTGGAAAACAGATGATAGTCTGAAAGTGCCAGATCAGGCAAATAAGTAGGATGATCTAGTAACTCAAAGCTTAGGTCAGCCATTTTGCTGTGTGGCCAGTCTGTGGGAAGAGGCATTGTCATGCAAGAACATGATACCTTGGGTAAACTTTCCCAACTTTTTGACTTTGATGTCTCCTTTAATTTATCCAGAATTGTTGAGTGATACACAACCATGATAGTAGCCCCTTTGGGGGGTAGTACATAAGTGGTATCCAATCTTTATCTCAGATGACAGATGCCATCACCTTGGATGATGATTTCTGGACTTGGATGCAAGAACCCTCTGTGTCATCATTCTTTTGACTGCACTTTTGATTCAGGATCATACATAAAAATTAATATCTCATCCACTGCCACCAGTCGAGATGCAATAGATAGTAATAAACTAAGTAAAATACCTATTGCAAATATGTGCTTCTTTTCTACACTTGCTAACACAGCTGCCTGCTCAAGTGCTGACTAACTACTATCTTCACCCCCTCCCTCTGTGTTACTTAAGATGGCACATTCCTTGTCTGAGAATTCCAAGATGATCATGTCAGCTCCTGGAGGAAGAGACCCATATAAGGCAATAACCAATCAGCTACAGATTCATACTTCATGATGTATTAACTATGCATACCATCTATAAAACCTCATGCAGCTTAATTAGAATAAAGGAAGTGTCATTTAACTGAACTGTGGGTCAGAGTGTGATTTTTTGTGCATGCACAGGCCTTGAAGCTTCTAATCAGGAAGGGGGCAGATATTCGTTAGGTACTTTCTGTACCAATCCATAACAGAGACAGGAAATCATCAGCATCCTGCTGAAAATGTTACAGAATTCACTGGGAAGCTTGCACTCGGGCATGCTTTTGATCTGCTGAGAAACATTTCAGTACTCACTTGGCAGGCAACTTCCACATGTCTAGATGATCATGAATTATGGACCCAACTCTTTGGAAATGTTAAGCGCCTCAGCTATTATGTAGAAATTCATCGGTCTTCCAGAATCATGTCGTGGATTGCATCTATGGTTTCTGGAACAGTCATCATTGGATGTCTCCTGAAACTGTCTTCATCATCTGTATTGAAACAGGCAGCATTAAATTTGGCTACCCAATTTTTCACTGTAAAGTATGAAGAGCACTTGCACTATGTTATCCTGAATTTCTTTGGCGGACATCCCTTTCAGAAACATGAACTTCATCACTGTTCTGCTCTCCTTTGCAGTGAAAGCTGCTGTAGACTCCACCATTTTGTGGTCAAACCCGCTTACCATTAGAATCGCACAAAAGATCATGCCAAAACTTGCTCACAAAGTATTGCAAAGTTTGAGCTTTCAAGTGATATAGCTTTCATTGATGTGAAAATAAATGAAGATTGCAAAGTCAAGGACTTATCAGCCCCATTTATATTCAACAGTTTTATATAATTAGATCATTATTCTAATATGGTCAATAAGGTAGTGGTCATTAGAGATGAGCGAGCGCACTCGTTCGAGCTTGATGGTCGTTTGAGTATTAGGCGACTCGAGATGCTCGCTACTCGACTCGAGCACCACGCGGTACTCGAGTCAACTTCATTTCCCCTCCCCGCATGTTTAGCGTCATTTTTTAGCCACTAAATATGCAGGGAAGGCATTACCACTTCCTGCTGTGATGTGCCAGCCCTGTGCATGTCTACAGCAGTGAGTGGCTGGTGGAATCAGAGGACATTCATGTACTTAAACTTGGGCTGCCCACGGCTCGCCTCAGACGCATGCTAGCAGAGGTTAGGTAAAGAGCTGCAGCTGAGATAGGGAAAGTGTTAGAGTAGGGATCCTCTCTTCAAGAACCCAACAGTCCTTCTTAGGGCTACTCCTCATTGTGTGCTTTACTTTTTTGGCTGGCTGGAAGTAGTAGTGCACCAATTTTTTTCAAGCATCTAGGCCTGTGCAGAGCATTTCACATCTACCATTCTCTGTGTGCTGTGAATTAGCCATAGTTTTCATCGCTAAACAGTCGGTTAATTGTTGGCTGGGCCAGTGCAGAGTATCTCACATCTGCCATTCACTGTGTGTGGTGAACCAGCCTAAGTTCTCCAAGCTAAACAGTGGGTTAATTTTTCCTGGGCCAGTGCAGAGTATCTCACATCTGCCAATCGCTGAGTGTGGTGAACTAGCCTAAATTCTCCATGCTAAACGGTGGGTTAATTTTTCCAGGGGCATTGCTGAGTATCTCACATCTGCCAATCGCTGTGTGTGGTGAACTAGCCTAAATTCTCTACGCTAAACAGTGGGTTAATTTTTCCAGGAGCACCACAGAGTATTTCACATCTGCCAATCGCTGTGTGTGGTGAACTAGCCTAAATTCTCCACGCTAAGCAGTGGGTTAATTTTTTCTGCCCCTGTGCACAGCATCTCACATCTAGCATTGTCTGTGTACGGTGAAGTAGCCGCAGTTATCAGCCCTATCCACTGGGTTATTTTTTTCTGTCACAGCATAGAGCCTCCGGTATCTACAAGTCTCTGTGTGCGGTGAATTAGCCCCAGTTCTCAGCGCTATGCAGTGGGTTCATTTATTTGAGCCCCGCTCTATTCTTTATCCGACATGATGAAGATAAGGGCCAAGGGTCGAGGACGTGGACACGTACGAGGTCGTCCAAGTGAGGGTGTGAGCAGAGGCCGAGGTCCTGGGCAGGGGGAATCAGAGCCGGTTGCTTAGGAATTAACAGAGCGTCGCGTCTCTCTGCTCCCTAGCTTTATCTCACATTTTGCGGGTCTGCGTGGTAGACCTTTATTACAGACACAGCAGAGCGAGCAGGTCCTGGTGATTGGCCTTGGTTGCAGCTAGTGTGGTGCTTAGCTAAGATGTGCCAGTGCGTGTGCCTTGCTGCTTATTGTCTGTCCCAAGTAAATTGTTAGGGGGGTGACTGCCAGGCTCTTGCCCCCAATTTGGCTTAATAGTGCAACCTGGGAGCCTCAGATGCACCCATGCATGCTGCCCCTGCCCTTCCCTATCTGTTTCTGTGGTGTTTTCTTGACTTTCTGATGTTTTCAGGTGTTTCACACAACCTCCCCTATGCGGAGCATTGGTCAGCTTGAAAAATGCTTGAGTCTCCCATTGACTTCAATGGGGTTCGTTACTCGAAACGAGCTCTCGGGCATTACAAAAAGTTCAACTCGAGTAACTAGCACCTGAGCATTTTGATACTCACTTATCTCTAGTTGGGATCATAATCGATGTAACCTGTAGCACAGCTGTGTGGTATGTTGCACCACCAGAAACACTGGTACTATAATTTCCTAATAATTACTAGTCAAAGTACTAATGACCACTTGATAATTTCTCTCTATCTTACAAACATTCTTCTGTTTTTCACTATTTAAATGAGAAATTCTCTACTAATTAATTTGATTAAAAATACTTTATAGGGGTTGGAATTCTCTATTTATCAGACAGAGCTTTGCATGCCCTGCTGCTCTTCACATATAGATAAATGATACAATTCTGGTTGCCTGAAGCACATACTGATTTTGGGCCATTAATCAGCTCAGTATCAAACTAACATAGTATATCAAAATAGTCAATTCATGTGATTGAAGTCTGTCTTATCTGCTAGGAAATGTACCTGACTGCCCATGTACTGATGTTGATCTATGTTCTGATTGGTTCCCAAAGTATCATTCACATACATAGATTCAGCACCACAATAGCTCTTCTTTTCAGTAGTTTAAAGAGGTTATCAAACCCGCACATTTTTTTAAAAGTCCTCAGTATGTTAGAAAAACTTAAAAAATATATACTTACCTCACCTGATACTCCACTGCTCCAGTTCCACTGGTGCCTATCCTCACTGTTCTCTACTTTTTGTGGCAGCGATGACATCACCGACACCAGGGACATGTAAGCGCTACTGCAGATTACCGGCTCACTTTGCCCTTGTGATTAAGTTTGGCAGCACATGTCTCTGTCATTGCTGCTACAGCAGGAAGTTTAGATCAGCTTGGGACAGGGCACCAGCAGGACAAGCATGGCAGAAGATTAGATGAGATGAGTATGTCTTAATTTGTGTTTTTCCAACACAGAAGCTTTAAAAAAAAAAAAAAAATCTTGTTATCTATATAGCGCCAATTTATTACCCCCCTCCAAGCTGGGTACTCATTTTACCGACCTCGTATGGAAGGCTGAGTCCACCATGAGCGGCTACCTAAACCACGTGGGGATTGAACCCGCAACCTTCAGGTCATGAGCAAGAGCTTTAAAAAAAATCTTGGTGGCTGAATAACCTGTTTGCTGTTTGCTTTTGTTTGTTTTTTTTAATTTATTTGCATTGCAATTACTCTAAAGTATCACCCTACTCTACTGTAACCTTTTCTTCCCCATTTGAAGGAATATATATATATATATATATATATATATATATATATATATATATATATATATATATATATATATATATATATATATATATACACTATAGATGGACTGGGGGTATAGACAACATACCTTAGCTACAGTAAAATCTGTAGTAAGACAGGAGTGATTATTCTTGGATAAATGTTGGTTGACATTTTCTGAAGATTAATACAATAGAAAGGCTGCCACTTTAAGAGAATTGCCTGTGTGCTGCTCCTTTCACATCTTTGCAGAAAGTGAAATATTATGAGTTTTTTCATGTGGAGCCTTCATAATCTGATTTTCCTCAGACACTAGAGGAGTTTGATATATGGGTATCTCTTTCTGAAATTGGTTTACACGGGTAGAAAAGGGAGATTTTTTTTCACAAAATATAATAATGTTTTGGTATCAGAGGCCTGACATTGAAACATTTAAGTATTATATGCAAACGTGCGCTGTCAGCTCCCATCTCCTGTATTGCAGATCCCACTAGAAATACAGGGAATGCTTCTTCCTAAGAGATAAAAATAATGACAAACTGCAATGGCTTCAGAATCCCCACGTCAAAATGTTTTTCTTTTTTTTTTTTTAATAATAAAGAACATAAAGCATTCTGCTAAATTTACCCAGTAATGGCAATATCACTCCAGTCTTGTCTTCAAATCACAGCGACTGACTTACACTCTTAAGACTAACATTGCCTGTCATTATGTATATTCCTCCTCCCCCCGCCCTTATTCTTTTGTGCCTATGGGATGAGTTTATGTTTGTGTTTACACCTCATGGATGTTGTTCATCTATCAATCTCTCTGCTGGGAATGCATCTCTTTTACATGTTGCGTTCCTCATTCACTGTGTATTATTTATATGTCTACTCATTTGAGAGTATCGGCTGCATTGAAGGCAGCCATTTATTTATGAGGATTCATTCAAAGCTAGTCGCATCAGAGATGCTCATTGCACTATTTCTCTTTTTATTTCTTGCTAGTAGCAACCAGTTAAGTTGCATTTATAAAGACTCAAAATGGCCAATTGTACAGAAAATTGTTATTTTTTTGTTTGCCTGTTTTTAAAGTAATAGTTACATCACATTACTAATTTCAGCAATCTTACTACCGTGTTCCCCCAAAATAAGACACTGTCTTATATTAATTTTTGCCCCAAAAGAGGCACAGTGTCTTATTTTCAGGGGGTATATTAATACTCACCTCGCAGGCAGCGACCCCGTCCCTCTTGATGCTCTGCAGGCACCCCTGCAGTCTTCAGTGTTGTCCTCATGGCTGAAAGAGCATACTCTTCCTGGTAACGTGGGTTGAATACCCTGCCTCCAGCAAGACACTGCTGTGATTGGCTCAGGACTGCAACCAATCACAACTATTAAATTATATCATTTCCCACAGAAAATCAGGGTAGGATTTATTATCGGGGTAGGTCTTATTATCAGGGAACACACAGTAATAGACTATCTTTAACAGAATGTGTTGAGCTATGAAGAAAGGTAAGGAAGGACACATCTGCATATTTCCTAGAGGAGCATAAATAGTCTTAGAAGTCTCCTCACACCTTCTAGATGCTCTCCCTAAGGAGAAACAATACCCTTCCAGAACAGTGTTATGCAACATCTAATAGTTTTGTGTGCCCACTCATGGACTTGGCACAAAGCAGAATGCCAGGGTACCAGACAACAGACCCTCATTAATCAACTATTGGCGTCCTACTCTAAGGATAGGTTATCAAAAGTTTAAAGATGGGCAACCCATTTTCTATAACTATGTTGTTATGGACAGCGAGTGTGGACCCGTGCCAAATAACCGGTTTGTCTTTGGCCCAAACCTAAGGGCGCTATCCTTCCAGTTTCCCAGTATTCAGTCTTTAACTCCTGTACAGGAATATGGCCTTTTGCTGCAGAGAACCGAACAGACTGCTACCTCTAGGAATAGTCCCAGTGTGGTTGGCAGCTGACCCCCGAGAGTCATAAGCACTGGTGTAAAGTACCATGAAACAGACCGGACTACAAACAAGATCTGGTGGCAGACAAACTATATACAGACAGGATCTGGCAGCAAACAAACGTATACAGATAGAAGCAAAGTATAAGAACAGACAATTAGGGCCCATTTACACGCAACAATTATCGCTCAAAATTCACTCAAAAGCCATCATTTGATGAATGTTTCTATCTTTCGCTCTTCGGCTGAACAATGATTTTAAGGTAAGCATACAATCCATTATTCAGTCAGAGAGAAGATAACACAGACCGCAGAATGCCCATGGCAGCCAATGGGAGAACAAAGGAGCTGAATGCAGAGAACAGACCACCTGCTGTTTTCTACATACAGGTCCCAGAGGCTCAGTTACATGAAAATGAAGGTGATAAGCTGCTAATGGACATTAATGTCCATTAGTAGTTTATACAAAACAATCGCTCAAAACCTACATTTTAAATGATTATCTTTGCGTGTAAATGGGCCTTAAATCAGAAACAGGATCTGGCAGCAAACATACAGAAAACAGATACAAGCACAGGATCAAGCAGACAATAAAGATAAAGGCAGGTAACCTATGTATGCTGGGTGTCTGAGACAAGCAAACAACAGCACTCAGGCAAAGAGGGAGAGTCTCTAGCTCACTTAACTAGGAGGGCAATTGCCTATTAAGCAGAGCTGTAAGCACTGCAGTGCTGATAGAAAGTAAACTACTGCAGTGCTGATAGAATGTAAAAGCAAAGAGTGCATTCATACAGAAGGACCAGAGCGATGCCCATATCTGCCTGGAATAGAAAGAGGGCGCCAGACATGGGTAACTGACCTAACATGTGTGTTAGGAAATTAATGATAAAGTTTAATCTGAATCCAAGGTGAAGCGTCCCTAAATAGGACAAATACAGTTTTGCTAAATTTTGGGTTTATTTTGCACTATTACAACAGTGTTTTAAAATATATCACTATCACACAATTTGTTTAGTGCAGACTGCCATGAAATGAACAGTGAGATATATAGATGTATAAATATTCGGAAATATTTAATTTTATGGTATCATTAAAAATTACATAAGTCCGATATACAGTGCTTTGTATTAATTTAGAAAATACTAAAACTAATGTAAATTTGCATTTTTGTAATTGAAAACCTGTGCATTGAATAACTTTCTGAGAGTGCTGCAGTCTACTTTTCTTGTGCTCAATCAGTTTGCTTTTTCGAGAGGTTTTATAATTTTAAACGTATCAGCTCTATATAATGACATGATACTGACACACCAACCCTGCTGTTTATGAGCTCAAGCCTAGCATAGTGAGAGCCTGACAGGCATATAATGACTCTCTTCTTGCAGGAGGTATGGTACACTGCACTAATACATCAGGATTCTTATGGAGATTGATGATGGCTCAGGGTTAGTAAATGTGCATTTTAATGGTTCCACAAATAGGCAACAACATCTTCATGTTTAGGAGTGATGCATCCTGTGGAGCCTTGTGCTGAACAATAAACAAAAAATATCAATATAGTGGTTCACTCTGTGCTCTAAGGTTTTAATCCCCGTAGCTCTCTCTCATTATCACCATGGAGTCATCTCCTATCTCAGTTTACAATCCTCCTAGAACTACTGCTGAGCCATAAGAATACGTACTATCCAATTTATCTCACTCTCTGTTATAGTACATACACTCGCATGCAGGTTGCAAGGTACTGGGAGCTCTGGATCACAATGTTCTGCCCAGGAGCATCTTGATCAGTAGAGTGTGATGTATCATCACAGATAAAGAAACTATGTGAGATGGGCCCACCACTTGCCATTTTTTAGACTGATGTATTAAAGCTTTGTCGAGTAGTAGCATGAACCTTTATGTCAGTAAAGGAATTGGTTCGGAGGGTGTGGGGATCTGATTGGCTGGCATCTCATGTAGAAGTGAGGGAGGCAGTCAGCAGGCACAGGGATGATTTGATAAGGAATTCCTAGTTGCCAAAGCACCTTAATCCCAGTCATATGAGTTGTGGTGCAAATAGACGGTGAATCAGTCTAAAAGGAGTGTGTCTTATTGTACCATGATTCAGTCTTTCAAACATTTCAAGGGAGCATCTTCTGGATGAGGCAACATATCGCTGTACTACACAGTATACTGAAGGAAGTTAGCAGGTGAGTAACCATGAGAACCCTAGAGGCATTACAGCTAATTAGTCAGGATGTGAGGTGTAGAGTTGAGGCCTTTAAGTTGTTAACAGGCCAGGAGTGTGGCCGTTCAGCTGGCTCTGAGGCTTACCTTTCCGTGAGTCAATAAGTGGGATGGAGGAGGAAAGCTGTGCTCCAGCATCTTCTACTGGGGCTCCTAGGGTGGGTTTTGTGCTGGTAGTTAAACTGTAACACCAAATGGAAAGTTAAAGGATTATTTGTCTGATCTTTTTTTTATGCTGGACTCAAGACAACTCAAGACAGTTTTTCGACAGAGTAACAGTCATGTCTGGAGGCTCAAGATCCAGACAATCAGTGGGGAATCTGCGGGCAATTGATAGCATGCCTTAGAAGAAGCCCCCTTAGGGAAACTATCCGAAGCCAAACCATGTTAGACAGACAAGATTTAAGAAGACAGCACTCTTCCACAGTGGAGGTATCAGCATCCCTGGTCCACAGAAGTCGGTCCTAGTGTTATACTAAAGCTAGAAATTCACAACCAATTCTGATGCAAAGAGCTTTGCTGGCCCCTCAGTAGCAGTCTCCAATAGCTTGAGGTGGAGATCATTCGCAGCCATCTATATATTTTGGGATTCTTGTGACATTAACAGAAATTTAGATGAGGTTTAATCATGACCAAAGGAGGTTGGGGGATGTTAAAACAGATGCAAAATGTGATTGTTCTCAGCAAGAGAAACCAAGTAAACTTGCAGATATGATAGCTTTTAATGGCTAACAAAAATACATGATGTAATAGCGAGCTTTCAAACCTACTTAGGGTTCTTCTTCAGGCTGTGGAATAGATCTGAAGACACATACATTTATATATGTACACACATATGAAAAAGCATAGGCATGGTGTGATTGATAAGGGCCCAGTCAGATGACCATTTTTTTAATACATTTAGTCAGAAATTTGCATGACCAAAGCGACCAGTGCGTTAAATAATTTGCAATTGTATTCGTTGACACAATTGCAAAATTCACACATAAAAGGCAGTGCCATGGCTATCACTTGCTAAGGCTGTGACAATTGCAGCAGGGGATTCGTTGGATGCTGTCACATCCAGGGGTTTCACCTTATGGTCAATGGGGCCGGCGACAGCAGCGCCAACCCTATTGAGAACATATAGAGAACATTGTGATCCTCTGCCACAGCTGTGGTTGAGGATTTCTTCATCTCCCCTTGTCACTGTTACAGTGTTCAGTGACAAGGGGACTCCCCGCAGCTGTGGCACAGGATCATAATGTTCTCCCATTGCTTTCAAAGAGGCCAGTGCTTCTGCAGCCCCATTGAAAGCAATGGGATGATGGCAAGCCCTGCAGGAATTTTCATAGAAGGGCTTTAAATATAATTATTGAAAATCCCCACCTCCAGAAAGCGCCGCCTCTGATTGGCTGAGCGCAGGGACCAATCACAGGCAGCTTTCAGCCATTGTATGACAGCTGAGCGCTGCCCGTGATTGGTCCTTGCGCTCAGCCAATCAAAGGCAGCACTTTCTGGAGGGGGGCTCTTTAATCCCTGGCCACCAGAAGACAGAAGAAAAATGCTGGGAATGGAGCAAAGAGACGGTCAGTTAACTTTTTTTTTCTTTTTCTACAGCTAAGGATTATTTTTATGGAAGGGCTTATATTTAAAGCCCTTCTCTAAAAATCCCTGCAAGACTTGCCGTCATCCCATTGCTTTCAATGGGGCTACAGAAGCGCCGGCCCCATTGAAAGGAATGGGTGAACATTGCGCTCCCGTGGCTTTGACAGCCTTGGCAGGAGAATTCCTCATCCCCGCGGGGAGTACCTTTTTCACTGAACACTGTGCTATCACAGTGTTCAGTGATGATGAGACTCCCCGTGGAGATGAAGAGGATCACGATATTCTCCATTTGCTCTCAATGGGGTCGGCGCTGTGCCGCCAGCCCTGTTGACAACAAGGTGAAACCCCTGGATGTGACAGCGTCCAGGGGTTCCGCATCAAAGGAATCCCCTGCTGCGGCTGTCACAATGGCACCGCACTTTATGTGTGAATTTTAGGTGCGTGTGTGCGTTTAGGTGCATTTGGCGAATCACTGCCCTATTTTTTACAGGTGTTAGCGCACATGTGACTGCTTTCATTGAAAAGCATTGGTTCTAATAGATGCGAATCGCAAACGCACCTAACGTGTTTAAAAAAATGGTCGTCTGACTGAGCCCTAAAAGATGCAATGTTGGCTAGAGGAGTCAGCATTTTAGGGATTTCTCTGCATGCTCAGTTAGCTCCACAGGTTATTCTCCTTTTTCAGCCATGGAACAGGAATATTTCAATTTGACTAATGGGGAGCAGTGACTGTGGATGTGGGACCAGTTTAAGACATAATGAAGAAAAGAAAGGGATTTCTTTATCCTTTTTATGACTGTTAGGCCTTAGTCAGACGGGCGTTTTAAGCCGCGATTTGCGCATGCGTCCGGCGATTTTATAAAACCATTGTTTTGCAATGGTATCGGACACATGAGCGCTTTTTATGCGCTCGTCCGATAAATTATAGAACAGAAATCGCAGATCGCACCTATCTGCGATCTGCGATTCCTGTTCTCTTCTCTATATGCGCTCAATGGGGCCGGCGGCAGCAGCGCCGACCCCATTGAGAACATATAGAAGACAAATCATTCTTCTCTGCCACAGCTGTAACAGCTGTGACAGAGAAGAACGATGTTTGCCCATTGAATTCAATGGAGCCGGCAATACAGCCGCTCCATTGAAAGCAATGGGCTGCCGGCGAGCGCGGGGTGAATTGTCGGGAAGGGGTTAAATATATAAGCCCTTCCCTGCAATTCATCCTAAAAGGTGTTAAAATAAAAAAAAATTGTATACTCACCTTTCCGCTGCAGCCGGAGTCCAGCCGCGGCCGCTGTCAGTTCTCCTGAACTGCTTCTCGGCACTATTCAGCCGGCGGGGCTTTAAAATCCCCGCCTGCTGAATGATCTGCCTCTGATTGGTCACAGCCCTGACCAATCAGAGGCAGGTTTCACTCACACACCCATTCATGAATTCATGAATGGGTGAGTGACTGCTGCCTTTCAGCGCTGAGCCAATCAGGGGCAGGTCTGACTCACATCCATTCATGAATTCATGAATGGGTGTGAGTGAAACATGCCTCTGATTGGCTCAGCGCTGAGCCAATCAGGGGGCAGGTCTGACTCACACCCCCTTCACACCCACTGCAGGACGGCCGCGCAGAGCTCCGGCTGCCGGGAGAAGGTGAGTATATATATATTTTTTATTTTTACACATTTTAGGATGAATTGCAGGGAAGGGCTTATATATTTAAGCCCTTCCCGACAATTCATCCCGGGCTCACCCGCAGCGCATTGCTGGACAGCTCCGGCCCGTTTCTAATGAAACGCGGCTAGGAGCAGATTTTCGGGCGATTTGCGGGCGACTTGCGCGCACCGGTCACGCGATTTGCGGATGCGCATCCGTCATGCGATCCGCAAATCGCGTGAAAAAACGCCCGTGTGACTAAGGCCTTAGATGCACACCACAGCCAGGAGTTAGAGAAAAAACGGAGCTGCCGGAGACCGTCCACATTGGCACAGGACATACCTGCGCCATGATTTAAAAGGCTGTGCAGGCTAATTAGTCCCCGGCGTTTTCGATTTCCCTCTGAAATCGCGTAATTCATTGTGCATTTGCACGAGTATCAGGCGCACATTTCTGCACCCCCATAGACTTCTATGGTGCCTTAGATGTGCAAATGCACCCCAAAATAGAGCATATTACATGTTATTTTTGTCTGCACTAAATGTGCATGCAAAAGCCAAGCTATAGATGTGCCCATTAAAATAATGGTTCTATTCTCTGCATAATGAGCGAGCAGATTTTGCGTGTGTACAAGCATGCACATACATGCTCGTCTGAAGCCGTCCTAACAGATCGGAATAGGACATGCAATTTTCACAAGGACCATGCGAAAAAACATTAATGTGCATAGCCTTATAAGTCTAGAATTGAGGTGCATGCTGTCCATGGATTAACATGTGTACACCTAGCAGTGTACACCTAGCCTAAGTGGAAGCATTGTCTTAACTGGCTTCGTACAAACATGGGATTAACATGTGCAATACCATACGTCACCTGAAGTAATGTATGATTCACTTTTATTGGGCTCAAATAATGTACTTTTGCCAAATTGCATTCTGAAAGATGAATCTGTATTTGGCAGATGTCAGTCGATCACCCAAATGCATATTGCTTTTTTTCAAGATTGGCACCGGGCTCCTTCCATCTAATGACTTGTTACCTGCTACTGAATCCAGTGATATATAATGAATTGTGTGCTGTCCACTGGGAAGCAACAGTTTGTGAAAATTCCTTTTCTTTCAGC
Organism: Eleutherodactylus coqui; assembly: GCF_035609145.1. Classification (NCBI taxonomy): domain Eukaryota; kingdom Metazoa; phylum Chordata; class Amphibia; order Anura; family Eleutherodactylidae; genus Eleutherodactylus; species Eleutherodactylus coqui. Next base: position 245,548,392 of record NC_089839.1, on the reverse strand, counting down.
CTACAAAGTGAGGTCCATAAGGATGGTTTGAAGCTGTAGATCAGTATTGTCTTTGAACTGCCTGGTAGCAATTCTCTACACTACATGGTTTATAATTGGGCTTTGTAGCACCATGCAAAAAGGGGGGACATATTTTTGCTCATGAATAGATAGATAAACTTTATGGATATGAAAATTTTAGGATATCGACATTACATTTTAGATACATTTAATTAATTAGATATTTTCTGTAATCACACACATAACAATATTGCAACTTCCTAATCAAGCCTGAAAAGCTTTTTGCAAGTGTGTGTGTGCAGGGGAATAGTCCAACAGGTTGCTAAAAATGTCACATTTTGCATGCTTTTTTGCCATATTTTTCATATTCAGATTAATATATAATTTAACAACACGCATTATCCAAGTATCAGATAACTCTAGTTCCTGTATATTATTATTAGAGATGAGCGAGTATACTCGCTAAAGGCAATTGCTCGAGCGAGACAGAAGGTTCGGGTGTTGGTGCGGGGGACCGGTGAGTAGCGGCAGTCAGCAGGAGGGAGCGGGGGGGGAGAGAGGGAGAGAGAGATCTCCCCTCCATTCCTCCCCGCTCTCCCCCGCAGCTCCCTGCCCGCCGCCGACACCTGTACCTTCAGTCTCGAGCGGGGAGATACTCGGTAAAGGCAATGCTCGCTCGAGCAATTGCCTTTAGCGAGTATACTCGCTCATCTCTAATTATTATGCATATACATAATTTATATTTCCCCTTTTTCTATGGGCTATCGGAGCGTTAAATCTCATGAACGAAGAATAGCTCCAACCAAGTCGTGGATATTCCTCTGCAAGTTTACATGGCTGGCTGCGGTGTTTTGCAGTGCACTGATGCCACAGCCCCGAAATCCCTCAGCTGCCAGGGGATTCCTTTCATTGTTCTGGGGGCTGACAAGGGGATGTAGAGGTAGTTTAACCTTGCTGGGATGAAGGGAATCCCCATGGGGACTCCCTTCATCTCTGTGGGGATTCCCTTAATTGTTCTAGTATTTCCTGTAATGTTTAAACTCCCTCCGTCTTCCTTTGCTGGCCGGCTCCATAGACTCCCATAGGAGACTATGGAGCCGCTGGCGTTGTGCTGTCACAAGATAGGACTTGTCTGTTATCTTTTGATGGAGAGAAATCTTGGAGTCCAACAATCGCGTCTATTGTGCTATCTTTTGCCGCGTGATTTTTTTCAGTGCATCAAAAAAATCCTTCATCTGAAAGAACCCAGAGGAAACCATAGGTTCTTTTCTATTTGACATGCTTAGTCAGCGTCAAAGCGACACAGTGTGAAAGAGGCCTAAGGCTATATTCACATGAGCGTGATTCTCACACAAGTTTTGTGTGTTGCGAGATGCACAAAACTCACGTGAATATGAATACATTCATTTGAATGGAGTCATACACATGATCAATGCTTTAGTTACCGAGAGGTAAAAAATTGCTGCATGTCCTATTTTTTCACGTGCCTCGGAACGCATCACCCATTGTTTTCAATGGGACAGTCAAACACATTGCATGCAAGTGCGATATAATGTTTCCTATTGAAAGCAATGGGAAACACTTGCTGACCCTTCGATGCGCGTGAAACAAGCGTCGCTGAATTGAAATTTCAGAGAAGTGATGTAAGATGCTTTTGCATGAAAAACACCTCGCATCCACAGGTTAAAAGGTTTTTTGGTCCGCATCGCCTTCACTCGTGCGTATGTAGCCTTACAGTGTTGTATAATTGGTGGATAATTTTGGCAAATTCTGGCAGAACTTTAGATACCCGTTTGCAGATCCCACTGTCAACAGTATATGATGACCATCTAATGTGTATGGGGTGTAATCTATATAGTTGTCCTTTTTACATTGAAATTAATTTCTCAGCGGACGAAATAACATGACTTTTATAGTCTGAGAGTGGAATCATGTACAGTGTTCTAAGTATAAGACAGATTTGAAGCTGAGAGCACACGTAAGATGTATTGCAGTACTCCAGGGAGCCAAGTGAAATGACTAGATAATCCTCCACTTTAACTACCAGTGCAAATCAAATTGGACATGTTCTACAGAGACGCCAGGATTAAATAGCCAGCCATTTTTAAAGGGAACTTGTCAGCACCACTGAGCTCCATAAACTATGTTATGGGGTTCAAAGGTGAGGGAATGGAGAGTCCAGGGAGCTGTGTCTCATACTCGACAGCCTCCAATGCTCTGTGTGCGTGCTCTCGCGTAGCGATCCATGACAGAGTGTGCATATAGCCTTCTGCAAAGAGCCATGCTGTGTGCACATGCTGATTTCTTAGGGGCACGCCGCTGGAACAGTGAGAATGAGGCACAGATCTCTGTGCGGCGAGGGAGAGCGGGGAGGAACGGGGGGGGGGGGAGATCTCTCTCTCACTCTCTCCCCCTCGCTCCTCCCCGCAACTCACCGCTCTCCCCCGCCGGCACCCGAATCTTTTGAGACAAGCAGGCAGGTACTCGCATAAGGCACTACTCGCTTGAGTAGTTTGCCTTAGCAAGTATGCGCGCTCATCTCTAGTTATCAGTGTTAGGGCACCAGAAATGCAGTCCTAAGCTCTCGCTCATGACCTGAAGGTTGATGGCTTAATCCCCGCATGGTTCAGGTAGCCGGCTCAAGGTTGACTGATCCGTCCATCCTTTAGAGGTCAGTAAAATGAGTACCCAGCTTGCTGGGGGGTAAAAAATGACTGGGGAAGGCAATAGCACCCCACAAAAATAGTCTGCCAAGAAAACTTCATGATGTGAGATCACCTTAGGAGTAAGTCAGGACTTTCCCTTTACCTACCTTTATGATTGTACTCTCTTTCTTCACTGGTGTAGTCAGAAGGTAATAAATAATATAGCAAAAACAGAAGAACCAGTCTGTCAATTAGAGGACTAAAGTTTTAGACAGGTAGTGTACATTATGAACTGTAGTTTAAAAAAACATTGGTCTATGAAGAATGAAAAGGTCTTTGAAAAAACAGAGTCTGCGGTTTTACTATGTGATGAAAAGTGGACTAATAGAGGACCAAGACCAATTGAATTATCCTCTACTGTCAATCCGTAAAACACAGAAGACACATCAAATTTAAAAAGCCTCTTGTCTTAGCTGCTTCCATTAAGACGATGAGCGGATCGTGTAAATCAGTCACCGCCAGCTGCCTCCTCCTACCGTCTTTATAAAGGGATGCTTTTATGTTACCTCTGAATCTTCAGAGCACAGGGTTAGTGAGAGATACAAACACATTTTGTGGCTACTAATTTGCCAGCTGGGAATTGTTCTTTTAAAGCTGGTTTACTGAAGCTCACACCACAAGATCCCCTTCCTGCCTCACGCTCCTGAAACCTCCATGAAGTGGGTTTGAGTTAAGGCGGAGGTTTCATTAGCTGCACACTGGGGGCCTCTTGCTCAGTGGTTGAAGTTTTATTGACTGTGACTGGAGCAGATATTACACCTCCATCCAGCTACCAGGTTAATTATTAATAAGTTACAAGAACAAAACAGGGGAAGTCATCACCATGCAAAACAGCATTTAAAGAGACCACATCCTATCGTATACTACTGAATGCATAGCAACTATCTCAGATTTAGCAATCCATATTATAAATATTAAATGAACAAGAGTTAAAATGCTTTATTGAAATGGGTGGAATATAAACCAAATAAAACAATATGTTCCAATACACATATAAATAAAGTAATCCTATATATCACATGCATTATAGCATTGCAATTTGCATGCAATATTAAATCAAGTTACATAACTTTTTCAATAGTTATTTATCTATCTATCTATCTATCTCATATCTATCTATCTATTTATCTATCTATCTATCTATCTATCTATCTATCTATCTATCTATCTATCACATATCTATCAATCAATCACATATCTGTCTGTCTATATATCTCATATTTATCAATCTCATATCTATCTATCTATCTATCTATCTATCTATCTATCTCATATCTATCTATCTATCTCAAAACTATCTAGCTATCTATCTCATATCTATATATCTATCTGTCAGGACCGGCGGCTCTCGAGGCCTCCGTGCCCGCACATCCAGTCCCATCACCCGGGCTGCAGGAGTGCGGCGCAGGGGAGCCCCGCTTCTGGTGATCTCCCCTGGCTGCCTTAATTCTGGTCACCGTTGGATTGCTAGGGACGCGGTGGTTGCCGTCCCACACTGCGGCCATGCTGCCATGACTACCCGGCACGCATCCTCGGTCTCTATCTGTGCTGCATGGCTGGGGGCAGTTTTTCCCAGCACCTCTGTGATTGGGCTCTGCTGCTGTCAGGTTCCCCGCCCCAATCAGCTGCTGGAGCAGGAGTCCTGATAGCATTTAAACGTGTCTGTTTCCTTCCAGGATGCCAGTGTATGCTTGTCTCCAGGCTACACCCACGTTTTCTGATTGATCTCCTTGCTTTTGAACCTTCTGCTTCGTACTTGACTTGCCCTTGCCTGACCCTTTTGTATTGCGTTCCCTCCAGTTGTCGACCCGGATTGTCTGACCTGATTCTGTGTTTGTTTGTCTTGGTATTTGTTTTTTGTGTTTGGTCCTGCCCCGCTTCCCTAGCAAGGCTAGGGACTGTCACCTAGTTGTCGTCCTAGGGCTTAGCCTAGGGGGGGCAAGTAGGTAGGGACAGGGGTTGCGGGCAATTTTTCAGGGACTCCCATACCCGGACCCTAGTTTCCTGACTCTATCTATCTATCTATCTATCTATCTATCTATCTATCTATCTATCTATCTATCTATCTATCTATCTATCTATCTAATCTATCTATCTATCTATCTCTAAATGACTATTATGTGAAAAATGAATGATACTATAGTATAATAACCAATTAAGGCTGGTTTAACTCCATTTGTGAAAGATCTGCTTTTCAGTACTTTGATTTTTAAGAACTGCGATAACGGACCCCCAGCAGAAGGGAATATTTCTCATCTCCATTCTTTCTAGAACTGTTACTACTGTTGTTTAAAAAAGACTGGATGTTACAAATGCGCTGTGGCCATATATCACTACGTAGTACATGAATAACATTGCCAAACTGTTAAGCTGGGTTCAGATGGGACGGAATTGACGCAGAATTTCCGTGCAGCAATTCCGCCCACGGCTCCTAATCCCGGAATTAGCCAGCCATGTGGAGAAGATTTTTCAAAATTCTTGTCTACACGGGGCAGCTAATCCATTGCAGCGGAAATGGACATTCGGTGCGGAATTAAATTCTCCAGCATGTCAATAGTTTTTTTTTATGCTGCGGCCTCACTCCTCTCTATGGGGAGAAAAAGCCGCAGCGGAATGCCGGCAGTCGAACTGCTCTAAAATCCACAGCAAATGCCGTGGATTTTGAAGCTGCGGCTCTCCAGCGAAAATCTCCGTTTTTTCATGCGGCCAAGCCACGAGATTTCTGCCGAATTTCCATCCCGTGTAAACGCAGCCTAAGGCCTTAGTCAGACGGGCGTTTTTTGCCGCGATTTGCGGATCGCATGACGGATGCGCATCCGCAAATCGCGTGACCGGTGCGCGCAAGTCGCCCGCAAATCGCCCGAAAATCTGCTCCTAGCCGCGTTTCATTAGAAACGGGCCGGAGCTGTCCAGCGCATTGCATTCAATGGAGACGGCAATACAGCCGTCTCCATTGAAAGCAATGCGCTGCGGGCGAGCCCGGGATGAATTGTCGGTAAGGGCTTAAATATATAAGCCCTTACCTGCAATCCATCCTAAAATGTGTTAAAATAAAAAAAAATTGCATTCTCACCTTCTGCCTGCAGCTCCGGGCAGCCGTCCTGCAGTGGGTGTGAAGGGGGTGTGAGTCAGACCTGCCCCCTGATTGGCTCAGCGCTGAGCCAATCAGAGGCATGCCTCACTCACACCCATTCATGAATTCATGAATGGATGTGAGTCAGACCTGCCCCTGATTGGCTCAGCGCTGAGAGGCAGCAGTCACTCACCCATTCATGAATTCATGAATGGGTGTGTGAGTGAAACCGGCCTCTGATTGGTCAGGCTGTGACCAATCAGAGCAGATCATTCAGCAGGCGGGGATTTTAAAGCCCCGCCGGCTGAATAGTGCCGAGAAGCAGTTCAGGAGAACTGACAGCGGCCGCGGCTGGACTCCGGCTGCAGCGGAAAGGTGAGTATACAATTTTTTTTTATTTTAACACATTTTAGCATGAATTGCAGGGAAGGGTTTATATATTTAACCCCTTCCCGACAATTAACCCCGCGCACGCCGGCAGCCCATTGCTTTCAATGGAGCGGCTGTATTGCCGCTCCATTGAATTCAATGGGCAAACATCGTTCTTCTCTGCCACAGCTGTTACAGCTGTGGCAGAGAAGAATGATTTGTCTTCTATATGTTCTCAAGCCCTAGGGCTTAGTCAGACGGGCGTTTTTTGCCGCGATTTGCGCATGCGCATGCGTCCGGCGATTTTTTAAAACCATTGCTTCACAATGGTATTGGACACATGAGCGCTTTTTATGCGCTCGTCCGAAAAATTATAGAACAAAAAATCGCAGATCGCACCTATCTGCGATCTGCGATTCCTGTTCGCTTCTGTATATGCGCTCAATGGGGCCGGCGGCAGCAGCGCCGACCCCATTGAGAACATATAGAAGACAAATCATTCTTCTCTGCCACAGCTGTAACAGCTGTGGCAGAGAAGAACGATGTTTGCCCATTGAATTCAATGGAGCGGCAATACAGCCGCTCCATTGAAAGCAATGGGCTGCCGGCGTGCGCGGGGTTAATTGTCGGGAAGGGGTTAAATATATAAACCCTTCCCTGCAATTCATGCTAAAATGTGTTAAAATAAAAAAAAATTGTATACTCACCTTTCCGCTGCAGCCGGAGTCCAGCCGCGGCCGCTGTCAGTTCTCCTGAACTGCTTCTCGGCACTATTCAGCCGGCGGGGCTTTAAAATCCCCGCCTGCTGAATGATCTGCTCTGATTGGTCACAGCCTGACCAATCAGAGGCCGGTTTCACTCACACACCCATTCATGAATTCATGAATGGGTGAGTGACTGCTGCCTCTCAGCGCTGAGCCAATCAGGGGCAGGTCTGACTCACATCCATTCATGAATTCATGAATGGGTGTGAGTGAGGCATGCCTCTGATTGGCTCAGCGCTGAGCCAATCAGGGGGCAGGTCTGACTCACACCCCCTTCACACCCACTGCAGGACGGCTGCCCGGAGCTGCAGGCAGAAGGTGAGAATGCAATTTTTTTTTATTTTAACACATTTTAGGATGGATTGCAGGTAAGGGCTTATATATTTAAGCCCTTACCGACAATTCATCCCGGGCTCGCCCGCAGCGCATTGCTTTCAATGGAGACGGCTGTATTGCCGTCTCCATTGAATGCAATGCGCTGGACAGCTCCGGCCCGTTTCTAATGAAACGCGGCTAGGAGCAGATTTTCGGGCGATTTGCGGGCGACTTGCGCGCACCGGTCACGCGATTTGCGGATGCGCATCCGTCATGCGATCCGCAAATCGCGGCAAAAAACGCCCGTCTGACTAAGGCCTTAGGGATTCTTCAGACAACTGTACTTGCACACGTTTTTGTGAATGTAAAATATACACGGACAATGTGCAGATTATAGAACCCGATAATGTCAATATGTTTGTTTACATGAATGTGCTTTCTGCGTGCTTTTTATGCACATGCAAAAAAATAGGTACTGCTCTTTATTTTTGTGTATTTGCACACCAAGGGCCCTATAGAAGTCTATAGGAAGTGTGCAAATATGCACTAAATATGTGCACAAAAATGCAATACGATGAACCATTTTGCAGGAAAAACATCTGGACCAGATTAAAGGGGTTGTCTCGCGAAAGCAAGTGGGGTTATGCACTTCTGTATGGCCATATTAATGCACTTTGTAATATACATCGTGCATTAAATATGAGCCATACAGAAGTTATTCACTTACCTGCTCCGTTGCTAGCATCCCTGTCGCCATGGTGCCGTCTAACTTCAGCGTCTAATCGCCCGATTAGACGCGCTTGCGCAGACGGGTCTTTTCCCTTCGGCTCGGTTCGGCAGCAGCGGCGTTCTGGCTCCGCCCCCTTGTACGCGTCATCACGTAGCTCCGCCCCCGTCACATGTGCCGATTCCAGCCTCCTGATTGGCGATTAGACGCTGAAGTTAGACGGCACCATGGCGACGGGGACGCTAGCAACAGAGCAGGTAAGTGAATAACTTCTGTATGGCTCATATTTAATGCACGATGTATATTACAAGGTGCATTAATATGGCCATACAGAAGTACTTAACCCCACTTGCTTTCGCGAGACAACCCCTTTAAGCTAAATAGCCTTTTAAATCACAGAAGGAGTGTGTCGTACATGTGTGAATTGGCTCTGCATGTGCTAAAAGTACAGTACTATGCACCCATAAGCACGTAAGTCAACCTCATCAACCTCGTTCACTGCACAAATGTGTTGCGCTTAGGCGCGCGTATTTGCGCATACACTCCTATGAATCTGCCCTTAAGAAGTTAATAGTAACTCTGGTGGTCTGAAGTTAATGCCAACTTCCCTGATGATCTAAAGTAGAGTTTCTCAACTCCAGTCTTCAAGTACACCCAGGAGGTTTTAATTTAGGGATATCCTATTGATCAAACACTTTTGGCAATTTCAAGGGCTTCGACAAAATTACATCACCTGCAGTACTAAGGAAAATATGAAAGCATGACCTATTAGGGGTACTTGAAAACTCAAATGATATTAACCCCTTAATAACCTGTGATGTATATATTCACTATGTGTCACAAATGGTTATATGGAGCAGGCTCAAGACCCATGCTCATTTCATATCTAGCAGTTATCAACTGTTGCTAACAGTCACTGGAATAGCGATGTTGACGTTAGCTCCATTCTAGTGTACAGGCTAGTACATGCTTTCCTGTCATACATGTCATGTCATACATGTCATGTCTTATGTAGATGCTCTGTGCAAAACTGTCTTGTCTTTCTGTTATGTGCATTGCACTGCTGCAGCAAATGAGAGGTTAATGTCTGCAAAGTTTAAGCTGAATATCTGGTAAATGTAGCAATTTTATGTCCTGTGACGTGGTATGAGTAAGGTTATAAATGTGAGTGGATGAGAGCAGGAAAGGAGTTCCATGTCTTCTGGAGTCATGGTCAGGAGATCCACCTTCCCATCCAGTTTGGATGTACATGTGAGGAGAAAGAAATGAGCCCCACCTAAGCAGAACAAAAGCAACCGTGAGTGAGTGGTTATCAAGACCCAGTGCAGAGGTATTGTCTAAGTCTATGTTTTCCTACATGGCCGTCTGAAGTCTGGATCAGCATGTGGAGGTACCACTGGTCAAGTCTGCTAATTTTTCCTGTCATTTCTCCCAATTGTGCCTTGTGTATTTCTGTTGTTGCGTTAAGTAAAGTTATTCCAGTTCCTGACCGTTCCCGGGTTCCTAGGGTACTCTATCACTGTCTGTGGCTCAATTATTTCCCAGTAGAGGCCCAGTGCTGCCCTGGCCTTTGCTGCATGCGTCCCTCAGGGAGGGAGTGTGGTAAGTGCCACCGTGACAAGCCAGCATCCTGCCCTCAGCATATGCCATGTATCTGGGGTCACCCTACGGAATGCTGCACTAGGTCATGTAACTGCTTAAATACTATGATCAATGCTGACCATGGCATCTAAGCAGTTAGTCTGCCCCATTGTCCCTCACAAGATGATCACAGGAAGCAGATAGGTTACCATGGCAGCCTTAAACTTTGTAAAGGCTCCCAGGCTTGCCATGAATTTCAGGCTACTGAGCCCTGCCACAAACTGCTGGTAAAAGTACTATATACAGCAATACTAAGGTACTGCAGTATAATGTACAGACGTTTAGTAGACTGCAAGTTCAAGTGTTCTGCTGGTACTGGAAAAAAAAAGTTTAATAAAAAAAACTTCTAAATATTAGAAAAAAAATGTAATGTTCAAAAAAAAAATGTTTCACTTTAAAAAAAATTTGAAAACATTAAAAATAAATATACTGTATATACTTGAGTATAAGCGTAGTTTTTCAGCACATTTTTTTGTGCTGATAAAGCCCCTCGGCTTATACTCGAGTCAGGGAAGGCTTAAAAAAAAAGCCCCCCCATACTCACCTCCCAGCCGGCGTCTGTGTCTCCGGCGGCAGTGCAGCAGACTGCTTGAATTCTCTCCGCTGTCATCCCCCGCTGTCCTCTTTGCTCGGCTCTGTCTTCCCCCTCCATCAGCACTGTGTAATTAAGAGCTCTGATTGGATCGAGCGTCAGCCAATCACAGCCGGTGCTCCATCATTCACAGCCAATCAAGCTGCTTTAGAATTCTCCCCGCTGTCATCTCCCTGCTCGGCTTTCAAATCCCCTGACGTCAGTGCTGTGTAAGTAAGCGCTGTGATTGGATCGAGCGCCAGCTGTGATTGGCTGGCGCTCAAACCAATCACAGTGCTTACTTACACAGCACTGACAGCTCCAAGCAGAGAGGACGGCGGGGGATTACAGCGGGGAGAACTCAGTCAGCTTGTCGCACAGACACAGACGCCGTCTGGGAGGGGAGTACGGAGGTTTTTTTTACCTAGTATATACTCGAGTATAGCTCGGCCTATACTCGAGTCAATAAGTATTCCCAGTTTTTTGTGGTGAAACTTATTGACTCAGCTTATACTCGGGTCGGCTAATACTCGAGTATATACGGTAATTGATATTGCTGTTTCTGTAAAAGCCCAAAATATGAAAATATTTCATTATTTATCATGCAAGTGAATTCCGTAAGAAAAAAAATAAAATAAATATTGTATTTTTTGTCACCCCGCCACTCAAAAAAGTCAAAAGTGATCAAAAATCATATATGACCCATCATGGTATTAATTTTAAAAAACTACACTTTTCTCCGCAAAAACTAAGCCCACATATAGCCCCACTAAGAGAAAACTAAAAAATGTATCATGGTCAAAATCTGGCAATAAAAAGCAGCTTTTTTGTTTTAGATTTTTAAAAAACAGTACAATACAAAATGTGTACATTTAGTCGTAAAGACGCATAGAATAAAGTTAAGCTGTCATTTTTGTTACACCGTGAACACGGTAAAAACAAGACCCTTCTAAACATAGCACAAATCCTTTTAATTTTTTAATTTTAAAACTTTTAAAGTTTTATATTTTTTCAATACATATTATGGTGCATGAAATAGTATACCACTAGGGCTCAGTCACATGGGCGCATCGGCACCCGTACATCGGCGCCCATGTTACTGCAGATAGCAGACGGCCGTACCTGAAAGCGAACGTCTCTCTGCAGCGCTGATGAAAGAGCACGTGACCGGCAATGAAGCCGGTCACATGTTCTTTCCTCCGGCGCTGCAGAGAAGTCCGTCTTCAGGTACGGCCGTCTGCAACCTGCAGTAACATGGGCGTTGATGCGCCCGTGTAACTGAGCCCTTAAAAAGCACAACTGGTCCTGCAAAATAACAAACCGTCATACAGCTCTGACGACAGAGAAATAAAAAAGTTATAGTTTTCAGGTACATGGAGATGAAAAAATGAGAACGAAGAAAAAAAAAATGGCTGGTCACTAGCGGGTTAAAGAGGTTAATCATAAATACTGAAATTGCTTATTTGACCTCAAAATGGTCTTGTATATCAAGATCTGTTCCTCAATCTATAATATAGTTCATGAAATCAAAGTAACGTATAACACTTTAATGTTTTGCAATATAGATAAGTAAGAGATATGGGATAAGTAAGAGAAATTTGTTTTTTTTTTCACATCAAATAACTTCATTTGAAACCACATCAAATATGATATTTAGCTCATGTAAACTTATATACAGAGTCTGTGGTTGGTCAAATTAGCGGTAAATTCATGGCGATCTCAAAACAATGTGTCTTCTAGGAACATCCACTATCATTTCATGCACATTTTCTGCAGGTTTGTCTGGTATCCTAACATGGTAAGGCTGAACATTCGTACAACATGGCTTCAAAAACAGAAAGTGTAATGTTCTAAAACCTTTGGGGTATATTACTATTATTATTCTTGTTAGCCATTTAGTGATACATGACCCTCGGCGATCCTAAAGGTGAGCTCCCTCCATGTTTTTCGGTTTTGCACTGCTTCTTTCAATTGTGTTATATCCATGCCAGTATCAGCTTTGACAGTATCAAGCCATAGCAAAGCTCAAACGCATCAATCCTCCTTCTGTCAGTTTTTTTCGCAGTCCAGCTTTCACATCCGTGGGGAAAATGGTGGTTTGCACTATCTGCGTTTAGTTGCTATACTGATATCCCTACTTTTTCAGATTTTGTCCATGTTAGACATTGCGCTTTGCCCCAATGTTATCCTACGTTTTATATCTGGCACACAGCCTGGTCAATTTTTGAGCCAAGGAACATTAAGTCTCGCTCGCATTCTATGTCCTTATTGTCCCTATTTGATTTGAATTTGGCCACTTTTTGCAGCTGACTTAATTTTAGTTTTTTTTTTTAAATTCAGTTAGAGGCCCATTTTTTCACCTTCAGTTTTAGGGCTAACACCCACTGGCGTTTTATTCTCTCTTGCGCTGCGAGAGCAAGTGAAAACACTCGCCTCGCAGCGCAAGAAAAGCGCTTTAATATTGTCCGTGTTTTCAATGGAGCCAGCGGCAGCAGCACTAGCCCCTATGAACACATAGGGAGAATACCGCAGACTTCTACCACAGCTGTAACAGCTGTGGCAGGAGTTTCCCTCCTCCCCGCGGGCGCTCATGAATGAATAGCTAAGCGCTGGCTGTAATTGGCTCAGCGCTCAGCCAATCAGCACAGCCCTTTCAGGAGGTGGGGATTTTTAAATTCACGCTCGCTGAAAGTGTTGTACAGCATTGCAGGGGATCCAGCCGGAGGCCGCGTCTGAACGACGGAGAGGTGTGTACATTTTTTTTTTGCTTTTTAAACTAGCTAATGATGATTTTCAGGGAAGGGCTTATATTTCAAGCCCTTCCCTGAAAATCATACTGCGGGGGTGGCCACAAACCACTGCTTTCAATGAGGTCGGCTGCAGCGCCGACCCCATTGAAAGCAATGGGATAGCATGCTGGACTTCTGCCACAGCTGTGACAGCTGTGGCAGAGTATTCCTTCGTCCCTGCGGGGATGAAGGAAACTCTTGCCACAGCTGTCACAGCTGTGGCAGAAGTCTGCGGTATTCTTCCTATGTTTTCAATGGAGCTAGCGCTGCTGCCGCTGGCCCCATTGAAAACAGTGGCGATATTACAGCATTGCTCTTGCACTTCGAGGTGAGTGTTTTCACTTGCAAGAGAGAATAAAACACCAGTGGGTGTCAGCATGGCTTCACACGAGCGTGTTTTTGCGCGTACATAGGTGCGCACCCATGTACGTGCAAAAACACGCGTGAATGCAGGTCAGTGCATTGTTTTCAATGGAGCCACGGCTGCTGCCGGTGGCTCCATGGGAAACAATGGTCTTCCGACATCCCTGCATTCTTTTTCAGGGAAAGGCTTTACATATAATGCCTTCTCTGAAATAAAAAGATGTTAGTGTAAAAAAAAAAAAAAAAAAAAAAAAAAAATATACTTACCTCTCCGCCGCTGCCGTGACCCCCGCGGGGATGAAGAACACATCATTCATTTGGGGAGAGCTGCCTGTGATTGGCTGAGCACCTCAGCCAATCACATTCAGCTCTTTCAGCACCACAGTGCAGGGGACAGCAGGAGAAGACATGTCTGAGCCCTGGCAGCTGAAGGGAGGTGAGTATCTTTTTTTTCTTTTTTTTTTAAACCAGTTCTACTTGATTTTTAGGGAAGGGCTTATATTTAAAGCCCTTCCCTGAAATCAGTTGCCAGCAGCAAAATCCTCTACTGCAGCTGACATGTGTGACAGCTGCGGTAGAGAATTGAATAATTCCTCTGCTGCATCTGTCACAGATGTGGCAGATGTAGCAGCAGGGAATTCTTTTAACTAGCGGGGATGAAGGAAACATCTGTCGCATGCGGGGGTCACGGCAGCGGTGGAGAGATAAGTATATCTATTTTTTTTTTTTTTTACACTCAAATTTTTCTTTTTCAGGGAAGGGCTTACATGTAAAGCCCTTCCCTGAAAAAGAATGCAGGGATGCGGGCAGAGCACTGTTGTCAATGACTGCATTGACCATGGCAAACTATGACTGGCCCTACGAGAGCTGGGCGTATCGGCACATCTAGTCAAGCTGATAAAATCACTTTATACCAATCAAGAAGCCAGTGTGAGAACACAGTATGGGGACACAGGTTGGTTTGGTGTCTGACAGGGCTGCATACTGGACCAAATGGATAATGCAGTAGAATGCCTTCAATTGCATTTCTTTCAGTCCTAGAGAAAAAGAATAACATTTTGTATGTACAACTATAATTTAAGATCAATCACACTGATTAGAAGCTCATGAACAAATAACTAAACATACAGGTTTTCTTGTCTATATTTAATTGAACATGATTCATTATTTTCTATAAGCAGCTTTATCAGGTTAAGGAGAGGTAGCTTTCTTCAAGGAATAGTGCAGAAAACAAACCTACATGGTCACTTTATTTAACCTACATGTCTCCAACTTTCAGAAACATTCATATTCTTAGACAATGTCAACAGTATTCCATAATTGTCAAATACGAGAGTCAGAAATATGGGGTCCCTGATCCCTTTTCTACTAGGCAACGAGTTCACAATAGCCACATCCAGTCCCAGACTTAGTGTTTCTAACTTAGTTTTATGGACAATTTATCAAAAAAAAATCACAGGGCAACAGTTTTATGGACATGCTGGAAAACCAAAACTTAAAAATTAAAGGGAACCTGTCATCACCTTTGAGCACCAAAAACTAAATTATGAGGCTCAAAGTTGAAAGAATGGGGAGTCCGGTGAGCTCTGTTTATCACTCACTGGATGCCCCGTCCCAGTACTGTCACCTCGCAAAGTTGGTGCATGACAGCAGTTTAAAGGGGTTGTCCCGCGGCCAAAACGAAAAAATTTTTCACACCCCAGTCCCCCATGTTAAGCAAGCATCACAAACTACCCATGTAAATCGTTTTTTTAGAGCGTTTCTACTCACCATGAAGCTGTTTCATGAAGTTATAAAAATCTTCTTCCAAGATGGCCGCCGTCATTTCCCAAGGTGCACCGCTGGTCTTCTCCCATGGTGCACTGCGGGTCTTCTCCCATGTTGCACCGTGGATGTTCTTCTCCAGTCTGAGCTCCACTGCCGATTACAGCCACCGCAATGGCTGATCGGCACCATGTGATGGGGGCGGAGCTACGTGATGATGCTGAGAAGGGGGAGGAGCCAGGACGCAGCTCGTGAGCCTGGACCCTCCAGAAGAGGATTCTTCTCTGCGCAAGCGCGACTGTTGCGGCGACTGAGAAGAAGTTTAGTCGTCGCCATGGAGACGGGGACGCCAGCACCGGAGGGGGTAAGTATATAACTTCTGTATGGCCAATATTTAATGCACGATGTATATTACAAAGTGCATTAATATGGCCATACAGAAGTGCTTAACTGCACTTGCTTCTGCGGGACAACCCCTTTAACTCTTTAAGCACATGGACGTCCCATGTAGATGAATAGGAGATGCGCGTACAGAGTCAAACAAGCCACTCATATCAATAAACATATTTTTCGTTTTTGCATGCACATTTCAAAAATAGGACCTACCTGCTTTATTTTGTATGCATTTGCCCTTCAAAGGTCCCCATACAAGTCTATGAGGGGTGCACAAATGCACACAGGTGTGCAATATGCTGGGCAATTCCATGGAAAAAGAACACATCGAGAACTCACTAGGCTAAAAAGCCACTTAAATCAGTGTGTGTTTGTCAAATCCATATACCCTGCGTGAGCTAAAGATAGCTAAAATGTGCCGATCCGCGTGCAAAAAAAGCCATGTTGATAGCGCAAATGCGTTGAACTGAGGTGTGCGCAAAAATGCATACACCTGTGTGAAGGAGCCCTTAAAAAAGTTTCATTGTAGGGTGAACTACGACTCCTTTTTCTACCCTACTAACACTGTTCCTATATAACGTCTATATTTTTGGATCTGCAGCTTTTCTGGTAGCCGAAACAACTAAAATAAGCGAATAATAGAATTGTATTTTATTTTTAAATTTAGGAAAGAATTTTACATTTAAGGTTGGTGTGAGTCTTGTTATATATAATATAACGCCTTCAACTGGTCTCTGATGAAGAGCTACGAAGGGGTTAGTAAACTGCAAGCAGCATAGTACCGTAACACGCTGTGAAAGTTTTATTTACGTGCAGTTAAATAAAACCCTAATTCTATTACCACCTAATGCAATTTCACGGCTATTATGCCATAAACACTTGTATCATCCTGTAATGTTTATATACCATCACTTGTTTTTATGAGCTGTGTAAAATTCCATTTGTTCCATCTCCACAAGCCCGACTGAAACAGGGCTTCAAAGCGAGTGAATATGTTGTGCGCAGAAGTCCAGCTTATTCCGGACTTCAGAAATCATTTTCTTGGTTTCTATGTTTGGAAAATGCTAGCAATTTATTAAATGGCAGAATGATAAATGACGGGGAAAACTATTCAATTCCTTCAAAGTACAAATGATCCATCCAGTAAAACCCTTCAACTACATAATGAGCTTGAATTGTTCATTGAGCTACATTTTCTGCTTCATATAATTTGCCCACTTCTTGCAATGTTTAAGGATACAGTATCCGCTACCCCTAGGGCGGACTCATGCGGGCCTGCTTGCTCACGCATTTGTGTAGAGTATAGAACCCATTATTTTCAATCGGTTCATTGTCACTTTTAAGCCGCTTGCACAAAGCCACCATTATCACGTGCTACAAATTACATGTATGTGGGGCCCATGCTTTCCAATGGGTTCTTCCACACCAGTAATTTTGTGTAGCGTGTGACATTGTGAGACTATAAAATTGCGGTATGCTCTATACAGATTTTTTTTCTAGGCCATGTTTCCCTATCGAGCCTTCCTTTCTGTTGCATCGCACAAAAACATGGTTTTAGTGCGGTGTGATGGATCTTTTATGGGAGGAAAGCCTACTGTAAAAGCCCTAAACTATGCCCTAGCTGCATTAAAAATTGGATTGGAAAATCAAAATCCCCACCTCCAGGAAGAGATTTGGTGTGCATTTGCGCACCAAAGGCACCATAGAAGTCTATGGGGAGTGCGCAAATGCACACCGGATACCTGCGTAATTGCACAATACAATGTGCAATTTCACGGAGCATCAAAAACATCGGGGGCTAATTAGGCAGCACAGCCTCTTAAATAACATGTGAACAGTCCCTAGCAGTGCAAAAAATACAATAAAATGTACAGATATACACGCAATAGTGTGACCTCCACTGCACAAAAAAGGTTGCGCTATTGCCTGTGTCTTTGCGCTTACACCCATGTGAATGCACCCTTAAGCAATGCCATATTTTTTCACAATTTTATGCAAGATTCCCAGTATAAGGGCGGCTTCCCACAGATGTTTTTGCACGTACAATATGTAGAGAATAGAACCCATTAATATCACATTTGCTTTTGTACTGAATGCGCAGAAAAAAAAAAGTAGCATGCTCTATTTTCATACGCATTTGCACACCGAAGGCCCAATAGGAGTATATTTCACAGGAAAAAGAACATATCTGCAACTAATTTGGCTACATAGCCTTTTAACTAGAGATGAGCTAACGTGTTCTTCCGAGCTTGATATTCGTGCGAATATTAGGGTGTTCGTGATGTTCGTTATTCGTAACGAACACCATGCGGTGTTCGGGTTACTTTCACTTCCTTCCCTGAGACGTTAGCGCGCTTTTCTGGCCAATTGAAAGACAGGGAAGGCATTACAACTTCCTCCTGTGTTGTTCCAGCCCTATACCACCCCCCTGCTGTGAGTGGCTGGGAAGATCAGGTGTCCGCCGAATATAAAAGTCGGCCCCTCCCGCGGCTCGCCTCAGATGCCGTGTGAGTTAGATGAGGGACAGTGCTGTTTGTACCGGAGCTGCTGTAGGTAAAGAATTGGTAGTTAGTGTAGGCTTCAAGACCCCCCAAAGGTCCTTATTAGGGCCACTGATAGCTGTGTGTTGGCTGCTATTAGCAGTGGCAAATTTTTTTTTCTCAAAATCGCCTCTGCAGAGCGTTGCACCCGGCATTAGGGACAGAAGTGCTGCATAGGCAGGGAGAGTGTTAGGAGTGAGTGTAGCCTTCAAGAACCTCAACGGTCCTTTCTAGGGCCATATTTAACCGTGTGCAGTACTGTGCTGGCTGCTGTTAGCTGTGCTGCATTTTTTTTTACTTCTCAAAATCGCCTCTGCAGAGCATTGCACCCTCCATTGATACTGCAGGGAAAGAATTGTGTAGGCAGGGCCACAACACAGTTATTATTCATTGAATATACGCAGTGCTGCCTTTTGGTGAAAAAAAACGGAAAATAATTCTATTTGTCCTGCCTCTGTCCGTCCTAAGGGCGGTGGACACGTGTCGGCTGCGTGTGCAACCTTTAAAAATCAGACGCACCCAGCTACGGTTTACTGCTGGCTTCGCCATTTGCTTTCCTTAATTGGGAAAAAAAATACCTGCTCTGCCACAGTTAATAACTCTGCTACCCTCACGTTCTGTGACACATTAGCAGGAAAACAGCACAGTTATTAAACTTCTCATGTTCATTGAATATACGCAGTGCTGCCTTTTGGTGCAAAAAAACGGAAAATAATTCTATTTGTCCTGCCTCTGTCCGTCCTAAGGGCGGTGGACACGTGTCGGCTGCGTGTGCAACCTTTAAAAATCAGACGCACCCAGCTACGTTTTACTCCTGGCTTCGCCATTTGCTTTCCTTAATTGGGAAAAAAAATACCTGCTCTGCCACAGTTAACAACTCTGCTACCCTCACGTTCTGTGCCACATTAGCAGGGACACAGCACAGTTATTAAACTTCTCATGTTCATTGAATATACGCAGTGCTGCCTTTTGGTGCAAAAAAACGGAAAATAATTCTATTTGTCCTGCTTCTGTCCGTCCTAAGGGCGGTGGACACGTGTCGGCTGTGTGTGCAACCTTTAAAAATCAGACGCACCCAGCTACGGTTTACTGCTGGCTTCGCCATTTGCTTTCCTTAATTGGGAAAAAAAATACCTGCTCTGCCACAGTTAATAACTCTGCTACTCTCACGTTCTGTGACACATTAGCAGGAAAACAGCACAGTTATTAAACTTCTCATGTTCATTGAATATACGCAGTGCTGCCTTTTGGTGCAAAAAAACGGAAAATAATTCTATTTGTCCTGCCTCTGTCCGTCCTAAGGGCGGTGGACACGTGTCGGCTGCGTGTGCAACCTTTAAAAATCAGACGCACCCAGCTACGGTTTACTGCTGGCTTCGCCATTTGCTTTCCTTAATTGGGAAAAAAAATACCTGCTCTGCCACAGTTAATAACTCTGCTACCCTCACGTTCTGTGACACATTAGCAGGAAAACAGCACAGTTATTAAACTTAGATTATACATTCACTAGAGGCAGTGGGGCCTTTCGTTTTCAAAAAAGGGAAAAAATTATATTTGGCCTGCAGTCTTGCGCCAATTTATTAGCTGCCTGTGAAATCAAATCACTGGTAATACAGCATGCTGAGGGGTAGGGGTAGGCCTAGAGGACGTGGACGCGGCCGAGGACGCGGAGGGCCTAGTCAGGGTGTGGGCACAGGCCGAGCTCCTGATCCAGGTGTGTCGCAGCCGACTGCTGCGCGATTAGGAGAGAGGCACGTTTCTGGCGTCCCCACATTCATCGCCCAATTAATGGGTCCACGCGGGAGACGGTTATTAGAAAATGAGCAGTGTGAGCAGGTCCTGTCCTGGATGGCAGAAAGTGCTTCGAGCAACCTATCGTCAACCCGCAGTTCTGCGCCGTCCACTGCTGCAAATCCGAATCCTCTGTCTGCTGCTCCTCCTTCCTCCCAGCCTCCTCACTCCACTACAATGACACCTGCTCAGGAGCGGGAACACTCCCAGGAACTGTTCTCGGGCCCCTGCTTAGATTGGGCAGCAGCGGTTCCTCTCCCACCAGAGGAGTTTATCGTCACTGATGCCCAACCATTCGAAAGTTCCCGGGGTCCGGGGGAAGAGGCTGGGGACTTCCGCCAACTGTCTCAACAACTTTCTGTGGGTGAGGAGGACGATGACGATCAGACACAGTTGTCTTGCAGTGAGGTAGTAGTAAGGGCAGTAAGTCCGAGGGAGCAGCGCACAGAGGATTCGGAGGAAGAGCAGCAGGACGATGAGGTGACTGACCCCACCTGGTGTGCAACGCTTACTCAGGAGGACAGGTCTTCAGAGGGGGAGTCAAGGGCATCAGCAGGGCAGGTTGCAAGAGGCAGTGCGGTGGCCAGGGGTAGAGGCAGGGCCAGACCGAATAATCCACCAACTGTTTCCCAAAGCGCCCCCTCGCGCCATGCCACCCTGCAGAGGCCGAGGTGCTCTAAGGTCTGGCAGTTTTTCACAGAGACGCCTGACGACCGACGAACAGTGGTGTGCAACCTTTGTCGCGCAAAGCTCAGCCGGGGAGCCAACACCAACAGCCTCACCACCACCACCATGCGCAGACATATGATGGCCAAGCACCCCACAAGGTGGGACGAAGGCCGTTCAGCGCCCCCGGTTTGCACCCCTGCCTCTCCCCCTGTGCCCCAACCTGCCACTGAGATGCAACCCCCCTCTCAGGACACAGGCACTACCGTCTCCTGGCCTGCACCCACACCCTCACCTCCGCTGTCCTCGGCCCCATCCAGCAGTGTAGTTCAGCGCACCGTCCAGCCGTCGCTTGCGCAACTGTTGGAGCGCAAGCGCAAGTACGCCGCCACGCACCCGCACGCTCAAACGTTAACCGTCCGCATAGCAAAATTCATCAGCCTTGAGATGCTGCCGTATAGGGTTGTGGAAACGGAGTCCTTCAAAAGTATCATGGAGGCGGCGGCCCCGCGCTACTCAGTTCCCAGTCGCCACTACTTTTCCCGATGTGCCGTCCCAGCCCTGCACGACCACGTCTCCCGCAACATTGTACGCGCCCTCACCAACGTGGTTACTGCCACGGTCCACTTAACTACGGACACGTGGACAAGCACAGGCGGGCAGGGCCACTACATCTCCCTGACGGCACATTGGGTGAATTTAGTGGAGGCTGGGACAGAGTCAGAGCCCGGGACCGCTCACGTCCTACCCTCCCCCAGAATTGCGGGCCCCAGCTCGGTGGTGGTATCTGCGGCGGTGTATGCTTCCTCCACTAAAGCACCCTCCTCCTCCTCCTCCTCCTCTGTCTCGCAATCAAGATGTGTTAGCAGCAGCATGTCGCCAGCAGTCGGTGTCGCGCGGTGTGGCAGCACAGCGGTGGGCAAGCGTCAGCAGGCCGTGCTGAAACTACTCAGCTTAGGCGATAAGAGGCACGGGCCCACGAACTGCTGCAGGGTCTGACACAGCAGACCGACCGCTGGCTTGCGCCGCTGAGCCTCCAACCGGGCATGGTCGTGTGTGACAACGGCCGTAACCTGGTGGCGGCTCTGCAGCTCGGCAGCCTCACGCACGTGCCATGCCTGGCCCACGTCTTTAATTTGGTGGTTCAGCGCTTTCTGAAAAGCTACCCACGCTTGTCAGACCTGCTCGTAAAGGCGCGCCGGCTCTGCGCACATTTCCGCAAGTCCCACACGGACGCTGCCACCCTGCGCACCCTGCAACATCACTTTAAGCTGCCAGTGCACCGACTGCTGTGTGACGTGCCCACACGGTGGAACTCTACGCTCCACATGTTGGCCAGGCTCTTTGAACAGCGTAGAGCTATAGTCGAATACCAACTCCAACATGGGCGGCGCAGTGGGAGTCAGCCTCCTCAATTCCTTTCAGAAGAGTGGACCTGGTTGGCAGACATCTGCCATGTCCTTGGTAATTTTGAGGAGTCTACCCAGGTGGTGAGCGGCGATGCTACAATCATTAGCGTCACCATTCCTCTGCTATGCATCTTGAGAAATTCCCTGCAAACCATAAAGGCAGCTGCTTTGCGCTTGGAAACGGGGGCGGTGGAAGACAGTATGCCGCTGGATAGTCAGGGCACCCTCCTGTCTATTTCTCAGCACGTACAGGAGGAGGAGGAGGAGCATGAGGATGAGGAGGAGGGGGAAGAGACAGCTTGGCCCGCTGCTGACGGTACACCGGCTGATTGCCTGTCATCCTTTCAGCGTGTATGGCCTGAGGAGGAGGAGGAGGAGGAGGAGGATCCTGAAAGTGATCTTCCTAGTGAAGACAGCCATGTGTTGCGTACTGGTACCCTGGCACACATGGCTGACTTCATGTTAGGATGCCTTTCTCGTGACCCTCGCGTTGCACGCATTCTGGCCACGACGGATTACTGGGTGTACACACTGCTCGATCCACGGTATAAGGAGAACCTGCCCACTCTGATTCCCGAAGAGGAAAGGGGTTCGAGAGTGTTGCTATACCACAGGACCCTTGCGGACAAGCTGATGGTAAAATTCCCAGCCGACAGCGCTAGTGGCAGAAGGCGCAGTACCGAGGGCAAGGTAGCAGGGGATGTGCGTAGATCGAGCAGCATGTACATCCCAGGCAGTGCAACAGTCTTTAAGGGCCTGGCCAGCTTTATGGCTCCCCACCAAGACTGTGTCACCGCTCCCCAGTCACGGCTGAGTCGGCGGGAGCACTGTAAAAGGATGGTGAGGGAGTACATAGCGGATCGCACGACCATCCTCGGTGACGCCTCTGCCCCCTACAACTACTGGGTGTCGAAGCTGGACACGTGGCCTGAACTAGCGCTGTATGCCCTGGAGGTGCTTGCTTGTCCTGCGGCTAGCGTCTTGTCGGAGAGGGTGTTTAGTGCGGCTGGGGGAATCATCACAGATAAGCGTAGCCGCTTGTCAACCGACAGTGCCGACAGGCTAACACTCATCAAGATGAACAAAGGCTGGATTTCCCCAGACTTCTGTTCTCCACCAGCGGACAGCAGCGATACGTAAGCAATACGTAGGCTGCACCCGCGGATGGAAGCTACGTTCTCTCTCACCATCCAAAACGGGGACATTTCTGCTTCATCAATCTGTGTGTAATATTCCTCCTCCTCCTCCTCCTGCTCCTCCTGAAACCTCACGTAATCACGCTGAACGGGCAATTTTTCTTAGGGCCACAAGGCTCACTCAAATAATTTTTCTGAACAATTTTTGTAAGTTTCAATGCGCTTAAAAGCGTTGGAACTTTAACTTGAACCAATTTTTCGTTACACTGGGCTGCCTCCAGGCCTAGTTACCACTTAAGCCACATTAACCAAAGCGATTCACCTGCCATCTTGGTTGGGCATGGCCAATTTTTACTGAGGTACATTAGTACTGTTGGTACACCAAATTTTTGGGGCCCTCACCTACAGTGTAATCATAGCAATTTGTATGTTCTTCGCCTGCACTCATGGTACAGAAAGGTGTGTGGGGTTGGCCTACACTTTAGCTACATAAATGTAACTTGGGCCTTGGCTATACTAAGGCTACTGAAATGGAACTAAGACTGCGCTCCCGCTATACTGCTGCTTCGGAATTGTTACTGGGGCCTGTCTTGAGTGCTACTATTGCTGACATGGAACGAAGACTGCGCTCCCGCTATACTGCTGCTTCGGAATTGTTACTGGGGCCTGTCTTGAGTGCTACTATTGCTGACATGGAACGAAGACTGCGCTCCTCCTATAATGCTGCTAGTGATATGTTAGTGGGGCCTGTCCTAATGCTACGGCTGAAATGTTACGAATTCTGGGCTCTGCCTATACCGCTGCTAATGGTATGTCTCTGGGGTGTGGAAACAGAGGCTTCCCAAAGACATGATGGCGGCGAGGCCATTTCCCACCAACGCGGTTACTGTAAAGGTGCATATAACCACGGACACGTGGAGAGGACACGTAGTGCCTCAAAAACATCCCCCTCCTCCTCCAACAGGGAAAACATTCTTGGCAAATGTCTTTGCATTGGTTCGTCTGGTGGCAGTCCAAGAATTTCACCTTTACCGACACAACAAGAGAGCCCCCACACCATTCCCCCGCCACGGCCCACTTAATCCTGGCCGCATTCCGAAAACCAACAAAATACAACCGTGCTACTAGGTCCGCAGTCACCACCACATTACCACCAACACGGTTACTGTTAAGGTGCATATTACCAGTCTGACTGGGGCATGCAGACACCTTGACAGAATGAATAGTGTGTGGCACATAGGTTCCCCATTGCTATGCCTACGTGTGCAGCTCCTGATGGCGGTGGCACAGGATTCTATTTCTCATTGCTTCTGTACAGCATTGTGGGCTATCGCCCCGCCACTTTTAAAGAGGGCCGCTGCCTAGCCATGCCAACCCTCTGCAGTGTGTGCCTGCGGTTCCTCCTCATGGCAGCCGCACTTCTAAATAGACATGAGTGTGGCGTGGCATGAGGGCAGCTGAAGGCTGCGCAGGGACACTTTGGTGTGCGCTGTGGGGGGGAGGGGGGGCGGTTGGTCAGCATGTAACCCAGGAGAAGTGGCAGCGGAGTGTCATCCAGGCAGTTATTGTGCTTTGTTGTAGCTAGTGTGGTGCTTAGCAAAGGTATGCCATGCTAATGAGGGCTTTTCAGAAGTAAAAGTTGTTGAGAGGGGGGGGGGCACTCTTGCCGGTATTGTGGCTTAATAGTGGGACCTGGGAACTTGAGATGCAGCCCAACATGTAGCCCCTCGCCTGCCCTATCCGTTTCTGTGTCATTCCCATCACTTTCTTGAATTGCCCAGATTTTCACACATGAAAACCTTAGCGAGCATCGGCGAAATTCAAAAATGCTCTGGTCGCCCATTGACTTCAATGGGGTTCGTTGTTCGAAACGAACCCTCGAACATCGCGGGAAGTTCGTTCCGAATAACGAACACCCGAACATTTTGGTGTTCGCTCATCTCTACTTTTAACCCCCCCTTAAGGGCTTATTTACACGAGCGCATATGGGCCGGCTGATATACACTTCCATCTGCACAGGCCCTCCCTCCCCTCCCCCTCACTGGCTCTATGCCTCTCTCCTCCCCTTCAAGCGGTTTGCAATGGGAGTGGGCAGGATGGGGGTGGAGCTAAGCTGCCAACCCCTCTCTCCTCCTTCTCCACAGCTTGCAATGGGAGTGGGCGGGAAAGAGCGGAGCTTAGCTCTTAGCAAACACCAGAGTGGAGGAGAGAGGCAGAGTGCTGGTGAGGGGGAGAGAAGGGGTTGACTGCTCAGATGGAAGTGTATATCGGCTGTGAAAACGCTGGCCAATATAAGTTCGTGTAAATAAGCCCTAAGGATCAAGCTGTTTTGTACCTTAAGCACCAGACACTTTTAGGGAATTTAGCCATGTGCTACCAAAATTATTTCTGCTGCGTTTTTTTTTTTTCCGTGACATATAGGGCTATTTTTTTAATATGTTTTTCTCTGACTTATTTTTCAGTTTTTTAGCTGTATTGGGGTAAAAAACTAAAAAAACTGTTTTTTTTTAAAAAAAAACATTTATAGTTTTTTTTTAATTAATATATTTACACTAAAATAAAGTATAGAAATGGATTTCCGATTTTGTTTTGGACGTTTTGATATATAATATGTATGGTTTTGGATTACAGGGCACTTATAGCAACGGTTTTGGTTGGCGTTGGCTTTGGGTTGTTTTCTTTCTTATGTATATATTGTTGCTTTATTCTGTAATTTTTTTTTTAGTTATGTATGTAATTATTCTTTTTACCAGCCATGTCCCCCATGATGTCATATAAGACATATTGGGGACATTCATGTTTTCTTTTATTTGTCATTTTTCCACTGTAGCTGAGGCATCCATAGGAGCCCCAGTTACAGGAGAAAACATCCCCCCGCAGTGACATTAGTTACTAGCAGAGCTGGTCAGCATCTGCTGGGACCCTGCAACTCTGCTGTAACAGGAAATCCCGGCGGTCATGTGACCGCCGGCACGCGTAGTGGAAGAAACACTTCCACTTTCACTTTTTAGTACATAGCACACATTAAGCACTGTGCACTAAAGAAGGGAGGAGGCAGAAAGGGTTAAAACCCACTTCTCCCTCCTCCTCTGGGTTATCAGTTGTGACTAACAGCTGACAACCTGTCCTGATTCTGATTGATTGCAGAAGCAGGAGGCTTTAGTCCCCACCAGAATTTTACATATGGCTGGGCTTTAAGCCTGGGATTAAGTGCGTAAATTTACAGTGCTTGGCCCTTAATGGGTTAAATCATGGAATGGGTGTATTACCCATGTCCATGTGAAAGGTCCCTGTCAGCGCAAAACGTCCAGTAAAATGCGCAAGAACGCACGCAAAAGCACGTTGTTGATGATGCAAATACGTCACACTAAACTGTGCGGTTTTGCACATATGCCCGCCAGTAGCCACCCTTAGTTTCAATGTTTTTTGTAGAAAATTTCCACAAATAAAGTTCTGGCGTATTATTAAATTATTGCTGTTTTTAAGTACTGTAAATTTTCTTATTTTTTTGATTATAGCATTGTATTCACTCATGTAGAGTACCGGGAAGGGGTAACAAAGGGTATAGAACGTGGGGTCGTCAAGGATCTATATCGATTCTCTAATTTTTATATGGTAGATAAGTAGGACTACTTTCTGGCAGGGTGGTTAGATAGAAGTTACGTAGGCCTGGAGATAGCCAACCTAATCTAAATGTAACATACTGTAGACTTCAGCATGTTGCTCAGCATCCTGTGATGCCCATGTTTTAACAGATTGATTAAAGGGGTTGTCCCGCGCCGAAACGGGTTTTTGGTTTTTTTCAACCCCCCCCCCCCCCCGTTCGGCGCGAGACAACCCCGATGCAGGGGTTAAAAAGGAACACCGGAGAGTGCTTACCTGAATCCCCGCGCTCCGGTGACTTCTTACTTACCTGATGAAGATGGCCGCGGGGATCTTCTCACTCGGTGGACCGCAGGGCTTCTGTGCGGTCCATTGCCGATTCCAGCCTCCTGATTGGCTGGAATCGGCACGTGACGGGGCGGAGCTACACGGAGCTTCACGGAGCCCCATTCAGAAAAGAAGAAGACCCGGACTGCGCAAGCGCGGCTAATTTGGCCATTAGACGGCGAAAATTAGTCGGCTCCATGGGAACGAGGACGCTAGCAACGGAGCAGGTAAGTGAAAAACTTCTTATAACTTCTGTATGGCTCATAATTAATGCACAATGTACATTACAAAGTGCATTAATATGGCCATACAGAAGTGTATAGACCCACTTGCTGCCGCGGGACAACCCCTTTAATTAAGAGAATAAGTGTTTGTTCTCACATGCTAATTCTTAGGCTGGGTTTACAAGAGTGTGTGGTCACAGCATATTACGCCTACGGGTTTTGAATGCTTAATTGTTGCTATAGTGCTGTTAACCCCTTCCAATCCACTGTCTGACGTCTAAAGACATTCTGATCGAAGGCTGTACAGCTCTGATGTTGGAAGATGTCCGACAGGGTATTCTTACTGTAGATTATTGGCCGCTCTGTTGTCGGAGGCCTCTCCAGCTTGTCACCTACCGCAGTACTGGCTCTAGCCCGCAGATGGTGCTATTGTATAATGACAGAAAGAGAAAAACCCCTAGGAAACCCTGAATCAAAAATTGGATTGCAAAGGGTTAAAATTTAGTCTTTTTTTGTGCCATATGAAACAGCTGAGTTTAGGTTTCCAAAAAACTATTCATAAAAATTCCTAAAAGTTTTCATGTTTTTTTTACATCCGAAGTTATACAATTTTCAGTTATGCATATTAGATTCTTTTTCACTGAAATTTTGACTTCAATAGGGATAAATAATAATATAGAAAAACACATTTAAAATGACTATAAAACATTAAAGAGATAGTTCTGTATAACTTATTTTCTTTAAATAAATCTGTCTGTATACCCTTCACTGCCCAATGCTACAGTTTGATAGCTACACTGTACCTTTAAAGCCTAACCTCTTAGTGACCAGTCCATTGCCTTTTTACTTCCTAGCTTGCTGGGCCTTAATCCCTGAGGACGTAAAAATATGTTTCCTGCAGGGAACAAGGCCCTGCAAGCTGAGGATGTGACAGCTCAATGCTTCCGGCTCCTGGAGGTAGCCATCAACCTGGAGATGCCATTCCGGGCTATGGGTCCCCTCCACCAGTCACATGATCGCTGGCTTTTAACGAATGCCAGCGATCATATAAAAGTCAATATAAAGTTAGAAAAAGTTAAAGATTCAGCTGCCCTGATGGATCAGATCCATCAGAGCAGCTGAAAGTACTCACCCGCCTTTTCAGCGATGTTCTACGCTGTCCTGGCCTCCCGGGTCCCAACGATGCCTTCTGCGCATGCGCGCCGGATGTCATACGCCGGGCGAGCGCACAGAAAGCCGCTCGGCCTGGGAAATTTTAAAACTCTCTGGCTCCTGGCTCCCATGTGTAGCCGAGAGCAGAGATATGTCACCAGGAGCTACTGTATGCGGTTACCGGTCACATGATCGCTGCTATCCAATGGATAACAGCAAAATTGGAAATGTTATTTTTTTCTCCTATAAATTGCACTAATTCTGAAAAAAAACTATGGGGTAAAAATACTCACGACCCCTCAGTGAATAAATTAAGGGGTGTAGTTTTTAAAATGAGGTCATTTGTGGGGGTAACTATCATTCTGACACCTATAAGCCTTTGCAATCTTGGCTTGGTGTAGGAAAGGAAAATGTTCCTCAAAATGTTAAAAAAATCAATGTTAAATGTGTACGTCTCTTAAACGGTTAAAAAACAAACTGAAGTTTTTCCAATGTGCGTCCAAAATAAAGTAAAAAGATGGAAATATATATTTTATCAAGAATTTGTACAGTATGTTTGCACATATTTGAGATATTGCAAAAATCACTAAAGGAACCTAATATTAAATATTAAAATTTACTTTTTATTAATTATTAGAGATGAGCGAACGTACTCGGTAAGGGCGATTTCGCAATCGAGCACCGCGATTTTCGAGTACTTCACTACTCGGGTGAAAAGTACTCGGGTGCGCCGGGGGGGCGGGGAGAGGCGTGGAGGCGCAGGGGGTAGCAGCGGGGAACAGGGGGGAGCCCTCTCTCTCTCCCTCTCCCCCCCACTCCCCGCTGCAACCCCCCGCGCCGCCATGGCGACCCCCGAATTTTTTCGCCCGAGTACGGAAGTACTCGAAAATCGCGGTATTCGGGCGGAAAAGGGGCGTGGCTGAGCACGTTCGCTCATCTCTATTAATTATTTCTAAAAGAGTTCACTACTAGAATTATAGACGATACATAAAGATAAAAAAAACACAAATATAATCAAAAAAGGATCAAAAAAGATCTCTTGATTATATTTGTGGTTTTTTTTCATCTTTATGTTTCATCTATAATTCTAGTAGTGAACTCTTTTAGAAATAATTAATAAAAGGTAAATTTTAATATTTAATATTAGGTTCCTTCAGTGATTTTTGAATATATTTTTGGAACTTCTCTGTCTCTGCAGTTGAAAATGTGAAAAAAATGACAATTTTTTCAAAATTTTCCCAATTTTGCCGCTTTTAATAAATATACACACATTTTATCAATCTATTTTTACCACCCAAATGAAGTACAATATGTGTTGACAAACAATGTCAGATTCATTTGGATATGCAAAACGTTTGCGGAGTTATTCTATGTCAAAGTGACACATGTCAGATTTCCAAAATTTAGTCTGGTCATTAAGGCGCAAACAGGCTTGGTCACTAATAGAGATGAGCGAACACCAAAATGTTCGGGTGTTCGTTATTCGTAACGAACTTCCCGTGATGCTCGAGGGTTCGTTTCGAACAACGAACCCCATTGAAGTCAATGGGCGACCGGAACATTTTTGTATTTCGCCGATGCTCGCTAAGGTTTTCATGTGTGAAAATCTGGGCAATTCAGGAAAGTGATGGGAATGACACAGTGACGGATAGGGCAGGCGAGGGGCTACATGGTGGGCTGCATCTCAAGTTCACAGGTCCCACTATTAAGCCACAATAGCGGCAAGAGTGCCCCCCCCCCCACTGTCAGCATAAAGATCGTCCTCCGCTGGCACAGCTGTAACAGCTGTAGCAGAGAAGAACGATGTTTGCCCATTGAATTCAATGGAACCGGCAATACAGCCGACTCCACTGAATGCAATGGGCTGCCGGCGATCGCAGGATGAATGGTCGGAAAGGGGTTAAATATATAACCCCTTTCCTGCAATTAATCCAGAAATGTGTTACACTAAAAATATATACCGGCGTATAAGGCGACGGGGCGTATAAGACGACCCCCCAACTGTCACCTTATACGCCGGTAATACAGTGGAGCAAAGAATAAAAAGCATTACTTACGTTTTTAGATGATCTGCGGCGCTCCTGCAGGCTGTCACTCCCTCCTGGTCCACGGCAGACAAGCTTTCTCCACGAAAGACTTTAAATCCCTGCCTCCAGAAGCACATGTGCCTTCAGCCAATCACAGCCAATGACAATGATGTCATTGAATGGCTGTGATTGGCTGTGTTTCTGGAGGCGGGGATTTCAAGGCTTGAAATCCCCGCCTCCAGAAACACAGCCAATCACAGCCATTCAATGACATCATTGTCATTGGCTGTGATTGGCTGAAGGCACATGTGCTTCTGGAGGCAGGGATTTAAAGTCTTTCGTGGAGAAAGCTTGTCTGCCGTGGACCAGGAGGGAGTGACAGTCTGCAGGAGCGCCGCAGATCATCTAAAAACGTAAGTAATGCTTTTTATTCTTTGCTCCACTGTATTACCGGCGTATAAGGTGACAGTTGGGGGGTCGTCTTATACGCCCCGTCGCCTTATACGCCGGTATATATTTTTAGTGTAACACATTTCTGGATGAATTGCAGGAAAGGGGTTATATATTTAACCCCTTTCCGACCATTCATCCTGCGATCGCCGGCAGCCCATTGCATTCAGTGGAGTCGGCTGTATTGCCGGTTCCATTGAATTCAATGGGCAAACATCGTTCTTCTCTGCTACAGCTGTTACAGCTGTGCCAGAGAAGAAGGATTTGTCTTCTATATGTTCTCAATGGGGTCAGCGCTGCTGCCGCTGGCCCCATTGAGCGCATATAGAATGCATCCATAGCGAGCAGCGGGAGGGGCAGATTTCAATACTCGGGTGACACCTTATCTCCCCAGCCACTCACAGCAGGGGGGTGGTATAGGGCTTAAACGTTGCAGGGGGAAGTTGTAATGCCTTCCC
Source organism: Eleutherodactylus coqui (assembly GCF_035609145.1). Lineage (NCBI taxonomy): Eukaryota > Metazoa > Chordata > Amphibia > Anura > Eleutherodactylidae > Eleutherodactylus > Eleutherodactylus coqui. The sequence continues at coordinate 245,517,135 of NC_089839.1, read as the reverse complement.
TGTCTTTATACTGGCCAAAAAAAAGCGCTAACGTCTCAGGGAAGAAAGTTTAATTTACCAGAACACCGCATGGTGTTCGTTACGAATAACGAACATCCCGAACACCCTAATATTCGCACGAATAGCAAGCTCGGACGAACGCGTTCGCTCATCTCTAGTCACTAAGTAGTTAAATAACCTGTCACGTAATGCTAGGTAAAATAAAAATGAAACATATTTTGACACTCTTGCCATAATTGGAAACTATTAGAGATGAGCGAGCACCAAATGCTCGGGTGCTCGTTACTCGGAACGAACTTTTCTCGATGCTCGAGGGTTCGTTTCGAATAACGAACCCCATTGAAGTCAATGGGCGACCCGAGCATTTTTGTATTTCGCCGATGCTCGCTAAGGTTTCCTTGTGTGAAAATCTGGGCAATTCAAGAAAGTGATGGGAACGACACAGCAATGGACAGGGCAGGCGAGGGGCTACATGTTGGGCTGCATCTCAAGTTCACAGGTCCCACTATTAAGCCACAATAGCGGCAAGAGTGCCCCCCCCCTCCCAAAAACTTTTACTTCTGAAAAGCCCTCATTAGCAATGCATACCTTAGCTAAGCACCACACTACCTCCAACAAAGCACAATCACTGCCTGCATGACACTCCACTGCCACTTCTCCTGGGTTACATGCTGCCCAACCGCCCCCCCTCCCCCCCACAGCGCACACCAAAGTGTCCCTGCGCAGCCTTAAGCTGCCCTCATGCCACACCACCCTCATGTCTATTTAGAAGTGCGTCTGCCATGAGGAGGAACCGCAGGCACACACTGCAGAGGTTGGCACGGCTAGGCAGCGACCCTCTTTAAGAGTGGCGGGGCGATAGCCCACAATGCTGTACAGAAGCAATGAGAAATAGAATCCTGTGCCACCGCCATCAGGAGCTGCACACGTGGGCATAGCAATGGGGAACCTATGTGTCACACACTATTCATTCTGTCAAGGTGTCTCTGCATGCCCCAGTCAGACCGGGCTTTTTAATTCATAGACACAGGCAGGTACAACTCCCTCTTGTGAAGTCCCTGTCGACCGACAGCATGGGTGGCTTCCTGGAACCCACCGGCGGTACATAAAAATATCCCATTGCAGTGCCCAACACAGCTGAGGTAGTAATGTCGTGCTTAATGCAGGTAGGCTTCGGCCCACACTGCATGCCCCAGTCAGACTGGGCTTCTTTACAAGTTGAAACAGATGCATTTATAATTCCCTGTGGACCCACAGCAGGGGTGGGTGCCAGGAAGCCACCGGCGGTACATAGAAATATCCCATTGCATTGCCCAACACAGCTGAGGTAGTAATGGCGTGCTTAATGCAGGTGGGCTTCGGCCCACACTGCATGCCCCAGTCAGACTGGGGTTCTTTTCAAGTGTACAGATGTAGTAAAAACTCCGTGTGCACCTACAGCATGGGTGGGTGCCAGGAAGCCACCGGCGGTACAAAGAAATATCCCATTGCATTGCCCAACACAGCTGAGGTAGTAATGTCGTGCTTAATGCAGGTGGGCTAAAAATTTATTTGATTACACTGTAGGCGAGGGCCCACAAAAATTGCTGTATCAACAGTACTAATGTACCTGAAAAAAATTGGCCATGGCCAACCAAGAGGGCAGGTGAAACCCATTAATCGCTTTGGTTAATGTGGCTTAAGTGGTAACTAGGTCTGGAGGCAGCCCAGTTTAACGAAAAATTGGTTCAAGTTAAAGTTCCAACGCTTTTCAGAGCATTGAAACATCTAAAAATTGTTTCGAAAAATTATGAGTGAGCCTTGTGGCCCTAAGAAAAATTGCCCGTTCAGTGTGATAACGTGAGGTTTCAGGAGGAGGAGCAGGAGGAGGAGGAGGAGGAATATTAGACACAGATTGATGAAGCAGAAATGTCCCCGTTTTGGATGGTGAGAGAGAACGTAGCTTCCATCCGCGGGTGCAGCCTACGTATTGCTTACGTATCGCTGCTGTCTGCTGGTGGAGAAGAGAAGTCTGGGGAAATCCAGGCTTTGTTCATCATGATAAGTGTTAGCCTGTCGGCACTGTCGGTTGACAGGCGGGTACGCTTATCTGTGATGATTCCCCCAGCCGCACTAAACACCCTCTCCGACAAGACGCTAGCCGCAGGACAAGCAAGCGCCTCCAGGGCATACAGCGCGAGTTCAGGCCACGTGTCCAGCTTCGACACCCAGTAGTTGTAGGGGGCAGAGGCGTCACCGAGGATGGTCGTGCGATCGGCTACGTACTCCCTCACCATCCTTTTACAGTGCTCCCGCCGACTCAGCCTTGATTGGGGAGCGGTGACACAGTCTTGCTCGGGAGCCATAAAGCTGGCCAGGCCCTTAAAGACTGTTGCACTGTCTGGGCTGTACATGCTGCTCGATCTACGCACCTCCCCTGCCACATGGCCCTCGGAACTGCGCCTTCTGCCACTAGCGCTGTCGGATGGGAATTTTACCATCAGCTTGTCCGCCAGGGTCCTGTGGTATAGCAACACTCTCGAACCCCTTTCCTCTTCGGGAATGAGACTGGGAAGGTTCTCCTTATAGCGTGGGTCGAGCAGTGTGTACACCCAATAATCCGTAGTGGCCAGAATGCGTTGAATGCGAGGGTCACGAGAAAGGCATCCTAACATGAAGTCAGCCATGTGTGCCAGGGTACCTGTACGCAACACATGGCTGTCCGCACTAGGAAGATCACTTTCAGGATCCTCCTCCTCCTCCTCCTCCTCCTCCTCAGGCCATACACGCTGAAATGATGACAGGCAACCAGCATGGGTACCGTCAGCAGTGGGCCAAGCTGTCTCTTCCCCCTCCTCCTCATCCTCCTCCTCCTCCTCCTCCTGAACGCGCTGAGATATAGACAGGAGGGTGCTCTGACTATCCAGCGACATACTGTCTTCCCCCGGCTCTGTTTCCGAGCGCAAAGCGGCTGCCTTTATGGTTTGCAGGGAACTTCTCAAGATGCATAGCAGAGGAATGGTGACGCTAATGATTGCAGCATCGCCGCTCACCACCTGGGTAGACTGATCAAAGTTTCGAAGGACCTGGCAGATGTCTGCCAACCAGGCCCACTCTTCTGAAAAGAATTGAGAAGGCTGACTCCCACTGCGCCGCCCATGTTGGAGTTGGTATTCCACGATAGCTCTACGCTGCTCATAGAGCCTGGCCAACATGTGGAGCGTAGAGTTCCACCGTGTGGGCACGTCGCACAGCAGTCGGTGCACTGGCAGATTAAAGCGATGTTGCAGGGTGCGCAGGGTGGCAGCGTCCGTGTGGGACTTGCGGAAATGTGCGCAGAGCCGGCGCACCTTTACGAGCAGGTCTGACAAGCGTGGGTAGCTTTTCAGAAAGCGCTGAATCACCAAATTAAAGACGTGGGCCAGGCATGGCACGTGCGTGAGGCTGCCGAGCTGCAGAGCCGCCACCAGGTTACGGCCGTTGTCACACACGACCATGCCCAGTTGGAGGCTCAGCGGTGCAAGCCAACGGTCCGTCTGCTCTGTCAGACCCTGCAGCAGTTCGTGGGCCGTGTGCCTCCTATCTCCTAAGCTGAGTAGTTTCAGCACGGCCTGCTGACGCTTGCCCACCGCTGTGCTGCCACGCCGCGCGACACCGACTGCTGGCGACGTCCTGCTGCTGCTGCTAACACATCTAGATTGCGAGACAGAGGTTGAGGAGGAGGAGGAGGAGGAGGGTGCTTTAGTGGAAGAAGCATACACCGCCGCAGATACCACCACCGAGCTGGGGCCCGCAATTCTGGGGGTGGGTAGGACGTGAGCGGCACAGGGGGAGAGGCAGCGGTGCAAACCGGAGGCGGTGAACGGCCTTCGTCCCACCTTGTGGGGTGCTTGGCCATCATATGTCTGCGCATGCTGGTGGTGGTCAGGCTGTTGGTGGTGGCTCCCCGGCTGATCTTGGCGCGACAAAGGTTGCACACCACTGTTCGTCGGTCCTCAGGCGTCTCTGTGAAAAACTGCCAGACCTTAGAGCACCTCGGCCTCTGCAGGGTGGCATGGCGCGAGGGTGTGCTTTGGGAAACACTTGGTGGATTATTCGGTCTGGCCCTGCCTCTACCCCTGGCCACCGCACTGCCTCTTGCAACCTGCCCTGCTGATGCCCTTGCCTCCCCCTCTGAAGACCTGTCCTGAGTAGGCGTTGCACACCAGGTGGGGTCAGTCACCTCATCGTCCTGCTGCTCTTCCTCCGAATCCTCTGTGCGCTGCTCCCTTGGACTTACTGCCCTTACTACTACCTCACTGCAAGACAACTGTGTCTCATCGTCATCGTCCTCCTCACCCACAGAAAGTTGTTGAGACAGTTGGCGGAAGTCCCCAGCCTCTTCCCCCGGACCCCGGGAACTTTCGAATGGTTGGGCATCAGTGACGATAAACTCCTCTGGTGGGAGAGGAACCGCTGCTGCCCAATCTAAGCAGGGGCCCGAGAACAGTTCCTGGGAGTGTTCCCGCTCCTGAGCAGGTGTCATCGTAGTGGAGTGAGGAGGCTGGGAGGAAGGAGGAGCAGCAGACAGAGGATTCGGATTTGCAGCAGTGGACGGCGCAGAACTGCGGGTTGACGATAGGTTGCTCGAAGCACTTTCTGCCATCCAGGACAGGACCTGCTCACACTGCTCATTTTCTAATAAAGGTCTCCCGCGTGGACCCATTAATTGGGGCGATGAATGTGGGGACGCCAGAAACGTGCCTCTCTCCTAATCGCGCAGCAGTCGGCTGCGACACACCTGGATCAGGAGCTCGGCCTGTGCCCACACCCTCACTTGGCCCTCCGCGTCCTCGGCCACGTCCTCTAGGCTTACCCCTACCCCTCAGCATGCTGTATTACCAGTGATTTGATTTCCCAGGCAGGAAATAAATTGGCGCAAGCCTGCAGGCCAAATATTATGTTTTCGCTTTTTTGCAAACGGAAGACCCCACTGCGTGTATTCAATGAACAAGAAGTTTAATATCTGTGGTGTTGCCCTCAAAAAGTGTCACACAAGTATAGTGTAGCAGAGTTATTAACTCTAGCAGAGCAGGTATTTGCCAGTCAGGAAAGACAATGGCGCTAGGCTGCAGTAAAGCGTAGCTGGTTGCGTCTGATTTTTGTACGTAGTACACGCAGCACACACGTACACGCAGACCTTAGGACTGACACAGGCAGGCCAAATATAATTTCTTTTCCTTTTTAGCTTAGGGAAGCACCCACTGCGTATATTCAATGAACAAGAAGTTTAATATCTGTGGTGTGGCCCTCAAAAAGTGTCACACAACTATAGTGTAGCAGAGTTATTAACTCTAGCAGAGCAGGTATTTGCCAGTCAGGAAAGACAATGGCGCTAGGCTGCAGTAAAGCGTAGCTGGTTGCGTCTGATTTTTGTACGTTGTACACGCAGCACACACGTACACGGAGACCTTAGGACTGACACAGGCAGGCCAAATATAATTTCTTTTCCTTTTTAGCAAAGGGAAGACCCCACTGCGTGTATTCAATGAATAATAAATGTCTTCTGGCCCTGCCTACACAATTCTATCCCTGTAGTATTAATGCCGGGTGCAATGCTCTACACAGCCGGTTTTGAGAAAAAAAAAGAAATATGCAACACTGCTAACAGCAGCCTGGACAGTACTGCACACGGATAGAAGTGGCCCTAGAAAGGACCGTTGGGGTTCTTGAAGCCTACACTAACTCCTAACACTCTCCCTGCCTAACCCCCACTTCTGTCCCTATTGCTGGGCGCAATGCTCTGCAGATCCAATTTTGGACAAAAAAAAAAAAAATTACTGTGCTAACACAGTACTGCACACTAGTAGATGTGGCCCTGAGAAGGGCCGTTGGGGTTCTTGAAGCCTACACTGACTCCTAACGCTCTCCCTACAGCAGCACCAGCAGCAGCACTTTCCCTCAGCTAAGTCACAAGGCATGTGTGGCGAGCCGCGGGAGGGGCCGACTTTTATACTCGGGTGACATCTGATCTTCCCAGCCACTCACTGCAGGGGGGTGGTATAGGGCTTGAACGTCACAGGGGGAAGTTGTCATGCCTTCCCTGTCTTTCAATTGGCCAGAAAAGCACGCAAACGTCTCAGAGAGGAAACTGAAAGTAACCGGAACACCGCGTGGTGCTCGTTACGAGTAACGAGCATCCCGAACACCCTAATATTCGCACGAATATCAAGCTCGGACGAGTACGTTCGCTCATCTCTAGAAACTATCTATCTATCTATTTATCCATCCATCCATCCATAATGTGAAGTCAAACAGCTCATGGCAGCGGAGCTCCATGGGGTGCTATACTGTTGTTATTATACAACGTATCATGTTATTTTAACTTTCATTTAAGAAGTACTCAGCAGATATTAATGTGTTACCAAAAAACTGCTTAGGTGAAAGCATCCAATTTTCATGTCAAAAGATCAAGTGGTTTGCTGAACTGGATATTAATTTTACTTCTAAGCAATTTCAGAGAGGCTTCTTAACAACTAAAGGAAAATGTGCGTTGCAGTGTGACAGCTGCGACCAGGGAGTGCAGCCGGGGTGGCGTCTCTGTGTCAGCCTGGTCCAATGTGACTGCATCTTGGGTGTTTTTGAATACCTCTTTCCTGTTGCTGTAGAGGGTCATTTAGTTGTTGTCTGTCAGAAATCCCTGTGTGTCTTCTGTAGAGATTCCCTTTTAGAGTTACCTGTTGGGAATCCTTCAGTATCTTCCTTGCTTCAATATCTCCTGCAGTGTGTGGACTGATAAGCTGAAAGGGAGGTGTTTCCCCTAGCCCATCTTTCAGTCATAACCGGTCATTATTTTTTCTGACCCAACTCTGACATGAGTGCAGGTTATTTTGCTGTGTGTATGTCTGCTGTTTGGATGTTTGTCTGGTGTTGTCTATGCTTGGTCCAAGTTTTGTCTTGTTTGTTTCACCCATTTCAAGGTGGACAGAATGTGATTGTTCTCAGTAGGAGAAACCAAGTAATCTTGTAGATATGATACCTTTTAATGGCTAACAAAAATACATGATGTTATAGAGAGCTTTCAAATCTCTCAGGGTTCTTCCTCAGGCATAATGAAATAGATCCGAAGAGGCATGCATACATATATACACACATACTTGTGACAAGGCCTAGACATGGACGTGATTAATTTGCACTTATACCACAAAAATACCACAACAGGATGAGTAGAGAAATAAATAAATACTTGAATAGGCCATTGATAAAGATGTGAAGGTTTTAAGGGGTCACCAGGCCAGAGTGTAATCTGTGCTAAAGATTTATTATACTTTCCAGTCACGCATGAATCCCCTTGAAGAATTTAGTCCTCTGTTGAATGTGTCAAAAGTTGTTATAAATTTGTACTCCCAAATTCTTCTATGGCTTTGTAATTTGAAATTTCCTTTTAATATGGTGACTTTCATGTGTTCTATGTTGTTTTAGTGACTAGAAAGGTGCTTGGCCACAGGTAATTCTGTCTTTCTTTCTTTAATTGTGTGGTGATGACATCTCATCTGAGCTTATAGTTTTTATCCCATTTCTCCACTTTAGTCTTGTCTTTTCTGTTTCCTCTGTCTGATAGTGATCGGAAGTCTGAGGTATATGTCCTATCTTAATCCCCTCTGTCCATTGGTGGATGCCCATGTCCGCTTCTCCTCCTACTTATTGCATGATCATTGCACACCTTGCCCTGAGGAGGAGACTAAATTGAGCAGCTATTGAGCATATGCTATGATGCCCCATTCATCTTCAGTGGCACTGCTGGAGATAGCCATGTATTTAGAATCATAGAATAGTAGAGTCAGAAGGAATCTCCAGGGTCATCTGGTTCAACCCCCTGCTCAGTGCAAGATTCACTAAGTTTTCCCAGACAGATATTTGTCCAGCATTTGTTTGAACACTTCCATTGAAGGAGAACTCACCACCTCCCATTGTAACCTGTTCCACTCATTGATCACCCTCACTGCCAGAAATCTTTTTTCTAATATCTAATCTTGTCTCCTCCCTTTCAATTTTATCCCATTGCTTCTAGTCTTTCCTTGTGCAAATGAGAATAGGGCTGATCCCTCTGCACTCTGGCAGCCCTTTAGATAATTGTAGACAGCTATTAAAGGGGTTGTCTCGCGAAATCAAGTGGGGTTATACACTTCTGTATGGCCATATTAATGCACTTTGTAATATACATCGTGCATTAAATATGAGCCAAACAGAAGTTATTCACTTACCTGCTCCGTTGCTAGCGTCCTCGTCTCCATGGTTCTGTGTAAATTCGCTGGCAGCTTGCTTTTTTAGACGCGCTTGCGCAGTCCTGTCTTCTCTCTGCACGAGCCGCTTCAGTGTGCTCGCCGCTACAGCTCTTCTGCGCATGCGCAGACGAGCTGTCACTGCTCGGGAGCGCGCTGGAGCGGCCATTCTGTACCATCCTCTGTTAGAGGAAGGTGCAGAGCCGCCCAGCTATCCCGAGAAGCCGCCCAGCTGTCCCGCCGTCCTGCCGCCCAGGTAAGTGATGGGCCGGGGGGGCTGCCGCTGTGCCGGGGGGGGGCTGTCGCTGTGCCGGGGGGGGGGGGGGGGGGGCTGCCGCTGGGCCGGGGGGGCCTTGGTCTGTTGTCAGGGGTCTAGCGCCGGTTACCTGCTGCCTGGCGGTGGGTGACTGTGTGCCGTGGTCGGCCGCGTTCAATCCAGGGGTCCGGTCGGCGGCTGCGGGGCGTCTGGTTGTCAGGGAGACACAGCTGGTAGCGTCTCGGGAGCGCGCACGCCGGGCTACAGCAAGCGATGGGAAAAGAGTCGGCGGCCATCTTGGGAAAATTTTTATAGGTTGCTGAAACGCTGGAACTGTAAGTACAAACCAGCTAGAAAAGTCATTTACAGGGGGGCTTAGTAATGTATGCTTAATTAGGGGGACTGGGCAAAAAAAAAATTCACTGCTTCCTCGAGACAACCCCTTTAAGTCTCCTCTCAGCCTTCTTTTTTGCAAGCTAAACATTCCCAAATCCTTTAAGCATTCCTCATAGGACATGATTTGCAGACCACTCACCATATTGGTAACTCTTCTCTGAACTTGTTCTAGTTTGTCTATGCCTTTTTTCAAATTGGGGTGCCCAGAACTGGGCACAATATTCCAGATGAGGTCTGACTAAGGAAGAATAGAGGGGGATAATTACCTCACATGATTTTGACTCTATGCTTCTCTTAAAAGAGTCATGATCACTTGTACTATACTATTTCTGTCAGCCTCAATGAACTGAATGGAGCGGCACTACTCATGCTCATCTACCCCTCCATTCAGTCTCCTACTCACTGCAAGCAGTGAAATGAATCCACAATGAGGAGGAAAGGGGAACACAGGACCCTCATTCTTCGGAATGGTGGATGTCTCAGTAGTGAGACTACCATTGATCAGACTTCTATCAATTATCCTGTGGATAAGTGATGAAGGCAATTTTGGGAAGAACCCTTTAATGTTTTCATTAATATATAATATATTTGGAGTGCTCCACACAAGGTCATGCAGTGACGTCATCACGTTTTTACTAAAGCGCACGTTGTGCTCCAAAAAAACACCACTGAATCTGAAATGCATGGTGCGTTTCAACACCCGCTCCACATGACTCAACGTCAATCAAAAAGGAGAAATCTTCTCCCATGAATGACGTCACGGCGCCTGATGCGGACTACGAAAAATGATGTGTATTTTTAATCTATTCTTGGAAAAGTCGTCTCCAAATGCCAGAACGCATGGTATGATTCTTCAAATAGAATTTGTTTTAATGTAATCGAATTTGACTGCATCTAACCCCAGACCCTGAAGCACGGAGAGTCTCTTTTCTTCACCATTACCTGGATCCATACTCAAGGCCCCCCAACTATTCAGAGGGTCTTACTACTCTTAGACGCTTCTCCAGTGAATCTGGATACCGGACGGGGACTACTATAGTGACAAGCTAACCAGGACACTAGGTGTTGGTGGGCCCCCACCCCATGTGGGATTCCCCACTGTGCACCAGGTGAGTGTAAATTTCACTTGATTAATATTCCCCACTTAGATACCTCCTTTATTGGACACCCAAGACGCTGTTCTAAAACTACATTTGTTTTTAGCATCTACCGAATGACCGTAAATGCACTGCTCACAATTTATGAAGGCTTAGAAAGAACATTGAAAGAGACACTCTCTTATATTTGCTTTGTAAGATTACAGGGCCACTGCGAACTGATAGATTGTTTTTCACTGAATTATTCCATCATTCTTTTTTTTTTACTCTTCTAAAACTAAGGGATATTGCGTTTTCACATCCGTAGGGTTATAAACTGCAATGATTGAGCAGTGAGTTGGCTTATCAGCTCTTTTCCCTATTAATAACTTGTGTACATCTAGCAATTACTCACTAGGATAGATTTCAGCACATCTCCTCTAGAGAACTCCTTATGCTCTTATCTTGTACTTGTTCTGCATACACAAATATAGAACCATAATGATTTGTAAATGGGACAATCTGTAAGACTTATTGATAATGTTGATCCTGAATTATCTTTATAGATCAGTAAATCTGCTGGAGCAACAGACAGGTCTTTTCTCTCTAATAAGAGCAACCAAGTACACTAAATTCTCTCTTTTCTCTTCAGCTGCCCCAGGCATGTGTTGAAGACAAATTTATAAGACCTGTCTGTTTTGTTTCATTTGCTTTCCTGGGGAAAATGAATTGCTGAGTTAGGTTGGTTTAGTAGGCATGATTGTTTTTCAGTTCTTAATGTGAAAAAAGTGGAAATTAAACATTAAAAAATTAGGTTGAAAGGAAATATAAGAATCAAGAAAGTCATATGTACTATGTATCTAAGTCTTTGTACCATTTTGAGTTTATCAGTTTGTATTATGGCAGGATATAGTTTAAAAAATGACACCGTTTAGGCTCTGTTTGCAGCTATGTCATAGTTACCATCATAAATCGAAACCATGATGCAGTGTCAGATCCTTCAGATGACAAACATCAAGAGTGCCTTACAGTACCCATTGACTTATAATGGGGTCTATCACAGTTCTATCGTGGTGTCTCTCCTTTTGATGAAAATGATAGTGCTGCATATGTCAATATTGTTCCCTTCAAATATAACTATGTTACTCACTTCTACTAGTTCCTGTGATGGGTCTCCACTGTTGATCAAAACACCTGCTAAGCAATTAGACACTTTTACTGCTCCAATTATGTCTTGCGTCTTTGGCCTCAGCCTTGCTGGATTGACCAAAGGCTCAGTGGCGTTGGGTTTACAAAAATAGCTGGTGCCAGAAGATGACCCTACACTAGGGTGGCCCAAAGAGATATGGCAAAAAATAAAGTGGCAGCTATACAACAAGACACCTTCCCATTTGTTACATCTGCTAATAGTAATGTTAGGGTAAAGTTTTAGCTTTAAATTCCAACTGCAAGATGGTGCTCAAAACTGATGTATATTATGATAGCTGGTGCTTACGTGCAAAATTTCCAGCTATACAGGCTACAGCATTAGTATTAACAATTTGCTTTTGCAAAAGAACCACCACACTTTAAAACATTAAGTATTGACAATGGTATTTGTCCTGACAATCTACACATTTGTGCTGTTCCTACAAAAGTACCTCCAAATATATGAAAATAGTCAGAATTACGACACAAATACTTGTCAGTCAGTGCTTTAAGGGGTTCTGTAAAAAAAAATAAAAAAATCAAACAGCTAGCAACCAATTGTCAGTGAGTATGTATGGGAGTCCTTCTCATGCTCCGACCCTGGTGACGTCATTGCTTCCCCCCATGGTGATGTCATTGAAGATCCTACGACATATATAAAACACTGGCCAACAGAAGAACAACACAGTTAGGGCTATTGGAAGGGGAGGACAAAAATAACAAAATGAGAATACAACTAAGCCATTAATATCTCAGGCACAACTCAGCAGTCCTGACAGAAGACACTGACCTACTGCCACCACAGAGATCTAGTGGGCTGAAGAACCTGTGGTAACATCACTGCTGTTGGAGGAACCAAGCTGTGTTTGTCTTGTGTGGGAATCATGATGGATGTAATAGAGCTATGTGTGTGATGTGTTGGGATCATAATCGATGTAACATGTAGCACAGCTGTGTGGTATGTTGCGCCACCAGAAACACTGCTACTATAATTTCCTAATAATTACTAGTCGAAGTACTAATGACCACTTGTCCGTAAGAGACTGAGTGAGTTACATACTCCGCTTCTGATCACATGACGGTGACAACTTTACAGGTAGAGATGAGCGAGCACCAAAATGCTCGGGTGCACATTGCTTGAGTCGAACTTTCCGTGATGCTTGAGAGTTCGTTTTGAGTGACGAACCCCATTGAAGTCAATGGGCGACTCGAACATTTTTGTATATGACCCATGCTCGCTAAGGTTTTCATTCCTGAAAATCTGGAAAACCTACGAAAGTGATGGAAACGACACAGAAACGGATAGGGCGGCAAGGGGCAACATGCAGGGCTGCATCTCAGGTTCCCAGGTCTCACTATTAAGCCACAATAGTGGCAAGAGTGCCCCCCCCCTTACAATTTTTACTTTGGACAAACCCTCATTAGCAAGGCACACCTTAGCTAAGCACCACACTACCTCCAACCAAGCACAATTACTGCCTGCGGGACACACCGCTGCCTCTTCTCCTGAGTTACATGCTGCCCAACCCCCCCACACGACCCTGCGTCCGCAGTGCACACAAAAGTGTCCCTGCACAGCCTTCAGCTGCCCTCATGCCACACGCTGGCTTCATAGCCACACCACCCTCATGTCTATTTATAAGTGCGTCTGCCATGAGGAGGAACCGGAGGCACACACTGCAGAGGGTTGGCAGGGCCAGGCAGCGACCCTCTTTGAAAGTGTGGGTGATAGCCCACAATGCTGTTGAGAATTGATAATAGATTGATGTGCGATCTTCATTCCAATCCTTTGCCACCTCCGTCAGGAGCTGCAAACGTGGGCATAAGGGGGACTCAGCTGCCAGCCCAGCACTTCTACACATCTGCAGCAATACTCGGTGTGGGAAGTATGTGAGTGGGCCCTGGGTCAGTCTCTGTCCCAGCAAACACCTTGTGTGGCCCAAGGTGCTGCGAGTGACATAGCAATGGGGAATCCATGTGTCCACACACTACTCATTCTGTTTGGGTGTCGGATACCTCATCGACAACGCAAGGGGTAAACCATCTGCACTCTGCATCCTACCCAAGTCTGTCAGTGTTTTGGGGACAGAAAGGTAAAACACCTCTATGGGAAGTCTGTGTGCACCCACGGCATGGGTGGCTCCCAGGAACCCACAGACGGTACATAAAGAAATCCCATTGCAGTGCCCCGGATAGCTGAGGTAACGTGAGAGAAAATAGATGTTGGCTTCGGCCCACACTCAATTCCCTAGTCAGTCAGGGTTTTTTTTAAAGTGCCAGGCAGGTACAACTCTGCTATGGGAAGTCTGTGTGCACCCACAGCATGGGTGGCTAGCAGGAACCCACAGACGGCACATAAAGAAATCCCATTGCAGTGCCCCGGATAGCTGAGGTAACGTAAGAGAAAATACATGTTGGCCTCGGCCCACAATCCATGCCCTAGTCAGTCTGGGTTTTTGGGGGGGCCAGATAGGTAGAACACCGCGATGGGAAGAGTTAGTGCACCCATAGTATACACAGACCCCTGTAATATTCCTGTAGAAAAGGTATAAGCTGACCCCAGTAACATTTCTGTAGTAATAGTATAGACAGACCCCAGTAACATTTCTGTAGTAACAGTATAGACAGACCCCAGTAACATTTCAGTAGTAACAGTATAGACATACCCCAGCAACATTTCTGTAGTAACAGTATAGACAGAGCCGAGTAACATTTCTGTAGTAACAGTACAGGCAGACCCTAGTAACATTTATATAGCAGCAGTATATGCAGACCCCTGTAACGTTTCAGTAGCAGCAGTACAGGCAGAGCCCAGTATTAGTAATATTTCAGTAGTAACAGTATAGACAGACCCCAGTAACATTTCTGTAGTAACTGTATAGGCAGACCCCTGTAACATTTATGTAGCAGAAGCATAGGCAGACCCCAGTACCACTTTTGTAGCAGAACTATACGCAGACCCCTGTAAGATTTCTATAGTAACAGTATTGACAGATCCCAGTAACATTTCTGTAGCAGAAGTATAGGCAGACCCCAGTAACATCCTAGTGGCAGCATTATAGGCAGACCCCAGAAACAAAGAATACAGAAGGCTGCAAACAGGCCTAGCGGCGCAATAGTGAACCACTACAACTCCCACCAGACACACAGTAAATTTCAGACGGGTCAGGGGTTGCCCAACCAAGGAGCTTTTATTGTAATTTTTTTTAAAGAGAATACAGGCTATATAGCGAGTATATGACTTTCCCTCTATCAGTGGCTGTCGTCGCACGCTGTGCGTCAAGTTGACGGCAGACACAGAGCGGTGTAAAAAAATTATGGAATTATTGGCATACAGTTGAAGGCTGACAGCGGTATTGTAACGCAAACTGCAGCCAGAAAAGAATTATATGCAAGGCTGCAAAAAGGCCTAGCTGCGTAATAGTGAACCACTACAACTCCCAGCAGCTGCGCAGTAAAATGCAGATGGTCACAGGTAGCCCTAAGAAGGAGCTTTTTAAAAAAAAATTTTGAAAAAGAATACAGGCTATATAGCATGTATATGACTTTCCCTCTATCACGGGCTGTCGCCGTACACTGTGCCTGAAACTGACGACAGACACAGAGTGGTGTAAAAAATTATGGAATTATTGGCGTACAGTTGGAGGCTGACAGCGGTTATGTAACGCAAACTGCAGCCAGAAAAAAATTATACGCAAGGCTGCAAAAAGGCCTAGCTGGGTAATAGTGATGCACTGCAACTCCCAGCAGCCACCTAGTAAAATGCAGACGGTCACAGGTAGCCCTAAGAAGGACTGTTGGGGTTCTTGTAGACAGGATTCTACACTACCACTGTCCCTGCCTGACCAGTACTGCCCCTATACTCTGTTTAATTGACTGCAGACTGAGAACGCTATAGCCTGCACTGCTCCCAGCAGCCACAACAGTAATGCACATGGTCAGATGTGGCCCTAAGTAGGACCGGACCGTTGGGGTTCTTGAAGACTCTAACACTCTCCTTATAGCACCAGCAGCACCCTCCCTAATCTCTGCCAGCATGTGTCTGAGGCGAGCCGCGGGCTGGACCGCTTTAAGTGCTTGGTGGTCACTTGATCTCACCAGCCACTTACTGCAGGGGGGGTGGGATAGGGCTGGAACGTCACAGGAGGAAGTTGTAATGCCTTCCCTGCATGTCTATTGGCCAGAAAATGGTGCTAAACATGCAGGGAAGGAAATGGAATTGACTCGAGTAACGCGTGGTGCTTGTCTCGAGTAATGAGCATCTCGAACACCCTAATACTCGAACGAGCATCAAGCTCAGACGAGTATGCTCGCTCATCTCTAATTACAGGTCCTTCATCCCAGCCACGATTTCACCTCAGCAAGCAGCTGAATCACAAGAACTCTGACTTTCACCCCTGATCATATGACAGTGAAGTCATCACATGTCCTTCAATATTTTGACCAACTCCAACCATCATCTCAGGTCCTTCAGTGAGTTACATGTGATGATGTAATTCACTATATTGTATTGTAAGTGGCGCATTGTGCCTCCAGAAACACTGATACTATAAATAATACTAATAACCAGGAAGTCTCCTTACCAGATCTTCACCTCACCGATCTTCTCCTGGCTCCTTCAGTCCCTGGGTCACCTCACAGCAAGCTGGCCGTATCCTCTTCTTCCTGTGACAAAGCATACATTGCGATCCTCTTTTCCCTGTGAGGTACAGTTGACTAGCTAGCAGGGAATGCTGATTACTCAGCAGCTTGCTTTAGCGCAACTGTGCATTCACGAAGTCTCGCTGTCACAGTGTTCAGTGACAAGGGGACTCCTCGCAGGTAATACTTACACGGTAGCAGCGGAGAGGTGAGTATATATATATATATATATATATATGTATATATATATTTTTGATTTTTTTTTTTGTCTTTTTTTACACAAACCAGGGATGTTTTTCAGGGAAGGGCTTATATTTCAAGCCCTTCCCTAAAAATCACTGCAGGGGTTGCCGGCAGCCCATTGCTTTCAAAAAAGTTAATGCCCCTTTAAGTTGTTTGATAGTTTCACATTGCACTATTTTGGTCAGTATTTTGTATTAGTATTTGTAAGCCAAATATAGGACTGGAACCTCTGCTGTATTTAAATGGGTGAGAAAATTGCGCGGATTCTGCGTGCTTGCATGACGCATAGAACTTGCGCAATGTATTAACCCATTGTTTCCAGTGGGTTCATCTACACAAGTGTTTTTCCTCGCACACTGAGGTTAACTTCACACGTGTGAGCACGATATGGGGCAGTGAATCCCGACCCCACATCATGCTCCCCACTTTGTGACTTTCCCAAGGATGTGAGGCGTTTTCATGTCAAAACAGCCTCGCATCACTTTGGGGATGAAGGGAACCTCCGTTGCAGCTGTCAGCCATGGCAGAGGTTCTTGGAGCTTCTTGCATTGTTTTCAATGAAAGAAATCACATTGCATCGTGGTGCCATGCAGGAAAACATCACCCATAAAAGAATGAGGTTTATATTTGTGCGAGATTTGCGCATTTTTCTCGCCCATGTAAAGCCGGCTCGATAGTGTGGAAGAAGGTTCTGTTCGCACGAGCACATTCGGCGTGACATTAGTGGTGCATGAAAATATCATGGTTATAGTGCTGTAAAAGAAGCCCGTTTACACGATCCGAGGTGCTTGCTGGATGCTTTCAAGGCTCCCATAGGAGCCCATGGAAGGCACGCAGCAAAAGATAAGACATGTCCTATCTCTGCACGCACCTCGGAGCCGAAATGCGAGTTTGCACTCACATGTCCTGTCTTTTGCAGATGCGAGCGATTCACGCATCTAAAATTCCTTCGTGTGAACACTTCTATAGGAAACTGTTGGTCCTATTTACGTAGTGTCTCAGACTTTAGGGCCACTCAGCACTATTATTACCTCCTGTGGTGTGTGTAAATGTATTCGTGATTGCCTGTCTGTCTTGTGTAATGGACGAGACAGGTGGTGGTTTTGTGTATTGTGTAGAGTCACTGTTATATCAAATGTGTGGTACTGTCCCTGTCTAAGGGCTAATGCCCACGGACGGATTATCACTGTGGAATTCACAGCCAGACGCCTGCCGCGAATTCCGCAACAATGACCGTCCATAGACATTCTGTGTTAAACGATTTTCCCCTGCCCATGAGTGCAAATCAACTGTGATTTTCCACTCGCGGGGGAGAATCGCTGCATGTTCTATTCTGTGCGGAAAATCGCAATGACTGCTTCCAATGTAGTAAATGGAAGCCACCTGTTCCGTGATATTCCGTGCAGGGAGCACTGCGGAAATACAGCGAGAATCTGTGTCACACCCCAGCGGCGGCACGTCATGCGGTGCAATGCGCATGCGCACCGGCTCGCCGACCGAGACACTCATGGCAAATCTGGGTCTCTGGGGCGCCGGGTCTGATTCTGCTGCGAGATTTCACAATCGGTATCCAACCCAGCCATGGGCATTAGCCCTGAATTGTATATGTCTGTATGTGAGACACCTATACCTCATGTGTCTTGTGAATCACCTCCAAAAGCAATCCTGGGATTGGGTAGAAGGGTTCACCCAGAATCCCCCAGGGTTAGCTGGAAGGGAGGTTATAAATGCCAGGGGTGTAGTTAGTCAGATGAGAAAGAGAGTCAGTACGAGAAAAGAATGAGAAAGGAAAAAAAAGTAAAAGATTGAGCCTAGTCTAAAGCCTAGACTAAGAAAAGTGGACAGAGAAGGAAAGCCCCGGGAACAAAGAGTGTATTTCAACCCCACTGGAAGAAGCATTCCCAGTCTGGGCAAGACCTCACGGATCCCAGGAGTAATAGAAAGCGGCTATTGTCAACCATGAGTAAACTACCTCTGAGCAAGCTGAAGGATAATGTCCATGGGAGTGCTTGCTAGTTTCCTTCCATTCTGCCACAAATAACGTCCTCAGGATAGCAAAAGAGAAAAGTTTGTCTGTTGTGATTGAAATGTTATGGACTTTGTTGAAGAATTGAGTAAACCTTATATCCTTGGTTTACCATATCATCTCTGACTTGGACTATTTCTATAATCGTCATCAGTATATTTGATTTAAAGGATATTGGCGTCACGATTTCTTGTATATGTCTATTTGTAACCGGCTAGTAGATGAGCCAGGCCACAGCCAACCTACGGAGTGGAGCAGCAGAGCCACCCCTAACAGCCATTTTTTTACCCCGCTGTCTCCCTCACCCAGGGAGGTCTGTGCC
Source organism: Eleutherodactylus coqui (assembly GCF_035609145.1). Taxonomy (NCBI): domain Eukaryota; kingdom Metazoa; phylum Chordata; class Amphibia; order Anura; family Eleutherodactylidae; genus Eleutherodactylus; species Eleutherodactylus coqui. The sequence continues at coordinate 245,498,747 of NC_089839.1, read as the reverse complement.
CGGTTACCGCACTTAGACGCAATGTTTTTACTCATCGATAATGCGTGCACAATGAGCCCCTGCAGCATTTTACACATATTGCAGCCATACGCTCTGCCGACAGAGAGATGACAGAGACTGCATATGGCACTGGGCATGCCTACATATTGAAAACACACGGACATGTGCAGTGTGATTTTTTCCCTTTTAATTTCCAATGTATCGCGTATGGACAGCATATTATACGCAGTCTATACAAGTGTATAGGGCTCGCACTACTTACGTATGCAGAGAAATAGAGCATACAGCAACTTATTTCTCTTGCGTATGGATACGCAGTGTCCACACGCCGGTGTGCATGGCTCAATTAAAATCCATTGACTTCCATTGACTCCATTCACCGCGTATCATGAGTCCATGCAACGCACGTAATAAGTGGTGAAAATATGGTCGTGGACATGAGCCCAAAGGGTATGCTCTGCTCAACTGAGAAGTTCCAGCTCACTGGGTAAATGATTTGGGCTTACTTATTTGGTAGATGGGAGTGATGTATAAGTAGTTAGATTTTTTTTACTGTGAAAAAATAGTTTTCATAATGAAAAAGTGCGAGACATACTAAGAAAGAGAAAATTAAAAAATAGAGGGTGTAGTGACATGTTTCTGTTAGCTTAAGGTACAATGCATCAATTACTGAAGGTTTGAGCAACATTTCCACAGATTACACTTGTCCTGCATAATGTGGCCAAATTAAGATGCAGACAGAGTTTTTAGACCAAGTGCAACTGGTGATTTTGCCATTAATTATTTCAGTTAGCTTAATGTGAAATCATTTTCAGCCTGGCTTATAGCAACTAAATCACAAATTCAAACAGGTAGCCTTTAGCACATTTCTGTAAGTGAAAATTAGAAAAAATACATTTCCATATTTTAAATAAACAAGTAACAGTTATGCTGGATTTCATGTTTTTTTTCTTTTTTTTTAATCCTAGACACAAATACGACCCATTCTGTGCTAAAAACAACAAATAATCATTCCAACATCCAACTATGAAAAAACGGAACACCCAGACCGGCAATATGACATTAGCAACAAAAGGGCCTCAAATTGCGCAGTTTAGGTCTAAGAGCATTTATAAGCCAAGTCGATTATCCTGAAGCCTTATTAAAATACTCATAATCTGTATTCAAGAGTCCATATTCCAGATATAACAAAAGGTTTATTGTATGCACACTTTAGTTTTATGCCATATTTTTAGTATTTAAGTAGAGATGAGCGAGCGTACTCATCCGAGCTTGATGCTCGTTCGAGTATTAGGGTACTCGAGATGCTTGTTACTCGAGACGAGCACCACGTGGTGTTCGAGTCACTTCCATTTTCTTCCCAGAAAAGTTTGTGCCATTTTTTGGCCAATAGAAACACAGGGAAGGCATCACAACTTCCTCCTGTGAAGTTCCAGCCCTATCCCACCCCCCTGCAGTGAGTGGCTGGGGAGATCAGATGACACCCGAGTATATAAACTGGGCCCGCCTGCGGCTCGCCACAGATGCACGCTGAGAGACATTAGGAAGAGTGCCGTCCTGCTGTAGTTGCTATAGGGAGAGTGTTAGGCTGTTATCTTCATCTTCAAGAACCCCAACGGTCCTTCTTAGGGCCACATCTGACCGTGTGCAGTACCGTTGAGGCTGCTTTTAGCAGTTTTGCACATTTTTTTTTTTGTATATCAGGCGTGCAGAGCATAGCGTCCTCAGTCTGCAGTCATTTTACTGAGTATAGGGGCAGTACTGGTGAGGCAGGGACAGTGGTACAGGGAAAGAGATATACTGTCTATATAGACAGTGGGCTTTTTCAAAAAAATTGGAAAGAAAAAGCTTTGGGCTGCCTGTGACCGTGTTCAGTTTACTGCGTGTCTGCTGGGGGTAGTAGTCGCACATTATTATCCAGGCTTGCACATAATTTTTTCTGGCTGCACTGTGCTTTCAATAACCACAGTCATCCTCCAACAGGGAAATCCATATACAGGCTATATAGGCAGTGGGCTTTATCCCAAAAATTGGAAAAAAATACTATATTTGGGCTGCCTGTGACCGTCTTCAGTTTACTGCGTGTCTGCTGGGGGTAGTAGTCGCTCATTATTACCCAGCTAAGCCTGTGACCGTCTACAGTTTACTGCGTGTCTGCTGGGGGTAGTAGTCGCTCATTAATACCCTAGACTGCTACTACTACTGAAATGGAACTAATACTGTGCTCCCCCTATACTGCTGCTTTGGAATTGTTACTGGGGCCTGTCTTGACTGCTACTATTACTGAAATGGAACTAATACTGTGCTCCCCCTATACTGCTGCTAGTGATATGTTACAGGGGCCTGTCTAGACTGCTACTACTACTGAAATGGAACTAATACTGTGCTCCCCCTATGCTGCTGCTTTGGAATTGTTACTGGGACTTGTCTTGACTGCTACTATTACTGAAATGGGCGGTTGGGCAGCATGTTACCCAGGAGAAGTGGCAGCAGAGTGTCATGCAGGCAGTGATTGTGCTTTGTTGGAGGTAGTGTGGTGCTTAGCTAAGGTATGCCATGCTAATGAGGGTTTTTCAGAAGTAAAAATTGTTGCGGGGGGCACTCTTGCCGCTATTGTGGCTTAATAGTGGGACCTGGGAACTTGAGATGCAGCCCAACATGTAGCCCCTCGCCTGCCCTATCCGTTTCTGTGTCGTTCCCATCACTTTCTTGAATTTCCCAGATTTTCACAAATGAAAACCTTAGCGGAGCATAGGTCCCATACAAAAATGCTCGGGTCGCCCATTGACTTCAATGGGGTTCGTTACTCGAAACGAACCCTCGAGCATTGCGGGAAGTTCGACTCGAGTAATGAGCACCCGAGCATTTTGGTGCTCTCTCATCTCTATATTTAAGATATTAATTTTTTTCTGCAGGGGAAATATATTGTTCTAGTTTTATAGCACAAAGTCCTATTGAAGTTGTGTACCCCTTTCTGTTACAGACATTTTTATATAACAAATGAAAAGCTCCCCATATAGGAACAGAAGGTGTCCCCGGTCTCTGAAACCACCATTGACACTGTAATGGCTATTGACTGTGAGATGTAAGGAGTTAAACAACTATGACAGTTATGACTGGAGCCATAAAAAGTGCAGTAGCAGGTTTAAGGAAAGGTGACCAGATGTGTTGGGACCCTGTGTCCCGCTTTCCTCTAGGACCCCAGCGGGACAGCCATTTGTCCTGCTTTTGGGACATCTGATCACCATGAAAGTGATTACTAGCTGAGGTGCGACAGCTCCCTGGCTGGTAACCACTTTGTGGTGCTGCAGCCGAATGCACACACTGACGGCAGTGTGTGCATCTGGGATCCTCCTCCCCTCACCTCTTCTCCTTAGTTCCACAGGAAAAGAGGAGAAGGGAGGAGGTGCTATTGCGGGCGCACTCATTTCCGCCCGCAGCAGTGGTGAGAAGAGGAGCAGCGGTGCTCTGAAGACCAGGAGGAGGGTAAGTATTTGGGTTTCAGGGAGGCTCTGTTAGTACTCTATCTATCTATCTATCTATCTATCTATCTATCTATTTCATATATATCCCTTTCATATCCATCTATATTATATCTCTCTATCTATTTCATATCTATCTATCTCATATCTATCTATCTATCTATCTATCTATCTATCTATCTATCTATCTCATATCTATCTATCTATCTATCTCATATCTATCTATCTATCTATCTCATATCTATCTATCTATCTATCTATCTATCTATTTCATATATATCCCTTTCATATCCATCTATATTATATCTCTCTATCTATTTCATATCTATCTATCTATCTATCTATCTCATATCTATCTATCTATCTATCTCATATCTATCTATCTATCTATCTATCTCATATCTATCTATCTATCTATCTATCTATCTATCTATCTATCTATCTATCTATCTATCTATCTATCTATCTATCTATCTATCTATCTATCTATCATGTATATGAAAGACACAGAGAAAGAGACTAGATATAGATATGTACCCTAATATGTATGTATATGCATTATCTCTGTCAATCTTTTATTCCTTCATCTCCATAGGATCTATTATGTTACACATACGATATTTATTCTCACAAGGAAACTTTGTCCTCATGAATTTCAAAGTAACTGCATTATTTTCGGAAAGAAACTTCACTTTTTTTAGAAGTTTGTTCAAAGAAACCTAGGAATCAATAGTAAGGGACTTTCTTCCGAAGACAAAAGTAACCTCATCTTGGCGGCTGCAGATTCTGCCAGCGCGGGATGGCTCAGACCAAGCTTCACTTTGAAGTCAAGGTTACCTTCCAGAGCCGAACACTGTGCAAATTCCTGGTAGAACGGTGATTCATTTCCATGGCTCTGATGTTCCAGAGGGTTATTTTGCCATGAAAGAAAGGAGATTCAGTGACGGCGTGCTGTGAGTGAGGGGGGAGCAGCTCTGCTTACTTCCTACACACATTAAACTGAATCATGCAACAAAATAACTCTCCACCACTATGAAAGTGAAGGTGCTTGGGGATCATTCAATATAGCACTAATATTGTCTCTTAAATTATAGGATTGAAAATTAATAAAATGTGTTTATTTCAGCCAACTGGATAACATTCATTTACAGACGATTAACAAAAAAGCAAAAATTGAAAGAATCACACATTTAAACCAGATATAGGTCAGTTTCAGGAACACACAAGAGCAGCCAGGTATAGTAAGTACTGCAGCTGACCTTATGTCCCTGTAGAGGTAATTTGTTCCCATTGAAACCAATGACCTGTCCATGTAATGTATGGAGATGTTGGATCCTCTAGAGCTGGAGGCACTCTTTGTAGCTGTTTTACACTGTAGCTAAAGCTCTGCTTATATTTGCTTTGTGGCTTTCGTTTATAACGGAAGCCTCAATGTGGTGCCTGATCTGTTCTACAACAGATATTAAAGGCACTGATGAGCCCTACTGACTTACAATGGAGTCCATCAGGGCTCTGTTGTGCAGTCTATGCTTTTGACCTCAAGAATAGCACTTAATGCTGCACTATTCTTGCATTAAATGTGGCAGAACTGATAAAAGAAGCCCAACAGGAAGCCTCCAATGCAAATGTGATCAGAGCCTGCAATAACAGATGAGTGAGACTCTTCAATGACCCGGAGACGCAAGGTCTCTGGCACAAACCATCTGCCCTCTTGCACCCTTGAGGGAGCGTCCTGCTGACAACTCCATAGACGAGGAACAAGATCAGATTCTACAGCTGCCACCACCACCCCAGGTGCCAAGATATTCTCGGGAGCCACTGTCTCACTTTCCGGCGAACCAAAACTCCGTAAGAGGGCGTCTGCCTTCACATTCATTTCCCCTGGAATATATATGGAATGACGAAGTTAAATCTGGCGAAAAACAACGCCCACCTGGCTTGACGAGCTGTGAGTCTCTTAGCATTGGTGAGATATACCAAGTTTTTATGATAAGTATAAACGGTAATGGGATGCCTTACCCCATCAAGATGGTGATGCCACTCTTCTAGAGCCCACTTAATCGCAAATAACTCACGATTACCCATGTTGTAGTTACGTTCTGCTGAACTGAACTTTCACAAGAAGAATGCACATGGGCTATACCCAGATCTCCCGCTGATTTCCTGAGACAGTACAGCCCCCTCCCCTACCTCAGTTGCAGAACGGTCGCCGTGTGTCAGGCTGTGCTAGTACCAGGGCAGCAGTAAATGCCCTCTTGAGATGACTAAAAGCCTCTAGGGCCTCTGGCGACCATCTTACCAAGTCGACCTCCTTCTTGGTCAGATCGGTCAGGGGCTACGCAATAACGGAATAATTCTTAATGAATTTACGGTAAAAATTTGCGAAATCTAAAAACCGCTGGAGAGCTTTCAGGTTATCTCGTCTGAACCATTGGGAGGTTGCTGCCACTTTATCAGACTCCATCTGAATCTCCATGGGTAAAATCACATAACCCAGGAAAGACACTTGTTTAGTGCCAAAATTGCATTTCTCCAACTTGACAAAAAGTTGGTACTCACGCAAACGGGTCAGAACCAGCCTCAGGTGCCGCACATGAAAATCCCAGTCTGGGGAGTACACCAGAATGTCATCGAGATATATGACCAAGAATACCCGCAGGAAGTCGTGGAAGACCGCATTCATAAATCCCTGAAACACAGCGGGGGCATTGCAAAGTCCGAAGGGCACGACCAGACATTCAAACTATCCTAACGGAGTGTTGAAGGCGGTCTTCCACTCATCTCCCTCTCGGATGCGAATTAAATTGTAAGCCCCTCTTAAGTCTAATTTGGAAAACCAGTGGGCCCCTACCACCTGATTCAATAAGTCAGGAATCAGGGGCAAGGAGCACTGGTTCTTCACTGTAATTTTATTCAAAGCCCGATAATCCACACAAGGCCTCAAAGTCCCATCCTTCTTCTCTACAAAAAAGAGACCGGCCCGGAAGGGGGCCTGGACGGCCTGATATGTTGTTTGGCCAGAGACTCTGAGATATAGGACTTAAGGGCTTCGTTCTCATGCCAAGACAAATTGAAAATGGCTCCCTTAGGGATGGGACTGTCGGGGATCAAATCAATGCCACAGTCCCACTCCCTATGGGGAGGCAAAGTCTCAGACAGGTTCTTGGACAATACATCATAAAAATCAGACAAATACTCCGGAATAAGTACGGCATCTGCTGAACATATAGGTATAGCAGTTAAGTGACTATGACAGGACAACCACCAATGTGTCAATTCCCGAGTGGACCAATCAAATCAGGGATTGTACAGTGCCAACCAGGGCATACCAAGCACTATATCAACAGACATCCTTTCCATTACGAGGAACGACAGATTCTCTGAATGGAGAACACCCACAGTGAACTGTAAAATGGGAGTCCTACATTGTACAACACCTACAGACAGAGGGGTAGAATAAATACTAGTGAAGCATATGGGGATTTTTAACATTGAGAATTCAGTTATCAGAGGTCTGACAAAATTTAAATTAATCAAAAATGGCAGCAGCATCCAAATGAATAAATGCTTGACCGGACCAAGTAAAATTCTGGAAGCCAATCTGGCAAGGCACCAACAACTTAGGGAGTACCTGTGATCCTAGGCGACCCTCCCGACAGTCGCCTAGGATCTGAAGTTCTTCCGTCGGTTCAGCCTGATGTTGCATCCGCTTCTGAGGGCAGGTCGCTACCCAATATCTGGCTTTCCCACAACAGAGACAGAGATGCTGAGCCATCCGGAACTGTCGCCATTCCTCGGGACTTAGCTGGTCCACTTCTATAGGCTCGGCACCAGAAGGTGGCATGGGAGAAGTGGGAGCAGGTCTGCTGGATTCCTTAGCTTTGTGGGCCTGATGTTCCTCTTTTCTGGACCTCAGCCTCCTGTCAGCTTTGACTGCCAATTCCATCGCATCATTGAGTGTTACGGGTGTGGGATGGGAAATGAGCAGATCCTTTGCAGCGTCAGACAGCCCCAACAAAAACACGTCTCTAAGGATGCCATCATTCCAAGAGGTTTCACCTGCATACTGTCTAAATTTAGAGCAATAGTCCTCTACCCACTGCTGCCCCTGACGTAGGGACATGAGATGAGAGATCGCCAACCCTGCATGGTCCGGCTCATCGAAAATACCTCCAAGTACCTGAAAAAATAAATCAACTGACTGCAGGCAAACCGAACTCTTGGGTAAGGAGTAGGCCCATGTCTGGGAGGAACCCCGAAGTAAGGACATAATGAATCCCACTTTCTGGGACTCTGAGCTGGGTGAGCGAGGCCGCATCTGAAAGTACAATCTACATGCATGCTAGAAAACAAAAAACTTGCTCCTCTCCTCTGAAAACACCTCAGGAAGAGGATACTTGGGGTCAGGAATAGAAAGGTCAGCAAAAACATGCACAAACTCCCGCTGCTCCTGGGCCATCATACAATCAGACAGGTCCTGGATCACGCCCACTAAACCCTGCAACCAACTTACGAGGGTACTCATGGCCTCCATTGGAGAGCAAAAAAAATACAAAACCCGCTGGGCAATTTTAAGGGCCAGTTATTATGTTACAGTATACTGCAATTGATACGCCAGCCCTGGTTGCCCTGATCTCAGCCGCAACCCCTGTCCCTGCCTACTTGCCTCCATTCTTGGCTAACCCCAGGCGGGCAAATGGGCGGCGGTCCCTACTCTTGCTAGGGACTGAGAAGGGACGCTGGCGTACCTGATGGAAAGGGCAGAATAACGACAGAAAAGGCAGATGTAATAAACCAACACGAAAATACAAAGCAGACCTGAGGCAGATGGAATAACCTAGCAGAAATAGCAAACAAGCTGACAAGAGCAGGAGACCGACAAATGCAGACTAGCTAGCTAGCTCACTGAGGGAAACCAATAACTGGCAGTGATTGCAAGTTACTGCCAGACTTATAAACAAAAGCTTCCGCCCAGGGGCGGAGAAGCCAACTCCCAACAGACAATATAAAAAGAAAGCTACTGCAAGGCAGCTGCACTCACCAATGAGCGCGTGCATGGCGAGCCACCAGCACACCGCCGGCCAGGCACCCGTGCCCCCGGCAGCCAGACCAAAAGCCGGGGGGACGTGCCCCAACCGCGGGACCCAGCACCCCGCTGTCCCTGGGGGAGCCGCAACCGCCGCATGGTAACATTATGGTTCTTTAGTGATAATAGCAGAGTTCTTGAGCAGATGTTCCACCTGTATCAGCCTAATATATCTTTAAAGGGTTATCTAAAAAAGACAGCACCTGTCTAAATGGCTTAGTAGGACATATGGATGCTGTGGGGGCATTGAAGGTAAAATGCGTGACAGCCATAAATTGTGCCTGCAGCACTTAAATACGCCAGATTAAAAAATTAGATATCCCAGATTAAATTAATATTTGATATATTTATTTTATCTCAAAAAATATTGTAGTGCCTACTTTAGGACTCATTCATAGTGCCATTTTGTTTCGTTTCCATCATGGAAATAATAAAATGGAATGCAAAATCCGTCCAATGGTGGAACTAATTAATGCAGGACATACCCCATTTACTATACTGGGGAGCGTATGGCTTCTGTCATGCCCTCCGGCAGTCTCCCAGAGAAAACAACCCAACATGTTGCGGTATTTCATCTGAGATTTTAAGTGTAATCTATACTAAAGACCCCAAACGGAAGATCTGCAGATGTGAATGAGCCTTTATCTGTACACAACCATTGTACTGGAGCAGCAGAGATAGTTGGCACTTGTGAAAACAACCATAATTTATATAGCTAAAGAAAATTTGAACAATGGCCAAATGAGTGTCATAACGTGGTCTGGTTAACAATTACATCAGGAGATACTAAACTAAATGTGGCAGTAAGGAAAATCTTTAGAAAGAGAGAAGTAAAAGACTTCTGGGCTATTGGGTGTATTTGACCAAGAAAAAGAGTATATCTATATATCGAAGTAGACTTTCTTCACAAGGGAGACCTAGGGTCCAGCATGTCTCGTCTAAATCCAGGCACGTGTATATATTTTCAATAAGTGAGAGGGATATCTTCTGATAATTTATTCCATATAATGATTTTTAAAACAACAAACAGAGAACACAGAACATAAAAATGGGAGGCAACACATTTCGAAGGTCAGAGGATGCCTTCTTTTTCAAGCAATTAACACATGCCTAATGAATTGGTTTATAAAGTAATTTGAGGAAAAAAAGAGTCATGATTGGCTGACAGTACTTTAGGACTGTTAAGCTTATTATAACAAAAGGTAATTATAATAAAAGGTAGATAAAGCCAACTTACAGGGGGTGAGGGTGCAGCTGCGGCCACCATTAGGGGGTTGGCCCAGTGATTCTGGTAGAAAATGACACGTGAGAGTTGCCTGGAGGGGAAGTAGTTTCTGGTACTTCGTTGACATCAGTAGTTACGTGTGCGAGAGCGCCACTACATTTGTATGTTCTGTGTTTCTTTTTCTAAAAACAATTATATGGAATAAATTATCAGAGGATATTCCTCTTACTTATTGAAGTTATATACGTGTGCCTGGATTTAGAGGAGACCTTTTGGACCCTAGGTCTCCTCTGTGAAGTAAGACTTCTTTGCTATATATATATATTAGAGATGAGCGAGCACCAAAATGCTCGGGTGCTCGTTACTCGGGACGAAATTTTCCGCGATGCTCGAGGGTTCGTTTCGAATAACGAACCCCATTGAAGTCAATGGGCGACCCGAGCATTTTTGTATATCACCAATGCTCGCTAAGGTTTCCATTTGTGAAAATCTGGGCAATTCAAGAAAGTGATGGGAACGACACAGAAACGGATAGGGCAGGCGAGGGGCTACATGTTGGGCTGCATCTCAAGTTCCCAGGTCCCATTATTAAGCCACAATAGCGGCAAGAGTGCCCCCCCCCAACAATTTTTACTTCTGAAAAGCCCTCATCAGCAATGCATACCTTAGCTAAGCACCACACTACCTCCAACAAAGCACAATCACTGCCTGCATGACACTCCGCTGCCACTTCTCCTGGGTTACATGCTGCCCAACCCCCCCCCCCTCTGCACGACCCAGTGTCCGCAGCGCACACCAAATTGTACCTGCGCAGTCTTCAGCTGCACTCATGCCACACCACCCTCATGTCTATTTATAAGTGCGTCTGCCATGAGGAGGAACCGCAGGCACACACTGCAGAGGGTTGGCACGGCTAGGCAGCGACCCTCTTTAAAAGGGGCGGGGCGATAGCCCACAATGCTATACAGAAGCAATGAGAAATCCAATCCTGTGCCACCTCCATCTGGAGCTGCACACATGGGCATAGCAATGGGGAACCTATGTGCCACACATTATTCATTCTGTCAAGGTGTCTGCATGCCCCAGTCAGACCACGTTTTTTTTATAAATAGTCACAGGCAGGTACAACTCCGCAATGGGAATTCCGTGTGCACCCACAGCATGGGTGGCTCCCTGGAACCCACCGGCTGTACATAAATGTATCCCATTGCAGTGCCCTGGACAGCAGAGCTAACGTCAGATTAAATGCAGGTGGGCTTCGGCCCACAATTCATGCCCCAGTCAGACTGGGGTTCTTTATAAGTAGACACATGCAGTTACAACTCCCTGTGGACCCACAGCATGGGTGGGTGCCAGGAAGCCACCGGTGGTACATAAATATATCCCATTGCATTGCCCATCACAGCTGAGGTAATGTCATGTTAAATGCAGGTGGGCTTCGGCCCACACTGCATGCCCCAGTCAGACTGGGGTTCTTTATAAGTGGACACATGCAGTTACAACTCCGTGTGGACCGACAGCATGGGTGGCTCCCAGGAAGCCACCGGCGGTACATAAATATATCCCATTGCAGTGCCCAGCACAGCTTATGTAACGTCAGCTTTAATGCAGGTGGGCAAAAAATTAATTGGATTACACTGTAGGCGAGGGCCCCAAAAAATTGGTGTACCAACAGTACTAATGTACGTCAGAAAAATTGCCCATGCCCAACCAAGAGGGCAGGTGAAACCCATTAATCGCTTTGGTTAATGTGGCTTAATTTGTAACTAGGCCTGGAGGCAGCCCAGTTAAAATAAAAATTGGTTCAGGTGCAAGTTTCAACGCTTTAATGAGCATTGAAACGTATAAAAATTGTTTACAAAAATTATATGACTGAGCCTTGTGGGCCTAAGAAAAATTGCCCGTTCGGCGTGATTATGTGAGGTTTCAGGAGGAGGAGCAGGAGGACGATGAATATAATACACAGATTGATGAAGCTAAAAGGTCCCCGTTTTTGATGGTGATAGAGAACGATGCTTCCATCCGCGGGTGCAGCCTACGTATTGTTTAGGTATCGCTGCTGTCCACTGGTGGAGAAGAAAAGTCTGGGGAAATCCAGGCTTTGTTCATCTTTATGAGTGTAAGCCTGTCGGCACTGTCGGTTGACAGGCGGTTACGCTTATCCGTGATGATTCCCCCAGCCGCACTAAACACCCTCTCTGACAAGACGCTAGCCGCAGGACAAGCAAGTACCTCCAGGGCATAGAGCGCGAGTTCAGGCAACGTGTCCAGCTTCGACACCCAGTAGTTGTAGGGGGCAGAGGCGTCACGGAGGACAGTCTTGCGATCGGCTACGTACTCCCTCACCATCCTTTTACAGTGCTCCCGCCGACTCAGCCTTGACTGGGAAGCGGTGACACAGTCTTGCTGGGGAGCCAGAAAGCGGTCAAAGGCCTTAGAGAGTGTTCCCCTGCCTGTGCTGTACACGCTGCCTGATCTCCGCACCTCCCCTGCTACCTGGCCCTCGGAACTGCGCCTTCTGCCACTAGCGCTGTCGGATGGGAATTTTACCATCAGCTTGTCCGCCAGGGTCCTGTGGTATAGCATCACTCTCGAACCCCTTTCCTCTTCGGGTATGAGAGTGGAAAGGTTCTTCTTATACCGTGTGTCGAGCAGTGTGTACACCCAGTAATCCGTAGTGGCCAGAATGCGTGTAACGCGAGGGTCACGAGAAAGGCATCCTAACATGAAGTCAGCCATGTGTGCCAGGGTACCTGTACGCAACACATGGCTGTCCTCACTAGGAAGATCACTTTCAGGATCCTCCTCCTCCTCAGGCCATACACGCTGAAAGGATGACAGGCAAGCAGCATGGGTACCCTCAGCAGTGGGCCAAGCTGTCTCTTCCCCCTCCTCCTCATGCTCCTCCACCTCCTCCTCCTCAATGCGCTGAGATATAGACAGGAGGGTGCTCTGACTATCCAGCGACATACTGTCTTCCCCCGCCTCCGTTTCTGAGCGCAAAGCGTCTGCCTTTATGCTTTGCAGGGAACTTCTCAAGAGGCATAGCAGAGGAATGGTGACGCTAATGATTGCAGCATCGCCGCTCACCATCTGGGTAGACTCCACAAAGTTTCCAAGGACCTGGCAGATGTCTGCCAACCAGGCCCACTCTTCTGTAAAGAATTCAGGAGGCTGACTCCCACTGCGCCGCCCATGTTGGAGTTGGTATTCCACTATAGCTCTACGCTGCTCATAGAGCCTGGCCAACATGTGGAGCGTAGAGTTCCACCGTGTGGGCACGTCGCACAGCAGTCGGTGCAATGGCAGATTAAACCGATGTTGCAGGGTGCGCAGGGTGGCAGCGTCCGTGTGGGACTTGCGGAAATGTGAGCAGAGCCGGCGCACCTTTCCGAGCAGGTCTGACAAGCGTGGGTAGCTTTTCGGAAAGCGCTGAACCACCAAATTAAAGACGTGGGCCAGGCATGGCACGTGCGTGAGGCTGCCGAGCTGCAGAGCCGCCACCAGGTTACGGCCGTTGTCACACACGACCATGCCCGGTTGGAGGCTCAGCGGCGCAAGCCAGCGGTCGGTCTGCTCTGTCAGACCCTGCAGCAGTTCGTGGGCCGTGTGCCTCTTCTCTCCTAAGCTGAGTAGTTTCAGCATGGCCTGCTGACGCTTGCCCACCGCTGTGCTGCCACGCCGCGCGACACCGACTGCTGGCGACGTGCTGCTGCTGACACATCTTGATTGCGAGACAGAGGTTGCGTAGGAGGAGGAGGAGGGTGGTTTATTGGAGGAAGCATACACCGCCGCAGATACCACCACCGAGCTGGGGCCCGCAATTCTGGGGGTGGGTAGGACGTGAGCGGTCCCAGGCTCTGACTCTGTCCCAGCCTCCACTAAATTCACCCAATGTGCCATCAGGGAGATATAGTGGCCCTGCCCGCCTGTGCTTGTCCACGTGTCCGTTGTTAAGTGGACCATGGCAGTAACCGCGTTGGTGAGGGCGCGTACAATGTTGCGGGAGACGTGGTCGTGCAGGGCTGGGACGGTACATCGGGAAAAGTAGTGGCGACTGGGAACCGAGTAGTGCGGGGCCGCCGCCGCCATCATGCTTTTGAAAGCCTCCGTTTCCACAAGCCTATACGGCAGCATCTCCAGGCTGATCAATTTGGCTATGTGCACGTTTAACGCTTGAGCGTGCGGGTGCGTGGCGGCGTACTTGCGCTTGCACTCAAACACTTGCCCTAGTGACGGCTGGACGGTGCGCTGAGAGACATTGGTGGATGGGGCCGAGGACAGCGGAGGTGAGGATGTGGGTGCAGGCCAGGAGACGGTAGTGCCTGTGTCCTGAGAGGGGGGTTGGATCTCAGTGGCAGGTTGGGGCACAGGGGGAGAGGCAGTGGTGCAAACCGGAGGCGGTGAACGGCCTTCGTCCCACCTTGTGGGGTGCTTGGCCATCATATACCTGCGCATGCTGGTGGTGGTGAGGCTGGTGGTGGTGGCTCCCCGGCTGATCTTGGCGCGACAAAGGTTGCACACCACTGTTCGTCGGTCGTCTGCACTCTCAGTGAAAAACTGCCAGACCTTTGAGCACCTCGGCCTCTGCAGGGTGGCATGGCGCGAGGGGGCGCTTTGGGAAACAGTTGGTGGATTATTCGGTCTGGCCCTGCCTCTACGCCTGGCCACCGCACTGGCTCTTCCAACCAGCCCTGCTGCTGCACTTGCCTCCCCCTCTGAAGACCTGTCCTCAGTAGGCTTAGCAAACCAGGTGGGGTCAGTCACCTCATCGTCCTGCTGCTCTTCCTCCAAATCCTCTGTGCGCTCCTCCCTCGGACTTACTCCAATTACTACTACCTGAGTGATAGACAACTGTGTCTCATCGTCATCGTCCTCCTCACCCACTGAAGGCTCTTGAGACAGTTGCCGGAAGTCCCCAGCCTCATCCCCCGGACCCCGGGAACTTTCCAAAGGTTGGGCATCGGTCACGACAAACTCCTCCGGTGGGAGAGGAACCATTGTGGCCATTCTGGGCAGGGGCCCGAGAACAGTTCCTGGGAGTCTGCCTGCTCCTCAGAATGTGTCATTGTAATGGAGTGAGGAGGCTGGGAGGAAGGAGGAGCAGCAGCCAGAGGATTCAGAGTTGCAGCAGTGGACGGCGCAGAACTCTGGGTGTTTGATAGATTGCTGGATGCACTTTCTGCCATCCACGACAGGACCTGCTCACGCTGCTCATTTTCTAATAAAGGTCTCCCGCGTGGACCCATTAATTGTGAGATGAATGTGGGGACGCCAGAAACGTGCCTTTCCCCTAATCCCGCAGCAGTCGGCTGTGATACACCTGGATCAGGAGCTCGGCTTGTGCCCACACCCTGACTTGGGCCTCCGCGTCCTCGCCCGCGTCCACGTCCTCTAGGCCTACCCCTACCCCTCAGCATGGTGTATTATCAGTAGTGCAGAAACAGAACACTGTAATTAAATGTGCTGCTTATTGGCCTGTGGTTGGAGGCTGACTTCGCTTACAGAACGCACAGCAGAGCCAGGAAAGAATTTTGCGCAAGCCTGCTGTAACAGTTAGCTGGCTGCATATTAATTAGGACTACTACCCCCAGCAGAGACGCAGTACACTCAGGACGGTCACAGGCAGCCCAAATAGATTTTTTGTCCCAAATTTTTTTTGGAAAAGCCCACTGCCTATATAGACAGTGTATGTCTTTCACCTTTTTCACTGTCCCTGCCTCAGCACTACTGGCCCTATACTATGTAAAATTACTGCAGACTGTTTCCCTCTGAACAGGATGACAGCAATGATGTAACGGGCAACGCAGAGCCAGGAAAGAATTTTGCGCCAGCCTGCTGTAACAGTTAGCTGGCTGCGTATTAATTAGGACTACTACTCCCAGCAGAGACGCAGTACACTCAGGACGGTGACAGGCAGCCCAAATAGATTTTTTTGTCCCAAATTTTTTTGGAAAAGCCCACTGCCTATATAGACAGTATATGTCTTTCACCTTTTTCACTGTCCCTGCCTCAGCACTACTGGCCCTATACTATGTAAAATTACTGCAGACTCAGGATGCAATGCTCTGCACGGCCGATATACAAAAGAAAAAATGTGCAACACTGCAAAAAGCAGCCTCAACAGTACTGCACACGGTCAGATGTGGCCCTAAGAAGGACTGTTGGGGTTCTTGAAGCCTAAAATCACTCCTAACACTCTCCCTATAGCAGCTCCAGCATCAGCAGCACTTTCCCTGAGCTATGTCAGAATGCATCTGTGGCGAGCCGCGGGAGGGACCGATTTATATACTCGGGTGACACCTGATCTCGCCAGCCACTCACTGCAGGGGGGTGGTATAGGGCTGGAACATCACAGGAGGAAGTTGTAATGCCTTTCCTGTCTTTCTATTGGCCAGAAAAGCGCGCTAACGTCTCAGAGATGAAAGTGAAAGTAACTCGAACATCGCGTGGTGCTCGCCTCTAGTAACGAGCATCTCGATCACGCTAATACTCGAACGAGTATCAAGCTCTGACGAGTACGTTCGCTCATCTCTAATATATATATATATATATATATATATATATATATATATATATATATATATACATATATATACTGCTTTTTTTTTTTGTCAAATACTCCAAGTAGCACAGCAGCCTTTTACTTTTCTGCTTTTATACTTCATAACCGAGGCTTGGAAACCCTGGATACCTCCACTGTCGATCTACCTGCTTGTCTGAGACCTGGTGTAGATTGGTGCTATTGACCATTCTTAGAGGCTGACTTGGACCTTCGTATAGAGACATGTCACCTAGACAGGTTCCCCACACCAGGGGAGTCCGATTCAGTTTATTGCTACTCACATTATTACTCACATTGATTTCTCCTTGGAGTGCAGATAAATAACTCTTTTCCTTAAAAGATCATCTGTCTTTGTTGCCCATACAACCAATCACAGCACAGTTTTCATTTCTTATACTGCTGCACTATTTGCTATGGGCAACAAAGAGATATTTTGTTTTAGACAACTTTCATGAATGTGGTGCCGGGATACTTTTCTGTGGCCCATCCTGTACATTTGGTTGAATGTACTACACCATCGTAATGATTACAGAAACCAATATAACTGCATATATCTACAATAACATGAAGAATAGTACCAAAAAGCAAAAAATAAACTTTGTTTCAGGTTTTCACATTGTTGTACTGGGTCATAATTGGCTCTTTCCTCTGTTGGATTTATAAAATACTGTAAAATAAACTAACATGGTAGCCTACAAACATTGACAGGGAGCTAAGTACTGAACGGAATGTATAAAAGGCATTTCACTGCAGCTCTGAATAGACTATTGCTCCATAAATAAATTATAACTGGTATTGCACTAATGGATGACAAATAAATATGCGATTAAAGTATTTGCAGAGTTTTCCCTCCAGTATGTATCTTAAATCGTCATTTCTCTGATTTACTCAGAAGGCGTCGTTCTTTGGAAAGATATTAAGTATGAGAGCTGGAGCTAAAAGACTTTTCTTTCATCTGGATAGAAATGAAGCAAGAACAGAAGTCATATGGAAAGACTGAGAATAGCCCACAGGCAGTAAACAGAATGAGATGGGTAATTCATACCCTGTAAGAGGGGGTGAGTGATGCTCCCAGTATAAGGGGATCTAAGGGCAGAATTTCCTTTTTCCATATGTAATAAGAGTTTCTGATATTATACTTTGTGTGATATAAAGCATATTTTATCATTTTAGATTACTGCTATCTATAAATCACAGCTGTTAACCCATAAACACAAGCAGTGACTGAAAGTGAGAAAATGGAAAATATTTTACATAGCCTGTTCCAAGCAAAGGCAACATATAAATGCAGTTTGCTTCAGGTAAAGGTCAGGCAGCAAGTTCTTAAAGGGGGTTGTCTCAACTGAATAATTGCTTTATAGAATCAAGTCGCCCCTGGGACTTGACATAACACTAGCATATTTGGGTTTGTGTGCTGACCATGTTAATTCACAGACAGCAAATGGCCTAATTATAGCCTATCGGGCTATGCAAACGCTAGCCCTTATCTGCCAGCAGTGCACAATGACTGAAAATTTTAAGATAGAATTACCATAGATAGTCAAGGTTTTGGCTACATGCGGCACCGAACCGTTGTTCCTTACCCTTGGGGTTTGCTACAGTTCTATCCAATCATAGAGATTGTTCCTCAGACATGGCGGCGGTTAATACCACACACAATTTAAAAAAAAAAGTGGCATATTAGGGGCTATCCGAATGGTCGGATAGAATATGATGGTAAAGTTTTGTCAGGTTTGTGATGCCAGTCCATATAGAGGCTAAGACCTGAGCCGGACAAATAATAATAGAAATGGGAAAAATAAAACAACATTTGTCCTTTCCCATGAAGAGTAGTGTGGTACGTCAGTGCAGATGCTATGGTGGTGAGCAGGGACTCCAGGAAGCAGCATTTGAACTTTTAAACAAATAGATCAGTTTATTGCTTGGAGAGAAAGACTTTCAGTAGGCTTCATACAATCCTTTAAACATGAATCTTCTCTTCTCAATTCTTTCATAAACTG
The DNA here is from genome assembly GCF_035609145.1 of Eleutherodactylus coqui. Taxonomy (NCBI): domain Eukaryota; kingdom Metazoa; phylum Chordata; class Amphibia; order Anura; family Eleutherodactylidae; genus Eleutherodactylus; species Eleutherodactylus coqui. The sequence goes on along the minus strand of NC_089839.1, from coordinate 245,480,389 downwards.
TCTTTTTCTACTTAATTCAATACTCCTTGTTGTACTTACACTTTTCTCCTTCACACCGCACTCATCTCCTTTGCTCTTCGGTCTACATTCTGTCTACATTCTACACTCTGGAACTCCTCTAGACACTCCCCTCCTGCCTTCTTATACAGCTACTCTCAGCCAACCCCTGTGGAGGGCTTACCCACCAGTTACAGGCTGTCTATCATCTGGCTACATGACCTAAACACAGAACCTAGGTTGTGGTGACTTTGAGCCGGTTGTCAAACCAACAAACAATGAACTTACATACATAAAGACAGTACACACAGTGTTTTATGGACTGTACTAGTCCAGTACACTACAAATAGATGACTGGGAATGCATATGCACAGCCCTCTGAAGAGTTACGCTTTCTGTGTGAATGCTAACTTTACCGGCGGTGGTGACCGTGGGAACGAGGAACCACAAGAGTATGGAAAGAGGCTCCCAAGCTTCCACATCACCTAAACTATTAGCACAGTAACTTAATTTATGGCTCTTATAGTTGTGTTGAGGACACAACTATAAGAGCCTTTTAACTGCATGCCACATGAGCACAACTTACATACAATACATGCATTTGGTACCCTCATAACTTTAACCACCCAAACAATAATTTTATCAACCTATTTATATTAATTAGTGAATGGCACTAAAAAAACAAGCAAAAAGCAGCAAGCAAGTAATTTGTAGAATAACATGTCAACCATTCCAATAAATTGCCAAGCATGCAATACATGGATGAGTTGGAACCCTTGAGAGCTAGCTTGACAAACTTTACTGATCTTGCAGAACAGATGAATGAGATGTTATTACATCAATAGTAATGCATACAATTAAGCTGTTGTAGTTAATGTGTTTTGGATTTAGAAAAGATTTTTCACCAAGTGTGTCATGACGTTGTCATTAATTCAGCGGTTTGTGAAAATGCTGTTGTAAGTGGACAACCCCCTTGTGCTTTTAAGACACTGAAAAAGTGTCAGCTTTGTTTCAAAATCTTCTGCAATTATAAAGCTGTTCCTTACATCTGAATTAAATTGTTTTTGCAGCATGTGCATGGATTTTTACAAACACTAAACAAATATATGGAAGTGTGGTGCGGTCCAAACCCCCGGTACCCACATCCCCCGACCAAAAATACTATTATAACAAGACTTAATTTGCCAAGGCATTACAAGACCTGTTTTAATATTGTGATGTGAATGCATACACTAGGCTAGTTAACATACATACATAATAACTCCTAAGCTAATATTTATGAGAAGTTTCCTTGAGGACTCTTTAAACCTAAAAGATTCAGTGATTTCTCTTCACTCATCAAGCATATACCCCGCAGGTGATCAGAGTAAACATATTGAAAGAAAACAACCCTGTCACATGATCAGGCTTCGAGAAGTGTGGGGATTTGTATTATATACACTATATGGAGAAAAGTATTTGGGCACTGCAGAAAATCAGCAAATATGCAAATACTGAGTTTACTGAATGGCATGGGTAAAATAAAAGGCTGCTCATTTTGTAATAACCATCCATCCGATTGAGCCCTTGTAGGACGAACTGGAGTGTTGGGTATGACACCGCCACCCACGCCCATCTTCACAACAATCTCTTCTCACAGCCTTGCACAAGGAATGGTGAGCTTTTCCTGCCCACACTTACAGGGAACTTGTGGAAAGTATGCCTCGATGTGTTACTGCTGTAATACAAGCAAAAGGAGGGCCAACGCGTTACTAAATAAAATAATAAAGCAATTTTCCTGAAAAACATGCAGTGTCCAAATACTTCTATCCATATAGTGTATGTGTTCCTGTGTAGGGCTTATTCAGACGAGCATAGTTTACACGTTGCTAAGCACTCCTGACATGCAGGAAATTCTGCTCATGAGCTGGCTGCCCCTAGCTCCGTGAAGCAGCCTGGATACATGCCCATGGCACAGCCAGCATGTTTCCATGGCTCCCATAGGAGCCTATGGTAAGCACCCTGGACAGCGCGCACCACAAAGCTGACAGGTGAGTCAGCACTTGCTCTCCATTCTTTTTTAGAAGAGCAGAGTCTGCGCTTCTAAAAACGGTCCATGTGAGAGCTTTCATAGCAACCTATTGGTTCCTATGGAAGTGTGGTTTTACACGTTGGTGTAGCAGCATGTAAAACTACTTTCGCCTAAATGAGCTCCCACACATGGCCCCAATTCTACAGTATATTGTGTTTAATAGAAATGTGGGTACAGGGAAATACGATGTTATCTGTTGTTGGACTGTTTTAATTCAATAATGATATTTGTGAAGAAAATTTTGAGCAATTTTGAAATTCAACTTGAGTTTTAGTAAGTTCTTAGAAACACATTAATTGGTTAAAGTGCTCTAGTTAAAAGTATGAGATTGTTGGCAGAAGATATATTCCAAAGGTAAAGTCCAATACTGTATATACTAGAACTTTGACCTTTACTTTATCCACTATCGAAACTGTACAGTTAATATTAAGATGATAATAGTTCTATCAAGCAGATATATTCCAAAGCATCAACCACATCTGCTATCAAATGTATGGGAATAAAGTACATATTAGGAACTTTTCATACAGGGCAGAATTATGCTGCAGGACGCACCACAATCAGCTGTAAATTCTGCACCAAAATCCACTTACCTGTGGATTTTGGTGGGGAATTCTGCAGCTGTGCATTTGGCTGTGCCCTTCGGCATAATTCTGTCCCATATGAAAGGTCCCTTAAAGGCAACTATTTAGCTTGAACTTGCAGTCCATTTTGCAGGCAGCATGTTGTAGAGCAGGAGGAACTGAGTAGATTGATATGTAGTTTAATGATAAAAGATTCAGTATAACTTGAATTTAATTAATTTAAATCCCTACTTATCCTGAGCTTAGAGGTCCAGTAGGCGGTCCTATCAGTGATTGACAGCTACTTCTCTATAATGGATAGCTGTCAATCACTGATAGGACAGCCCACTGGAACTTTGAGCTCAAACTGAATAGAGATTTAAATAGATAAAATAGGAGTTATACTGAATCTTTTCCTATAAAACTATATATCAACCTGCTCAGCTCCTCCTGCTCAATAATATGACGCCTGAAGTTTGGACAGCATGTTCCAGCTGACAGCTTCCCTTTAACATCCTAATGGCTTCTATTGGTGCATATCTACTGTATGTAGAATGACTGCAGAAAACCTATACAGAGTCCAAAAATGTTATTCCAGATGAGGCCCAACCAATATCTGAACAAAAAAGACATAAACAGTAAATCACAAATAAAAATTTTTTGGTGGGGGTTGTCAACAGTTTTTCCTATGTTTATTACTAGCTAAAAATTAACATTAACAGTACCGCTGTCATTATATGTCTAGAAACTAGTCTGGTGCTATGTCGACTCCCCATCGTGCACAAAAAAGCATCTGGCCTTCCAAAGAGACTCAGTCCTCTACACAGAGTCTAAAATGCCACTGAGGCCATTTGACACCACTCTAGCCAATGACCAGTTGGTTCTCCTCAATCTTAACCGCCTCTATTCTTGGCCACAGGGTCAGAAAGCATTGCACTTTTTCATTCCGCATACAGTAGACTATCTTTTAGTGGATCCAGTTGTAGTCTGCCAATATGTCATAGATTCATATGAGCAGATAACATTGGTGAAAACTATGATGTTGGATTCTATTGGACACTTTAATCTCTTTAGCATGGAGCCAGTTTTAATTTTAATTTCGGAAGATGATATCACAAGCAGATAGTTTTGTCCTGGTGATTATCATTAAAAAAATTTAGTGGAACGCGGTTGACCCTATATCATGATGTGTTATTAATAGTCCTCTTGAAACAACTTATTTGCATTAGACAGCCCCTTCCATATGCCCTAGCAGAGCATATGGAGGTACAATAATAGAGAGGAATCCCCCTCTATTAACCAGAGCAGAGAGCTGCATTTATCTTCCTGAAATACTTGGCTCATTCATGTATTACACAGATGGCCCATTGATTTTAGACCCTTATCATCATATGAGATCTGTTGCTGCATGTATTGAAGCTGTAGCAGAAACGGACAACCCCATTAACTCATTGTGTAACAAGGATGTAGAAAACATGAAAATAAAAAGAAAATAAACAACCACTATTCAAGAAGTGCAAATTCAACAGCAAATTCTCCCTGTTGCATTTGGTGAGTGGGGGTCTGAATTTAATAACATTTATTAACATTGGCTAAAATTTGCCCACTTCCATCTTTCCTTTTCCATCGTTACGTGTATTCTGCATTTTTTCTTTTCTTCAGTTTAATGAACTGTATGTATTCATCTCTGGACAAGCAGTACATAGAGCATTTAGACAGGCATCTTCTCTTTTTCTCTGCTGGAAGTGCTTTGTGGTACATAAATATCTTTATCTCTGCAGTTTTCATATCAAGTCCCTTTCATAGTTATCTAAGTCACATTCGCTTCTCAGTTCATACTGACAAACCGTATTCTGCTTTTCTCTTTATTTTAACATCCTGTTCATCATATCACTTCACACGGAATCTGCCGTACAATTATTTCAACATAATAGTCCAATTCTATTATATCAAATATTATCTTTAATAAGCTCCCTTACCATTCAGACTCACCATTTATGATGACCTGAGTCATATACAAGATAGACATTTTTACTTACCAGGGTCTTCTTTACTTTTACTAGTAGAAAATGCTGTTATATACATAGCAATATTTTTAGATGCTACACAGTTTTACTAATTAACTTTAGAAGCATAGTAAAATATGTAAATCTGACATACGTCCATCCAGTTGAGCCTATTACCCCCCTTACTTCCCCCAATATTGATCTAGAAGAAGGCAAAAAGCCCCATGAGGTAGAATCCAATTCTCCTCATTTTAGGAAAAAATCCTTCCTGTCTCCAAATCTGACAAGCATAATAACTCCCTAGATCAACGGAAAGCATCCAGGCTTCTACTGAACGCTTAAAATTTTTATTGTAGGCCAACCCTTAGCCTTTTTTTTCTAAATTCTCTGCATTTGACCCAACAACAGAAGAAAAAGTATCCAAGCTCCTATTTCTTCTTGCCCTACTACCAGCATTAACCCTTTCCAATCCAATTTGTATCCTGGTTTTCCTAGGGGGCTTACTCTTTTTCTGCTGTTATACAATGGCGCTATATGCTTGCTAAAGCCAGTACTGCATGACGTGACACATTGGATAGGCTCCGACAGCAGAGAGGCTGGAAATTTACAGTAAGAGAACCCCGACAGACGTCTTTCAACATCAAAGCTTTACAGCCTTAAATCATAATGTCTTCAGAGGTCAGACAGTGGATTGGAAAGGGTTAATTACTCTATTCCCTCCCACTTCCTTGAAACACCTCCTACAGAAACCGCTCTTACTAACGTGCCAAACAATCTCCTGACAGCTAATTCAAATGGCGACCACTCTCTACTAATTCTTCTGGATCGCTCTGTGGCGTTTGACACTGTAGATCGCCAACTCCACCTCCGTATGCTCTGTGCCATAGGCTTTAAGGATATTATGTGCTACTGGTTTTCCTCCTACCTCTCTGACTACTTATTCAGTGCCTCATTCACTGGCTCTACTTCTTCTTCTCTTCTACGTGCTGTTGGGGTTTTTCTCAGGGTTCAGTCATTGGCTCACTCCTCTTTTTTATCTACATGGGCCCCAGCAGAGAAGCAATCAGTATATTTGGGTTTCGATACCATCTCTAGGCATACAACACCTGATTATATAATTCATTCCATGATATCACACTCTCACTAGTACAAGACACCAGTAATAGTCTGTCCACTGTCTCTAACACTATCTTATCTCTATTTCTAAAACTCAACTTTTTAAAAACTGAACCTCTTGTGTTTCTGCCATCTGCTGATCGACCTAAACCTAATAGCTCCATCTTAGGCTGTAGTACCACTATAACTCCTCAGCAGCACTCCCGCTGACATGGAGTCATACTTGATTCCAACCTTTCCTTCCCTCTCCATATTTAGTCCCTTGTTCTCTCATGTCACCTGCACCTCAAAGATATCTCCTGAATCTGCCCTTTCCTCACTGTGGACACATCAAAAACTCTCTGTCGCCTTAACCACACTTGGCTTAATTGCTGCAACTCGCTACTGATTGGGCTTCTCCTCTCTAAACTCTCCACTCTCCAATCCATTGTAAATTCGGCAGCTGGGCTTATCTTCTTAACAAGCCGCTACACTGATACCCCCAACCTTTGCCAGTCAGTGCACTGGCCGCCTGTCAAATATAGAATACAATTTAAACTCATCACTATCATCCATAAGGCTCTCCACATTTCTACCCCATCCTATATTTCCTCCCTCATCTCTGTCTTCCACCGTACCTCTGCTAATGACCAGTTCTCTGGAATGCACTCTTCCAGACAATCAGATTAACCCCTTCGTGACGAAGCCTGTTTGCGTCTTAGTGACGGAGCCAAATTTTGGAAATCTGACATGCGTTGTTCAACGTAGCATAACTCCGTAAAGGCTTTATATATCCAAGTGATTCTGACATTGTTTTTTCGCCACATGTTGTACTTCATTTAGGTTGTAAAAAGAGACCGATATAATTTGTGTATATTTATTAAAAGTACCAATATTGGAAAAATTTTGAAAAAACTATCATTTTTTCACATTATTAACCGTAATAGCTCAAATATGTCCAAACATACTGTACAAATTTTTGATAAGATACATATTTCCATCTGTTTACTTTATTCTGAATGCACACTTGAAAAACTTTTGTGTTTTTTTTAACCATTTAGAGGACGTACAAATTTAACATTACTTTTCAGCATTTTGAGGAACACTTTGTTTTCCTGCACCAAACCAAGTTTGCAAAGGCTCATAAGTGTCAGAATAATAGATACCCCCCCCCCAAATGACCCCATTTTAAAAACTACACCTCTTAATGTATTCACTAAGGGGTGTCATGAGTATTTTGACCCCACCAGTTTTTTTCAGGAATTAATTCAATTTAGAGGAGAAAAAATAGAATTTCATATTTTTGCAAATATGTCATTTTAAAGACATATTTTTTTTCCTATAGAGCCCATGAAAATGAGGATTTACACACCAAAATGGATACCCCTGTTTCTCCCGTGTTCAGAAACATACCCATTGTGGCCCTAATCTTATGTCTGGATGCACAACGGGACCCAAAATGAAAGGAGTAGTCGGTGTCTTTCAGAACATAAATTTTGCTTGAAGGCGTTTTAGGCCCCATAGCACTTTTGTAGAGCTCTTGAGTGGCCAAAACCAAAGAGAACCCCCACAAGTGACCCCATTTTGAAAACTGGACCCCTTAACGAATTTATCTAGGTGTGTACTGCCCATATTGACCCCACAGTTTTTGAATAAATTCAAGCCAAGCAAAAGGAAAAAATTGTGATTTTCGTTTTTTTGTCAATTCTGTCATTTTAAAAACAGCTTTTTTTGTACAGCACACACATGAATGAAGCCTTGCACCCCAAAATGGATACCCCTGTTTCTCCCGTGTTCAGAGACATACCCATTGTGGCCCTAATCTTATGTCTGGATGCACAACGGGGCCCAAAACGAAAGGAGTAGTCGGTGGTTTTCAGAACATAAATTTTCCTTGAAGGCGTTTTAGGCCCCATAGCACATTTGTAGAGCTCTTGAGCGGCCCAAATCAAAGAGAACCCCCACAAGTGACCCCATTTTGAAAACTAGACCCCTTAACGAATTTATCTAGGGGTGTACTGCCCATTTTGACCCCACAGTTTTTGAATTAATTCAAGGAAAGCAAAAGGAAAAAAATTGTGATTTTCATTTTTTTGTCAATTCTGTCATTTTAAAAACAGCTTTTTTTGTACAGCACACACATGAATGAAGCCTTGCCCCCCAAAATAGATACCCCCGTTTCTCCCGTGTTCAGAAACATACCCATTGTGGCCCTAGTCTTATGTCTGGATGCACAACGGGACCCAAAATGAAAGGAATAGTCGGTGTCTTTCAGAACATAAATTTTCCTTGAAGGCGTTTTAGGCCCCATAGCACATTTGTAGAGCTCTTGAGCAGCCAAAACCAAAGAGAACCCCCACAAGTGACCCCATTTTGAAAACTAGACCCCTTAACGAATTTATCTAGGGGTGTACTACCCATTTTGACACCACAGTTTTTAAAAGAATTGAAGCAAAGCAAAAGGAAAAAATTGTGATTTTCGTTTTTTTGGCAATTCTGTCATTTTAAAAACAGCTTTTTTTGTACAGGACACACATGAATGAAGACTTGCACCCCAAAATAGATACCCCTGTTTGTCCCGTGTTCAGAAACATACCTATTGTGGCCCTAATCTGTTGTCTGGATGCACAATGGGGCCCAAAATGAAAGGAGTAGTCGGTGGCTTTCAGAACAGAAATTTAGCATGAAGGTGATTTAGGCCCCATTGCCTACTTGTAGAGCCCTTGAGCGGCCAAAACAACACAGAACCCCCACAAATGACCCCATTTTGAAAACTAGACCCCCTTTAAATTTATCTAGGGGTGTACTTTGTATTTTTACACTACAATTTTTGAATAAATCTAAGCAAAGCAGTAGGAGAAAAATTACAATTTTCATTATTTCGGCAGTTGTATCAATTTAAAAACAGTTTTTTTTGTACAGCACACATAGGAATGAAGACTTTCACCCCAAAATGGATACCCCCGTTTGTCCCGTGTTTAGAACCATAACCCTTGTAGCCCTAATCTACTTAAAGGACACATGGCTAGGCCTATAATGGATGGAGCACCCGTTGGATTTCAGGGTACAACGGAATAAATTCCAGGCCCCATTGCCCACTTATAGAGCCATTGAGCGTCCAAAACAATAAAAAAAAACACAAATAACCCCATTTTAAAAACTAGACCCCTTAACGAATTTATCTAGGGGTGTACTGTGTATTTTGACCCCACAGTATTTGAATAAATCTAAGTAAAGCAGAAGGAAAAAATTACGATTTTCATTTTTTTTGGCAATTTTGTCAATTTAAAAACTGTTTTTTTTGTACAGTGCACATAGGAATGAAGACTTTCACCCCAAAATGAATACCCCCGTTTGTCCCGTGTTCAGAAACATACCTATTGTGGCCCTAATCTACTTACACCCGTTGGATTGCAGGGCACAACTGAATACATTCCAGGCCCCATTGCCCACTTGTACGGAATAAAAATTGACACCTTAAAAAAAATATCCCCCCCTCCGCGCCCTTTTCGGCGTTCCCCAAATCTTTGATTAAAGTAATAATGTGAACTGTGTAATATTTCCAAAGACAGGGGTAATTACGGAGGCTGGTTGGGATGGGTACATGGGGCTATAAAACCGGGTATCCTCCCTCCTCTCATGCTTTTTGGGGGTATTTCGTGGCCTCAGTGGCAGGTATGGGGTGTAAAAAGTGGCGCACTGTGAGTCTCCGTAAGCTTAATGAGGTGTGGCGGTCTCACACAGAAGGCGCTCAACAAGCTGCTCCTGGAACTGCAGGAAGGCGAACGTTCCCGGGGCTTCTTGTAAATTGCGTATTACAGGTAGCGGTCTGAATAACGCCGGGTTCACATGGCTGTAGGTGGAATCCGTTTGCCGAGGCCCGCAGCGGATCCCAGCTGTGAGCCCGGCTCTGACCCCGCGTACGGCCGCATAATGTACTGCGCATAACTGCCTACTCACACAGGCGGTCATGCGCAGTATATATATTTTTTTTGTTTGTATTTTCCACACCGTCACTTAGCGATGAAGCGGGTACCCGCAGCCCGTATACAAGGTAGTTGCGTATGGGCAGCGGGTATATCCGCGACCATGGAGCACAATGGGCTCTATGTTGCGGATATCCGCGGTAAAATAGAACCTGCTGCGTTCTCTTTTCTGCGAGTGGATTACGCAATTCTGACCCACTAATGTGAGCGGAATTGTGTAATCCAATGCGATTGATCTGCGCAATACCGCGGATCAGACGCATGCGGAATCCGTAATTCCTATCTGGTCATGCGAGACCGACCTATGTTAGATCGCTACCTTTTTTTCACGTGACCGGGGACCGCCCAACGAGGCCACCCGTCACTGCTCCAGGCTCTCGGCGACCGTTGGTCGCTGGGAGCAAGGAGATTTTAAATTTCCTGGGCTCCCCGACTCCTGCACATGTGTCCGGTGTTTTGCCGGCGGTCGCATGCGCAGAATCCGGGAACGTTCACGGAAGAAGATTGCGTCGGGGTGCAAATACAGAGGCCTCTGGTAAAAAGTTTCATCTCCTCTCACCGATCGCATCGGTGAGGGGAGATGAACCTTCACCTTTTTTTTACTTTTACGTGATCGCCATTATCCATTGGATAACGGCGAACACGTGACGAGGAACCGCTCAACGCGGCCCCCCGTGAAATCTCCAGGCTCTCGGCTAAGTTTTGTAGCCAGGAGCAGGGAGATTTTAAATTACCACAGCTTTTGCGCATGCACTTGCCATATTGGCGACGGGCGCGTGCGCAGAAGCTGGGGTAAGGTCCGCGGATAAATCCGCGGGGCTTAGGTACATCATTTCATCCTCCCTCATGGATATGATCCGTGGGGGGAGATGAAACCCAAGTTTTTTAAACTTTTTTTTTTTACTTTTTGCCCCTTTTTTTATTTTTATTTTTTAACTTTTTGCAGTTTTTTTCTACTTTACATGATCACTGTCATCCATTGGATGACAGTGATCATGTCCCTGGTGACATCCCTCTGCTCTTGGCTACACATGGCAGCCAAGAGCAGAGGGATTTTGAATTCCCTGGGGCTCGAGCCCCTCTGTGCACGCGCCCGATGTCAATCATCGGGCGCGCATGCGCAGACGGGGATTTCGGGTCCCGGGACATCGGGACATCGCAGAGGACCGGGGGTGAGTATTTTCACCTCCCCTCATGGATCCGATCCATGAGGGGAGGTGAAACTTTACTTTTTTTTTACTTTTTCAACTTTTTCGCGATCGCCGGTATCTAATGGATAGTGGCGATCGCAGGCTCGGGGACCGCTCACAGCGGTCCCCGGTAACACCTCCTGGCTCCCGGCTACCCTCAGGAGCCGGGAGCCAGGAGATTTTAAATTTGCTGGGGGCTCCCGGGCTTCTGCGCATGCGCGTGACGTCATCGTCTGGCGCGCATGTGCAGAAGGCCGCCGGCGGGTCCGGGAGGACGAGATCTCCGTGGGACACCGCCGACAAGCCGGGTAAGTAATTTCAGCTGCCCTGGTGGAGCCGATCCAGCAGGGCAGCTGAATAACTAACTTTTTTGACAGTTTTATTTACTTTTTGCGATCGGCGCTATCCATTGGCTAGCGCCGATCGCAATGCCGGGGGTGACTGCCCACATCCTGGGATGACAGCTCCATGCTGTCGGCTACCTGCGGGCTCCGACAGCATGGAGATGTCACGTCCTCAGGCCAGTGGGCATTAATCCAAAGAGGACGCATAAAACTACGTCCTCTAGGATTAAAGCCCACTTTCTGAGGACGTAGTTTCCCGATGGGGCAGTCGTTAAGGGGTTAATTCCGAAGACTCACATCTTTTTAGGCAGGCCTATCATATCATCTACCCTTCTTTGCACTGCATTCCCCATACAATACATTGCATCTCTTATCTGCTTATTCACAAACATGGCTGGTGATAGACTCACACAGCTTTATGTTTGTAAATATGTATGCAAAAAGGGCCTTCACCCCTATTGTTCAAGATTTGCATCAGTTTAATACTATATAGGCCCTTTTTAGATGGAACGACTGTCGGTCAGGAGAAGGGGAGTTAGGACACACAGGGACGAGTGTCAGGCATTGTTTGCCCGACATTCGCTCCGTGTAAACCCACTTTTAGTCATGACTATATTTGTGTAGATTTCCGTCAATTTCAAAACCGCTGCAGAATATGTTGGCACTTAACAAATAAAGATTATTATTAAATTAAATAACCCTAATTTTGATCAACCCTCAGTACTATAGTTACACACATTTTCACTTAGATTAACCATTCTTATTTTATGTATAAACCTTTATGGCACACTATTAAACACTTTGACTATGACATCCAATAACTTTCCCTAGTCCGGTCTAGAACTTACTTCCTCAAAGAAGCTAATTAGATAGGTTTGATAGGACCAAACCCTCATAAACACAAAGTCATACAGCTATTTTCTTTGAGGTACTTCAGGATACCAACTCTTAAAAAACCCTTTAAACATTTTACCAACAATAGAAGTTAAACTTATCAGCCTGCAGTTCATTTTTTGACCCTCTGCAATTCCTACCTCATTACATTTGAAAGGGCCAACACTTTCAGTTTTAATATTTTTACTATGTATATAATTAGAGGATATATTAGAGTTTGTTTTACTCTCTATGGCAAGGAGCCTCTCTACTTTCCTACTTTTTTTTTTTTGCATCATTTCCTTTTTTCTCCTATAGCTTTTTCGTGGTTCTTCTCTGCCTTCCTGTAATAATAGTTTGAATGCTTTATTTCTTTGTTTACTGCTCTTTACGCATATCTAAATATCCATATTGGTTTTGTAAACAATATATCAGAAAGGAGACCCAGAGTGGTGGTGCTGGACTCAGCAGAGAGCTGAGAGAGGTGAATAGTAGTTGGTTTATTATTTTTACACATGAGGAGCATGTTCAATTAAAAATTCAAGAACTTTTAACACCCCTTTAAAATGTTTTAAATATATCCCATTTATTGCCTAGCCTTTTATTTTTTAGAAGATTTTCCCAGTCAGTAGGGTTGAGGATATCCCTAAGCTGATCAAACCTAGCCTTCCTGGAGGTAAGTGATTTTGTGGCTCTCTGACAAAACAACCTATTGAAAGACAAGTTGAAATATATTATATTAGGGTCACAATTTCCTATGTGCCCCTGTACCTGTGCCTTTGTTATTCTGTTAGGTCTAGTGGTTAATATTTAGTCCAAAAAGGATGACCCTCTTGTTATTGCGATTTACCACTCCATCTATTTGCCTTAATAATACAATTTCAATGGATTGTGTTTTTCCATTCATGTATTTCTACCCATAAAGACTCCATATGTTTAATTCCTTCACATGTTCTCATATTGCTGCTAAGGGAGTAATAAACTGTCCTGCAAAATGTATGACACACAATCAATCTTTGCACAGGCTACTTTGGCAAGCAACACCCAGGGACAATAGGTCTTCACCCTGTGACCCCTACAAGTGGGATGTGATCTTCAGCTGCTAAGAATCCCTAGGGTGCATCACCAAACTAGCCACTGATTAGTGGCCCAAACAGGTGACAGAGTCAGATTAGCCAGGGACTGGTACCAGGAAAATAGAGTGTATGTCAAAGCCAAAGGGTCAAAGAGAATTGGAGTAAGGCACAGAGCAGAGTCAAACCAGGAGGATGGCAGGCAAGCAGAGGTCAGAATCTAGGACCACAGGTAGTCAGGCCAGAATAGGACTAATGAACAGGAGGGAAAAACAGGTACAGGTCACAGATACAAAAAAACAGAATAGATAAACACAACAACGAGACAGGTACAGGATGAATGAAATAACCAGATAACAACAGGATCAGAGCCAGAATAATACAGAGACCAGTGTGAAACACACAATGACTCAACAAAGTAGGTTTATATAGCACACCCAACACAATCAATGGCTCTGATTGGTAGGCTGGCTGAACTGGATAGACAGATGAGTGGGACATACAACTCAAAATTAAAGTGATACACACACTGAAATAAATACACTGCATACAAAGGTCCCCTAAAGCTATCGCCAGGGGCCAAAGTCATGATGCTGGAAACGTAGGTTCATGACACATATATCTTTCCATAGTGTGGGCTTTAAACAAGATTTTACATAAAGACAACCCCCTCCCTTCTTTATGGCTTTTATAGTCCCTTCTAAACAAATTGTAGCCATGTATGTTAACTGTCCAGTCATAGCTTTCATCCAACCATATCTCAGTTATTCCCACCATGTCATACTTTTTCTCAGACATTACTTCCAGCTAGTAAACTTTATTCATAAGACTTTAATCCCTGAGAAGAACTGTCTGGCTAATACATAAAACTTAACGTTTAACCCCTTGAGTGGCACGCCCGGAAAATTTCCGGGGACGAGCTCCACTGCTCATAGCAACATAGCCCGGAAGATTTCCGGGCTATGTATCACTATGGGAGCTGCAGAGCACAATGCCACAAGCTGTGACAGTGTGCTCTGCCTGCACAGACCCACACAGAGCAGTGCAAGGGCTTTGAAAAACCAGCAGAAGATATTGCCGACATGTCGGCAATGTCCTGCTTTGTTTACAAGTTGCCATAGAGACCATCGGCTTGTCAGAAGCAAGCGGATGGTCTCTGTGGCAGGGAGAGCTGGTTGTTAGCTGTGAGAGGACAGCTAGGTACCTGCTCTTACAGCAGAGATCAGAGAAAACCTCCGATCTCTGCTGTGTTAACCCTTTACATGCTGCAGTCTATGTGACTGCAGCATGTAAAGGGTTGTCACTGCAGCATTTAAAGGGCTGTCACCATCGGACCCCCGGAATGTGATCAGGGGTCCTGATGGGTCCCTGTGGAAGTCCCCTAAAGGGACAAAAAAAAAATTTAAAAAAAAAGTAAAAAAATTATTAAAAAAATTAAAAAAACACTTGTCTCCCTTTACTTTGTAAAAAAAATCAAAAATACAATCACACATGTGGTATCCATGCGTTGTAATGACCCAGAGAAGGAAGTTAATACATTATTTAACCCCTTAATGACATGGCCCCTTTTTTTCTTTTTTCCCCATTTCTTTTTTTCCTCCCCCCTGTTTAAAAAATCACAACTTGTCCCGCAAAAAACAAGCCCTCATATGGCCATGTCAATGGAAAAATGAAAAAGTTATGGCTCTTGAGACGCAACTGCAAAACTAGTTGAAATTCAATGATTAGACCATTTTAAATAACCTGCCCTGGTGGGCACGACAGGGTGGTAGGAAACCTGCCACTCAAGGGGTTAATAAATGATTACCTAAAAAATATATGGACGAGCACATACATAAAGTGTTAAAATGATAGTCACACCACCCTAGGGTAATGGAGATGGCCTATTGTTAAGAGCCAACCGTACTTAACTAACCCCTTCAAGGCAAGGTGCATGTGTATGTGTCACCTATTGCCTATATTCGTGTGTTCGGAGTCGTGGATGTCAGCACTATCCCATTTATGATAAGTGGGTACTAGTGTGATTATTCCACTATTTCCTCCTAAGTCGTCCACTCACACAAAGTGTTGGGGAAGGGAATTATCCGATATATGCCTATAACAGGGTGGAGTGTATCGGGTTTCACTTATAGAGGGTGAAGCAAGAGATTTTGTCCCCTCCAATATTCATGGATAGCAAAACATGAAGTGATTTTATTGAGAGGTAGACACTTTTAAAGGTGGAAAGTGAATTCCTACACCGGCATAGGTCTCAGCCAAGGTGTATATATCTAGTGTGTCCGCATAGGTTATGATTTCATAGTTTTCACACCTAGAGATATTGAATGCTGTAGCCAGAATTAATATGGTTTTTATGGCCTCACACTAATAACTCCACCACCCTAGATAACTGCAATAGTGTGATGTTCTACGGTCTGATGCTGCCGCATTATAGCACACCTTTTGCACTTAATATATTAATAACTCTGTCTCTCTGGTCATTAAATAGATCAGGCTTTCTATACTTTTAGACAAGTAAGTCTCAATCAGTATCAATCTTTAGACAAATAAGTCTCAATCAGTATCAATCAGACAAATAAGTCTCAATCAGTATCAATCAACGCGTTTCCACAACAGATATATATGTTGTTTCATCAGGATTGAAATAGGTACTATAAGACTAAGGGTCAGATAAATATCCCTTTAAGTCTTATGTACTAAATGCAACCTATTTAGGTCAGAATGATATCTTGAGCCCAATGTGCCACTTGATTTAGTATTGGCAGATATGGGCAAGTCAAAGTTATGTGCAACAGCCCATCTGTTCAGGGCATAGTTAGTAGCACCAGCAGCTACATAGACAGAGGCAGCAATGGTCAGTGAAACAAATGCTCCGTCTTAAGTACTGTAGGCTCCGCCCATATTCGCTGTGTGGGAGTGTCCCAAGCCCTAATCAGGTCTTCCGAGGAACAACACGCCCCCCTCCATGCGTTACGCTGCGTCATCTCGTAAGGACGTCATTGCGTAATAGCGTGAGCATGTGATCAATCTATGTGTCATCCGCTCACGTGACCGGGTTACGCAGCGTGACTATGTCACAATGTGTGGCCGTGCTACGTCATTATGACTGCGCTAACTCCCACTACGGGGGAGTTACAGCGCTGGTCGAACGTAACGTGATGACGTGGCAGCGCCGCGCCATCCACCCTCACGGCAGTAACGTCACATCATGCGCTCGCCAATGGGAGTTAGGTAGTATACAGCGATACTCCCACTTACCCTGACGTAGCGCATGCGCTATCACTATATTTTCGGACTTAGTCCCAGATGTATTGGCGCATGCGCCGCCGCAGTATTTACGGACTTTATCCCAGATGAATTCGCGCATGCGCCGCCGCTGCTTTTCTGGACTTAGTCCCAGACAAATGGGTGCATATCCCTGATATCGGAAGCACCTTATGTCAAGGATGGTAAACATGGAGGAGTAAGAGTTGTATCTGGAGGCATATAAACCCACATTCCAGCAATAAAGGAGGTCCTAAATCTCAGTGTTGTTAATTACATTCTTTCATGTTGGAATACGTGCACATATACAGGTAAGTGTGTTAGATCAATATCCTATCAGTAGTTGAAGGTATATCTCTCCCGCATCGCTCTATTTACTCCATATCAGTGATTAAATCAATGATCGTATAGATAAAGGAATCAAAAGCAACACATCTACATCGAAGTAGTATGTCGTGGGGACACCGTTTGTTAATAGTACCACCTGTGTGGTGTATTCACCATTAATAATGATGTCGATTGCCCCACAAGGATTCCAAGGAGTATTAACAAAGAGACAGAGGGAGGTAGATTGGACCCCTCTTAGTACCACTACCACACGAGTAATTATACAGGTACAGTTGTCGTATCATTGGAGGTCCAATAACTGGTACACTTAGAAGGAGGTAAGTAGAGCCCATTGTAGTAATCGCGTCACAAGATTATACATGTGGCAGTGACTTAGGGCAACTAATAATCTTGCATGAGGCAGGAGGTAAGGAACAGGACGATGGGACAGTATGATTTAAAGCTATATGAATGCAGCAAAGGATAGTGTCTCGTTTAGGCCCTTGGGTGCACACGTGTCTAATCTATAGATCCATGTGCATTCTTTCTGCAATAGCCTCTTGTCCAAGTTGCCTCTTCTCCCATTGTCCTTAACGCATTCAATGCCTCGAAATGTCACTAGATCTGGGTTACTATCATGCACCTCTTTCATATGTACAGCTAAACTCGTCTGTTCCTTCCTACTGATGTTGCCGATATGGGCTAACACACGACGACGTAATTGCTGTTTAGTTTTCCCTATATATACCAAAGGGCAAGGACATGAAGCTAGATAAATGACCCCGCTTGTGCGACAATTGATGAACTCTCTAATGCTATATGTTTTCTGTATTGAAGGGCTAGTGAAGGTTGTACTTTTCTGCATGTATTTACATGCTTTACAACTGCCACATGGGAACGAGCCTTTTGGTGCTTCTACTGGAAGCCATGTTGCACTAGTGGGTACATGGGATAGGTGGCTATGTACAGGTCTGTCCCGTAGATTTCTGCCTCTTCTATAGGTTATAAGTGGTCTAGTGGGCAGAAATTCCTTTAAATCGCCATCTTTCATGAGAATATCCCAATGTCTCATAAGTATGTTCCGTACATCTTGTGATCGATCATCAAAGCATCCAATGATTCGTGTCACTTCCGATATGGATTTTTGCTTAGGTTCCAGTAGCTCTTCTCTCCTCAGTTTAGCAGCTTTCATCTCCGATTGCTTAATGACTTCCTCTGGGTACCCTCTGTCTCTAAACCGCCTATGCATCTCAACGGCCTTGGTCTTATAGTCACTATCGTTAGAGCAGTTACGCCTCGTTCTGATAAATTGGCCTTTCGGTATCCCACGCTTGAGCGGGATCGGGTGATGGCTAGACCAATGCAGTAAGGTATTCGTAGCTGTCTCTTTCCGAAAGATAGTAGTCTCAATACAGTTGTCCTCTGTTCGTGAGATGGCCAAATCCAAAAATGTTACCCTATCAGGGTTAATCTCTGCCGTTAGAAACAAGTTGAGGTCGTTCCTATTCAGATGTTCAATAAACTCAGAAAAATCCTTCACAGGGCCTGTCCAAAGTACCAAAATGTCATCGATAAATCTTATCCACAGTTCTATAGATCTCGTCCATTTTTCATTTTCCTCGTTAAACACCTTCACTTCCTCCCACCAGCCCAGGTATAGGTTGGCATAGCTGGGGGCACAAGAGCTCCCCATAGCCGTACCCCTGAGCTGGTGGAAGAATTTCCTGTTAAACAGGAAATAGTTGTGTTTCAAGACAAAGGACAAGAGGTCGAGCAGTAAGGTGTTATGTTCTTTCAGATGTACTCCTCTTTGTCTGAGAAAGAAATCTACTGCATTAAGACCTCCTGTATGAGGAATAGAACTGTATAAGGATTCCACATCGAGACATGCAAATTTGGTTTCCGGGGACAGTTGGATACCCTCAATGCGTTTGAGGACATCCATTGTGTCCCTTGTATAGGCAGGAAGTGCCTCAACGAACGGCCTAAGCACCTGATCCAAGTACTTGCTCACGCCCTGTGTAAGGCAATCAATACCAGAGACGATGGGTCTCCCCTTGAGTGGGGACAACCCCTTATGCACCTTAGGGAGTCCATAAAAGGTGGCGATCTGAGGACTAGTAGGGTACATATAAAGAAACTCTTTCTCCCCTATCAGTGATTGATCCTTTGCTCGCATCAAGATTTCTTTCAGTTCCTTTAAAAATTGGTCTGTAGGATCCTTTGGGAGGGTTTTGTAGGTGGCATTATCATTTAGTAAGGAGAGGCACATCTCAAGATACTGTTTCCGGTCAAGGATGACGATATTTCCTCCTTTATCAGAAGGTTTAATAACCACACTTGTATCTTTCTCAATAGCTGTCAAGGCTCTCATCTCCCTAGGTGTTAGATTCTGTCTCCCATAGACCTTAGTTTCGGATAACTTCTTTAATTCCCTATCAACCATCGATTCGAAAAGGTCGATAAAGGGAAAATCTCCCACAGGGGTGCTTGTGCTCTTAATCTGGAGGTTGGTGAATGGTCCCTGGGAGGGATCTCTCTCATTCTCTAATTCTAGAGATTCTAGTATTGATAGTGCTTCTCTGTCATTTGGATCCAAGCCTAATTCAGAGCATTTTTTTCTCTCCTGAATCAGGAAATACTTCCTCCATCGGAGTTTACGTAGGAACAATGATATGTCCTTTACCCAGTTGAAGTCATTATATTTGTTAGTCGGGATAAATGAAAGGCCCTTCTTCAATACAGACATTTCCTCGTTTGTTAATATTTTCTTAGATAAATTCATAATTTGGAGTTCATTAGTGTTGTCATTTTGCGGGGTCTTACAAGCTTCGCAATCCTTCGTGCTTTCTAGACCACTTTCTAGTGGGAAGGTCCTGGGCCCCCTCGGTCTCTCAACATGTAGTGTGAGATTGGCTGACCTAAAAAAAGGTCTATCTCTAGAGTCAATTCTTGCCTTATTGCGAGGTCTTTGTTTACTGGGGCCCCTATTCCTGGGGTTTACAGCAAAGCGACCTCTCCTTGAGGTATCATTTAGGGGCATTTCTCCCTCGGAGGAACTCATCTCTGATTCCGTTTGGGATCTGTTGTCGTATGCCCGATTCTCTTCGTGTCCCGAGTCGTTCATATCTCTATTGTATTGGTAATGTTTTCGTTCTTTCAAGTGGCAGGTATACTTATCGATGGTTAATTTGAGAGAGTTCTCTCTTCTCTCATACTCTGCTTCACTTGAGTTTTTTTTTTATTTCAATTCTTTATTAACTGTACAAATCCCTCCCACTGTCTACTCTATTTTTCAAATTTATGTCCTGGTTGCCCTTCATCCAGTCCATAATTTAAACACTCCTCCAACTTTCTACACATCTTCTCTACAAACACAGCTGCACCCAACCCATGGAGGTACTTCCCAAACCAATGATAGAACCTCTAGCAAAATCAGGCCAGTTTTCCATAAACCCAAACCACTCTTTCCTACACCAGCCTTTGAACCATTTGCTTACCTGCCTAATCTCTCGCTGCCTTTCTGGTGTGACACATGGTATAGGTAATATTTCTTAAAATACTTTTGGAGGTCCTTATCCTAAACTTACAGCCTAGGTTCATAATATTGTTTTTAAGTACCTTCCACATATCTCTAACTTTGTTATTGGTGCCAATGTGCACTGTTCAGGAATATATTATGAAATTGCCCTAGGAATACTCCAGGTCATACAAACACAATTCTAATTGCCAAAGGCAAAAGATATCTATGGGTAATATCCCCTAAAAATAATCTAAATACTTTATTATTCAAAAAGACAGCATTGAATAATATTTAAAACTAGCGGATTTCCCAGCGTTGCCCGTGTATTTTTTTTTAGACACAAAAATAATTTAAATGTGTGTGTGTGTGTACTGAATTAATTTATTAGTATATGAGGAGGAAGAGGTCATCTGTGTAATATATTAATATATGAGGAGGAGGTAGTCTGTGTAATATCTTACTGCATGAGGAGGAGGTCGTCTGTGTTATAGCTTACAGCAGAAAGACACGTGCCTTCAGCCAATCACAGCCAATGACAATGATGTCATTGAATGGCTGTGATTGGCTGTGTTTCTGGAGGCGGGGATTTCAAGCCTTTCATAGAGAAAGCTTGTCTGCCGTGGATTAGGAGGGAGTGACAGCCTGCAGGAGCGCCGCAGATAATCTAAAAACGTAAGTAATGCTTTTTATTCTTTGCTCCACTGTATTACTGGCGTATAAGGTGACAGTTGGGGGGTCGTCTTATACGCCCGGTCGCCTTATACGCCAGTATATATTTTTAGTGTAACACATTTCTGGATGAATTGCAGGAAAGGGGTTATATATTTAACCCCTTTCCGACCATTCATCCTGCGATCGCCGGCAGCCCATTGCATTCAGTGGAACATGCTGTATTGCCGCTCCATTGAATTCAATGGGCAAACATCGTTCTTCTCTGCTACAGCTGTTACAGCTGTGCCAGAGAAGAAGGATTTGTCTTCTATATGTTCTCAATGGGGTCAGCGCTGCTGCCGCTGGCCCCATTGAGCGCATATAGAATGCATCCATAGCGAACCGCGGGAGGGACAGACTTTTATATCAGGCGGACACCTTATCTCCCCAGCCACTCACAGCAGGGGGGTGGTATAGGGCTTAAACGTTGCAGGGGGAAGTTGTAATGCCTTCCCTGTCTTTATATTGGCCAAAAAAAAGCGCTAACGTCTCAGGGAAGAAAGTTAAAGTAACCCGGACACCGCATGGTGTTCGTTACGGATAACAAACATACCGAACACCCTAATATTCGCACGAATATCAAGCTCGGACGAACACGTTCGCTCATCTCTAGTGGTTATAGATTAGATTTTAATAGGGTGTTGGTGTATTAAACGTAGAAAAAAGCAGGCTGAGGGGTGATAACTATGTATAAATATATCAGGGGTCAGTACAGGGGTCTCACCCATAATCTACTTATACACAGGACTGTGACTGTAACAAAGTGGCATCCTCTATGTCTAAAGGAAAGAATGTTTCTACATCAACAGAGAAAGGGGTTCTTTACTGTAAGAGCAGTGAGACGATGAAACTCTCTGACTGAGGATGTGATGATGGTGAACTGACTAGAAGAGTTTAATAGGGGCCTAGATGCCTTTCTTGAGCGTTACAATATTATATGTAATACTTATTGATTACTTCAGTAGTGTTGCTAATCCAGAAATTTTTCTGATTACCAGACTTTGAGTCAGGAAGTAATTTTTTACCCCTAAGGGCTTTTACACAGTAACGTTTTTTTTCGATGTAATTTCACTGCGTTTTTTTTTTCCAAATGTCAATGGGACTTTCTAATGTTAAAATCGCATTGCAGAAAAATCGCAAGTTTGCATTGCGCTGTTTTTGTATGATGTGATTTTAACATTAGAAAGTCCCATTGACATTTTAAGAAAATGCAGCAAAATCACAGAAAAAAGAAAGAAAGCTAGTGGGTAAAAGCCCTAAATGAGGAAAATTGGCTTCTACCTCATTGGTTTTTTTTTTGCCTCCTCCCTGATCCACATTGGGTGTGGGGGATGGGGGTTATAAGCTGAACTAGATGGACATGTCTTTTTTTGGCCTTACATACTATGCTACTAAGTTCTCAACACTCTTTGCTCCTCTTAGGTGTAATAAGTAGAGATGAGCGCGTATACTCACTAAGGCACATTACTCGAGCGAGTAGTGTCTTAGCCGAGTATCTCCCCGCTCGTCTCTAAAGATTCAGGGACCGGCGCGGGTGACAGGTGAATTGCGGCGGGGAGCGGGGGGGGGGGGGGGAGAGAGAGATCTCCCCTCCGTTCCTCCCCACTCTCCCCCGCCGGCCTCCGAAGCTTTAGAGACAAGCGGGGAGATACTCGGCTAAGGCACTACTCGCTCGAGTAATGTGCCTTAGTGAGTATACTCGCTCATCTCTAGTAATAAGCTCATGCATACTGTATGTACATATAATTACAAGTTTACAGTACATATAATTAGAAGTTTATATAAAACCATCACATATAAGCTACTTCAGGTAATAATTCAGTCAATTTAAAGAAAAAGGCAACAAGCATACAACTATATTTTAGTTGCTGCAAATGGAGAGTATATGGTTCATACTATTTAAATGGGGATTCCCATGGTAAAGGTAGTCCCCTGGTGCAAGCACTCAGTCATGACTGACTCCTCCGGTGAAATCACACAGGAATAGAACCTGCAACCTTCAAGTGGTGAGCGATAGCTTAGGACTGCATTTCTGCTGCCTTAACACTCTGCACCACATGAGACTTCCCATAGTAGGCAATAATGAATGAGATGGGAATAGTCTACTGGATGCTCATTGTGGATTTTTCCCCAGTTCTGCAGTAATGTCAGTTTTGCATCCACTGTGTAATCGTCATGTATTACATGTGGATTTGCTGTCAATTAACTGTGGATTTGCTGCACTGCAAAAGAAAATCCATGATTAAAATCTGCAGCATATATTGAAATGCTGTGGATTTGAAATGTGCACATCAGGTCAATTTATGCTGCTAATTACGTACACAGCGTATAGACGAGATTTCTTCAAATGTCATCATTTATTCTGGTATTGTGGCTCAAGAGGGGTGTAGTCTATCTTTAAGGGGTGTCGTCAACCATCTTGACCCACATCATAGTCCTCTCACCAGTCAAGCCAGAAACTTACTGCATACTGATGAGGGGTAAACACCCCGAAACAGCTGTCTATGTATGGTTTTCTGGCTTGGTTTCCTATTCCCAATCTTTGTTTTACAGACTTGCTAAAAAGTCGTACATTGATTTGAAGGAATACTCCCATCCAATAGATGTCGCTGCAGAGGGATTGTTCCATATTCCTTATTTGCATTATTCTGGTATCGTAATGCATTTCAGACCTTCCACGCTCAAAATCATAGTGGAAAAAACACATAGCTTAGGAGTTTCAGAATATAGCCACATAGATATTTGAGGAACCAAAACAATGGTAGAATAACATTTAAGACTGCATAGATTGGTGCCTAGGAAATGCATAGTCAAGCAATAGATATATTACTAACCTTTATTGGAGAGTTTACCTATGAAAAAGCTTGAGGCATAAATGGTCACAACATGAAGCTGTTGAGCGCTTTTTTGAGAAATAACATCTTTTTATCTAAAATGTGCTCTTATTTGGTGAAATTGCAGACATTATCAAACCATTTTGATATTCTTCCTGACAGTCCAGAATAGTTAAGAGCCATTTTCGATAATGTAACATTATTTTGATACTTGGTGTGTACATTTTTCTTAGCATTCCCGATTCTTTTTGGTGGGAAGTTTTTGAATTATGTTATTTCTATACTGGGTCTGTTTTTGTATTTAAACCATAATATAATATATAAAACCATGTTTTATATATATAAAACATTCGACTAATTCTGTAAACAACTTAATACATGATTTTATATGTCCATATGATTCATACACTGAAGTCGATGCACATTTCTGTGTATTATATGTAGTCAAGAATATTCCAAATGTGAGTTCATTGTAAGATGTAGCACTATCTGGGATCTGTTTTGTTACACGATTTATGTTGCAATGCTATTAAGCCAAACATAAAATACTTATCCTATCAGGGAAACTCCTGCATGTGTGCTCTATTTGGGCATATGAAACCCAAAGAAGAAAATAAGCCCGGCGCTCCAGGGGTTGCAACCACTAGAAAATAGAATTAAATACGCTTACTTTGCAGGGGTCTCAAATGATAGTGAAGCCTAGAGGATTCTGGGGCACTCAGAATATTATAACATTTTAGAAAGTCAACCCACCCTACAAATAAAAGAATCCCTTTTTGAATTATTAGAAAAAGCCTTTACTACAAACTGCATTACCAAGGATGAAAAAGACTTAATTTGTTTCAAATACCCTGAAACTGCTTGCTTTTATTTTTTACAGAAAATTCATAAATCCCTCACAAATCCACCAGACGGCCCAAGATTTGTCACATACCTACAGGCATATTTGAAAGATACAGGACATCTTCTTTCCCTGATCAAGAGAGTAGCCTGGAAAAAATTCTTCCTTATAATCCTGGATGTTTAATCACTATACTCTAATATTTAACACGAGAAAGACATCTGGGCCATCAGGCACTTTCTTGATCAGG
The DNA here is from genome assembly GCF_035609145.1 of Eleutherodactylus coqui. Lineage (NCBI taxonomy): Eukaryota > Metazoa > Chordata > Amphibia > Anura > Eleutherodactylidae > Eleutherodactylus > Eleutherodactylus coqui. The sequence continues at coordinate 245,455,441 of NC_089839.1, read as the reverse complement.
ATCCCCTCATGTCCTAATGTCAGGGGAGTTTTATTTTTGAAGCTATACATTTTATTTTATACAATAATTTTTTTACTTTTAGCAATAAATTTTACTTACAAACAAAACGGACCACAATCGGAACAAAATTTGCACCTAGTTATGCTAATCTTTATTTTGGGGCATTTGAAGAACGCATCAAAGACTCCTGGATTAAGTTTTACAAAATATTTACTGAAGATATTTTACTTTTATTTGAGATGGTAACTATTTGGAATTGATGCTTTTATTGAAAACTTGAATAGTAATGACTGGGGTTGGAGTTCTCTGTCTCCATTGATCCGACAAATATAATTTTTTTAGACTTACAGCTATACATATCTAACAACCAGGTACACCCAAAAACTTATATCAAACGAGTTGATTCCAACAGTTACCTGGACTTCTCTAGCTATCATGTTAGAAGATGGAAAATAATTGTTCTTTATGGGCAGTTAAGGATGATCAGAAGGAATTGCACCTCAGATCAAGATTTCAAAAGGCAGTCACAGGTATTAAAACGGGTGGAGACAGAGGGTAAAGCAATGACCCTGCAGAGGTCTGCAACTACTAGGGACCCCAACCACAGGGCACTATTCTTTATTCGTTTTAACTCTCAACACTCCCAGCTCAAAGCTATAATTAATAAACATTGGGGAATCCTATGAGAGGATCCTTATCTAATAGCTAAACTACCAGACCATCCTTTAATAGTGTTCAGAAAAAGTTATGGTAAAGGTAAAATCTCTTGGTGCAAACACCGAGTCATGACTCCAAAGGTGACGTCACATCATGATATTTTCTTAGCAGACTATTTTTTTGCGGGGTGGTTTGCCATTGCTTTCCCCAGTCATCGTTTACCCCCCAGCAAGGAACAAGACCCATAAACATATCCTGGCCCCCTGCGGTCCAAGCAAACATAATACCCTGCCTCTTTCTCAGAGCATCATAGAGAAACCAATAAAAGGTTCTTTTAGATGTGGTAGGCAAGGCTGCAAATGCTGTCACAATAAATGCAACAGTAACAGGGAGATATGCCTATAGAAGGAGAACAATAATACGTAGGCTGCACCATCAATGCCCTGAAAATTAGAGCCAAGAAGCACCACTCTACCATCCAAAAGAGGTTCATGCAACATAGGGTATCAACATTCCTCCAGAAACCACAGCATGGACCCCTCTGGTATGCATATAGCACCTTTTGAAAGGATCTCTTAGGGGAAATTTTCAAGACTCATATCCAATGAGAGGTTTTTGATATTTTGCTTCAACACTCTAACTCCCAGCCACATTAATTAAGTCTTCAAAAAGGTGTGACATTGGGTGGTCCACATGGAAAAACTTTTATTAATACTCTGAGAAATTCTAACCAATTTTAAATGATTAAATTATTTTTTAAGGTATCTTAAAACATTTTTTAATAAATTTTATATGATAGAAATATAATATAATATTCAACATCTTTTATTTTACGTTTCATACACATTTACCTTAACTTGCATGTTTTATTTGATATCCTCCAAAGTTGTAACCTTACAGACTTTTAATAATTCACCATATATTTATTAATGATATTTTAAACAAATATTTCAACCCAGTTTTACTCTGTCTAGTTCATCTACAATGTCACTAAATTGGTGCAAATTTCTTCTATTTTTATTATATCATTGAACTTTTCTTTAATGCTAAATGTATATTACTTGACATGTGTTATAGTAGGATTTTTATTTTATTTAACTTATTTTTTGAGATTTATTTTACCATACATTTCACATTCATTGACATTTTATCACTTTAGGGCTCAGTGACTCAAGCGAATTTTAAACGCATGTATAAGCACATTTTTGATTCGCATCTATTAGAACCAATACTTTCCAATGAAAGCAGTCACATGTGCATTTTTTTTATTCAAATAAAATTCGCACCTGCAAAAGACAGGACATGTGAGTGCAAATGCACCCCGTCACACAATTTTTTCTACAAGCGATGTGCGATTTTTTTTTTCCCGCACCTATAATGCGTTAAAAATTTACTCATCTGACTGATCCCTTATTTTATATACAGTGTAGATTTCTTCTTTCTCAGGAAAAGAAAAAGGAAAACTGCTCTCTACAGGCAAGAAAATATCTTGCTTTATTTCATATGTGCCTTAAAAGAGTCCAGATTGATCAGGACGCGTTTCGGCTCTGTACGAGCCTTGATCAAGGCTTTAAACCATATAGACTGAAGAAGATATTATGGATTCCTCTGGGTTTCTGAGCACAGGGATTTTTCTCATATCGTTTGCACCTTATAAGAATTTAGTTTTGCTTTCCATTTTGCTCTAGTTACCTGCGCTGAAAAAAATGTGAACATTTCTTTGGTACATCAAATAGTATCATTGAAAAATACAATTTGTCCCACTAAAAAACAAACTTTCAGACGGCTATAACGATGGATAAATAAGAGTTATGATTTTTTTTTTCTACATTTGGGAGGAAAAAAGAAAATGGAAAAAAAAGGGGGGTTCATCATTAGGGGGTTAAAAAAAACACCATCCCCAAATGTGCTTGCATACTCTATTTCATTACATTCCTTGCTCCTCTTTCCAATTAATGCCAAAGCAACTTCACACTTTCTTATAAAAGAATCAAACATTTCATAATTTTGATGGTAGCATGCTTTTAATTTAGTTTTAATACAAAGACAAAAGAGACCTTTAGCTCTACTGTATAAACTTGTACATTTTCAAGGCATGGAAGTATATACAATATGTCACATCATACAAATGCAGTTTTTATAGGAAAGAGATTTTCTTTAATAAAAATACTCAGAGGAAGCTAGAGACATAGGAGAACATTGATTTATCACAATATTAATCTTTCCAAGACCCTTTGTCATTTTGTTTTTAACCTGCCCTTAACGATCCAAGTTTGATTTGTGATTCTAGCACTGAGCTTGGAGTAATTATTACAGGATAAACCTTTATTGCTAATCTATATCTTTTCTAAAGTCTTGTTGATTTTAAGTGAACAACATCAACCAAAAAAGATATTCGTTTCACTCAGCTGAATGCTTGCAATAAAGTTCCAGGCATAGAAGATGGATTACCCACTAATGAGCAGAAATATATGACTAAAGGGACCTTCTGGGAATCTTCGCTTAAAGTAACAATCTAGTAAAGGTAGAAGAGCCCACAGAGGGTACACTTATTAACAGCATAAAAGGTCCCTTTAAACAATTCATGGTTTGCAATTAATTAGAGTATAGATTGGTCATACAATCATAAAGACTTTGGTAGTTTTTTCCCTCTCCTAGAAAGCTTTACTTATCTTATTTCCTTCTTTTCTCTTTGGTGTAATGATGTGATCACTAGCTCTAAACCACTACATGATTCTTTATCATTTAGGTACTGTCATGTTCGTTCAGACCTGTTGGTGATACTGACAAATAGGCATAAAACCTAGTGTCAGGACAGGTTGAATGATGTATAAGACTAAGGGGAAAAACAGAGATGCAATGGGTATAGGAAACGTAAATGGACAGTGAAAATAAATGGAAACAAAGCCTAAGGCCTCCTTCCCACGAGCGTGACGGGCTCCGCCGCGTAATATTACGCAGTGAAGTCCGTCACGGCGCCCCCCAGAGCCCCTATACTTACCTGCGGGAGATAGCGTGAAAACGCTTCCCCGCCCACTGCCGTCGCGTCGTGTGACACGCCCACCGCGTCACGTGACGCGGCCGGCAGTGTCACGTGACGCGCCGGCCGCGTCAAATGACGCTGCGGCGGTAGGTGGGGAAGCGTTTTTTCACGCTATCTCCCGCTGGTTACAGCGGGAGATAGCGTGAACGGACGGCTTCCATTGACTGCAATGGAAGCCGTCAGCGCGTACAGCCCGTCCTCACCCGCAGCAAATAGAGCATGCTGCGGGTGAGGACGGGAGAAATCGCGGTGCATAATTCAATAGAACCTAATAGCAGGGGGCCACGCAGCGGATTTTTGCCGCGAATTTACGCGGCGTAAATCCGTTCGTGGGAAGGAGGCCTAAGTTCTTCCCCTAGATATGCCCTAATGAAAACCTGCCAGAAAAGCAGAGCACCCGCACTGTTAAGGGAAACTCTATGTCTGAAACCTGGCTAGACTTCCTAACCATCTCTATATGTAATAAGGGAGAAAAGGCAAATATAAGGAAGGAGCCGGGCAAATAACACTAATAAAAATAAACAGTAACAAAAAGGAGCAAGAAAGGTGCAAAACAGACCCAAACTCAAAAGTACAATACTGAAAGCACAATGAATGTAATTGAGCTCCAGGGCTTGCTTACTACTAGGACCCAAAATCAAGAGATTATAAAAATTAACCATTATTAAAGTGTAATTAAAACTTTATGTACAAACAAACAAACAAAAATATCCAGTAGAGGATAGAGAGTAAGTAGATACGCTGTCTAATCACAGTTCAAAAGCCGGTACTTATTATAGGACTTTATACTATATTTGGCTATGATCAGCATAAGAACTCATTTATTCTAGTAGTCAAAAGAGGACCGTACTCTGGGATTCCTCAGTGTTTGGGAGTAGTATTTTCCCAACCACTGGTATCTAATTGAAATTAGGTATATTCCTTATAGTCCGCTATGAAGAAGGATAATAAGTAGTACGATTATAAGATAGCTCTCCTATTCGTCCCTTGAGCTCCAGGGCTTAGTCATACAAACTCACTCAAGACCAGTATACAAGCATACTCAAGAGTATATCAAACATCCTCTACTCAGAAGAGCTGGAATAAATACCTAAACCAAGTTACTGGTAGGATAGCTAGGATGAAAGAGAGAAATCGATAAAATATGTAAGAAATAACGCACATTAAAAACAGAAAACAATTTTATATGTTGCAAAACAAACTGCACATGTAACGAGTTCAAATAAGATTGCTGCTTTTTTGTTGCACCTCTGGATTTATACTGCTCTGGCAGAGGGGCACTCTAGAAAAGCTCTGTCTTAGGCCATTTTCATAAAAAACGCTTTGCATCTGTGGAGACATCCCATCTTGTCAAGTGTGATTTTTGGCCAAGTTTGACTGCCCGATATTGTACTCGCCTAGGTAAAATTAGCCTTACTGTTGTGTCAAGTGGATTTTAAGCCTTAATATGTCTTTTGACAGCGGCCATTAGTGGGCTTTATTCTGATGCAAGCGCCGTTTTGCTACAGCTGCATCAGAAGCCTGGCATGGGTGCTTAGCTGTAGGATGACAACCTTGCACCTGCTCAGTGGGGACCGGATAAACCTACAATCCACACTGTTGAACCTTATACATGCCGCAGTCAGTGCAACCGCAAAATGTAAAAGGCGGACAGAGGGAAGAGGTTCCCTTTCTCACCCTTTAGATGAGGGTGATTGTGATTGTGGGGCCCCAATGGGTTGCTCTGCCAGCTATGGTGGCCCATGTGACTTAGACTTTGGCTAAGCTTCATAGGCTTTATAATACAGTGTTAAACTGGAGTATACTAGTGTATTATAAGAATGATAAAATATTCAAGTCCCCTAGTGAGACAAATGTTTTAAAAAATAAGAAAAATAAAACATTTACATGCACCCTCCCTTTTTACTATGTATAAAATAGAAGAAATAAAAAAAAACACAAATCTGGTATCTAGGCATTTGCAATGACCCAGAAAAAAGGTTAGTATGTTATTAAACCCAAACAGTGCACACTATGAAATAGTAATACAACAAAAAAAAGGCAAAAATAGCTAATTTTGACTATCTCATCTTACAAAAAATGAAATAGAAAGTAATGAAAACATTGCATGGATAAACAAATGTTGCTTTTAAAAAGTACAACTCATCCCGCAAAAAAAAAAATTCCTTACACAGCACCATTGGCAAAAAAAAGGAAAACATTAGTGGGCTTTGAATGCAGCGATAAAAACTTTTTAAAGTTTGAGGTTGAAAAATAGAAAAAAATATATAAATGTGATATTGACATAATCATGCAGGCCTGCAGAATTAATTTAGCATATTACTTATACTGCACAGTAAATGCTGTTAAAAATAAAAATTTCTACCAGAATTGCATATTTTGTTAACTTTGTCTCTAGAAATAAAAATGGAATAAAAGCGAGCAAAATGTTATATGTTACTAAAAATTGGATAAATGAAGACTAGAGTTCATCCCGCAAAAAACAAGTCATTACAGAGTTCTGTTGATAGAAAAATAGAAATACTCTGGCTCTTGGAATGCAGCAACACAAAAGCAAATCTTAAAAAAACAAAGTGTTTTTAGTTTACAAACACACCAAACAAAAAAAATTGCATAAACTTGGGATCGCTGAAATCCTGCTGACCCTGAGAATAATGTTATCACATTATATATTTTGCACACTGAACATCGTAAAAATGAAATCCAAAAATCAAATGGCAGACTATATTTTCTTTTTCAAATCAAATGTACCCAAAAAAAGATGTCATGATAAATACAACTTGTCCCACAAAAAAACAAAGCCCTCTTATTTCTATACCGATGGAAAAATTAAGGTTATGGCTGTAGAAATATGACGATGAAAAAAACTGAAAATCTTTTGGTCCTTAAGGCACAAAGAGGCCTCATCACGAAAGGATAAACATGCTACAATAAATGTTAATACTCTTAATATCTCCATGCTGAATCCAGTTTATAGTCCTTATTCTGAAGAGATGTGGTTAAAGTGGGATCACTGTGACATTGGGAGGATTTTATAGTTGATGAGCTGGCCTCATTTTCTCTATATGGAATGCGCAGATAAAATATATCTGTTGGATCCACTGTTCAGACTAACTTCCGTTTCCCTGGTTCTGGCAGACGCGGGCATCGTCCTGCTTTTCCTGTAACCTGAGCTTATTCTTACCTGCTTCCAGCACTTCTATGGTTAATTGCTCCAGGGCTTCTCTGCTCAGCTGTAGGCCCTTTGCCAATCTCCTTCCTATATAGATGAGCATTTCTGCAGTGTTGTTGTTAGTTCTGCTCTCTGACTCCCTGCTGAGCTCCTGTTTCCGCAGTTATCCTGTTTGCATTCAGTGTCCTGCGCTTTGTCGTTCTGTCCATTTTTGCATTCCTCGGTCTATAGTCTTCACCTATAACTTTATGTTATCCTTGCAAGCCTGTCTCTCTCCCTGTCCCTTTATTTCTCCCAGTTCTGTTCTGTCTTGTGTTGTATACGTCTTCTGTCCTGTTGGGGTTCACTAGCACCTAGAGGAAGACCACAGGGTCTTTCTTCCCCTTCATACCAGCTCAGGGCAAGGTACCTTCCCTAATCCATCCCTGGACTGGTATGCAGCCATCTGGTATCTTACCTCCGCACGCTATAGGGTCAACTGTCAGCTTTGCTGGACTGGTCCATCACATATCCGATAGGTTAATGCAGTGGATCCACGTCCACATTCCTAACAATGTCATATCATATTTGACAAACCCAGCGTCTTCTACATCTACTCTAAATATTTAATTAAACTTAAAGAAGTTGTTTCTTAGGGTATATAGCTATCATAAATAGGTTATCTTACTATGGTCGATTTAGTCTTTTCAAGTTTTACATGATCAGAAAATCGTTCATGTGTTAGCTGATCAGCCATTTATTTAAATAGCTTCACATGATTTTTACAGACTGTTTTTATGAGTCTTGAATATATTAGAAAATGAAGTTATTGCACAATTTTTGCTCCACCGATGGCTTTAGATAACAAGATTGAATAGAAAAAATATTGCAAATCAGTCCAGCACTTGCCTAATTTAATGTTCTATCATAACTGCTTGCTGTACTAAAAGAAGAAATTCTGATAATCTTAAGAGACTGTAGTAAATTCTGTTTCCACCACCCTGCAGGCGCCATCACCAGAATGCTGGTGTTTGCAGCTGCCTGTATTCTGCCGATGGACAGTTATCACGTCATTCACCTTAAGGAGTCCATCACAAAACCCAAGCTACTAAATGCTTGAATTGTGATGGTATCGCAGAGAAATTTGAATACTTGCAGGCGTGACTTGGAGATTTTTAATCCAAATCTTACTATAAGATTATATTAGGGATATGCAAGTAATACAATTCCCTAATGTAATATGAGAAGTGGTTCCAAATTTGAACTTTACCACATTAATTTAACAATTCCTGCAAAAGGTCTAGCTATTAGTCTGACCTTCACAACCGAGGCTTGTTCTTGGCTCGGTAGATTATTTAGTATGTCTAGTTGTTGCTTAAAAAAACCATTTGAAAAGGCGTTAATATATTTAGAGATCATAATCTGTCTACTTTTAACTCTTCATTAGAAAGCAACTTTTCATTGTAGAACTGAACGAGCATTACATTTTAAGAATGTTACATATGAACCCATTTATAGCTACGAGCAGACAGCGTTTTATTGAAAGTGAGTTTAAACAGCTCCCTTTCTAGTCTACATGTCACTGCTCCATTTTACTTTATTAATGCTCCAAACACAAGATTAATTATGTTTATTGAAATTGATTTATATTTAGACGGGAAGAGTTTACCCTCAGGAATCCGCTTCCTCTCCTCCTCCCTGTAGAGTGTAATTATGAAAATGTGTTGAGTTAATGAGAGTGATTGATCAGAGCGTATTGCCCAGAAATTCTCTATTTTCTTGCAAACCTCGTTAACCTGACTCTCTGTGAGTGTTTCACAATTACATATAATTGGTGTGAATATCACATTCTATCTACATTAAAGCTTAAACATTAATATATGTGTTTTGCTGATGGGGATGCAAGCCATTTGCCCCTTGCTAAGGTCTCGTAGCTTTCTTGTGCAACATGATGTGATTGAGGGAGTCGGGGGTCAGAGAAGGAGATAGAGAGAGGCACATACAAAGCCCGATGCAGTTGCGGAGAGGAAAGATGGCTGGAGGTAATTTGAAAAGACAGGCCAAGAGAAGGATAGATATAACTGAGGGGGAAGAGAACAATGAACGAAAAGGTTTTTTTCTGTTTTAACCTTTGTTAGCAACATTTTATACGGTACTATGTTACTGTTGTTGGTAAGATTCAGCTCGACTGTGAGAGAGATTGAGGCAATGTATGCAGGAGGTGAACCATATTGATCTTATAACTTGTACTAAGTATTATATTAAAATATTATTTTTTTCGGTTGCAACCACTACGTTTGAGAAAATTGGGGCAGATTTATTAAAAACCTTAAGGATGCAGCCTTTTTTTCCCCACTTTTAAAAAATCACAACTCTTTTATTTATCCATCAATTAATTTATCCATCCTCCTGTCTGAGGGTTTGTTTTTTTGCAGAACATGATGTATTTTGCAATGGTACTATGTAATGTTCCATATGATTTACTGAAAAACTTTACATGAAATTGGAGTGAAATAAGTAGAGTGAAAAGGAAAAAAAAACGCAATTCCACCATCTTGGGGAAGGGGGGTGGGGTAATCTTGTTTCCGTGGTGTAGACATAGAAAAACAGATCAACTAGAGCAACCCAGGTATAGAAAAGTCTGGAATGAGGAATTCGGAACTTGGTGACAGGGATAAGATGGAGAAAGCTTTTTTTGTATTTTAGGAAGATGCAGACTACCCTACGAAGTGATATACCCACATGATATATGTATAGAATCACAGCCAAGGAAGAAAAATGTTTTCTTTTCAAGGAGTGAATATGGCACAATCTTCAGACAAAGATAACTGTAATATATATTTATCAAAAAGATCTTAGTTTATTAAGAACCAGCTTGTAAATGCATTTCTTGTATGTAAACCTCTTCCTTAGTACTCATTGGGGATACACGTTCCCGATAGTGTATCTTTCAGCGCTGAAATAACTTTTTCTAGGATACACTGCTCTGCTCAGCCTCCTTATATAGTTACTCAGAGCCTTCTTCTGAAAGTATTCAACACATTCCTATTGAAAGTGCTCTGTAAGGTCCATAGAATATAATGGCTCTATTGAGTTCTATTGATCATAATCACTGACTGTATTGGAGCCTCCTCTAATATTCTAGTATTTCCATTGCATTTAATAGGCTAGCATGTGATTGTTCCCAGCAAGAGAAACCACGTAGTCTTTTAGATATGATACCTTTTATTGGCTAACAAAGATACATGATGTTAATGCGAGCTTCCGAACCAATGCAGGGTTCTTCAGGCTTTAATGAAATAGATCCGAAGAGGCATATATATTTATACACACTTATAATACACATACTTATGACAATGCACAGACATGGATGTGATTGCCTGTGCCTTGTCATAAGTATGTGTGTCATAAGTGTGTATAAATATGCAGGCCTCTTCGGATCTATTTCATTTTAGCCTGAAGAAGAACCCTGCATTAGTTCGGAAACTTGCATTAACATCATGTATTTTTGTTAGCCACTAAAAGGTATCATATCTAAAAGACTACATGTTTTTTTGTTGCTGGGAACAATCACATTTTACTCTACAGACTAACATGATACCAAACCTTTGTTTGCATTATACCTAATAGGCTAGCTTTACACTAATTGTAGCAGAGGCAGCCTTCCACCTTGCTACAGTTGCATTTCTTCCTCCTGGCATTGTAGACTGTCTGACAAGCAGATGAAAATGACCAATATTCAATTCTTCCACCTATTCAAACTTGTGACCTTTCAATTACAGTAACATTAATTAAGCCACTGCCGGACATAGTTTTGTTAAGGGGTATTGTGAATGTGCCATTTGCACTGGATGCATGGGGAACACAAGAGGGTACTAGATACAAAGCAGAGCTAGGGCAGCACACCATACATTTACTCACACAGTGCCCCACTTGTGTTGTACTTGATAAATTGATTTTATGAAAACTACTGTGTATTGACAAGTAAGTGACCCACCACTATTCTTATGGTCTCTATCATTATTTAATTCTGTCTCATGTAGGACAAAATAAAGTTAGGGACAGATTCCCTTTAAAATGTGAGTATTAATTTACTGTGCATATGTTACTAATTGAGATGAGCGAACGTAGTCGGTAAAGCACTACTCGTCCGAGTAATGTGCTTTATCCGAGTACCTCCCCGCTCGTCCTGAAAGATTCGGGGAGTGCCGCTGCTGACAGGTGAGTTGCGACGGGGAGCGGGGCAGAGCGGGCGGGAGAGAAGGAGAGAGAGATCTCCCCTCCGTTCCTCCCCGCTCTCCCCTGCAGCTCCCCGCTCCGCGGCGCTCCCCGAATCTTTCAGGACGAGCGGGGAGATACTCGGATAAAGCACATTACTCGGACGAGTAGTGCTTTACCGAGTACGTTCGCTCATCTCTAGTTACTAAAGATAGTACTGCGACTTGAATGAATATTGAGTATTAAGGCCCTTTCAAACACAAGAATAATCGCTGAAACTGTTGACTGAAGACTGAATAAAATTTAAGGGAACTGACAACATTTTTGAATAGATTAATTTCTTTAATCATCTGTGTTTTGCTCCACGAGTTGTTAGCTCAGCTGGGCGTCTGTTTAAGCGATTGTTATTGTATGAACACTTTGCCCATCTGAACAAACATCTGGCCAGCACATTCTATTGTTCTCCTCATGGCTCCTTGTAGCTGAGTAAACATTGCATTCATTGAATATACAAAGCAAAACAAAGCCATGGTTTACAGCCAATATAGACACAATGATTATCGCTCAGGATTCACTTAATAATTGTGTGTAAACGCACGCCCATTGTGAATTTGTCGATACCTATTCGTTTATCGTTGTCTTCCAGTCCGCTTAAAATCCATCATTCGGCAGATCGCTTTTCATTTGGTTTTAAATGACATTCATTCAGCGATTTGATGGCAGTGTTTAATCGTTTGGTGAGGTGTACATTCAGCTGGCTAAAGGAAGAGCGATTGGCTGTTGGGAGGACAACGCTTTGATTTCAACACATTCACCTAGTGCACAACCATTGGGCGTGCCGCTGTGATGTACCCTGCAAGCAGCAACCAAGACCATTGAAAAATTAATTCACCATTTTAAACGCCCGTGCTAAGGTCTCGGATTCACAGACTTTTTTTTGGTCCCTGCGCTCAGCCAGTCAGAGGCAGCACTCACCCATTCACAGCAGCGGCGGACAGGTATGTATTTTAAAAAAAAAAATTTTACACTAAAATTCTTGTTTTTCAGGGAAGAGCTTATATGTAAAGCTCTTTCCTGAAAAAAATTCAGGGGTGCGGCTGCTGCCAGCGGCTCTATTGAAGACATTGCATTGGTTCTAATAGAAGTGTGCATTTGTGCACTCGTATACACGCACAAAAACGCGCTCGTGTGAAGCCACCCATAAATCATAATGTCTTCAGAGGTTAGACAGTGGATTGGAAAGGGTTAAAACTAATCAGCAAAAAATTCAAGTGGAAACAAGACAGATGCCCCATAATTCTCCAAATGCAACAGTCCATCCTGGAAGGATCAGCCCTCAGTCATCAATCAATCACATGAATAATAAGTTGCTATACATCAGCATACAATAACTGTAAATATATTTAGGCAAGAAAAACAACCAGCGAAGCTTCAGCTAAAGACATGAGCCTTTTCACATAAGCAATACGGTGTACATAATTATTTAGTTTACAGATTTCATTATTAAATAACAACCTTCTATAAGACATAAATACATGAAATGCCTGAGGTGCAAACTTCGTAAATGATGTACCGTATCTACTTATTTATCTATAAATTCTCAAAGAAAGTCACTGTAAAAACAATCTGACAACCTACACACTCAGAGTAGAAGAAAATATTAAAGTAATATTTGGTGATAATATAACAAACACATGGTGAATCTCCAAAGTCTATTTTTACATCTCATTAGGTTTAAGAGTTAAGAAACAGCTCCTTTTATTCTGAGCAGAAGCTTAACGAGTCGAGATGATTTCCATAATCTAAAAAAAAAAAAGAGTAAAAACATAACCTTGTTAGTGTTTTAACAGTGCAATTAAGGCTTCCTTCACAAGCTGGTAGCAGTTAACCATATTTATGATCCCACATTAAACACTTAGCATAAAGCACAAATACAGGTCATTATCCTCAAGTATCTTAATTAGGAACATATGCGGTTTCCTTTTTACTTTTAATTTAAACCAGCAGGTTCATCATAACATTGTGAGCAGATTCAAGGATGAGACAGACCCTCTTGGAAAAATGTAGCAAGGTGCCCGGAATATAATGCACAAAGCATTGCCTCACAGACAAGGTGTCGGTATGACGGCGATAGGCAATCCAAGTGCCAAAGTACAAGACTGTATAATCAGGTTATTTTTTTCCTAGAAGCTCTGGTTCTAGGAGTGATTAACTTTGAAATATGAGTAGAAGACTTGGTGTGAAAAAGGAGTGGAGCTACTCCAGTGAAGATTGGGTGCAATAGTAATGAAAGGGTTCTTGTCCTAATTTAGACATCCTCGTAATGAATTGGCCAGAGACAGAGACATAACTTGAAGCTCCTGGGGCCCCGTACAAACTCTGTAACAGGATCCCCAAATATAATGCTTTATTCATAGTACCGGGCTCCCTATATGGAGAAGAGAGGCCTGATGGACCCCCTAAGGTCCCTGGGCCCGGGTGCAACCGCATCCCCTATAGTTACAACACCGAGTTGTGTCCATCAGGTAATGGAATAAGCTAAACCAGTAACTATTCAACCATTGAGTTGACCAGTAGTAAATTTAATGAGATAGCCAAAGAACTGGTAATTTGGCACAACCCCCTAAATGGATGTACATATACACAGGAATTTTGTCAAGCAAATGGTTTAGTTTTATTTGATAAAACCAGCTGGGGGTTCAGCCAAATTACTAGTTTTTTGGTTATCTTTGCAATATAGCATCCAGTAGAGCAGGCTACAATTTTTTTTCTGCCCATATTGGCGCTTGTCCATACTGGCATCAGGCTCAGTTAAGCATTTTCTTTTTTCTGTTCCACCTTGATGAACAGAGAAGAGGACAAAAAATGAATTAAAAACATTTCAAAGCCCAGTTAGCTATTGAAAACAGATTGGAATTAGACGTAAAATACTTATGTAAATCAATGGTAAACAAAATGGAAATGTTTGCACCTCAAACAGAACAGAAAAATGAAAATGCTTAACTGAGCCTAATGCCAGTGTGGACAAGCCTTAAATCCTGGCACAAAAGAAATGTTAGTATACCCACCATGAAATCAGGGGCATATGGAGGTAAAGTAAGACCCGGTAAACTGTTATGGACACTACATTGTGCCTTCATAAAACTTTTTTTTTTAATGTTTTATGGATCAGCAACACAACTATATGCATGAAGTATTAGTCTATACAGTCACGTCAGTTGCTATGCTATATGCGGAGTTGTGATACAAGGCTGAATTTTGTTGTAGTATGACCATGACTATTAATATAAATCCATCATTGAGTGCAATTCTTGATATTCATATCTTATATAACCAAAATGCACCAATGTGGTGCGTTTCCCATTGTTTTCATAATATTATCAGCGATTGACAGCGCTGAAGTTATTTTTCTACTGGGTCCTAACTTGGTAAAAACTAAAGATGAGCTAGTATACTCGCTAAGGGCAATTGCTCGATCGAGCATTGCCCTTAGCAAGTACCTGCCCGCTCGGGAGGAAAGATTCGGCCGCCAGCGGCGGGTGGGGAGCTGCGGGGGAGAGCGGGGAGGAAAGGAGGGAAGATCTCTCTCCCTCTCTCCCCCCCGCTCCCCCCTGCTGACTGCCGCAACTCACCTGTCACCCGCGCTGGCAGCTGAACCTTCTCTGCCGAGCGGGGAGATACTCGCTAAGGACAATGCTCGATCGAGCAATTGTCCTTACCGAGTATACTCGCTCATCTCTAGTAAAAACTGTTTTGTAAGCTTAAAAGTTTACTATATCCAACAAGTAATAGAAGATTGGCCTTGGAACAAAAAAAAAAAAACATATGTGGTGTCTTCCCATAGCAGCCATTGGTCCTTGCTGGTATTGGCGATATGTGTGGGGTCCTCTCACAGCAGCCATACGGCTTTAGTTGTATTGGCTGATGCATCTTTAAATTTCCATGTCTTGGTAACTTTTTTTATGCCGAATGGCTCTTGATTACTTTGATGGTATTTTAATGTAATAGCCTTATCTGGTTTTGGCTCCTCTCTCTATTTTCTCATTCTTTATACATGTTTTATGTGTTTTCTATACTGTATATGTACATACTCTTCTTTATTGGATGATTTGTTGTCCTTCAGGTATTGTGCAATAGATTCATCTTTTTCTGGAGCTACGTATCTGATATGAGAGTTAAATATGCTATTTAATTACAATATTTAACCATTAGCCCTTATGTTGCTTGGCTGCTATGAATACATTAAGGATTACTATGTCCTGAGTGATGACTATGTTCCATTCTGGATTTTAAACAGGCTATATCACTAAAACAGTTTTTGTATTAATTAAAACCAGATAGTGGAAAATTTTTCATTTTTCTAAGCGTTTTTTATATTCTGATTGTAGAATGTTTTTATTGTGTTGTCTGTATATGACTATGGGGGTGCCATATGTCCTAAGCTACATTTAACATCATTTGTAGTATTTAGGAGATATTCTTTAGGGCTGATTCATAGACCACTCACACAAGCATTAACTTGTATAAGAGACTAGAGCTTGTCACATCTGTCCAGGACTGACAACAAGAACAGGGTATGGGAGGCAGCCAATACAGACGCAGGAACTAGCATGTACAGGTGGCTAGAAGCAGAATTGACAGAGCACCTCTGCAGGAAGGTGAAGGCCTGTATATCTCGACCATGCGGCACAGAGCACACGCTTAGCACAGGCACAGGGTGACGATCACACTGGATGAAGTTGTAGTTCACCATGCACAGTAGGACAAAGAGGACAACTCCAGGAAAGTGGAAGCCTGTCCCTAAACTAACAGGAAGATGAAGGGTCACTGCCTGAAAGTGGAATAATCACCCTGATAAAGGCAGCCTCACTATCTTCTTTCTGAGCCCAGACTGTCCCTATAGGGAGCCCTGCAGAGGTGAACAGATACAACAAAATCGGAATGATAAAGGAAGCATACAACTGACAGGCAACTGACAGGAAAAACCAGAATAAGTACAAACAAACAATGGATACAAACAGGGAACAAACCAAAGCACAGGAGCTAAACACACAGGAGCTCTGAGCAGGCTGACTGCTCAGGGATCACTGAAAATCAATCAGCAACTCCCAGGCAGCAAGAGCTGGATCTTATAGGAAGGAGGGAGAAGCCGATTGGCTGACAGAAATGACAATCACCAGCCACACCTCTCAGACACTAGCAGTTTAAACCATATAGGTGTTACATTTCAGTGTGATCCTGCTTGTGATGATAGTGAGACGGCTGCTGAAAAGAAAGTGACAGACTAGTATTGGGCTCTGTGGTCAGTGTGAAAAATACAGGACATTGTTTGTTTTGTTTGATTATTGTGACCAAAAATGAAACAAAGAAAATCACCAAAAATTCTCAGAAAATGTGTTTAACACAAACATTTGATTTATTTAATGTCATTTTCTGATTATACATTCCCTTTAAGTGTTTTTAATGTTTGTGTCCCACAATAAAGTGTTATCCATTTTTCATTATTTTTAGTGTGCATCTCCATTACTGTGTTGCTTTCTTTCTTTTTTGTTTAATCAACTGTTGTTTAAGGGCTCTTTTCCATAGGACAACTGTTGGCCGTCCCAACATTAATCGTTCCTGTGCTTTTACACAAGAACGATGATCACTCAGTAACTAGAGGCAAAGTGGACTAGAGCTGAACGACTGCCTGTTTACACAATATACAAAATGATCGCGCTTGTCTTTAGGGCTTCGACAGAAAAGTGCGATATGCCAAGAGCATAATGTGATAAATAGATCCCATTAATTTCAATGGGTCCATTATCACATCTTTTTTTGCACCCAGATGACATGCCAGTGATGCATCCAGCATGTCACTACCTGAAATCTGGTCCACTGATATGGTTAATCAGGGCTAAGGCCCAGCCTTCCTCCTCAACACTAAGCATGGGATGTTTTGGCACCATTAGGCACAATATAAATAACAAGGAGCTGCGTCACAAAGCAGGGTAAAGGTTGAGAGACCCCAGATGAGATAGGCAGAGCAGCTTCAGCAATCTTAGGTATCGTGGCAGTGGCCTTTGTAGGGCAAGAAAAGCAGCAGCAGCTTCCTCATGCTGGGGAGTTGCCCATCCTAGGATAAACACCAACTTCGTTGAGGATGATGCACCCCATACTGTTCAGGAGGAGAGGGAGACTCCCTTCCTGCACTATCCTGAACCTGTTTTGCACCACCACCTGCGCGACACAGGTTGTCAACATTGGTTGTGAATAGGAGCTAGTTAATAACCACCTGTTGACAACCAATGCTTCCTCACCATTTCCCTGACTGCCACCATTGAAGAATCTTTGCTAGTTGCTGACTTGAAATGTATGGCACAATGCACTGTCTCTTTGTAATTGGTAACCACTTGCTCCTGTGTCTTCGTAACTCTCCTTTGTTCACCACTGCATTTTATAAATCTAGGAAGCCATCTCATTTTTTTTAAATCAGTGTCTATGATCCGAACAGAAGTAAATTTGAAAAGATTGTTTTATAGACAGATTACAAGTTTTACTTTTCTTGTTCTTTGAGGCTTTTTTTGTTCATTTCTTAACAATCTGAAGACTTTCATGCTGGATGCAAGCAACATATCATCATTATGCTAGAAGTTGAAGTATGAGCTCAGATGTGTTTAGGTCTTCTGTTCATGGTATGTCTTAAGCACTGAGATGTCTAAGCATGTTCTGACAGACTAACATATTAATTTGCTTTATTTAAGATGGAAAGCCGTTACTTTCAAAGATTTAACATTATCTCAAAGACAGATTAAGTGTACATTGACATTGACAGGAATGGTGCATATTTTCTGCAGCAGAAAATCCACATCAAAATTCACATCAATTTTGCATCAAAACCCATGTCAAAATTCACACTATTGGGGTTATGGCCTAACCAGCAAGAGAGGAAGACGTGGCAAAGGAGAGCTCTGTAAACTAAAAACATAATTAAAGCCATTTGACAAGCCAGAGCCTTCCCTTCAACTCATCTCCAGCATTAGTGATCTCTCTGGCCTGAAAGGAGCAAGGAGAGATGTCCCATTTGAATATCGTGGAGATCTGGAACATTACGCATCCTAGTGAGACCTACAAAGCCACAAAAAAAAAATTGCGGTTGATCCACGCAGCCAATACCAGCGCAGACATGGGATCTGCTGCAGCCGGCCCTCTTCAGACTACAGTTGCCAAAGCTCTCCTGATGTTGGAGAGAAGGTGAAGGGCCCATATAGCAAGGTCCAGGGGGCAGTAGGTGAGGCTTGCAAAAAAGCACTCCGTGGTTGGGAAAGAGCCCCGTCTTGCATCCCGTGATATTCATAGCAGAGGGTAGCAACACTAGAGAGCCCCCTATTCTGCGTACAGAGGGAGCACAAGGTGGAGTGAGGATCCAATGGCCATCCACTATTGTTAGGCCTCAGCTGATTGCAGGCACAAGTTAGTAAATCATCTCCCACCAGGCAAAGGACACAGTAAGGAACCTACATACTCTATACATCTGCAGTGACATTCTGCATAGGGTAAGCTTACAAGCACATCTTCCCCTTGAAATATCTAGGTGGAAAAAGGTATTGTCCTCACGCTGGAACATTTCAAGAGTTTCCCTAAAGGAGACAGAGAAATTACATATTAATGCCCCCCCCCCCCCACATGTATATCATCCATTATCTATACCTATAGTTGTTAAATCCAGCACATAAGGACCTGTCTCCTGACCACTGAATGCGATGGAAGCCTGAGCCATTATTCCATCACATATGTGCCCTATGCAATGTTAGATACACCTGATCCAGCTACACTATAGTGAAAATAGGAAGATACAGAAGTGGATATTTATTGGGGATGCAGAACCCCATAAAAAAAAACAAGTGGACCTCCAGCACTAATTAAAAAAACAGGGCAGCAGGGATGGCTTCAGTTTCTGCAGCTCATAAGCTACCAGCAGACTCAGACCCGGAGAGCAGGGCAGCCTAACGTAGACAATCATCTCAAAAGACATTTTTAGGTGCCAAACTTCTGATTGCACGAAATTGGAAGACCGCTACCTCTCCTACCTCCTCAGATCTCATCCAGACAATGTCTGACCATAACATTTATGAAAAACTACACGCCCAAAGAAACGACTGCTTCACAAAGTACCAAAATAAATGGAACCCATGGTTACGCCTCTTCCCTGAATAGCCACTCCCCCTTCCCCCCATTTTGCTTCCTACCCCCTGTTTGTATTCTTCAGAAGCCAAGTTCTACAGAATTGTTTTTTTTTTTTATTTTATTTTCTATTTAGACATAAGTACAAGTATATGCATACTCAAATGTAGGCCTCATGTTGTATACAAATGTCTTTAAATATTATCGAACGATTTTCGATCTAATACTACGCAAATCTAGAGGACCTATCGTCTTCTCTTCTTTAAAGTGTTTAAATATGTAACGGCTTCTACTGTTTGCCCTGTACATGTCTTATCAAAGAAAACCAATAAAGAACAAATTGATAAAAAAAAAAAAGACATTTTTAGGAAGGCCCTCTCACAAAAACTAAAAATGTTTACAGACGATGTAAGTGAAAAATCTCAGCGCTACAGTGGATGAGAGATAAAGCAATTTGGAAATGGTCCGATATTCAGTGACACTAGTTTATTCCAGCAATGCGTTTCGGCTTCTAACATAAGCCTTTATCAAGCATTCGGGTAGACCGGTCACGTCAGGGTGAGTCTACGGTACTATTCCATTATTCCTACTCTTACATCTATTTTCCCATTGGAGCACTGACTTTGAACTTTGTCTTAAAACTAAGACTGGTGATGTCTGAGCTGGCTGACATAAGAGCTGAAGTCCTTCACATAAGACACCAGGTTGAAGGACTAACAATACTAGTGCCATGATTTTCATGCATGTTACTGGACTGAACTCACTGGTCGAACAACAAAAAGACCATATAAATAGAGCGCTGGCACTCATAGAAGACCAGGAGAATAGAAGCAGGTGTCATAATATCAGAATTAAAGGTCTTCCGGAATCATGGTCCCCTGATCCTCTCAGATTCATAGCAAGTAAGCTCTTATCTGATTTGCTGGGGAAGAAAAGAGCAAAAGCAATTATCATTGAAAAAATTCACAGAGCAATACGCCCAATGCCTAACATGCGTGATCTGCAAACAGACATCACATGTGGTTTCTTGTCATTTGTTGACACACAAGTCATCCTAACTGCAGCCAGGAATAAAGAGCAGTTAAAGTATTAAGATGCTAAAATCCAACTCTTTCAGAACCTAGCTTCATCCACACTCACTAAGAGAAGACAATTAAAACCATTATTGAAAGTACTTAGAACAAAATATCCGCAATACTCCTGGATGTTCTCCTTTGGACTAGCAGTAATGAAGGACGGCAAAAAAATTATAATCCACACCCCCTCTGACCTGGAGAGGGCGTGGAAGGCACTAGATATACTACTGATTTAGATTGAATCCTGTATGCCACTATGGGAGCTAGAGTTCTCCCACCATTGCCCAACCGTACACCATGGAAGGAGGCTCCCAGATTCAAATCTTAAAAAATAGAAAAATACATACGAAGCTCCATTTTCCAGCATAGAAGCCAATGATGGTCTATCAACACACCTGAAAACCGAATGGTTAAGGTGTCATCCCTTAGAGGCCTCAGTCACACGGGCGCATCGGCATCCGTACACTGTTAGAAGACGGCCGTACCTGAAGACGGCCGTCTCTCTCCAGCGCTGCTGAAAGAACACATGACCGGCAATGGAGCCGTCACATGTTCTTCCTCCCGGCGCTGCAGAGAGACGGTCGTCTTAAGGTACGTCCTTCTCCTTCCTGCAGTAACACGGGCGCCAATGCGCCCGTGTAACTGAGGCCTGATACTGGCTTGTTTACAGCTTAGCCATGCAGCTGAGTTTAGTTGTTTAACCTTG
The DNA here is from genome assembly GCF_035609145.1 of Eleutherodactylus coqui. Lineage (NCBI taxonomy): Eukaryota > Metazoa > Chordata > Amphibia > Anura > Eleutherodactylidae > Eleutherodactylus > Eleutherodactylus coqui. The sequence continues at coordinate 245,434,427 of NC_089839.1, read as the reverse complement.
TTTTTTTTACAGGTACTCTAGTTCTTGTTTGACTTCGACTTCCCTTGATTGGCATAGCCGTTGCAATCCCACTTTCAGATCTGTTTCCAAAATGGGTGGGATGTCCTTCCTCTAATTCTGACTTCACCATTGATCTCAAAAATGTTCATTCTGAGTATAGTAGCTGAACATTAACAAAACCTTACTACTAGTCTAATATTGCACAACATAGGAACATGGATATGATTGAGAAACTCCTTTCGCAAAGTCCCTAAACTACCTCCTATATGCTGCTTAGTCGAGTACCCACTTGGATCCCCACTCTTGTCGGCGAGAGATAACTTGGTGGCAGGGATTCTCAGGCTTCCCTTCAGCGTGCACCTTTCCACCCCTAACCTAGCTATAGTCCCTGGACCCACTTATTTCCTTTTTCCTCAAATTGCCCATTGAACACATACAGGAGCAATATCTCCCTTTCCCCAATGTCTCTATAACTAAACAAAGGGAAAAAAGAACAAAAAGACCATTATTCAAATCTCTAATTATGAACACAATTACTTACTTGTACTTCCCTAAGTACTAAGGGACAAAATTCTCCAGAGAAGAGGAACCAAGTAGTTTGTCTTCTTAAGAAGCTTCAAACATCCATAGCAGCACACTTCAAAGGCAATAGGGTCCTAAAATTTCCCAAACACTACTTCTTTGACTGGTTCTTCAGTAATAATCCATTGTCAGCAACACAGGGTGTATCCATTAAGCTATGTCACACCATCTCATTCACACTGAAGAACCAGCTCATAGATGCAGAAGGTAGAATATTCTTCTTAAGGGCTAATTCCACTCAGCCCCATACACCCAGCAAACCTATATTCCCCTAACAAAAAAATACGTTTCCTGGTTAACAGCTGAAATTATTTGCAGAGGGTCAAATAATCCTGGGCATAGACTTAAACCTAACATTAATCTATTTCCTTAACTCCTCCTGGGGAAGGTTCAAGATCTCACAGCCTGCACTTAAAAAATTGTATAATGTTCTCTGCAAGCCTCATATTGAGAATGCATGGAGAACCTTCAACCCATCATTTAGAGATTATTCATTTTATTTCCCAGTGCACAGATTCCACCAGAAACTAGATTACATTTTCTTCTCATCTAACCTAATTCCACATATCAAGCAGTCTAAAATAGGGAGCATAACTATATCAGACTATGCCCTGGTGACAACCACCTTAGCTCTACCCTCCTTTCCACATAAGCATTAGAGCTGGAGACTAAATGAATGACTAATAGACAACTAAGACATCTGTAATAGCGTTTCCACAAACTTAGACCATTTTTTTTAAGACAATGCACAGCCTACAGTCAGCTCCCCTATTATCTGAGAAACATATAAGGCTTAAGGTCCATTTAGACAGGACGAATGTCGAGCAAACGGTGCCTGACACTCGTCCCTGTGTGTTCTCGTTCCCATGCTGTTGCAAGAAGGCTCGTATCACTGGCTTGCTCACAGAGTGGCCAGCAGGGCTGGCAGAGAAGCTGGAGGAGATTTCTCTCCTGGCCCCCCACCCCTACCCCTCCATCACCTTAACATATGCAGCATAAACGATAAACAATGAGCTGATCGCTGATCGCTTAGTGTAAATAACAGCCGGTCAGTACTAAACGGATGCTATGTTAAGGCAATGGAGAGTAGTAGCGGAGCATGAGGGAAGAAATATCCTCCACCCTCCTCGCTGTTTGCCAGTGATACTAGTGCCAGCGATACTGTGTGGGGTCGAGTGTCGGGCATCATTTGCCTGATATTCGTCCAGTCTAAATGGGCCTTTACATCAGAGGCATTTTCATAGTGTTATTTTCCAAATTGAAAAAGCAGAAGCAAAAAGGGATAGATGATATTCTCTCATAGATCTCTACTTTGGAGAGTATATCCAAGGAGAGAACAGCCATGGCTGCACAATAAACCATAACCACGCAGAGAGAAACTCATCCTGAACAGTGGGGCTGCTAAATCACTCCTATATTTTAAATATCAACTATGCTTACATGGCAATAAGGAGGCACATTATGTCTGCTCATTAACAAAGTTAGGAAGAGAACACGTGTCCCACATTTATGGACAAAACAGACAATAGTCACACAAACACAGCTAAAATCTTCCAAACATACTACTCTGATCTTTATAACCTAACCAAAGATAGGCATAAGCCTATAGCAAGCACTTAACTGCATTCTGTCTTTCCTGAATCTCTATACACAAGACCCAGTCAAAATCTATTATCTGATCTTCCTGGTCTCCATTGAAGAACTTACCTTGGTCCTTAATAGCTTTCTGCAACGTAAAAGCCCTTGCCCAGATGGTTTCCCACTGGCCTACTACAAAAAGTTCGCTATGACAAGGCTGTATGGGGTTTAAAAGTTGGGCAATAGATCATGCAATCAGCAGCCTTTGCTGATGACATACTATTCATTATCACTAACCCAGAACAAGGACTTCAAAAATTAAATCCTATCTTTCGTCAATAAGGCACCCTCTCTAACTTTAAAGTGAAGATCACCAAATCCACGGCATTAAACAAAACACTCCTGCCTGCAAGAGTGGGTGCCATACAGGCATCTTCTCAATATCATTGGACTGACTCCTACATTGAATATCTAGGGGTCTACATAAAAAACTAAACAATTTATACAACAAAAAATTTTACCCCCTTGCCTACTGAGGTGGATTCCCTACTTCGTTCCTACGACCTACTGATCCTCTTTTGGTTCGGACGTAAAAGCCTCCTACAAACATATATAGTTCAGAAAATCCTATTCAAGCAACAAATGCTCCCTGTCTTTTTTATAAATCTATTCACTCACTATTCTCAAGGTTTGTTTGGAAATATAAAAGACAGTGCAGCGCACATCTCTTATTGATCCAGAGAAGGGAGAATGGAGGAATGAATCTGCCAGATATGTTTAACTATTACAAAACAATAATACTCAACAGGTGTCTAGAGTTATCAAACCCTTCTAAGAACCACAGTACCCAAGCATTAGCGCAAACCTCAAATAGGTCAGACTTTTCTGAGGCTATCTGGCTTCCTTCCACCAAAACGTATGCAAAACCATCCTTTGACCCCCTTCTACATGGAGGCTGTGTGGTATGGGACTCACAAGGGAGAGGACTAGCACAACACATCTCACCATTACTTCCACCGAACTTAATCCCTCACATTCTGGCTCTGCCACTCAACACAAAACAGCTTTGGCAGCGCTTCAAAGAGCTCAAAATTTCAGACATTTGGAAGCACTGCTCTTTGTGGGGGCCCCAACTAGTCAAAATTTTCACCTCTCAGCTATCATTGCTGCCACTCCATTCCCTTCAGCTCTTACATCTGACCAAACTACTTGATATATTCGTAGAAAGATATCCCTCAACACACCCTCTGACTGACTTGGAAAAAAACTCATCCTGTGAAAAAGTAGCTCTAGCAGAAAAATTGCATATTTCAAGCAGAAATTCATTATGCCAAGTGACTGCAACATGCCTGCTTTCATCCTGTCATGGGAGAGGGAACTGAATATCAAATTGTCAGCTAACGATAAGAAATTCATATTATGTAGCTCGCATGGTTTCTCCAACTGTGTCAGACTACAGGAAAATCACTACAAACTACGGACTAGGTGGTACAAGTCGAGAGAGTGGTTATATGCATTCAAGCTTTTCGACTCAAACATGTGTTGGTGTTGTGGGAGCAACGGGTGGAACAGGTCATTAGACACTTCCCTGGTGACTCCTTCAAATTAACCCCTAAAATTATGTTAACAAAACCTTCCATAGGCTACACCCCTCAAAAATAAACTTCATGGGGACGGAGCCTGATCTTTGAGCGCAATGGCTGCCTAAGTCCAGCGCTCCGGCTGCGAGGTGTACTTACAGGGTCCTTTCTCTAGCTACTAACAGCGGACATGCCGAAAACTGTGAAGGAGAGGAGCGCCGAACAGCTGAGCACGCCTCGCGCTCTGAAAAACCAGGTCGGGATGCAGCGCTTCTTAAAAGAATGGGACTCCCGGTCCCCGCACCCGCCAGCCAAGATGGCGCTGTCTCACGATGCTACAACCTCGGCTCAAAGTAAGGAGGGGGGAGGGGAAACCTCATCAGACGATGAGGAGGATAGTGAAGTCATATCAAAAGGCTTCATGAAACAGCTCTTAGCCGATGCCCTGCAGCCCCTGATGTCAGGCTTAACGGAGATTAAAGAAGATGTTAAGCACCTGGGGCGCAGGGTGGAAGACCTGGAGGTGACCTCCTCCTCCATTACAGCTCATGCCCTGGCCTTAGAACAAGTATTAAAGGAACAACATGAGTACCTAAATCGCGCCCTAATATCCCAAGAAGACTTGGAGAATAGAAACAGGCGATGTAATGTACGTATAAAGGGGCTCCCCGAGTCGCATGCTGCGGAGTCCCTCTTTAAGGTGGGAGATGAAATTTTCAAACTGCTGCTGGGACCTGAGAAAGCTCTGCATATGGGCATTGAGCGTATTCACAGGGCCCTTAGACCCCCTCCCCCTACAAGCGAACCACCCAGGGACATAATCTGTAAAATGTTCTCATACAAGGACACCCTTGCCATCCTTAATGCTGCGAGAGTGCACAAAGGGCTGAAGTTTGGAGGTCACACCCTGCAGTTTTATCAGGATCTTGCACCTTCCACTTTATATAAAAGGAGACTCTTGCGTCCGCTTCGTGAGGCCCTCAGGGCTAAAGACTTGCGCTACTCCTGGCTGTTCCCTTTTGGGTTGGGGATCGCCGTGGGAGGGCGCAGGCTCACAATAAGAACCCCAGAAGATCTTCACAAGGCCTGGCCCCTTTTGGAGATACCCCCCTAGACCTACCGTGCTGGCTTCCGCTCCCGGGGTTCCCAAAATTGCCAAAACTCCCTCCGCAAGAGGTTTGGCAACAAGCCTCCAACTCAAAGTCGCCTAGAGGGAAAAGAAAGAAGGCAAAGGAGGCCTCCAACAATGGGGACACTTGAAGTTTCTGTGCGATGCAGTTCTTGCCCACTCTTTTACAGGCTGTTTTTTACACGGCCTAGTTATACGCCTCTCGGAGGCGTGCGTTCAGACCCAAGACGGTTATCTGGGTATTCGACCTCCCGTCGACCTCTCCTTTACCGGATCGGTACAGCGCAACCGACCCCTTATGTTTGATGAGGGTTTGTTATGTGTTAATATGCTTAGATGTTGACTTTACGCCTTTTTCTCGCTCCTCTCCTGTTCAGCCTCGGTTGGGATTCAAAATCCTAAACCTCTCCTCCGGATGTTCTCTTCAGAGGACCCTGTTGGACCCCTGGTAGTCCAGGCTGTCCATAGTTGATCGGTCTTTATCCTCATAAGGACCAACCAACCCGCCTCACCTTCGTCTCCCCCCCCCCCCACCCTCTCCCTCCTCACGTACAGACGACTTAGTCGCCGCGAGGGTCAGTAGGTATCTCCTTAGGAGAAAACAGTTCTGCTCTCCCTCTCCTACGTGCTCATAGTCTGTCCTCACCTCCTTTTGTCTCCGGTGAGTCTGCCCCCCCCCCTTGCTCACTCCTAGTGTTTCCCTCATCCCCTCCCTTTCCCCCCATCCCTTAGTCTCGCGCATTTAGTCAGGTTGGCCTGAGAATAGGAAGAGAAGTAACCTTGCTTTTTTCCTCGACTAACACACTTTTCTCTCCCCAAGTAGTCCAGAGTGTTAAGGTGACTGGGTCCACATCGGCATGAGCGACTCCCTGAGATGGTCCACGTTCAACGTGAAAGGGCTGAACTCCCCATCCAAAAGACATCACGTAGCGCTGCTGCTGAGAAGGTACGGTACTAAAATTGCATTCCTACAGGAAACCCACTTCAGGGGAAATAGACGTTTATCCCTCCCGGGAAAACATTTCACGCAGGAGTTCCACAGCACACACCCAACGTCCACCGTAAGGGGAGTCTCTATACTTTTCCATAACTCTGTAGCTTTCACATGTGAAGCCCAACACTCAGATGGAGAGGGAAGGGTCCTCTTTTTAAGGGGCAAACTCCTGAACCATAAAGTGACGATAGCTAATGTGTACGCTCCAAACGCAGGGCAGGTGCCTTGGCTGATAAGTCAGCTTGAGACCTTAAAGCATTTCGCGGATGGCCCAATTCTCCTGGGAGGCGATCTGAACCTGACCCTTAGCCCCATACTTGACTCCTCCACCGGGAAATCCCACATCTCCCAGGTCAAACTCAGAAGACTGTACTGTAGTCTTTCGGAGATGGGACTAGTGGATGCCTGGAGACATATCAACCCCTCAACGAAGGATTTCACTTTTTATTCCCATGTACACTTTTCTTTCCAACGCCTCGACTACATTTTCATATCCTCGTCTCTACTACAGTCCGTCACCGGAGCCAAAATAGACCCCATTCTGATTTCAGACCACGCCCCACTACACATCAACGTGGACCTCTCCCCGTCTCCCCCTCGGGAGTGGAGATGGAAGCTAAATCCCTCGTTCTTAGACTCGGAGGAGGATAAACAACATTTAAATTCCCTCTTAGACGAATTTTTTCACTTAAATAATTCACAGGAGGTCTCAATTCCAGTAATATGGGAAGCCCATAAGGCTTTCGCAAGGGGCCTGTTAATCGCTCTGAGCTCCAGAGTCAAAAAAAGGCAACAAAAAGAGATAGATGAAAAGCTTCAAAAAATAACTAAATTAGAACAAGCGGTAAAAAGCTCACAATGCAAGGCCACACTAGACAAATTGACTGCCCTTAGGAAGGATCTGAAAAGAGACTTTGATTCTAGATATAACAAGAAACACTTATATCTGCAAAAAACAGTTTATGTACAGGGTAATAGGGGCAGCAAATGGACCTCTGCCCTTATTAAAAAAGCTCGTAAGAGAAACTTCATTAGCTCAATAAAGACCAGCGCGGGTTGTCCTGTCACCTCTTCTACAGACATAGCAGCAGAGTTGAAGGCCTTCTACTCCCAATTATATAATATACGCCAACCCCTCACCCCGGACGAGCGGCAGGTCGCACAATCACAGATACACGCGTTCCTGAGTGGGTTGAACCTCCCCAGTCTGGACGAGGACGCGGCTGCAGCCCTGACGAGACCAGTCTCCTCTCAGGAGACAGAGGACCTCCTGGCTTCCTCCCCTGCGGGCAAAAGCCCCGGTCCCGATGGACTACCAGTCACGTATTACAAAGCTTTCAAAGCCTGTCTAGTCCCCCATTTGACAGAATTATTCAACTCCCTTCTCCGGGGGGAATCCCTCCCCAAACAAGCGCAAGAGGAACACATAACATTCATTCATAAGGATAATAAAGACCCAGAGGCCTGCGGAAGTTATAGGCCTATATCCCTAATCAACTTTGACGTTAAATTATGGGCAAAACTTCTCGCAAAAAGACTGGAAAAACATATCCCATCCCTTGTTAACGCGGAGCAGACTGGTTTCGTCGGGGGCAGGGAGGGAAAATTGTTTGAGACTTCTCCACGCAATTGGGTACGCCCAAACATTAAACATTCCACTGGCTCTAGTAGGCTCAGACGCCGAAAAAGCCTTTGACCGTGTTAATTGGCTTTACATGCAAACGGTCCTCTCGCATTTTAAAATCCCTCCCACCTTCGTCACTGCCATCTTCTCCCTGTACGCCGCACCTCATGCCAGGATCAAAATAAATGATATTCTCTCGCCCCCCTTCAATATTAGTAATGGCATGCGGCAGGGTTGCCCCCTCTCTCCCTCGCTATTTATCCTCGCCCTGGAGCCGTTCCTACAGAGGATCCGACTGGATCCCGGCATCCAAGGACTCAAGGTGGGCCGGGTGACCCTCTCGCTGGCAGCCTATGCAGATGATATTGTTTTTCTAGTTACGAACCCGGAGGAGGGACTGCCGCATCTCACCACTCTCTTGGACGAATTCGGGGCTCTCTCCAACTTTAAAATAAATTATTCTAAATCTAAGGTCTTGAACATCTCGATCCGGGCTAATCGCTGCCGAGCACTGAAGGCAAACTCCCCCTTCTCGTGGGCTGCGACAGATATAGACTTTTTGGGCATACAGCTCACTAAAAGAGCGGAGGATTTGTTCTCGGCTAACTTCTCCCCTCTCCTGCCTAGAATAAGAAACCTGCTGCGCTCATATGATTTCCCTTTTTTGTCCTGGTTAGGGAGGAAAAACATCCTTCAATCTTATGTCATTCCAATCATCTTATATAAAATGCGACTTCTCCCGATTTATATCCCCAATTCCTTCTTCAAGTCCTTGCATTCAATCATCTTAAACTATGTTTGGAGGGGAAAACGACCAAGATTGGCACATAGCTTATTAGAAAAGAGGAGGGCGGACGGAGGAGTAGATTTGCCCAATCCAAGAGACTTATACTTTTCCACCCAATTAAGTCACTGGATGGAGTTGGTACTCCCCTCCAAGGACCAGTTAGTACATGAACTCGCGCGGGCCTCGTAAGGCCCCACTCTCCTTCAGGACCTTTGGTTCCCTGCGCGGATCTTGCGGGGGCGGACGGTCGGCCCCCTCTTTGGGGGAGTGATGGAGACTTGGCATAAGCTGGGAGGCAGGTTGGCCCCCTTCCCCTCTCCTCTCACCCCCTTAAATGCCTTACATAGGACAGTGGATCTCCAGTTAGACCCCTGCTCTGCTGGCAGTTGGCAGATCATCTCCGATAAAAGAATCTCAGACATACAGGCGAGAGCTCACATGCCCCCCTCAGATATCCTGAAAGAACTTTTACCCAGACATAAGCTGCCCTTCTTAGTGTCAGCACATATGACAGAAGTTATTAAAAAATTCCTGTCCCAACACAGATCGACCAGACCACTCACTAGCTTTGCGAAAATTCTTAGTGACAAGAGCTCTACCAGGAGAAAATTGGCTGTCATCCGAAAACAATTTGTCTCCCCCCGTGTAACACAAAACCAGTGTTTATTACTTCTTGGGAGAAGGAACTTAAGATCTCTCTCTCGGAGAGCGATATAAGAGTCATACTTAAGAACTCATTTGGCATGTCGCCCTGCGTTACCTCGCAGGAGTCACACTATAAACTGCTATCCAGATGGTATAGGACTCCCCAGTGGCTTTCGGATCACAAATTAGCACCTGGAGACTCTTGTTGGAGGTGTGACTCTGCAACGGGCTCCTACCTACACCTGTGGTGGGAGTGCCCGGTGCTGGCGCCCTTCTGGAGGGACGTTGGGTGCGTGCTGAGCAAGCTCGCCCCGGGGCTGGTCCTTTCCCCTGAGGTGGTCATACTGTGGAAGCCGTCCGTAACCTTCCATCCGCAGAAACACAAATTAATAGCATTTCTGCTCGATGTCGCAAAGTCTCTTGTCCCCCTGCTCCTCTCCTCTCGAACCTGGAGGAACTGTCTAGTTACTCCAGGGGCTCCCATGAGAAGTTCCTGGAGACTTGGAGCCCGTGGCGCTCTATTAGGGCAACGCTGTAAGGAGGCGGTGGGACCGCCAGGTCTGGCGGGAGGGGAGCTTGAGTCTCCTCCGCTCCTCCATGGCCTGGGGGCTTGGGCCCCCTCCCCTTGACGTAGCGCCTCTCTTCATGGACTCCCCAGCTCGGAGGCCCCGCCCTCAGTCGGGCGTGTACCCGCTGCTCTGAGACTCCACCACACCCAGAGGTAGACTAGGCACGAGACTACTTCCCCCCCCCACCCCTCTTTCCCTTCCCCTCTGTCCAGCTCCCTAATGTCCCTGTCAACCCCCCCCCCCCCCCGTTTCAGGCTTGCTTTTGTTGTTCTAAGGGGGGAACCCCGTCGGGGCTTCGGTCCCGGACGGAGGTTCATCCCCTCCCAGTGGCTCAGGCCACTTTGTTATTGCTGATTGTCTCTAAATTATCAATCGGTTTCTGTATCGCCAATCGATCTCCTTTATCGCTTACGTAACCATACTTGAGACGTTGTTTTATTGTATGTCCATTGATTGTCTTTCATTTAAAATGCCAATAAAAACTTGATTAAAAAAATAAATAAATAAACTTCATTACTCATCTGATTGTGGCAGAAAAGTTCCCCCTCGTGTGGCTAAAGCCAACTTCGCCCTCAGTGAACCAATGGCTTATGAAAGTAAACGAGATGCACAGATTTGAAGAATTAACCAGTTGGTCCAGAAGAATCCATGACACCTTTTGAAAAATCTGGTATCCCTGGTTGCTATGTAAATTAGATCAATAGAGTGGTCTACTTGAGCTTCCTATACTTAAGATTATAAGACTATGTATGATACCAGTTTGTGGGAATACATGATGTGTAACCACTAAGTGATTGTGTTCGATATCCCCCCTGTCTCTCCCCCACTTTTTGTTTTTTGTTTTTTTTTATCTTCAATGTCTTACTCAGAATAATTTGAAATTAGACTTTATTTCATAGGATTTTTTTTAAAAAAAACTGTTCAATTTAAGTCTTGAATACTCTATAGTACTACATTGGTGATGTTTATGTTGTTGCTGTGTATTTCTACCTATAAAAAGGGAATTTACAAAAAATAAATAAATCTGCACTATTGGTGTGGATTTTGATGTGGATTATGCTGCAATGCTGAAGCTGATTTCAGCCTTTAAATTGGGAGCAGCAACATAATGAGGGGATCTCACACAGGACTGCAGCCAGTAATGTACAAAACAATGTAATCAGCCTGCAAACAAACTAGTTCCCACAGCCGGGTAGAAAGTGTAACAAGACAAAAGAGCCAATGAGTGAAGAGCAGGAAGTCTGTGGTGCTATTGTGTTTATGAAGCTTTGTAATGGGCTTCTCATTTGATTTTAATATTAAAATTAGAGATGAGCAAGTACGCTCGTTTAAGGCTGATGCTTGATCGAGCATCGGTCTTGTTGAGTAACTAATTACTCGATCGAGTAGACCGATGCTCGATCGAGCATCAGCCTTAAACGAGCGTGCTCACTCATCTCTAATTAAAATGAATATTAAAAACATGTGAAGGTTCTCAATAAATTTGATGAAGAATATTTTATTTATACATTTATTTTTGCATTTATTGTACCTGGACTCCCCCCTGATTTGAATTTACCATATTAAAATCTTCTAACCAGAAAAAAATCTCAATTTTATTAATTAGAAATATAAAACTGCCGGTAGGATCATCCTGTTAAAATGACGGCAATGAGACTTTGTCCGTTGGAGTTTTCTGTATAGTATTTTATGCAGGTCCTTCAGGCTGTGACAGAGTGTGAAGTCTCTCTTTTAGATGTAGAGCTGTATAAGGTGTAAATCTTCTCTAGTGGACATATGAAGTCTGTGTTACATTGATTTGCTGTCCAAGTAGAGAGCTGTATATATAATGTGAAATAAGAAGGGTTTACCTGTGGCACTAGTTTAAAGGCACAGAGGTAAATTACGACCAATCTATATTTTATTTTTTAGGCAGCTTTCAAATGAGCATATTTTAATGCCATATTTGGTTCATGTTTTGTCATACGCTGGTAATGTTAATCTATAGGGTTATTCACATGGGGGTTTTCTCAGAGGTGTTTGAAATACACAGTTAGATTACACTACTGTAAGAAATCTAGGTATTTGTATAGTGCCAAATTATTCCGCAACGTTTTCAGGTAATTTATTTATTAACCCCCACCAAGCTGGGTACTCCTTTTACTGACCTCGGAAGGATGGAAGTCTGAGTCAACCTTGAGCTGACTACCTGAACCATACAGGGACTGAACTTGCAACCTTCAGGTCGTGAGCGAGAGCTTAGAACTGCATTTCTACTGTACATTGTCTCTGCATTTACTGATGCAGAGGAATTGACTGGCTACATGTCACTTTCCATGGAAAATTTAGCTGATCGCCAGGGATTGATGATGCTAGGCACACAGTGATTAGCCAAATCACCAAGGTGTCTTCATTCTAAGCTGCATAAAAAGTATAAGCCATGACAAAGATATTGGATGCACAGTACCATAGTACTCTGCCAATCAAAGGTTAATAATGCGTATTGAAATCTCACCGTGGACACGTTAAAAACGCTTACTGTTGCCCTCATTCACTCCCGGCTCGATTATTGCAATTCGTTGCTGATCGGCCTCCCTTGCACCCGAGTCTACCCTCTCCAATCCGTCCTAAATGTCGCGGCCAGGCTCATCTTCCTGTCCAGCCGCTACTCGGACGCCTCTGCCCTGTGCCAGTCACTGCACTGCACTGCTACAGAATTCAATTTAAACTCGCTACCTTCATCTACAAAGCCCTCCACAACGCAGCGCCCCCCTATATCGCCTCCCTCATCTCAATCCATCAACCAGCCCGGGCTCTCCGCTCTGCTAACAAAACCAAACTGAGCGCCCCGTTAATTCGAACTTCTCATTCCCGCCTCCAAGACTTCTTCAGAGCAGCACCGGTCCTCTGGAACGCACTACCAAAGGCTACCCGAGCAATCCGGGACTCACAGAACTTCAGGCGTGCTCTAAAAACGCACCTCTTCAGGGAGGCATACCGCATTCCCTAAACAAACCCCTCTGTACGCCACCTGATAACATGCTCCCTGACCTACTGACTGCAATCCCTGCTAGCCACCATATACCGCTCCTGCAGTCATACTGATTCTGCCGTCACACGGCTAAATGTCTGACCATTGTCTATGTGTATAACATCCCTCACTCTCCACCTCGCCATACCGTGCACATCTCCAGCCCCTTTACCTTCTGTATCAGCCCACTATTCGTAGTATGTAAGCTCGTTGGAGGACCCTCACCCCTATTGTTTCCATCAATTGATTACTATGTAACCGTGGTTCTGTAATGTTTGTACTTTTGTCTTTCTGTATCCCCCCTGTCTATGTAAGCGCTGTGGAATATGTTGGCGCTATACAAATAAAGTTTATTATTATTATCTACCTCTAGATATATTAGGATTCATGTGATTCAATCCTTGTAGTATGTTTTGTGTTCAGTTGTGACCATATGGCTTAACTTTATGACCTGTTGTAAAGCAGCTTAACTGTGACTCTTTTCCATGATTTGGATGTTTGTATTGCTGACTACTTCCTCTTCACAAATCGCTGGTCAGACCACACAGGCAATATTGTGTACAGTTTAGGGCATCGGTACTCAAGAAGGACATATCAGAGCTTGAGCAGGTTCAAAGTTGGGCAATTAAATGGAATGAGCGGACTACAATACCGAGAGAAGTTATCACAATTAGGACTATTTAGTTTAGAAATAAGACCTCTGAAGGGCAACCTAATAGTTATGTATAAATATATCAAGGGACACTACAGAGATCTCTCCCATCTATTTATACTCAGGACTGTGACTTTAACAAGGAGACATCCTCTACGTCTAGAAGAATGAAGGTTTCTGTACCATCATAGATAGATACATAGTTTACTGCAGAAGGGTTGTTGATCCAGGGATTATTCTCATTTCCAGATTTAGATTTAGAAAGGAATTTTTCGCTAAAATGAGGATAATTGCTTTTTACTTCATGGGTTTTTAGACTTCCTCCGGATCATTCATATTGGTGATTGACCTTGTTTTCTGTTTTATTTTTGCAGGTAAAAGCATGCTCCACTTCATTCTACTGTGTGTTAAAGTCCCTGAGATGTCAACCTGGGCCTGTGAGAGCTCTTCACAGGGTGATACTTGAGCAGCAGGTCTTGGCAAAAATGTGAGTGGCCTTTTTAAGGGCTGTAGTTAAATACACTCAGCCCCTAATGCTACTGTCAAGTGCAGATCAGACCTCTAAATTAATTTCAGTACCCAGACCCCCTAGATATATTGTCAGATCCCTATTAACCAATTAAGGACCAGGCACAGTTATTTTTATGGCGCCTGGTCCTGGGATTAAAGCACCGCCGATAGTACAATTACGGTGGCGCTTTAAGCCTCCTGTCTCTGCAATCAATTAGAGGCAGGATGGGTTATCAGCTGTTAGTGACAGCTGATAACCCAGAGGAGAAGGAGTGAAGGGTTTTTAACCCTTCCTACCTTTTCCTTCCCCAAGTACACAGTGCACAATAACTTTCACTACGGGAGCCTGGGGGGTCATAGTAGACCCTGTCCAGCTCTACCAGTGATTAATGTCACTACAGGGTTGCTTTCCCCTGTGTCTGGGGCTCCTATGGATGCCCCAGCTACAGTGGTAAAGTGTCAAATAGAAAAAAAAAATGAATGTCCCCCAGAGGTGTTATATGACATCATGGGGGACATAGATAGTAAAAAAAACATAATTACATACATACGTAGAACAATATTACAGAATAAAACAACAATATATACATAAGAAAGAAAATAACACATCCAAAACAAATAGAGGAACCTATTCCCATACTTTATTTTAACATAAATATACTAAATAAAAAAAACTATAAATGTTAGAAAAAAATCATTTTTTAGCATTTTACCCCCAATAAAACGAAAAAAACGAAAAAAAAAGTCAGCAAAAAAGATATTTTAAAAATTGCCCTATATGTCATGGAAAAAAAACGCAGTAAAAATAATTTTGGTAGCTAAAGAAAAGAAACTAGGGCAGTAAAACCGCCACATGGGAAAAGTCCCTAAAAAGTGTCTCGTCCTTAAGGTACAAACAGCTTGGTTCTTAAGGGGTTAATATCAGATCTCAGACCACCTCTCCTTTATTAATAGGCCCAGAACAGACCCCTTAAATATATTTAGACCCCACATAGTTACATCAGACCCCAGATCCCACCGCCTAAACATATTGAGACCCCAGACCAGATCCATACATATAAAACCTTTACCTTTATGCAGACCCCAGATTAAACAAAAATAATATTCAGTCCCCAGACCAGACTATATACTTCGTCTCCTCATTCCCAAATCTTGTTCAGCTCTTGGTGTTGCTGCATCGGCTCCTGATGTTATCATGTTGTTTACTACTCCATTCATCCTGATGCTGGATGACATCAGGAGCTGATGCAGCAGTGCATGAAGTGCCGCCATAGTACGGAACTATGTTCAAGGGTCTGCCATGTGCATGATGCCTCATATCCACCTACAGTAAAAAGCAGCACATTCCTAGAAATAAACTAGAGCCTTTATGTCTTCACTATGTACATTATGGATGCCAGTCTTTAGAATAAACATTTACTCTATGAATATTCTCATTCCTTTTTTCATTTTGCTCTTTCATGTTACTTGTTCACATTGGATTATGTTAAATATTACTTGCATTATAATTCCACTCTAATATGCATGTGTCCTTGTTGCTGAATGTAAAAATCCAATAAAAGGGGATTTGAAAATAAAAATAATTCAGTTTATTTCCTGTTATGAGAAATGGCAATGCATTGTGGAAGCTTAGATTCCATATACAACTAGGTTGTTATAGACCATGGATAAATTGCAATCTGTTTCCACATCCAAGTACAAGAAGTTTGAAAGCAGGGCATATAAAACATCAAGGGGGAAGGAGAAGGGTCTTCACATTTGGGACCCTCCCATATCTGGCAGCATTAAAAATCATTAACAAAGAGCAGATGACACTCTAGTATTGGTTGCCCATTGATTTAAATGGCCAGCATGTAATATTAAATTTCCTCAGCTAAAATGTGTGACAGGCAACAACTCACCTCATCAATGCAAGAGGGTGCTGAGATTCTTTGGCTTTCACCACAATAAATTGATTTAGAACAATGAAACTTTACAGTTATTCTACATAGCCCCATCAGATATCTAAGGACTGTGGTGTTGCAGCTTCTCGAACACATCTAGATCAGTCAGCCAGTTTGCGCTCCGCAATGGCCACTGTCTGAGAAGAGGCATTGTTGTGCAAGAACACAAAACTTATGGTCAACTTTCCACACATTTTAGACTTAAATGCATTCTTCAATTTATCCAGACATATGGTGTAATACACAGTCATGATAATAGACCCCTTTGGAAGGTAGCCCACAAGCAGTATCGTATCTTCATCCCAGAAGACAAATGCCATAACCTTGAATGATGACTACTGCACTCTGAACTTCTTTGGACACAGGGAACTGCTAAGTCTCTATTTTTGACTGATCTTTTGATGCAGGATCATACATAAAAATTAGAGATGAGCGAACCTACTCGTTTCGAGTAATTACTTGATCGAGCACCGCGATTTTCGAGTACTTCCGTACTCGGGTGAAAAGATTTGGGGGGCGCCGGGGGGGTGGGGGGAGGCATAGTGGAGCGGGGGGTAGCAGCGGGGAACAGGGGGGAGCCCTCTCTCTCCCCCCCCCCCCACACTCCCTGCTGCAACCCCCCACTCACCCACGGCGCCCCTCGAATCTTTTCGCCCGAGTACAAAAGTACTCGAAAATCGCGGCGCTCGGGCAAAAAAGGGGCGTGTCCGAGTGGGTTCGCTCATCTCTAATAAAAATATACTTCTCACCAATTTAGACAGGAAAGTATCAGCATTCTGCCAAAAATGCTACAGAATTCCCCGGGAGGCTTGCACTCAGGTATGCTCTTGGTCTGCTGACAAACATTTTGAAACTCACACTTTCCTCATGTTCAGATGATCAAGAATTATGTACCCAATATTTTCTCGGGAAATGTTCAGAACCTCGGCTATTGTCAGTCTTCCAGATTCATTTCATAAATGGCATCTTTGGTTTCTGGAACAGACACCACTGGAGGTCTCCTGGAATGGTCCTCATGGTCAGTGTTGAAGTGGCTGATTTTAAATTTGGCAACCCAATTTTTAACTGTGGAGTACAAAGGGCACTTGTCACCTAAGGTTTGCACTATATCACCGTGAATGTCTTTGGCCGATATCACTTTCAAAAACCGGAACTTCACCACTGCTCTGCTCTCCTTGGCAGAGAAATCTACTGCAGACTCCATCATGTTGCCATCAAAGCTTTCTAATATAAGAACTGCACTTGAGATCATGCCAAAATTTGCTCACAACATGTTGCAAAGGTTGAACTTTCAAATGATATAACTTTCATTGATGTAAAAACAAATGAAAATTGCGAAGCCAAAGACTTATCCGCACCCCGTTCTATCTCCTGCTCACCACGGGTTTCATAAATTAGACCACTTCTAGAAATAGCAGTTGTCTCCATAAAAAAATCTGCTTTAACAGGCTCTGATCTTTTGCCTTCTACTCTTCTTCTTACAGTTTACATACATAATTAGGTCCCTTCTCTTCCCTACACATTGCTTATATGAATGGAACTGAAATAAATAATTCAAAAATAATGTTTTAGCTTTAACTGCATGAATTTCACATGTTCTAAAACAACTACGTTAAACCAGAGTTGACTATTTTCTTCATAGGGACCATAAGGTCATATACAGTCATCACATATGTTTATGGTTCGCCAATCAAATCAGTACTCTGCTGCCAGAAAGCCTTCCTGCATATTAAATGTATGGTCTAGTAAAACTAATACTATTATTATAATGCTTTCAAATACCTGAATCTTCTTCCCAGTTAAATCCGGCTGCTCGACAGCTGCACCCAGCATTAATCTGAGGACTTTTAATCAATAAAATGTTCCTGTTTGTTGTATTCCTCCCCAGCAGATCTCCAGACTCACATAATACCTTCAATACCCTTAAGTGCTCGCCTCACCTTTGCTGAGAATATTTTGGGGCAAATCCTTTAATCTGAAAGTTTAATTTAGCTAGAAAAAATCTATTTCTTCTTGCCTGCTGTTTCTTACTAATCTATCCAGCTGTACAGAATAATTCCATTTTAAGAGAAAACTTTGAGTTATTAGGATTTACCTGTGGTCACGCTAAGCTTTCCCTGACTATCAGCGTTCAAATCAGAACTGTGTTCTCAGTGGGGTGCTGTTAAAAGCCTGCAATTAGAGCACACTTGTGCTATAAGAATCCTTATTTTCTTCTTGTTTGTTTAAAAATGGATAATCAAATCAGGTAGATATATTTTAAAACCAGCGAGATGTCTTTTTAATATCTGCTCTTTTAAAGATCCCAATACAATAATCTAAGCCTTGCATATTTTTGGTTTATAGCTACATCTTAACACAACAGGAAAACGGTAGTAATAAGAAGACCAATTTCACAGATGATTACTGATGTGTCCTTCCTTACCTTTCCTTTTGGCTTCTTATTACCTGAGATATTCACGAGATGACTAGGTTTAAAAAAATAACCATAATTTCAAGATACTCTGTCAGGACATAGCTAAGCTATAGGAGTCTATGTGTGGCCACCCAGTGGTTGTGACATGTGTTGCAGCTGGCAAGGGGTTTACTAGCATATCACAGTACTTCATTGAAAGTATTCTGTGAGTCTTTAGCTAAATTAAAGATAAAGTAAGGGTGGACACACCTACACATTCACACAGCATGATTTTAGCTACTAGACAGTTAAGATAATTTGGTATGAGTTTGTGTATTTTGGGTCTTCCCAGACAGAGAAGTAGCTTGAAGTAAAATCTCTAACAGGACTCCCCAACCACCGTGGGACTTTTATAATACCAGTCTTCTCATATGGGACAGAGATCTTTTGGATTCCCTCAGGCATTAGGGCTTGGGTGTGACTGCACCTTCCGTACCACATATAATTTTGTTGCTGCTCCCAGGCAAAAAAAAAATAGTTGATATCCTTGCATAAAAGCCTTAAAAGCTCTTGACAGATATGCCAAACCTGGCAATAGACCACAGTTCACCCAGTGGAAACCAAATGATTGTCCTCTTGGCCTGCATCAGGCTGGTATGTGCTGTCAGACCTTATTTTTATTACTGTATAGGAAGGCACAGAAGACTACTTTTTTCTATACTGTGGGCCACCACAAAAAAGTAAACCATATGGTATCCAATTTTTTGCATTGTGGCCATTGGACAATGCATGCCATTCATTATATGGTTAGACAGTGGAATACGTTGGACTTATATGTTGACAAATACTCCTAATGTATTGTATAGTCCAAACGCAATGGAAGAGAGACCAACCCAGAAACAACTGGACAGCTGCGTTACGGAATGTTTTTTCACTTCCTTAACTCCTCATAGTAGGTACTACAGATATCTTCTAGCCTGAGAAGACCCATTCAATCAAAAATATTTGATTTATTGTTAATAAGCATTATATACATGCAATATTCCCAAACCATATTATATAAACATTTGACTTTTCATAGCAGTCATTGAGGTAAGTCGTGTAACTGATATTGGGTGCAGGAGAGCCTACTGCCAAGTATAGCTTCACAGCTACCAATGCATATTTCTCGAACTGGCATTCTTGCACATAACAGAGCCATTTATAGAAAGCTGTAGATGGAAAGATGGAACAATGTCTCTACAGAGCCAACTTTTAGGAGGCAGCAGGTCATTGTAGGACAATTTAACAAGCCTTGTAACAATGACTGGAAATATAAGCCAGAGCCAGAATCTTCTCCAGGAGGAAAAGAGAACCATTCTGTTTCTGCATAGTTCTCTTTTCTTTCTGGAGTTCTCTCTGTAAAGAGAAACCATACCTTCCCCGACCCACATCATAGGCCTCTCACCTAGCCAAGCCAGCAATCCACTGCACACTGATAAGGAGCAGCAATCCTGAACCAGTCTGTCTATTCATGGTTATTAGAGATGAGCGAACGTACTCGTCCGAGCTTAATATTCATGCGAATATTAGGGTGTTCGGGATGCTCGTTACTCGTAACGAGTACCACGCAGTGTTCCGGTTACTTTCAGTTTCCTCTCTGAGACGTTAGCGTGCTTTTCTGGCCAATTGAAAGACAGGGAAGGCATTACAACTTCCCCCTGTGACGTTCAAGCCCTATACCACTCCCCTGCTGTGAGTGGCTGGGGAGATCTGATGTCACCCGAGTATAAAAATCGGCCCCTCCCGCGGCTCGCCACACATGCCTTGTGACTTAGCTGAGGGAAAGTACTATCGTGCTGGAGCTGCTGTAGGGAGAGCGTTAGGAGTTAGTGTAGGCTTCAAGAACCCCAACGGCCCTTCTTAGTGCCACATTTACTAGTGTGCAGTACTGTGTTAGCACAGCATTTTTTTTTTTCTTCCAAAATTGGATCTGCAGAACATTGCGCCCTGCAATAGGGACAGAAGTGGGGGTTAGGCAGGGAGAGTGTTAGGAGTTAGTGTAGGCTTCAAGAACCCCAACGGTCCTTTCTAGGGCCACATCTATCCGTGTGCAGTACTGTCCAGGCTGCTGTTAGCAGTGTTGCATATTTTTTTTTTTTTTCTCAAAACCGGCTGTGCAGAGCATTGCACCCGGCATTAATACTACAGGGATAGAATTGTCTAGGCAGGGCCAGAAGACATACATTATTCATTGAATACACGCAGTGTGGGTGTTCCTTGTAAAAAGCAGGGAAAAAATTCTATTTGGCCTGCCTGTGTCAGTCCTAAGGGCTCTGGGTACGTGTGTGCTGCGTGGAGAACGTAAAAAAATCAGACGCAGCCAGCTACGGTTGAGTGCAGCCTTGCGCCAATTTCTTTCCTGCCTGGGAAATACCTGCTCTGCCACAGTTAGTAACTCTGCAACAGTAAAGTTCTGTGACAGTTTTGCAGGGCCGCAACACAGTTATTAAACTTATTATTCAGTGAATAGACGCAGTGGGCCTATCCTTTTAAACAAAAGGGAAGAAAGTATATTTGCCCTGCCTGTGTCAGTCCTAAGGGCTCTGGGTACGTCTGTGCTGCGTGGAGAACGTAAAAAAATCAGACGCAACCAGCTACGGTTGAGTGCAGCCTTGCGCCAATTTCTTTCCTGCCTGGGAAATCAAATCACTGGTAATACAGCATGCTGAGGGGTAGGGGTAGGCCTAGAGGACGTGGACGCGGCTGAGGACGCGGAGGGCCAAGTGAGGGTGTGGGCACAGGCCGAGCCAGTGCGGTGGCCAGGGGTAGAGGCAGGGCCAGACCGAATAATCCACCAACTGTTTCCCAAAGCGCCCCCTCGCGCCATGCCACCCTGCACAGGTCAAGGTGCTCTACGGTGTGGCAGTTTTTCACAGAGACGCCTGACGACCGACGAACAGTGGTGTGCAACCTTTGTCGCGCCAAGATCAGCCGGGGAGGCACCACCAACAGCATGCGCAGGCATATGATGGCCAAGCACCCCACAAGGTGGGACGATGCCCGTTCACCGCCTCCGGTTTGCACCACTGCCTCCCCCCCTGTGCCCCAACCTGCCACTGAGATCCAACCCCCCTCTGAGGACACAGGCACTACCGTCTCCTGGCCTGCACCCACACCCTCACCTCCGCTGTCCTCGGCCCCATCCAGCAATGTCTCTCAGCGCAGCGTCCAGACGTCGCTAGTGCCACAGTTTGAGCGCAAGCGCAAGTACGACGCCACGCACCCGCACGCTCAAGCGTTAAACGTGCACATTGCAAAATTGATCAGCCTAGAGATGCTGCCGTATAGGCTTGTGGAAACAGAGGCTTTCAAAAGCATGATGGCGGCGGCTGCCCCGCGCTACTCGGTTCCCAGTCGCCACTACTTTTCCCGATGTGCCGTCCCAGCCCTGCACGACCACGTCTCCCGCAACATTGTACGCGCCCTCACCAACGCGGTTACTCCCAAGCTCCACTTAACAACGGACACGTGGACAAGCACAGGCGGGCAGGGCCACTATATCTCCCTGACGGCACATTGGGTGAATTTAGTGGAGGCTGGGACAGAGTCAGAGCCTGGGACCGCTCACGTCCTACCCACCCCCAGAATTGCGGGCCACAGCTCGGTGGTGGTATCTGCGGCGGTGTATGCTTCCTCCACTAAAGCACCTTCCTCCTCCTCCAACGCAACCTCTGTCTCGCAATCAAGATGTGTCAGCAGCACGTCGCCAGCAGTCGGTGTCACGCGGCGTGGCAGCACAGCGGTGGGCAAGCGTCAGCAGGCCGTGCTGAAACTACTCAGCTTAGGAGAGAAGAGGCACACGGCCCACGAACTGCTGCAGGGTCTGACAGAGCAGACCGACCACTGGCTTGCGCCGCT
The DNA here is from genome assembly GCF_035609145.1 of Eleutherodactylus coqui. Taxonomy (NCBI): domain Eukaryota; kingdom Metazoa; phylum Chordata; class Amphibia; order Anura; family Eleutherodactylidae; genus Eleutherodactylus; species Eleutherodactylus coqui. The sequence goes on along the minus strand of NC_089839.1, from coordinate 245,412,529 downwards.
GAGCCTCCAACCGGGCATGGTCGTGTGTGACAACGGCCGTAAGCTGGTGGTGGCTCTGCAGCTCGGCAGCCTCACGCACGTGCCATGCCTGGCCCATGTGTTTAATTTGGTGGTCCAGCGCTTTCTGAAAAGCTACCCCCACTTGTCATACCTGCTCGGAAAGGTGCGCCAGCTCTGCGCACATTTCCGCAAATCCCACACGCACGCTGCCACCCTGCGGACACTGCAACATAGGTTTAATCTGCCAGTGCACCGACTGCTGTGCGACGTGCCCACACGGTGGAACTCTACGCTCCACATGTTGGCCAGACTCTATGAGCAGCGTAGAGCTATAGTGGAATACCAACTCCAACTTGCGCGGCGCAGTGTGAGTCAGCTTCCTCAATTATTTACAGAACAGTGGCCCTGGTTGGCAGCCATCTGCCAGGTCCTTGGAAAATTTGAGGAGTCTACCCAGGTGGTGAGCGGCGATGCTGCAATCATTAGCGTCACCATTCCTCTGCTATGCATCTTGAGAAGTTCCCTGCAAAGCATAAAGGCAGACGCTTTGCGCTCGGAAACAGAGCCGGGGGAAGACAGTATGTCACTGGATAGTCAGAGCACCCTCCTGTCTATTTCTCAGCGCGTTCAGGAGGAGGAGGAGGAACATGAGGAGGATGAGGAGGAGGGGGAAGAGACAGCTTGGCCCACTGCTGATGGTACCCATGCTGCTTGCCTGTCATCCTTTCAGCGTGTATGGCCTGAGGAGGAGGAAGAGGAGGAGGAGGAGGATCCTGAAAGTGATCTTCCTAGTGAGGACAGCCATGTGTTGCGTACAGGTACCCTGGCACACATGGCTGACTTCATGTTAGGATGCCTTTCTCGTGACCCTCGCGTTACACGCATTCTGGCCACTACGGATTACTGGGTGTACACACTGCTCGACCCACGGTATAAGGAGAGCCTTTGCACTCTCATTCCCGAAGAGGAAAGGGGTTCGAGAATGATGCTATACCACAGGGCGCTGTTTGACAAACTGATGGTAAACTTCCCATCCGACAGCGCTAGTGGCAGAAGGCGCAGTTCCGAGGGCCAGGTAGCAGGGGAGGCGCAGAGATCAGGCAGCATGTACAGCGCAGGCAGGGGAACATTCTCCAAGGCCTTTGCCAGCTTTATGGCTCCCCAGCAAGACTGTGTCACCGCTCCCCAGTCAAGGCTGAGTCGGCGGGAGCACTGTAAAAGGATGGTGAGGGAGTACGTAGCCGATCACACGACCGTCATCCGTGACGCCTCTGCCCCCTACAACTACTGGGTGTCGGAGCTGGACACGTGGCCTGAACTCGCGCTGTATGCCCTGGAGGTGCTTGCTTGTCCTGCGGCTAGCGTCTTGTCAGAGAGTGTGTTTAGTGTGGCTGGGGGAATCATCACGGATAAGCGTACCCACCTGTCAACCGACAGTGCCGACAGGCTTACACTCATCAAGATGAACAAAGCCTGGATTTCCCCAGACTTCTCTTCTCCACCAGCGGACAGCAGCGATACGTAAGCAATACGTAGGCTGCACCCGCGGATGGAAGCTACGTTCTCTCTCACCATCCAAAACGGGGACATTTCTGCTTCATCAATCTGTGTCTAATATTCCTCCTCCTCCTCCTGCTCCTCCTCATGAAACCTCACGTAATCACGCTGAACGGGCAATTTTTCTTAGGGCCACAAGGCTCACTCATATAATTTTTCTAAACAATTTTTATATGTTTCAATGCTCTTAAAAGCGTTGAAACTTTAACTTGAACCAATTTTTCGTTAAACTGGGCTGCCTCCAGGCCTAGTTACCACTTAAGCCACATTAACGAAAGCGATTAATGGGCTTCACCTGCCCTCTTGGTTGGCCATGGCTAATTTTTTGGATGTACATTAGTACTGTTGATACAGCAAATTTTGTGGGCCCTCGCCTACAGTGTAATCAAATGAATTTTTAGCCCACCTGCATTACAGCTGACGTTACATCCGCTGTGTTGGGCAATGCAATGGGATATTTTTGTGTATCGCCGGTGGGTTCCAGGGAGCCACCCATGCTGTAGGTGCACACGGAGTTTAACCTACATCTGTCCACTTGTAAAGAACCCCAGTCAGACTGGGGCATGCAGTGTGGGCCGAAGCCCACCTGTATTAAGCACAACATTACTACCTCAGCTGTGTTGGGCAATGCAATGGGATATTTCTATGTACCGCCGGTGGCTTCCTGGCACCCACCCATGCTGTGGGTCCACAGGGAATTATAAATGCATCTGTTTCCACTTGTAAAGAACCCCAGTCTGACTGGGGCATGCAGTGTGGGCCGAAGCCCACCTGCATTAAACATGACATTACTACCTCAGCTGTGATGGGCACTGCAATGGGATATTTCTATGTACCGCCGGTGGGTTCCAGGGAGCCACCCATGCTGTCGGTCCACAGGGACTTCACAATAGGGAGTTGTACCTGCCTGTGTCTATGAATTAAAAACCGCGGTCTGACTGGGGCATGCAGACACCTTGACAGAATGAATAGTGTGTGGCACATAGGTTCCCCATTGCTATGCCCACGTGTGCAGCTCCTGATGGCGGTGTCACAGGATTCTATTTCTCATTGCTTCTGTACAGCATTGTGGGCTATCGCCCCGCCCCTTTTAAAGAGGGTCGCTGCCTAGCCGTGCCAACCCTCTGCAGTGTGTGCCTGCGGTTCCTCCTCATGGCAGACGCACTTCTAAATAGACATGAGTGTGGCGTGGCATGAGGGCAGCTGAAGGCTGCGCAGGGACACTTTGGTGTGCGCTGTGGGGGGGAGGGGGGGCGGTTGGGCAGCATGTAAGCCAGGAGAAGTGGCAGTGGAGTGTCATGCAGGCAGTGATTGTGCTTTGTTGGAGGTAGTGTGGTGCTTAGCTAAGGTATGCCATGCTAATGAGGGCTTTTCAGAAGTAAAGTTTTTGGGAGGGGGGGGGCCCACTCTTGCAGCTATTGTGGCTTAATAGTGGGACCTGTGAACTTGAGATGCAGCCCAACATGTAGCCCCTCGCCTGCCCTATCCGTTGCTGTGTCGTTCCCATCACTTTCTTGAATTGCCCAGATTTTCACACATGAAAACCTTAGCGAGCATCGGCGAAATACAAAAATGCTCGGGTCGCCCATTGACTTCAATGGGGTTCGTTACTCGAAACGAACCCTCGAGCATCGCGATAATTTCGTCCCGAGTAACGAGCACTCGAGCATTTTGGTGCTCGCTCATCTCTAATGGTTATCTATTCCTTTTGGAGAAGACTCTGGCTTATATTCCCAGTCATTGTTAGAAGACTTGTTAAAAGGTCTGACATTACCTTGTAGGAATGCTGCCTTCCAATAGGTGGCACTATAGAGGCATTGTTTCATTTCCCAAGTTGTATAATTTTTCCCAGAGGGGAATGCATGGCCTTATAAGTCTCCTCACATCTTCTATGTGCTCTGCTTGGACGCTTTTTGTCTGGACGCTCTATAGATCCAAAGCTACTCTTATTGTACAAAGCCCCTTATTACAACAACCATAGTACAGTGTTATTCTCTCCTGGAAGCAATAGTTCGAGGGAAGAATAGTTCTGTAATAAGAGACTCAATAGAGCATGACATATTAATAAAGCCATGTACATGAAGCTTTACAATGCTATGAAGACTAAGTAATACAGACCCAGGAAAGACAACAGTCTCAAGTTGGAACAAGAAATATATGTATGAGGCTGTTATCTTCAGAGGTCAAGAATGGCTTGTTAGTGAAACGGAGTGCTATATGTATATTCTTGCTGTTCCAAATTTTTTTCAAGTGTTCGAGCTGCTTAAAGAATTACAGGTCACACAGCATTTGTGTAATCAGCTGAATTCCTTTATTTCTCTAACAGACATGAGTATTTATAGTTTTCAAACAAAGAATAAACTTAGGCGACACCTTACTTATGAATATGCATAGCTTCTTACAACCCTTTTATTAGTTGTCACATTCGTGTGTCTCACAAGCACCATTCTCAGCACGGACGCAGGGTGATGTTCACGACTACTTTATTAGATATATTATTGCACAGAAGAGCAGTGTGCACCACAACTGAAATACGTAGCCCAGATGTAAAGCCCATGCGACACAATACTACTACACTCAGCACGGCAACAGGAATGTACACACAGTTGGAAAAAGCCACACTCCATGCTATGCGGGATGGTAGCACCACTCCAGGGAGAGGGAAGGAAGCCTGGCCCTAACCTAGCAGGGGTGTGACGTGTCCCTGCATAAGCAGGGTCATCGCCTTGATAAAAGGTGGCCCCACGGTCCTCTTTCTGGGCCCTCATTGTCCCTATAGGAACCCCTGGAGAGATGAACCAGCATGCAAAGCAAAAACAGAAATGAAAAGCTGCAAAACAAACTGGAAAAGGACCTGCAGCTACCTATCTGCAAGTAGAAAAACACCCAGCAAAGCTCCAAACTGTAAGTTCTTCACTATGGAACAGAATAAGCAGCACTGAACACTAGGAGTGAAAATATGTAGCTACACTGCACCTGAAAACTGGCAGAGTGAATAGAAAACCATATGTCAACCCTACTCCCAGGCATGGCTAATCCAGCATGCGTCCATGCAGCAAAGGCAGACAGCACCAGCAGACTCTGCACATGGTGCATTAACCCTTGACCTGCTTAACAAGGCAACAGGTCTTAGCCTGTGCTGAAGCCACCATGCCACGATGTTGTCGGGCGGCAAGCAACGGCAGTACCTCCCCTCTGAGGAGGGGCCTATAGACCCTTAGATCCTGGTTTACCAGGATTCCATTTGTGAAAATTCCTGACTAAAGGGTCTGCAATGACCTCAGTCACTGGGACTCAGGTCCTCTCCTCAGGACCGTATCCTTGCCAATGCACCAGATACTGCAGTGAGTTCCTGATTTAATGAGGGTCAATGATGCGGCTGACCTCGAACTGCAGATCCCCATCAACCAACACCGGCGGAGGAGGTGACGACCAAGGTTCGGGATTCACCACCTTCTTAAGTAACAACTTATGGAACACATCAGTGATTTTTAGTGATCTTGGAATCTCCAATCTGAATGACACCGGGTTAATGCTCTCAATCTTAATCTTAAAGGGACGAATAAACCATGGACCCAGCTTAAAAGATGGTTGTTTAAGCTTGATGTTCCTTGTGGACAACCAGACCAAGTCAGCCACCTGAAAACTAACCCCCTTGGACCTATTCTTATCTGCCACCCTCTTATAGCTTCTGACCGATCTCTTGATATTTCGCTGCACCTCCTCCCAAACTGCTTTGAGGCTGGACAAAAATGTATTCTCTTGTGTTACCTCCGATGTGAAATTAGTAAAAGAACCAAAACACGGATGGAACCCATAATTGCAAAAGAAATGAGATGTACCTGTAGACTCTAAAGATCTGTTGTTCATAGCAAACTCTGCCAGAGGTAAGTAACCAGACCAGCAATCCTGATTCTCTGTAACAAAACATCGCAGATACTGCTCGAGACTCTGGTTACACCTCTCCGTCTGGCCATTTGTCTTGGGATGGTAAGCGGACATAAAGGACAGTTGTATACCTAACTGGCAACACACAAATCGCCAGAATCCGGATACAAACTGCACCCCTCGGTCAGAGACAATGTTAGATGGTACCCTGTGTAACCTAATAACATGAGATAAGAAGAGCTTAGCCAATTTCTTAGCATTAGGTAGGATGGGCAGAGCCACAAAATGGCACATCTTACTGAAAAGATCAACCACCTCCCAAATTACTGTTTTTCACTTGGAGGAAGGTAAGTCTGTGATAAAATCCATAAACAGATCAGTCCAGGGTCTCTCTGGCACCGATAGGGGCACCAAGTTCCCGGCAGTGTGATACCAAGGTGATTTGGCTCTGGCACAGACCTCACATGCCAACACAAAACATCAAGTCTTAAAGACGGCTACCAAAAAGCTCAACTTATTAACTTACGCTTATTATTGATGTCAGGATGACCTGCCTGAACAGAGCTATGCATCTCTGAAAGTACTGGAAACCTCAAATGTAGCGGAATAAAAAGTTTGTCTATAGGCAAGCCAGCAGGCGCCAAATCTTGTGGCTTATGGATATGCTTCTCAAGATTCAGGGATGCCGCCGACACCACCACCCCCTCCGACAGAATGGGTGAAGAGGGTTCATCAGAGACCTCCAGAAGAAAACTTCTGGAGAGAGCATCTGCCCTGATATTACGACTGCCAGGTCTATGTGACCACCAAATCAAACAGAGCGAAAAACAACGACCACCGGGCTTGTCTAGTGTTAAGTCTTTTTGCTGATTCTAAATAAATTTAATTCTTGTCATCGGTGATGACTGTCATCTTATGTTGAGCTCCTTCCAGAAGATGTTGCCATTCCTCAAATGCCCACTTAATGGCTAACAACTCTGTCCACAAGGGTTGCGCTTAGTGATCTTGTTGAGTTCCCTAAAATCCAGACATGGTCGCAGACCCCCATCTTTCTTCTTAACAAAAAAGAAACCGGCAGCTGCTGGCGAATTGGATGGGCGTATGTGTCTTTTTCTCAAACTGTCCGTTATTTACTCCTTGAGAGCCTGCCTCTTTGGACCTGACACATTATACATGCGACTCCTGGGTAGCTTGCAACCTGGACTGAGGTCAATAGTGCAATCTCCCCACCTATGAGGTGATAAATCATGCGCTCCCTCCTTAGAAAAGTCCTTGATGTACTCAGGTAACTCCTCGGTTTGTACCGCAGAGACATTGACTGACATGCAGCTCTGTCTACAAGAAGGATTTCACTGCAACACATCTCCCTTTTCCCAGCCTACCACTGGGTTGTGCAACTTTAGCCATGGCAAACCCAACACCACCTCTGTAGGAAATGATTCAATGGCAAACATTATTTTCTCTGTATGGACCAACCCAACTTTAAGACAAACATCTGACACAAAAAATGTTAAGTACTTCTGAGACAGTGGAGCGGAATCAATGGCTGATACAGGTATTGGGTAATCCAAGGGTCTTATATCAAGTCTCAGCCATTTGGCAACCTCATAATGAATTAAATTGACTTCCGTTCTACTATCCAAAAAGATTGTTACCGGGCAACTGTGCCCATCAATACGGATCTCTGCTGGAAGGACCAACCTGGAGGATGATATCCAGGCGACTTGCAGACCCAACGAGAACTTCCTCTGATCTATCAGGCCAGCAAATTCCCTTGACTGAGATCCTCGGAAAGGACAAACCTGTATAAAGTGTCCTTTAGGGTCGCAGAAAAAACAGCGACCTCTGCCCCCCTGCTTCTCCCTTTTGTCCCCTTACTGGATAAAGAGCCTAATTGCATGGGTTCATTAAGCTAAATGGGTTCTATGGATGAGGCAAAGGATAGCTCATTCGTCCGCTCTCTCAACAGCCGACCAATCCATATGGCTAGGGAGATGGCCTCATCAAGAGTTCTAGGTGTGGAGGTGAGGTGACCTCGGGACTGCAGGAGACAGGAGAGGATCAGTTGAGAGAACATGCGGTAAGAAGACTGACGGGGAAGGAATAGGTGAGTATAGAATTTTTGTTTTCTAATGACAGAACCCCTTTAAGTAAAGTTTCTCTCTCATCATGTTAAGTAACTCTAAAATCCTTGATTAACATTTAGGATTATTTGCAATTTGGTGGTCTTGCATTCCTAACTTTGTGATGCACAGACAAAGTTAAACTTGTACGATACAGAAAAACACAGAATAGCACAAGATAGCTTCTTTCACAGGCTAGATGATGGAGGATGTTGCAGAGGGTCCATATCAGTAGACTCATTTTTATGTTGCCTTGGTACCTCCCTGTTGTACTGAGACTGTTTTTAGGGTTTTTTGTTTATTATTTTTTACTGTAAACACTAATTCATGTAAATTAATTGTATATTGTTGTAGAGATCTAATAGATGGAATTGTTGGAAAATGACCAGAGATTTAAAAACTGTTCAATCAATAACATGTAGAGGTTTAAGTTGTTTTCTGATGTGTCTAATGACATGGCAGAAACGTCTGTTTTGCTTCTCTTATCCTGGTTCAACAGCCAGAAGACAGCACCTAATGTTTTATAATCTTGTATAATCATATTAATGCCCGTTTGCTGCTCCTAGGAATCAAAGTGAGCAGAGGGACCAGCAGCTGTGCATCTAATCCTGGTAATTTGTGTAGATGTTGAATTATGTATAAAACCTATTGTGATATTCCGGGAATGATGTCTGCAGACATTACTGTATTTACAAAACAGCTTTTATTGTTACATATTTTAGCTGGACAGAAGATGGCCCAGATTTCAGAATATTTACAAAATTTGACTTTTTATGGCAAGCTTTTACACTCCCTACTCCCTGAGACCTACTGCAGTGGCTGCAGCCCAGACTGTCTTGTGCTACCTATGTGGATTTATATAACGCAGAACAATAGGATCGGTCCCTGTATTGACTTTTATTCGATTTACTGATTGCAGTTTTACCAGTTTGATTGCGATCAATGTAGTATCAATGCTCGCTGCTCAGTTAGCTCTGTAGAAAATGATAAATATTTTATTTTAAAACAATGTAGCTATGTATGAATATTTTATATGTTATTAAAAGCCCAAAACACCGGCAATATAAAAACTCATTGTTATGATAAATAATCTGCTGACTCAGTTCAGGGATCCTTCAGTGCTATTTCATAAAACAGTCGAGGTGCATTAGAAGGTTTTCTTACATGTTACCTATCTTCCAAGGTATAAGGAAACGTCTGAAGTTATATCACATGGGCAAACCTCAGCTTCAGATCAAACCAGGCAGGCTGCACATTTATTTGTCATTCTAAGGGCATTTATTTAAGAGGCTAGCTGTCACTAGGTACATTTCTTCCAAAATAGTGAGTCTATAAGATGACCTAATAGTTAATGAATGGGTGGCAAGCGTGGGGTCCAAGATACACACTAGTCTTCACTACTCTTCATTTAACCTTCTACTATTAACCATTTACAAAGCCTCTCTTGATATTGCAAATAGGGAAGATGGAACAATACCTCTGCAGTACCACTTATTGGAAGGCAGCATTCCTGCAAGTCAGTCTCAGATGTTTTAGACAAGCCTTATAACAATGACTGAGAATTATAAACCAAGCCAGAATCCATACACAGACAGCTGTTTCAGGGTTTTTGCTCTTCATCAGTATTCAGTAGGTTTCTGGTTTGGCTAGTGAGTGGCCTATAGATGTGGATCAGGAAGGGTATCGGTTCTCCTTAGGGAGAGCACCTAGAAGTTGAGTGAGGAGATACCTAGATGGTCTGTGAGAAGACACCTACACGGTGAGTGAGGAGACACCTAGAAGATGAGTGAGGAAACACTTAGAAGGTGAGTGAGTAGACACCTAGAAGTTGAGTGAGGAGACTTATAAGGCTTCTCCAACTATTTTTAGGTGCAAATTCAGCTAGAGGCTAAGACTCCGACCAATCCTCCTGATTCTCTGAGACATAATACCGCAAGATATTGTTCCAGACTCTCAGTTTGTCTATTACTCTCTGGATGATAGGCCGAGGAAAACGAGAGCTTAATACCCAACTGAGAACAAACAAAATGCCAGAACCTGGAAACAAACTGGACCCCACGATCGGAGACGATATTTGCTGGTAACCCGTGTAATCTCACAATATGAGTAATGAACAATCTACACAAAGTTTTAGCATTGGGAGGACTGGGAATAGCCACAAAATGACACATCTTGCTAAAACGATCAATCACAAACCAGACAGCAGTATTACCCTCTGAAAGCGGCAAATTTGTAATGAAGTCCATAGGCAAATGAGTCCAAGGTTTCACAGGTATTGGCAAAGGCATCAACCTCCCGGCAGGAGAATTACAAGGCGATTTAGTCCTGGCACAAACCTCACAGGACAAGACAAAGCTAAATACATCTCATTGCAAAGATGGCCACCAAAAAATTCTCAACTTACGGGTTTTATTAATCCCCGGATGACCAGCCAACACAGAACTATATACTTCAGAGAGCACTTTCAACCTCAAATGAACAGGAACAAACAACTTTCCTACAGGAAGAGTTGTCTGAAACTAAATCCGGTACTTTACGGACCTGCTCCTCCAAATATAGTGAAACCGTGGACACCACAACCCCCTCTGAAAGAATAGGCATGGGAGGTTTGTCCAAAATCACCAGAACAAAACTGGAAAGAGCATCGGCCTTAACATTTCTACTGCCAGGACAGTATGTAACCAGGAAGTCGAAATGCAAAAAAAATAGTGATCACTGCGCCTGTCTCCTGTTAAGTCTCTTCGCTGACTCTAGATAATTCAGGTTTTTGTGATCCGTAAAAACCATCACCTCATGCTGAGCCCCTTCTAAAAGGTACCATCACTCCTCAGCTCTCTGTCATCAATGTCATAATTCTGCTCAGAAGTAAAAAAATTACGTGAAAAAACATACAAGGACGAAGATCTTGCAATGTACTTGTTCTCTGGGATAGCACCCCTCCAACTTCCAAGGCATCAACCTCCACCACAAACGGTCTGGTTGAATCTGGTTGCACTAGAACTGTGGTCATCGCAAAACATTTCTTCAAAGCATGAAAAGACTGTAATGCCCTTGGTGACCATTTAGAAGGGAAACAACCCTTCCTTGTTATATCAGTCAATGGTTTGACCACCACCGAAAATCTTCTGATAAACTTCTGATAATTTGTGAACCCTAGAAACCTCTGAAGCGCCTTCGCATTCTCTGATAACACCCAGTCTCACACCACCTGGACCTTCTCCAGATCCACCTTGAAACTTCTCGGAGTAATACTGTGTCCCAGAAATGTGATCTCTTGAATGGAAAAAAACACACTTTTCCTTTTTCTCAAACAAACTATTATTGTGCAAAGCTTGGAGGAACTGACAAACATGGAAAATGTGTGAATCTAAATCTGATGAAAAGATAAGAATATCGTTGAGATATATCAGAGGGAAGAGGCTAATAAATTCGAAGAGGACCTCATTAATAAAGGACTAGAAAACTGCAGGAGCGTTTGTTAAACCAAATGGCATCACCAAGTTCTCAAAGTGCGCTTCAGGGGTGTTAAAAATGGTTTTTGATTCGTCCCCCTCCTTAATCCGAATCAAATTATATGCCACTCGTAGATCTAATTTTGAAAAACTGTTGGCACCATTTAACTGTGGAAACAGATCTGAAATCAGAGTAAATTGGTATGGATTACAGTTGGTGATATTGTTTAGCTGCCTGAAATCAAGACAGGGCCACAAACCCCCATCATTTTTCTTAACAAAAAAAAACAAAACTGCGGCCAGAGTAGACTTTGAGGGGTGCATGTGTTTCTTTCTTAAACTGTCCCGGAAATACACCTTTGTCTCTCAAGAGCAGTCAGTTTGTACATGTGGCTTTTAGGCAGTTTACAGTCTGGAATGAGTTCAATAGGGCAATCCCCCTCCCTGTGAGGCACTAATTTGTCTGACCCCTCCTGCACAAAGACATCAGAGAAGTCAGATAAATAATCAGGCAAATCATCCACTTGCACAGAAGACATCTTCACAGATATACAACACTTTTTACAGAAAGGACTCCATTTAGAAATGTCTCCCCTCTCCCAATCCACCACAGGATTATGCAACCGCAACCAAAGCAACCCTAAGGCCTCATGTCCATGGGCAAAAGAAGAATTAAAATCCGCAGCGGATTTTAACTCTTCTCCTGCCCGAGGATCCGCACCCCATAGGGATGCATTGACCACCCGCGGGTAGATAAATACCCGCGGATGGTCAATAAAAGTGATTTTAAAAAAAATGGAGCATGAAAAAATCTGGACCATGCTCCATTTTCATGCGGGTCTCCTGCGGGGACGGCTCCCGCGGGCTTCTATTGAAGCCTATGGAAGCCGTCCGGATCCACGGGAGACCTAAAATAGGAATTTACTCAACCGCTCCGGTTCTCCCCTTCGCCAAGGCGCCATCTTCTCTCCGTCACGGCCGGAACTTTTTTCTTCGGGCTGGCGCATGCGCAGGGCACGTCACCGACGTCATCCTGTGCATCCGCCGAGCCGAAGAAAGAAAATCCGGCCACGACGGAGAGAAGATGACTCCGCGGCGAAAAGGAGATCCAGAGCCGGCGAGAGGTAAGTTTATTCTTATTTATTCTCATTTTCAGTGCTCATGTCCGCGGGGCAGGAGGAACCCGCTACGGATTCTCCATGGAGAATCTGGAGCGGGCCTGATTTTCCCCGTGGACATGAGGCCTAAGACCACTTACGTTGGTCAGGCAGCTCGAGTTTAGGCTCCTTACCTGAAGCCACCAGGGTTAGTTGCTGCTGTTTCACTTCAGCAACTTCAATTGCCAGCACCCTCAGCTGGTTTGACAAAACCTCAATAAGGTTCATATCGGAAAGTGAAAATATCCCCCCGACTTGATTATCCCCCAAGTGCGAGTTGATTATGTTACATCCAACCAGGACACGCTGGATCTGTGACCTGCAGATCTCTCACAAATGCAAATGAATGAGTAACAAAACAGGGATAAAACCAAAATATGGGAAATACTGTCCCTATATAACCGAACACAGCGAAGGGGCCCTTCCTGAATCGCCCCAATAAGGACAGCTCAGACCGCGTGCCTCGACCCCTAATTGACCCTACATGGAAAAGGGAAATAACACAAGAAAAACCAAAACTAGAAATTAAAACAAGCACAGAACTTAGCTTTGAATGCTAGCTCAACCAGACAGAGATTGAAAATCAACTTCGTTTGAGCTCAGTATTAGCCCAGGTAAAAAAAAAGACCTAGTAATTAACCACAGTTACCACGCCCTCTGAGCCAGAAGATGTAGAAACCTCTCCAAAACCAGTACCAGACTTCTCAGCAAGGCAGCAATGCCAGAACTGCTGCAACATTGGGAAGCTTAAGTAATGTAATAGGCCAGACTTGTACTGGTCAATATATGGAATTTAACTGTCCATATCTGGGCAGGTCTTACGAGCTTTCCTGGATGTAGATAAAAAGCAGCCAGAGCAGCTGGTATTCAGGGATGGTAAACTCTCTCTTGATCCTCTGTCTGAAGATTACAGCTGCCTTGAAGGTAGACTTCACCCACAGCGACTGTGGCTCCCTGCATTGGGCACCACTTTCAGGAGGCCATGCTAAGCTAACTGGTAAACAAGGAGCTGGGAACTATGTCATGGCCATGGGTATACATTTATAGATACTGTCTGCAGTTTGTTCTTTTCTCTGCAGCTGCCTTATTCTTCTCCCAGCCCACTGTGGAGTGCACCAGTAGGATTTAATTAGAGAGCATGAGTCCCTGAACAGATGGGGGACACAACTACAGCTTAATTCAGCACTCACAGTCAAGCCACATAGGTTTCCTGGGCTTCTGGTATCAACAAGGTGACTTATGGTCAATGTGTAATGAATGTAACCTTTTGTGGACTCCAACTGCATTTATCTTTTGCTGGGGATGTTCTGGTAATAATTGTCCATGTAGGGATGATTACATTATTGGAGCTTCCCAACATATACGTTTAATGGAAGCCTATGACGGGTACCATACAGTGATATCCAACACCCATAGTATCCCATTATTTAAAAAGGGGAAAAAAAGGATGCATTTAATATATGCAGTATGTTTTTCTTACTGGATAGCACTGTATAGAGTAGCATAGTTTACTATGTTATTTCATCCTTTTTTGTGATGCATGCATGTATATCGCCCTAACAGATTAAAAGAATACTCTTCTTGCCTCTGAAAAAGTTAGGTACTGTGAGATATCTAATGTGGGCCCTTCGTACATGAACATCTACATGGTCTCCTTCTAGGGTGTGTATGTGTACAGGTCAATTATGGGCGCGCATCCTGAGCTGGTGGTGCCCCATAGACAATATATTTTTAATCTACACAGACTTGTTAGATGAGTTGAATTAGTCTTTACAATTTTCAGATACTCTAATTTATGTTGAGGATGTTTAGTAAAATATAATTGAAATGCACAGATAGGAACAATTTGCTGTATAATTTTTACATCTGTGCAGGCCTTGAGGATAGCGATCTACATGCTTGCAAACCAAACATGGACTGGTCATTCTGTTCTGTTCACCCTGAGCATACGACGCACCACGCCCAAGCTGAACATAAGATTGTGCTCACACCGGGAGAGAGAACATGCATACACAACAACACCAGCTAAACTACAACAATCGGTATTGTAATGCTACAAAAGATAAAGGGGATCTGCATATAAACAACCAACAACATACAAACACCAAAAAACTTATCAATCATATCAACGTGCATCAGCAGATAGAACAGCTAAAGCATATGGTATTAGTTGGTAATTTGGCCAAAGTATGTAAGCATACAAGCCCAAGACAAATTTAACCCCAGGAGTCCTGCCTACAAGTGGGGAGATCATCCCAATAGGGATGTCCCCACGCTGGAAACTAGAGACCTGGCTCACCATACATGGAATACAATATATACGCTGAACAGGAAACCACACACACAAACAGACAAGGGACATCCATCTTGAACAGGTAACTGTTCACACCAACAAACAGGGAATCCCACCCAGAGATTCATGCATCAAACTAAAGCAGAACATGCATGACTCCACACACCAGGGTACTGAGAAGGAATAAGAAAAATGGGGGAAGGTATGGGAGGCCTGGTATTTATATGCAGCTGACCGGTGGAGATTAGCTGGCTGGAGAAGCCAAGCCATCAGCCAGCCAAATCAACCACACCTACAGCAGTGTGCTTCTGGAAACTCAACAGAACCATAGATCCCAGGAACACAACATGATAATAATGTTTGTTACCATATGAAATACACTGTGTTAACTTCATCACAATGGAGTCAGTCGTTGAGAGTGAGGAGTCTAGTCTCTGCCGATCAATTAATGGAGACTAGAGTAGAGTAGATGTGTAAAAAAATTCGCGGATTAAGGTTATCCGAAGAAACTGCTAACATGACATAAGTTGCTTATGCAAAATACATTGTAAATGAAACAGAAGGGAAAATCATAACATCCAGGTTTCCATTGTTACAATATACCAAATTTGGAGTGATCAAACTGCTGAGATCATTAGAGAAGATTAGTGTCCACTACAAAGCTGTCTAACAATGATATCTAAGTTCTATTCTGTCCCCTATGATGGCTAAGAATTTGAAGAATAGATTGGTGAAAATCGGATACTGGGATCAAATGTTTAGGATAGTTAGACCTTTTTATTGCCACCTAGACCAGGTAAGTTAATGTAAATGGCTATTTAGCCCAATGAGGTCCAGATATGTTCTTTTTCCTAGGGAATGAGCATAGTACTGCGCATTTGCAGACTTCTGCCACAGCTGTGACAGCTATGGCAGGGGATTCCTTCATCTTTGCGGGGACCCTGGGATGAAGGAATCCTCTGCCACAGCTGTGGCAGAAGTTCATGATGCTATCCCATTGCTTTTAATGGGGCTGGTGCTGCTGCTTGAAACATAAGCCCTTCCATGAAAAACAACCCTAGCTGCAAAAAACACAAGTAAAAAAAAATGTTTACTCACCTAGAAGAGTAGTCTGGCTCTTCTCTCTGGGCCCGGCAGTCGTCTTCTTTGTCTTGGACGCCGGGGATTTGAAAAATCCCCGCCCTCAGAAAGCGCTGCCTCTGATTGGCTGAGCGCTGTGACCAATCAGATGCGGCGCCCAACCGTCACTGGAGTCATATGCACCAAAGAAACCATTGGAGTCTATGGGAGTGCTCAAAGAGAATGAACTGTACAATTTAGCGGGAAAATAGAAAAAATGTGGCCTAATTAGTCTGCACAGCCTTTTAAATCGCGGCGTGCCAATGTGAACGGTCCCTGGCAGCGCAGAAAGTACTGTAGAAAGCACTGGTTCTTGCATGATAGTGCGACCATCACAGCCCAAAAAGTTGCGCTATTGTGTGCGTTTTACAACACACGTATCGAAGAGAATAAGAAAGCACGTGTAAGTGTACTAATCTTATGCAAAGTTGGAAAAAGTTCTGTGATAGTAATGGGAGGAGTTCTAAGAACAGATCAAGTATTTGCGAGATTTCCTGATAAATGAGATCATAAAGCTAGAGCTGTAGCTCGCTGTTGTTTTTCTTCATATACATATGATATTGGGACAATCTGCTGTCTTCCTTTCATTCCGTTCATGTCACATATCACAGCAAGCTCCTTTTGTTTGACGTGGAAGCTGAAGGATGTGGCAGTAAATCAGCATTGCACTGCGTGCCGTTAATGCTTCCGCTTGATATATAAACCTCTTTGCCTGTATTCTGGTTGCCCTGCTGACTGATGACTTATTAAATCCTTGTCTTTCTCGGATTTTTTTTTCTTCTGTAGACAGCTGAAAATGATACTTGCAATAACCCCTCGCTTATGCTGTTCAAGAAATATTGTATTTTACTTCTGCTAAATATTTCCAAGAGAAATTGAAAAGACTGGAATTCCCAAAAGTAAATGAAAAAAGAACTATTTGTCTAATCTACTCCAGTGGGAAAAAGACTGGTTAATGAATCTCTGGCCTCTTTTATTAAGTACATGTGTAGAAAGGCATTTTTATGATAAAACTAATATCATGCAGACAGTCCTGAATTATTTCTAATGCACTGACATGGGATTGAGGCGGGTCCGAGTTCAGGTCAATAGACCTGCGGTCGGGCCAGGGCACCAGCCCATTTTGTAGGCACATAAGTAAGGCGCCTGTAAGATGCCCATGTGAAACTAGCCTTAGGCCTCTTGTCCACAGGCAAAATTGAATTGTGGAATCCGCACGGGTCACCCGTGTGGATGATCCGCAGTTCAATATGCCCATAGACAATCATTGGGCATCCGCAGGTAATTAAATAGCTGCAGATGTAATTTTATCCCAGCATGCGGATCGCACGTGTGGGATAAAAATAACAGGATGCTCCATTTTCTGCGGATTCTCACACGGATGGCTTCCATTGAAGATTTGCGGTAAAGCAGGAGACTTGAAAAACAAAAAATGCACTACGCATGCGTGCGACACTCCGCAGTGCAGAGGAAAAGAAGATCCGTCCGGGACGGAAAAGACCCGCACCGCATCCCGGCAGGTGAGAAAATGTTCATGGCTGCGGGCACAGGTGGAATCAGCTGCAGGATTCTGCGCTTGGGATCCGTATGTGCCCGTGGACCTGAGGCCTAAGGCTGGCTCCACACGGGCGAGAAAATCGTACGATGTTGAGCGGATAAAAATCGTGGCTTGCTTTATCTTTCTGCAATGTTTAATTTTTTTATCACCCATGTATTCCGATGGAGGCTTCTGTTTATCGCATTACAACAATACAAACGTGTGTTGTGATTAGAGATGAGCGAACGTACTCGTCCGAGCTTGATACTCGTTCGAGTATTAGCGTGTTCGAGATGCTCGTTACTCGTGACGAGTACCACGCGATGTTCAAGTTACTTTCACTTTCATCTCTGAGACATTAGCGCGCTTTTCTGGCCAATAGAAAGACAGGCAAGGCATTACAACTTCCCCCTGCGACGTTCAAGCCCTATACCACCCCCCTGCAGTGAGTGGCGGGCGAGATCAGGTGTCACCCGAGTATAAAAATCGTCCCCTCCCGCGGCTCGCCACAGATTTGTTCTGACATAGAGGAGGGAAAGTGCTGTTGGTGCCGGAGCTGCTATAGGGAGAGTGTTAGGAGTATTTTAGGCTTCAAGAACCCCAACCGTCCTTCTTAAGGCCACATCTAACCGTGTGCAGTACTGTGGAGGCTGCTTTTTGCAGTGTTGCACTTTTTTTTTTTTTTGCATATCGGCCGTGCAGAGCATTGCGCCCTGCAGTAATTATACATACTCCAGGGCCAGTAGTGGTGGTGAGGCAGGGACAGAAGACATATATTGTGAGGCAGGGACAGAAGACATATATTGTGAGGCAGGGACAGAAGCCTTTCCAAAAACATTTGGGAAAAAAAAATCTATTTGGGCTGCCTGTGACTGTCCTCAGTGTACTGGGTCTGTGCTGGGTGTAGTTGTCCTCCTAATTCATACGCAGCCAGCTAAGTGTTACAGCAGGCTTGCGCAAAATTATTTCCTGACTCTGTGTTGGCTGTTACATCACCGCTGTATTCCTGTCCACAGTGCAACAGTCTGCAGTTATTTTACATACTCCAGGGCCAGTAGCGGTGAGGCAGGGACAGAAGACATATATTTATTGAATATAGGCAGTGGGCCTTTCCAAAAACATTTGGGAAAAAAAATCTATTTGGGCTGCCTGTGACTGTCCTCAGTGTACTGGGTCTGTGCTGGGTGTAGTTGTCCTCCTAATTCATACGCAGCCAGCTAAGTGTTACAGCAGGCTTGCGCAAAATTATTTCCTGGCTCTGTGTTGGCTGTTACATCACCGCTGTATTCCTGTCCACAGTGCAACAGTCTGCAGTTATTTTACATACTCCAGGGCCAGTAGCGTTGAGGGAGGGACAGAAGACATATATTTATTGAATATAGGCAGTGGGCCTTTCCAAAAACATTTAGGAAAAAAAATCTATTTGGGCTGCCTGTGACTGTCCTCAGTGTACTGGGTCTGTGCTGGGTGTAGTTGTCCTCCTAATTCATACGCAGCCAGCTAAGTGTTACAGCAGGCTTGCGCAAAATTATTTCCTGGCTCTGCTGTGCGTTCGGTAAGCGAAGTGAGCCTCCAACCACAGGCCAATAAGCGGCACATTTAATTACAGCGTTCTGTTTGTGCACTACTGGTAATACACCATGCTGAGGGGTAGGGGTAGGCCTATAGGACGTGGACGCGGGCGAGGACGCGGAGGCCCAAGTCAGGGTGTGGGCACAGGCCGAGCCAGTGCGGTGGCCAGGGGTAGAGGCAGGGCCAGACCAAATAATCCACCAACTGTTTTCCAAAGCGCCCCCTCGCGCCATGCCACCCTGCAGAGGTCAAGGTGCTCTACGGTGTGGCAGTTTTTCACAGAGACGCCTGACGACCGACGAACAGTGGTGTGCAACCTTTGTCGCGCCAAGATCAGCTGGGGAGCCACCACCACCAGCATGCGCAGGCATATGATGGCCAAGCACCCCACAAGGTGGGACGAAGGCCGTTCACCGCCTCCGGTTTGCACCACTGCCTCTCCCCCTGTGCCCCAACCTGCCACTGAGATCCAACCCCCCTCTGAGGACACAGGCACTACCGTCTCCTGTAGCGCAAGTACGCCGCCACGCAACCCGCACGCTCAAGCGTTAAACGTGCACATTGCCAAATTGATCAGCCTGGAGATGCTGCCGTATAGGCTTGTGGAAACGGAGGCTTTCAAAAGCATGGTGGCGGCGGCGGCCCCGCGCTACTCGGTTCTCAGTTGCCACTACTTTTCCCGATGTGCCGTCCCAGCCCTGCACGACCACATCTCCCGCAACATTGTACGCGCTCTCACTAACGCGGTTACTGCCAAGGTCCACTTGACAACGGACATGTGGACAAGCACAGGCGGGCAGGGCCACTATATCTCCCTGACGGCACATTGGGTGAATTTAGTGGAGGCTGGGACCGAGTCAGACCCTGGGACCGCTCACGTCCTACCCACCCCCAGAATTGCGGGCCCCAGCTCGGTGCTGGTATCTGCGGCGGTGTATGCTTCCTCCACTAAACCACCCTCCTCCTCCTCCTCCTCCAACGCAACCTCTGTCTCGCAATCAAGATGTGTCAGCAGCAGCAGCACGTCGCCAGCAGTCGGTGTCGCGAGGCGTGGCAGCACAGCGGTGGGCAAGCGTCAGCAGGCCGTGCTGAAACTACTCAGCTTAGGAGAGAAGAGGCACATGGCCCACGAACTGCTGCAGGGTCTGACAGAGCAGACCGACCGCTGGCTTGCGCCGCTGAGCCTCCAACCGGGCATGGTCGTGTGTGACAACGGCGGTAACCTGGTGGCGGCTCTGCAGCTCGGCAGCCTCACGCACGTGCCATGCCTGGTCCATGTCTTTAATTTGGTGGTTCAGCACTTTCTGAAAAGCTACCCACGCTTGTCATACCTGCTCGGAAAGGTGCGCCAGTTCAGCGCACATTTCCGCAACTCCAAGACGGAGTTGCCACCCTGCGGACCCTGAAAAATCGGTTTAATCTGCCAGTGCACCGACTGCTGTGCGACGTGCCCACACGGTGGAACTCTACGCTCCACATGTTGGCCAGGCTCTATGAGCAGCGTAGAGCTATAGTGGAATACCAACTCCAACATGGGCGGCGTAGTGGGAGTCAGCCTCCTCAATTCTTTACAGAAGAGTGGGCCTGGTTGGCAGACATCTGCCAGGTCCTTGGAAACTTTGAGGAGTCTACCCAGATGGTGAGCGGGGATGCTGCAATCATTAGCGTCACCATTCCTCTGCTATGCCTCTTGAGAAGTTCCATGCAAAGCATAAAGGCAGACGCTTTGCACTCGGAAACGGAGGCGTGGGAAGACAGTATGTCGCTGGATAGTCAGAGCACCCTCATGTCTATATCTCAGCGCGTTGAGGAGGAGGGGGAGGAGCATGAGGAGGAGGGGGAAGAGACAGCTTGGCCCACTGCTGAGGGTACACATGCTGCTTGCCTGTCATCCTTTCAGCGTGTATGGCCGGAGGAGGAGGATCCTTAAAGTGATCTTCCTAGTGAGGACAGCCATGTGTTGCGTACAGGTACCCTGGCACACATGGCTGACTTCATGTTAGGATGCCTTTCTCGTGACCCTCGCGTTACACACATTCTGGCCACTACGGATTACTGGGTGTACACACTGCTCGACCCACGCTATAAGGAGAACCTTTCCACTCTCATTCCCGAAGAGGAAAGGGGTTCGAGAATGATGCTATACCACAGGGCGCTGGTGGACAAACTGATGGTAAACTTCCCATCCGACAGCGCTAGTGGCAGAAGGCGCAGTTCCGAGGGCCAGGTAGAAGGGGAGGCGCAGAGATCAGGCAGCATGTACAGCGCAGGCAGGGGAACATTCTCCAAGGCCTTTGCCAGCTTTATGGCTCCCCAGCAAAACTGTGTCACCGCTCCCCAGTCAAGGCTGAGTGGGCGGGAGCACTGTAAAAGGATGGTGAGGGAGTACGTAGCCGATCGCACGACCGTCCTCGGTGACGCCTCTGCCCCCTACAACTACTGGGTGTCGAAGCTGGACACGTGGCCTGAACTCGCGCTGTATGCCCTGGAGGTGCTTGCTTGTCCTGCGGCTAGCGTCTTGTCAGAGAGGGTGTTTAGTGCGGCTGGGGGAATCATCACGGATAAGCGTACCCGCCTGTCAACCGACAGTGCCGACAGGCTTACACTTATCAAGATGAACAAAGCCTGGATTTACCCAGACTTCTCTTCTTCACCAGCGGACAGCAGCGATACCTAAGCAATACGTAGGCTGCACCCGCGGATGGAAGCATTGTTCTCTATCACCATCAAAAACGTGGACCTTTTAGGTTCATCAATCTGTGTATAATATTCATCCTCCTGCTTCTTCTCCTGAAACCTCACGTAATCACGCCAAACGCGCAATTTTTCTTAGGCCCACAAGGCTCAGTCATATAATTTTTGTAAACAATTTTTATACGTTTCAATGCTCATTAAAGCGTTGAAACTTGCACCTGAACCAATTTTTATTTTAACTGGGCTGCCTCCAGGCCTAGTTACCAATTAAGCCACATTAACCAATTCACCAATTTTTGGGGGCCCTCGCCTACAATCCAATCCAATTTATTTTTTGCCCACCTGCATTACAGCTGACGTTACATCAGCTGTGCTGGGCACTGCAATGGGATATATTTATGTACTGCCGGTGGGTTCCAGGGAGCCACCCATGCTGTCGGTCCACACGGAGTTGTAACTACATGTGTCCACTTCTAAAGAAACCCAGTCTGACTGGGGCATGCAGTGTGGGCTGAAGCCCACCTGCATTTAACATGACATTACCTCAGCTGTGAGGGGCAATGCTATGGGATATATTTATGTGCCGCCGGTGGCTTCCTGGCACCCACCCATGCTGTCGGTCCACAGGGACTTCACAATAGGGAGTTGTACCTGCCTATGTCTATGAATTAAAAAGCCCGGTCAGGTTGGGGCATGCAGTGTGGGCCGAAGCCCACCTGCATTTAATCTGACG
The DNA here is from genome assembly GCF_035609145.1 of Eleutherodactylus coqui. NCBI lineage: Eukaryota > Metazoa > Chordata > Amphibia > Anura > Eleutherodactylidae > Eleutherodactylus > Eleutherodactylus coqui. The sequence continues at coordinate 245,390,404 of NC_089839.1, read as the reverse complement.
TTAGCTGTGCTGTCCAGGGCACTGCAATGGGATACATTTATGTACAGCCGGTGGGTTCCAGGGAGCCACCCATGCTGTGGGTGCACACGGAATTCCCATTGCGGAGTTGTACCTGCCTGTGACTATTTATAAAAAAACGCGGTCTGACTGGGGCATGCAGACACCTTGACAGAATGAATAGTGTGTGGCACATAGGTTCCCCATTGCTATGCCCACGTGTGCAGCTCCTGATGGCGGTGGCACAGGATTATATTTCTCATTGCTTCTGTACAGCATTGTGGGCTATCGCCCCGCCCCTTTTAAAGAGGGTCGCTGCCTAGCCATGCCAACCCTCTGCAGTGTGTGCCTGCGGTTCCTCCTCATGGCAGACGCACTTATAAATAGACATGAGGGTGGCGTGGCATGAGTGCAGCTGAAGGCTGCAAGGCTGCGCAGGGACACTTTGGTGTGCGCTGTGGACACTGCGTCGTGCGCGCGCGGGGGGGGGGGGGGGGGGTTGGGCAGCATGTAACCCAGGAGAAGTGGCAGCGGAGTGTCATGCAGGCAGTGATTGTGCTTTGTTGGAGGTAGTGTGGTGCTTAGCTAAGGTATGCATTGCTAATGAGGGCTTTTCAGAAGTAAAAGTTGTTGGGGGGGGGGCCACTCTTGCCGCTATTGTGGCTTAATAGTGGGACCTGGGAACTTGAGATGCAGCCCAACATGTAGCCCCTCGCCTGCCCTATCCGTTGCTGTGTCGTTCCCATCACTTTCTTGAATTGCCCAGATTTTCACAAATGGAAACCTTAGCGAGCATCGGCGATATACAAAAATGCTCGGGTCGCCCATTGACTTCAATGGGGTTCGTTACTCGAAACGAACCCTCGAGCATCGCAATAATTTCGTCCCGAGTAACGAGCACCCGAGCATTTTGGTGCTCGCTCATCTCTAGTTGTGATGCGATTTTAACATTACAAAGTCCTATTGACTTATGCGACAAACAATTGTGCGCATTTGTCTTGGCCGGCAGCAATTCAATGCAAGATTATTCTAAAAAAAAAAGCATCACTGACGCTCACAAACCGCAGTAAATAAAGTTGCGATTTTGCCGCGGTTTTCTCGTTGCCAGCCTTACAGTACCTTGCACACACATTTTAAACTCTTATAATATAGCTGTCATGTATACATTAAACTTTACAGGTCTTGACAGTATGGGGAAATGAAACAAGTCAAAACATTGCAAAGTAAATTATTCTCCTGGCATCTCATCCATCAAGTGATAAGCACGTCTAATATACACTTGGATGGTGCATATCAAGTAGAGTTTGGTCGAAATGAAGAAATAAGTACCACAACTCTTGTATATTATATTAAAGGGCCACTCCGGCAAAAACACATTTTTCCATCCCTGCCTCCATCATCCGATTGCTTGTCACACTCTGGAAGTCACCTCTGTTTATTACAGCCACTTCTTTGCAGTACAGCCCCTGTCTGGCACCATCTAAGATTTTTTAAATTTTACTTTCAATCAATCTCATGATGCATCAGTACTGCATTAGCTAATATCATACCATTTTTGCCTGCAGGTGGAACTGTTTAATTATCATTAGCCTCTACATTCATCTAAATAAACTGTGTGGAAACGAAACAGGTAAAAAAAGAAAAGGAGGTGGAGCCACTCCAGTGAGGATCTGGTAAAGGAAAAAAACAACAGTGTGTTTTGGCTTTTCCTTTTTGGTTCTTTTAAAGGGTGGTTCTATCTTGTATGATAGAAGGAGGTGCGTGCATCAGAATTCCACGTGCCGCCAAATCAGTTACTGTGCAACCAATAATGGTAGGCCAGCAAAGTAATGAGTGAAGAAACAAGGTCAAAAAAACTGATACAGTAGTGCAATCTTTTTTTTTTTTTTAAATGTGCATATATTTGAATAAAAAGGTTGTTCCTTTATTAAAATAAGATAAAATCCACCACAAATAAGATTTTATCTTATTTTAATAAAAGAACATTTTTATTCAAATATGTGGACATTTTTCTAAAAAAGGTTGCGCAACTGTATCAGTTTTTTTGCCCTTTTTCCTTCACTCATTACCTAAATAAGCTGCAGACCATAAGTATACAGTCAGGAGGATGAGGTGTGATCTGCTCTATTATAACTGTGTGACAGGAGCTGTGTGATCATCTTCAATGACTGTGATAAGAATGCTTATATTCAACTCTAAAGATTGTGTGCGGTAGATCCATGTAATAGTGTAGTGGCCCAAATGGGTCCTACAAAAGTGCCTTGCCTTTAAATGGCGGTGCTCAGTTCATGTATAGCCAGCTGGGGTTAACCGCTACTTAATTTGCCCTACAACAGAGCTACTAATATTCTGCCAGATGAACAGTTAATTTTTGATTGGTTGCCGGCAGATTGAAATTTGATTGGCTGCAAGTCAGTGGAGTGACAGTTGGGAGGCAATTGATGGTGCAGGTCTAGGGAGTGAAGAGAGAGAGGTAGGAGAGGAGTCGTGTCATAGTAATAGTGAGAAGATCATCAGTCAGTGAGATTGCAGTCAGATCAGAACAGTACAGTGAGCAGAGAGTTTGTCAGTAAGTCAGCTGTCAAATAAGTGAACCTAATAGTTAGTCAGTGTGATCATGTGTGAAGTTGAGAGGAGTTAGTCAGAAAAGTGAGAGCGTTAGATAGTGAAAATCTTCAGGCGTCCATCAGAGACAGAGAGGGACAATGTTAGCGTGTATAGACAGTGAGTTTGGATTACCGGGAGAAGATGCTTTTCAGCATTCAAGTCAGGGAACTGCCAGAAGCTACTGGAAGAGTTGTTGGATCCAGAGGCGAGTTGAAGCCTGTCACAGTAGAGTCCCTGCGAGGTGGCCGACACATGAGAGGTAAACCACAGAAGTATTAATTTTACCAGGAGGAGAGGGCCCCAAATACAGAGCAGAGTTATAATTGTGAAAAACAGAGCCACGGAATACCCTCATAACCTGGGCCAAAACAAAGGTGTATACTGCTTACAGTTCACACCACTGAAGAGCTATTAAACTAGCCCAAGGAAAACTAACAGCACTGCCATATGTTACCCAGAGCATCATCTCTGTCTTTTACCTGAAGAACTCCATGTACATTATTCCTGTTAATGATATTCCTAACATGTACAGAAAATAACCACTTATAATGAAAGACTTGTATGTGTACACTGATATATGATCGCTACTGACATCAACAAAGAAATAGAAAATAAAGTTATTGTGTTTTAAACCCTGGTTCTTGTGATTTCTTAATTGCATCACATTTAACATTATTGTGATAATGTAGCACTGCCATCACAATTTACTAATAAAATAAATAAAATCGCAATAACGCCATGAAGAGGTCCTTGTGGCTCTGTTGCAGATGACAGGGAGTCACTTCACAGCACCTAAGCAGCCACTTCTTACAATAGCATCACACAGACCGAGAAACTGATTAGTTTGAAAATACATAAAGCCAAGTAAATCTGAGCTGGTCAGAATTGAGATCAGATGACCACCTGAGGAAAAAAATGCCAGGAGTTTCAGATACAAAGGAATAACTAACTAAGGTAATACTAGCTCATATATATTGGGGGGATAGCTACATAATGAATAAAAGAATTTAAAAAATCACCAGAGTGGCACTAAAATTATATTCATCTGCTAAACTCAGACTTCTGTTTCTTTTGCAGTGTATGTGTTCATGACATGAAGGAGCAGCACAAATTCTTCTACTCAATAAAAGGCAACGTCAGTGCAGTTACTTGTGACACTATATTTTATCACAGAAAGGGAATGATACAGTGTTCATACTTAAACCCCATTTTACAAGCTGGAGTGATTGATGAAAGTGTCTGTCATTAAGTGGATGAATATGTTGCGCCACCTTGTTCTAATGGAGCGCGGTGATACAGTAGTGCAAGTCATGGTTCAAGCATACATTTTTGATTTATAAACTACTGTATAAAACTCAAGATGTTTTCAGGGATAAATAATAAAAGTAAAATAAAGCAAAACAAAATACTTTACTATGTACCCCCTGATCATTCGACATGCTCGATGGTGTCCTCCAATGTCTGTGTGGTCGTGAGACATAGTCATTACTCGGGATTCAGAGAAACTGTACCTGTTCCTTCTAATACACAATACATGTTTTGTCATCCATTGACATCATCATTCATAAAACATTTTTTTTAAAGTCCACTCCCTTTATTGACATCACAGTGCTCATAGCAGTAGGACATCCAACTAATGTCGGTACTAACATGGTACATAGATATATATTGCCAGTGCAGCTATGGAAGTGGCCCCTAGGGTACTTGATGGTTGACTGCCTAAAAGTTTGTCTGGCAGGGAAAGATTGTCTCTACTTGCTAATTAGGGGGCACCTGAGAGGGTGTTTCTCTCAGAGAAAAGTTGCTAAGGTTCTCAGATTTCGATCATTGTATCCTGGCAGTCTGGAGGAAGATGTATGGTGCTCACCAAGAAGATGCCTCCTATGCTGACACAAGTAAATTGTAAACTGCTCACCACTAAGTATGACAGAGGCTGATGCCCCATATACTGACAAGTTGATGGTAATGGACTGTTTGTATTGATGGTCTGTGCCACTAGGCTTAGTAGTGAGGGCAGTGTGCTATGTTTAGTAGGAGGCCAGACGGACAGGTGTTGTTTTGATGTCATACACTGTGAAGTCTGTAATACAGTGTGAATGCTGCTGTGCTATGAAGCAATAAAAGACTGGTGAAGCCAGATTCTTAAAAAAAGCTGCATTGTGGACATGAGTTCCTGGCATGTTGCCACCCATCTGATGAAGAAAAAAATGGCAATCCAAATATGACTAATCCCTAGTTTGTCACTATATTAAATGCCTCCTCAATAGCGGGTTGGGTGATAACAGCTTTCAAACATCAGAAAACAGATTCAACTAGGTGGCAAACATCCATCATACTAACTCAACCCATGCCTACTGCATCAGCTCTGTCTGTTGTTGCTCATTTTGCAGAAAAGTGAGAGCAGATCTTGCAGCCGTTTCTATTATACTGTAAACATATTGTTACAGTCCATTGAGTTTGGGGGCCGAGGCAGTGCAAAGAATTTATTGTCGTGTTCCTCTAACTACTCCCTAGTTATCCTAGCTCAATGACTTGGAGCATTGCACTGTTGAAAGCTAGTACTTTGTTGAGGGAAGACTTCCTGAAGATATGGGTGCAGATAGTCAACTTAACAGGTTCCTGTAGTGTTTACCATTCAAGGTTTTTGGTATGATGACCAACGTTCTTATACCATGCCAGGAAAATGCTCACCAGACTATGACATCGCCACCATTGGCCTGTTGAAGCCCAAAAGGTGCATGCATGGGATATGGTTTCATGATGTTTATGCCAGATGGGGACCAGGCCATTTGTATGATTCCACAGCAAATGAAACTCATTACTCCAGAGGACCTTCTGTCATGTTTCCAATGTCTTTTCTGGGCCCATGCGAGGCATTGTTGGTGATGGTGTGGGTCATCAGGGACATCCTTGTCGGTCTTTGGCTACTGAACCCCAGTCAAGGAAAGGTATGCTGCATGGTCTTGTGGAAATTTGCCTACCTTCCCAGCTATTGTATTGCTAGGTCAGTTGGTTCACTGTGGCTCATCATTGCTGTCACCGAGGGAATCACTAAAATATAACTTTTATTAGGTAAAGATAAAAATAAAAATGTATAAAAGGCGTGGACTCTTATTCCAGTTACACTCCTACTGGACAAGTAGATATTCTAACAGTAGTAAGTCCATATAAGTATATACCAGATGATGCGCTAAGTTCTAACTCCACAACCACAATGACCCAATCTATATTGTTGGTGCATGGGTCGAGATATACATTATGGTTGTGTACAGCTCCACGTGTATAAATGGCCACAAGGGCTAACAAAGCACAATGTAGGTTATATTTTTTGTATTTATACGTTGGAGCCGATAAATGGGTAAAGGCCAGAATAATAAATGTAACCCCCGTCTGGCAGAGTATTGAGGCATATATTAATGCCCAGGAAATATAGCATCAATCAGGTATATACTATGTGGTATATCCCCTATTATGGTGGATAATACCCTGATGCGATAACCAGCTATAGTAAACACGGTCACTAATTTTATCTATATAGTGACTCGCTTGACTGACGTCATTTAGCGTGTTTATCTAGTTTATATAAAAGCTGGCAAATAGACTGCAGCGCTGAGTGGTCTGTAACTAGGAGTTAAATGGTGCAAGGACATATTACAGCACCAAACGTTCCTTTTATTTTACCACATTCCCATTAGGGACAGACACAGCGGAGAGTCTTAGACCAGGGTCATTAACTCATAAGACCCTGTCACATGGACTAAACACTGCTGAGTGCAGCTAATAAAAACAGCTGATCACTGCTTCACTAGAGATGAATGCCGCTGTTTGTGAGATTTTATAATCACTAGCAGCTACGAGCAGCTGAACTGAAGAGGGTTCAATAAGATATATAATGAACCCTCTTTGTCAGTAACTGCTGCATTCACTATCACCATTTAAGCATAGATAGCCCGATATACAATGATGTGGACATCTGTGGCATGTCAAGCACAACAATAAGGCTATCTTAAGCTGGCTAACACCATCTACGCGTTTCCACGGTCCTTAATGCAGTGACCGCATCATCAGGATGGTGAATCTAGGTTATAGAACCGAACAGCCTGAACGGCTGTGTGAAAATGAGCAGCAATGGTATGTTGCCCAGAGCAGAGGCTTTTTAAAGTACAAGCCACGCCTCCCAGCAGGGGGGCTCGTCCCCAGTGCTCCAATGAGCATCAACCAACACTAAACTGTGCCTCAGCGAAAACCCGTGATGGAACGGGATTCCCGCACATGTGCAGTAGCCCCAACGGGTCCGGGACGCCAACCACTGCCAACCTTAGGAGGTATAGCAGAGTCGGCGCCCGGCACCCCGGAACCGCTGCGCGCGGCAGAGATAAGTGCTGCTGAGGATAAAGAAGCCTTTTTTGCTGCATTAGTATACAACGGTGCCCAGATGGAATTTAACGCTCAGTATGTTAATCCTTCAGTATCATGGCCCAAAAGAACGCATGGATAGAATACCCAAGTGCTTCTGTATAATAATATTAGATGGACCGAACCCGGTTATTGGGAACACTGTATGTATATAGAGAGAAGGGGTATATATACATAGTTTAAATGACAGTAAAAATAAAAATAACAGTAACGACAGGTGACTACCATTATTTGGCAACATATAGTATTATGCAAACAATAAACATTCCATGATAATGCTCAAAGATGTCAAGCATAAATGTCCTATATACACTGACTCGAATATACAGCCAAGTTTATATAGTCTATGCATGGTGTGTCCGCACCAAAGATGGTGTAGTACAGCGGACGCGTAATTAAATGTAATAAATACTGTACATGGTATATTGTTGCATCAATCATCACCTATGATATTGATCCTGTATTATATAAACGATGCATAAGAGAGACAGTCATTTAGTCCCTTGGGGCTACAACATTGCAGGCGGTGAATCCACCGTGTCTCCTTTTGTGTTAGTAACCTGTCTCGATTACCTCTCCTCCCATTCTCCCTAATAATCTCAATCCCTTGGAATTTAATGCATGTAGGATCATTGTCATGCATATCACGTATGTGTGTCGCTATGTTGGTATGTTCTCCACGGTTCACATTGCCAACATGTTCCAGGATACGTCGCCTAAATTGGCGGATGGTTTTCCCAACATAGTCCAACGGGCACGGGCATGTGGCTTTATAGACAACGCCGCTGGAGCGGCAGTTTATAAAGTCCCTTATGTGGAACACCTCTCTTGTAGTGGAACATGTGAAGGTGTTACCTCGAGCAATAAAGCCACATGCCTTACAGCCCGCACATCTGAAAGTGCCCTTTGGTAAGTCCGATCCTAGCCATGTCTTGGTTGACAACTTGGGTGGAAGTAGGCTGTGGACCAATCGGTCTCTCAGGTTACGTCCGCGTCTATACGTGATTTGGGGATTGACCGGGAGATGTGACACCAGGTCCATGTCCTTCAAAAGAATATGCCAATATTTACTGATGATATGTCTCACTTCTTTTGATTGGTCATCAAATGTACCAATTATACGCATCTTATTGTTCTTGTCATCTCTTTTACGAGTTTGCAGAAATTGATCTCTGTTAGAATTTTTTGCATAGGTGTTTGCTCTCTCCACCACTGCTGTTGGGTAGCCTCTGTTACTGAATCTACGACTCATTTCTTGCGATTTTTCTGAAAAATCGCCTTCAACCGAACAATTTCGGCGGGCCCGGATGAACTGTCCTTTAGGGATCCCACACTTCAGGGGTAGAGGGTGGTGGCTATCCCAGTGGAGGAGAGTATTTGTGGCCGTTTCTTTCCGATATATTGATGTTTCCAAGGATCCACTGTCTGTTTTTGTTATCAGAAGATCCAAGAATGTAATCTTATGGATATCAATATCTGATATTAAAAATAATCCAAGATCATTTCTGTTTAGTTGGTCCACGAACTTGTGAAAGTCCTCCACTTCCCCTGTCCACAAAATGAGGATGTCATCAATGAAACGCACCCACATATCAACGTGGGTGGTCCATCTCTCATTAGTCTCACCAAAAACGATGGTTTCCTCCCACCAGCCCAGGTACAGATTAGCATAACTGGGGGCACATGGGCTCCCCATAGCTGCGCCCCTGAGCTGGTGGAAGTACTTCCCTTCAAAAAGGAAATAGTTTTTGGTGAGAACAAAGGACAACAATTGGAGAAGTAAGATGTTATGTTTTTTAAGGTGCGTACCTCTCTGATTGAGGTAGAACTCTATAGCTTTAGTCCCCCCCCCATGTGGGATGGAACTATATAGAGCCTCTACGTCTAAACAAGCTAGCATGGTGTTGGGGGCCACCGTGATCCCCTCTAGCCGTTTAAGGACATCAGTAGTGTCCTTTACGTACGCAGGGAGGGCTTCAACAAAAGGTCTTAATAAGATGTCAAGGTATGTACTTATTCCCTGAGTGAGACTATCATTACCAGCAACTATGGGTCGACCTTTGAGAGGGCTTAGTCCTTTATGGACCTTCGGTAGTCCGTAAAATGTCGCTATTAGAGGCGTTAGGGGGTAGAGAAACTGAAATTCTCTCAGATCAATTAACTCATCATCCTTCGCTTGTGTGAGAATATATTTCAATTCAGCCAGGAAATTATCTGTTGGATCTGATGCAAGTACTTCGTAGTTATTTCTATCCGAGAGGATCCTGAGACACATATCTCTGTAGGTGTCTCGGTTCATCAAGACGATATTGCCCCCCTTATCGGAGGGCTTAATGATGATATTTTCGTCTCTCTCGATCGCCGCCAAGGCTGCCTTTTCGGCTGAAGTAAGGTTTTGATGTTTATATTTATTCTCTCTTGACAATTTATCCAAATCATCAGTAACCATGGATTCAAAGATATCAATGTACGGGGAATCACCGGAGGGGGGCAGGCTGGTATTTTTGGATTTCAGATTGGTAAATGGGCCTTTACTAGGATCACGCATGGACTCCTGCTCCAGTGATTCCAATACTTTTATAGCATCAAGATCTTTGATATCCACCCCTAACTCAGTACATTTTTTCCTATCCAGAATGGCATGATGCTTCCTCCAGCGCAATTTGCGCAGAAAAAGGGCAATGTCTTTTGTCCATTCGAAGGAATTGAACTTATTGGTGGGGACAAACGAAAGTCCTTTTTTGATGACTGATTCTTCCTGCGCTGTCAACGTTCTTGAAGACAGGTTAATAATCTGTAATTCATCCTCACTAACAGATGTTGAGGCGACATTGGATCTACTCAGTGTTTCTATGGTTGGGAATGTCCTGGTTGAAATTGAGAGGTCTCGGTCATGGTCCGGTTCCTCGTCATGTAGTGGGTGATGGGTTGCCCTAAAAAATGACCCTCACCCATATTACCTCTACCTCTGCCTATGTTTTTCCCTTTATAGGCACCTCTACCTCTCCTTTTGTTCATATAGCCTCCCCTCCTAGAGTGTTCATTGCTAGAGTGTTCACTTTCAGATGAACTCATCTCAGTTTCTGTTTGGGGTCTAACTTCATAAGCACGGTTTTCCGTAAAGTCACGTAAATCCCGTTGGTACTGGTGGTGTTTACGTTCCTTTAGGTAACCTGTGTACCTTTCAATAGTTAACTTCAGAGAATTTTCTCTCTTTTCATAGTCTGCTTCTGCTGAAAATCTTTTCCCTTCTTTTATTAGATCCTCCAAATTCCTACTTGATTTTTCCAAGTTGATCTTTTCCTCTTCTAACAACAAATTCATGAGTCTCAGGGAATTTTCTGTCGACTCTCTTTCCCACTTGCTCATGAATTCAACACTTCTAAGCTTGAGGGGTGGTAATATGTGACTTCTGAGACCACGAGGTACAATTTTATTTTCTAGGTAATTAGTAAGTGCCTGCACTTCCCACCATGTTTTTACAAAGTCTTTATACGCTTTAGTTATATTTTTGAAGGCCTGATTAAGGGATGTAACTTGTGAGCGTGTGTCTAATACTTTATCTGAGAACACCGTTTTTGCCTCCATGAGCCAGGAGGCTGTATTAATGCTTCCGGAAAGGAAGCCTGCCATTTTTAAATCAGTATTTGTCACCGTGACAGAAAGGAAAACCCTGTGTGTCAACAAGCCTATCACCGAGGGAATCACTAAAATATAACTTTTATTAGGTAAAGATAAAAATAAAAATGTATAAAAGGCGTGGACTCTTATTCCAGTTACACTCCTACTGGACAAGTAGATATTCTAACAGTAGTAAGTCCATATAAGTATATACCAGATGATGCGCTAAGTTCTAACTCCACAACCACAATGACCCAATCTATATTGTTGGTGCATGGGTCGAGATATACATTATGGTTGTGTACAGCTCCACGTGTATAAATGGCCACAAGGGCTAACAAAGCACAATGTAGGTTATATTTTTTGTATTTATACGTTGGAGCCGATAAATGGGTAAAGGCCAGAATAATAAATGTAACCCCCGTCTGGCAGAGTATTGAGGCATATATTAATGCCCAGGAAATATAGCATCAATCAGGTATATACTATGTGGTATATCCCCTATTATGGTGGATAATACCCTGATGCGATAACCAGCTATAGTAAACACGGTCACTAATTTTATCTATATAGTGACTCGCTTGACTGACGTCATTTAGCGTGTTTATCTAGTTTATATAAAAGCTGGCAAATAGACTGCAGCGCTGAGTGGTCTGTAACTAGGAGTTAAATGGTGCAAGGACATATTACAGCACCAAACGTTCCTTTTATTTTACCACATTCCCATTAGGGACAGACACAGCGGAGAGTCTTAGACCAGGGTCATTAACTCATAAGACCCTGTCACATGGACTAAACACTGCTGAGTGCAGCTAATAAAAACAGCTGATCACTGCTTCACTAGAGATGAATGCCGCTGTTTGTGAGATTTTATAATCACTAGCAGCTACGAGCAGCTGAACTGAAGAGGGTTCAATAAGATATATAATGAACCCTCTTTGTCAGTAACTGCTGCATTCACTATCACCATTTAAGCATAGATAGCCCGATATACAATGATGTGGACATCTGTGGCATGTCAAGCACAACAATAAGGCTATCTTAAGCTGGCTAACACCATCTACGCGTTTCCACGGTCCTTAATGCAGTGACCGCATCATCAGGATGGTGAATCTAGGTTATAGAACCGAACAGCCTGAACGGCTGTGTGAAAATGAGCAGCAATGGTATGTTGCCCAGAGCAGAGGCTTTTTAAAGTACAAGCCACGCCTCCCAGCAGGGGGGCTCGTCCCCAGTGCTCCAATGAGCATCAACCAACACTAAACTGTGCCTCAGCGAAAACCCGTGATGGAACGGGATTCCCGCACATGTGCAGTAGCCCCAACGGGTCCGGGACGCCAACCACTGCCAACCTTAGGAGGTATAGCAGAGTCGGCGCCCGGCACCCCGGAACCGCTGCGCGCGGCAGAGATAAGTGCTGCTGAGGATAAAGAAGCCTTTTTTGCTGCATTAGTATACAACGGTGCCCAGATGGAATTTAACGCTCAGTATGTTAATCCTTCAGTATCATGGCCCAAAAGAACGCATGGATAGAATACCCAAGTGCTTCTGTATAATAATATTAGATGGGCCCCGGACCCGTTGGGGCTACTGCACATGTGCGGGAATCCCGTTCCATCACGGGTTTTCGCTGAGGCACAGTTTAGTGTTGGTTGATGCTCATTGGAGCACTGGGGACGAGCCCCCCTGCTGGGAGGCGTGGCTTGTACTTTAAAAAGCCTCTGCTCTGGGCAACATACCATTGCTGCTCATTTTCACACAGCCGTTCAGGCTGTTCGGTTCTATAACCTAGATTCACCATCCTGATGATGCGGTCACTGCATTAAGGACCGTGGAAACGCGTAGATGGTGTTAGCCAGCTTAAGATAGCCTTATTGTTGTGCTTGACATGCCACAGATGTCCACATCATTGTATATCGGGCTATCTATGCTTAAATGGTGATAGTGAATGCAGCAGTTACTGACAAAGAGGGTTCATTATATATCTTATTGAACCCTCTTCAGTTCAGCTGCTCGTAGCTGCTAGTGATTATAAAATCTCACAAACAGCGGCATTCATCTCTAGTGAAGCAGTGATCAGCTGTTTTTATTAGCTGCACTCAGCAGTGTTTAGTCCATGTGACAGGGTCTTATGAGTTAATGACCCTGGTCTAAGACTCTCCGCTGTGTCTGTCCCTAATGGGAATGTGGTAAAATAAAAGGAACGTTTGGTGCTGTAATATGTCCTTGCACCATTTAACTCCTAGTTACAGACCACTCAGCGCTGCAGTCTATTTGCCAGCTTTTATATAAACTAGATAAACACGCTAAATGACGTCAGTCAAGCGAGTCACTATATAGATAAAATTAGTGACCGTGTTTACTATAGCTGGTTATCGCATCAGGGTATTATCCACCATAATAGGGGATATACCACATAGTATATACCTGATTGATGCTATATTTCCTGGGCATTAATATATGCCTCAATACTCTGCCAGACGGGGGTTACATTTATTATTCTGGCCTTTACCCATTTATCGGCTCCAACGTATAAATACAAACAATATAACTTACATTGTGCTTTGTTAGCCCTTGTGGCCATTTATACATGTGGAGCTGTACACAACCATAATATATATCTCGACCCATGCACCAACAATATAGATTGGGTCATTGTGGTTGTGGAGTTAGAACTTAGCGCATCATCTGGTATATACTTATATGGACTTACTACTGTTAGAATATCTACTTGTCCAGTAGGAGTGTAACTGGAATAAGAGTCCACGCCTTTTATACATTTTTATTTTTATCTTTACCTAATAAAAGTTATATTTTAGTGATTCCCTCGGTGATAGGCTTGTTGACACACAGGGTTTTCCTTTCTGTCACGGTGACAAATACTGATTTAAAAATGGCAGGCTTCCTTTCCGGAAGCATTAATACAGCCTCCTGGCTCATGGAGGCAAAAACGGTGTTCTCAGATAAAGTATTAGACACACGCTCACAAGTTACATCCCTTAATCAGGCCTTCAAAAATATAACTAAAGCGTATAAAGACTTTGTAAAAACATGGTGGGAAGTGCAGGCACTTACTAATTACCTAGAAAATAAAATTGTACCTCGTGGTCTCAGAAGTCACATATTACCACCCCTCAAGCTTAGAAGTGTTGAATTCATGAGCAAGTGGGAAAGAGAGTCGACAGAAAATTCCCTGAGACTCATGAATTTGTTGTTAGAAGAGGAAAAGATCAACTTGGAAAAATCAAGTAGGAATTTGGAGGATCTAATAAAAGAAGGGAAAAGATTTTCAGCAGAAGCAGACTATGAAAAGAGAGAAAATTCTCTGAAGTTAACTATTGAAAGGTACACAGGTTACCTAAAGGAACGTAAACACCACCAGTACCAACGGGATTTACGTGACTTTACGGAAAACCGTGCTTATGAAGTTAGACCCCAAACAGAAACTGAGATGAGTTCATCTGAAAGTGAACACTCTAGCAATGAACACTCTAGGAGGGGAGGCTATATGAACAAAAGGAGAGGTAGAGGTGCCTATAAAGGGAAAAACATAGGCAGAGGTAGAGGTAATATGGGTGAGGGTCATTTTTTAGGGCAACCCATCACCCACTACATGACGAGGAACCGGACCATGACCGAGACCTCTCAATTTCAACCAGGACATTCCCAACCATAGAAACACCGAGTAGATCCAATGTCGCCTCAACATCTGTTAGTGAGGATGAATTACAGATTATTAACCTGTCTTCAAGAACGTTGACAGCGCAGGAAGAATCAGTCATCAAAAAAGGACTTTCGTTTGTCCCCACCAATAAGTTCAATTCCTTCGAATGGACAAAAGACATTGCCCTTTTTCTGCGCAAATTGCGCTGGAGGAAGCATCATGCCATTCTGGATAGGAAAAAATGTACTGAGTTAGGGGTGGATATCAAAGATCTTGATGCTATAAAAGTATTGGAATCACTGGAGCAGGAGTCCATGCGTGATCCTAGTAAAGGCCCATTTACCAATCTGAAATCCAAAAATACCAGCCTGCCCCCCTCCGGTGATTCCCCGTACATTGATATCTTTGAATCCATGGTTACTGATGATTTGGATAAATTGTCAAGAGAGAATAAATATAAACATCAAAACCTTACTTCAGCCGAAAAGGCAGCCTTGGCGGCGATCGAGAGAGACGAAAATATCATCATTAAGCCCTCCGATAAGGGGGGCAATATCGTCTTGATGAACCGAGACACCTACAGAGATATGTGTCTCAGGATCCTCTCGGATAGAAATAACTACGAAGTACTTGCATCAGATCCAACAGATAATTTCCTGGCTGAATTGAAATATATTCTCACACAAGCGAAGGATGATGAGTTAATTGATCTGAGAGAATTTCAGTTTCTCTACCCCCTAACGCCTCTAATAGTGACATTTTACGGACTACCGAAGGTCCATAAAGGACTAAGCCCTCTCAAAGGTCGACCCATAGTTGCTGGTAATGATAGTCTCACTCAGGGAATAAGTACATACCTTGACATCTTATTAAGACCTTTTGTTGAAGCCCTCCCTGCGTACGTAAAGGACACTACTGATGTCCTTAAACGGCTAGAGGGGATCACGGTGGCCCCCAACACCATGCTAGCTTGTTTAGACGTAGAGGCTCTATATAGTTCCATCCCACATGGGGGGGGACTAAAGCTATAGAGTTCTACCTCAATCAGAGAGGTACGCACCTTAAAAAACATAACATCTTACTTCTCCAATTGTTGTCCTTTGTTCTCACCAAAAACTATTTCCTTTTTGAAGGGAAGTACTTCCACCAGCTCAGGGGCGCAGCTATGGGGAGCCCATGTGCCCCCAGTTATGCTAATCTGTACCTGGGCTGGTGGGAGGAAACCATCGTTTTTGGTGAGACTAATGAGAGATGGACCACCCACGTTGATATGTGGGTGCGTTTCATTGATGACATCCTCATTTTGTGGACAGGGGAAGTGGAGGACTTTCACAAGTTCGTGGACCAACTAAACAGAAATGATCTTGGATTATTTTTAATATCAGATATTGATATCCATAAGATTACATTCTTGGATCTTCTGATAACAAAAACAGACAGTGGATCCTTGGAAACATCAATATATCGGAAAGAAACGGCCACAAATACTCTCCTCCACTGGGATAGCCACCACCCTCTACCCCTGAAGTGTGGGATCCCTAAAGGACAGTTCATCCGGGCCCGCCGAAATTGTTCGGTTGAAGGCGATTTTTCAGAAAAATCGCAAGAAATGAGTCGTAGATTCAGTAACAGAGGCTACCCAACAGCAGTGGTGGAGAGAGCAAACACCTATGCAAAAAATTCTAACAGAGATCAATTTCTGCAAACTCGTAAAAGAGATGACAAGAACAATAAGATGCGTATAATTGGTACATTTGATGACCAATCAAAAGAAGTGAGACATATCATCAGTAAATATTGGCATATTCTTTTGAAGGACATGGACCTGGTGTCACATCTCCCGGTCAATCCCCAAATCACGTATAGACGCGGACGTAACCTGAGAGACCGATTGGTCCACAGCCTACTTCCACCCAAGTTGTCAACCAAGACATGGCTAGGATCGGACTTACCAAAGGGCACTTTCAGATGTGCGGGCTGTAAGGCATGTGGCTTTATTGCTCGAGGTAACACCTTCACATGTTCCACTACAAGAGAGGTGTTCCACATAAGGGACTTTATAAACTGCCGCTCCAGCGGCGTTGTCTATAAAGCCACATGCCCGTGCCCGTTGGACTATGTTGGGAAAACCATCCGCCAATTTAGGCGACGTATCCTGGAACATGTTGGCAATGTGAACCGTGGAGAACATACCAACATAGCGACACACATACGTGATATGCATGACAATGATCCTACATGCATTAAATTCCAAGGGATTGAGATTATTAGGGAGAATGGGAGGAGAGGTAATCGAGACAGGTTACTAACACAAAAGGAGACACGGTGGATTCACCGCCTGCAATGTTGTAGCCCCAAGGGACTAAATGACTGTCTCTCTTATGCATCGTTTATATAATACAGGATCAATATCATAGGTGATGATTGATGCAACAATATACCATGTACAGTATTTATTACATTTAATTACGCGTCCGCTGTACTACACCATCTTTGGTGCGGACACACCATGCATAGACTATATAAACTTGGCTGTATATTCGAGTCAGTGTATATAGGACATTTATGCTTGACATCTTTGAGCATTATCATGGAATGTTTATTGTTTGCATAATACTATATGTTGCCAAATAATGGTAGTCACCTGTCGTTACTGTTATTTTTATTTTTAATTTTATTTTTACTGTCATTTAAACTATGTATATATACCCCTTCTCTCTATATACATACAGTGTTCCCAATAACCGGGTTCGGTCCATCTAATATTATTATACAGAAGCACTTGGGTATTCTATCCATGCGTTCTTTTGGGCCATGATACTGAAGGATTAACATACTGAGCGTTAAATTCCATCTGGGCACCGTTGTATACTAATGCAGCAAAAAAGGCTTCTTTATCCTCAGCAGCACTTATCTCTGCCGCGCGCAGCGGTTCCGGGGTGCCGGGCGCCGACTCTGCTATACCTCCTAAGGTTGGCAGTGGTTGGCGTCCCGGACCCGTTGGGGCTACTGCACATGTGCGGGAATCCCGTTCCATCACGGGTTTTCGCTGAGGCACAGTTTAGTGTTGGTTGATGCTCATTGGAGCACTGGGGACGAGCCCCCCTGCTGGGAGGCGTGGCTTGTACTTTAAAAAGCCTCTGCTCTGAGCAACATACCATTGCTGCTCATTTTCACACAGCCGTTCAGGCTGTTCGGTTCTATAACCTAGATTCACCATCCTGATGATGCGGTCACTGCATTAAGGACCGTGGAAACGCGTAGATGGTGTTAGCCAGCTTAAGATAGCCTTATTGTTGTGCTTGACATGCCACAGATGTCCACATCATTGTATATCGGGCTATCTATGCTTAAATGGTGATAGTGAATGCAGCAGTTACTGACAAAGAGGGTTCATTATATATCTTATTGAACCCTCTTCAGTTCAGCTGCTCGTAGCTGCTAGTGATTATAAAATCTCACAAACAGCGGCATTCATCTCTAGTGAAGCAGTGATCAGCTGTTTTTATTAGCTGCACTCAGCAGTGTTTAGTCCATGTGACAGGGTCTTATGAGTTAATGACCCTGGTCTAAGACTCTCCGCTGTGTCTGTCCCTAATGGGAATGTGGTAAAATAAAAGGAACGTTTGGTGCTGTAATATGTCCTTGCACCATTTAACTCCTAGTTACAGACCACTCAGCGCTGCAGTCTATTTGCCAGCTTTTATATAAACTAGATAAACACGCTAAATGACGTCAGTCAAGCGAGTCACTATATAGATAAAATTAGTGACCGTGTTTACTATAGCTGGTTATCGCATCAGGGTATTATCCACCATAATAGGGGATATACCACATAGTATATACCTGATTGATGCTATATTTCCTGGGCATTAATATATGCCTCAATACTCTGCCAGACGGGGGTTACATTTATTATTCTGGCCTTTACCCATTTATCGGCTCCAACGTATAAATACAAAAAATATAACCTACATTGTGCTTTGTTAGCCCTTGTGGCCATTTATACACGTGGAGCTGTACACAACCATAATGTATATCTCGACCCATGCACCAACAATATAGATTGGGTCATTGTGGTTGTGGAGTTAGAACTTAGCGCATCATCTGGTATATACTTATATGGACTTACTACTGTTAGAATATCTACTTGTCCAGTAGGAGTGTAACTGGAATAAGAGTCCACGCCTTTTATACATTTTTATTTTTATCTTTACCTAATAAAAGTTATATTTTAGTGATTCCCTCGGTGATAGGCTTGTTGACACACAGGGTTTTCCTTTCTGTCACGGTGACAAAGGCTCATCATTGCTGAAATACCAGACGTGCCACTCATTGCTCACTTCTCAATCACAAGTGGATCACTGCTCATGGTTCAACCTGTGCTGGTACCCTCTTGATACACAGCTAACAAGTGGGAACAGCTAACAAGTGTGACCTTTTCAAAAATACTGGCACTGTACCTTTGGGCACCAAGCATCTGTCTATGGTCAAAGTCACTCAAGCCTCCACATTTACCCATGATGTTACCAAATGCAGTGATCATTCAGTGGATATAATATTCAACATAGTTTGAGCCAAAATTTGCTCCTTTTATCTTTTCTTGTTATTTTTGAAAGGTGCCGAGAAAAGAGGCAGAGCTAGATGGGAGGCGGTGGTAACTCCAATGACTTGCCAAATTTACTGTCATTTACACCAGGAACTGGTGGAATTGTGGTGGAAATCTTCGGCATCTCATACCCGCCATAAATTTGCTGCATTTTCATACCAGAGCTGTGTTTTGTACGACCGGTCTATGGAATGCCAGTTTTAATACATTTCTCTCTTTATCCATTTGTAAAACATTATGCCTCCATAAGGTCAATAGAGACATTTTTGTTTAGATGTAGGCTAACTTCACACAGACGAGTGTGATATGGGGCTGCTAATCCCGCCCCATATCGCACTCCCCACCATGTGCATTTCCCAGGGATTTGGGGCGTTTTCATTGCAAAAAAGCCTCGCATCACTTTAGAGAAGAAGCAAACCTCCGCGGCAGCTGTCACAGTCGCGACAGAGGATTGTGGAGTTTCTTCCATTAAAAACAATAGGCGCTGCAATGCAAGAATATACAGCAGGATAGAACATGCCGCAATTAGTTTCTTGCATAGCATCACATTGCGGTGCTATGCAGAAAAACATTGCTCATGTATGTACATGACCCCATTCAGGTACATATTTGTGCGTCTCGCAACACACAAATCTTGCACGATTTTGACATCCATGTAAAAGCAGCCTTATTGTTATACCACTGAAATTCATCCTTAGGGCTTTTACCCACTAGCATTTTTCTAATGCTGCAATATCTCTGCATTTTTTTTACTGCAAATATCAATGGGACTTTCTAATGTTAAAATTGCATTGAACAAAAATTGCAAGTTTGCGCTTTTGTGATTTTTGTGCGATGCAATTTTAACATTAGAAAGTCTCATTGACATTTGCAGTTAAAAAAAAGCAGCGATATTGCAGCATTAAAAACGCTAGTGGATAAAAGCCCTCACCCATCATTCTGAAGTTGCCCTACATGTTGCTTAGTCCCAGTAACTCCAGCCTCCACCAACTCTAAGGCCTCCTTCACACGACCATATGCATTTTTACGTCCGGTTGTATGCAGCATTTTCCGCATGAATGAATATTTGACCCGATCGAGTCCCAATCTATATTTGCATATTTCATGCCATTCACATAAGGCACTGCAGCGTTAATGTCAAAAAATATGCTGAAGCAATGAAAACCACTGATCGCTATAAAATGCTAGGATTCTCAATTAATGCTTAATTAGGGCAAGCTCTCTTCTTTTCCCAGCGTTGTGCGCAGAACAACTCCCTCCCCTTCCCTTTTTTCCAGTTTCTATAGAAGTCTATAGGAGCTCCCTTCGTATTTTGGCAAAAGATAAGGCAAGACTTATCTCTTTACGCGACGTACAAAATACGCAGCCGTTTTTGACCATTGTCCTAATTTTCCAGTTGCATTTTCTTTACGCGGCCAAAGATCGTTCATCTGAATGAACCCACTGGAATCCAATGCTTTGCATGGCCACATTTTATGTGTTTTTTTTTTTTAATTTTTAACGCAGCTAAATCCCTGCGTAAATATGGTCATGTGAATAATCCCTAACAACCACATCAAAAGCTTTTTAACATCTTCACAAGCTCTAATGTAGCAAGTGGCATTTTTACTCACACTTCTCTATAAAGTTTGAAAAAAAATTGTCCCTGGCTAACCCCTTTAAAAAAATTCCTGCTGACCAGTCAGGTGCTTGCCAAGTAATTAATCTTCAATATTAGTTTCCCATGGGAACCAAAGTCAAGTTCCAGTTCAAGAAATGAAACAACACACAGGAAGGAATTTCTTAAAAACTTAAAGCCCTCTATTTCGTTACATTTGTCGTCTCGCACATCTTTCTTCCAGTTCTGCCATAGCCTGGAGAGGCTGCAATTCAACGTGTCAGTAGACGGCGAAAGATATAAGAAGCTCACAATCTATGATCTCTATTATATATTTAGTATTGTGTGCAGCTATTGTCTTATCAACAGCATTGTGCTTTGATTGCTATTTCTGTTACAATGTAAAGTACTTCCTTTCTCACGGTAGGAGCACCCAGTCAGTGGAATGCAGGAGGATATTGATACAATGTACAGATGAGAGACAGAGATGAAAGCAAACACACGACTAGGGAATATTAATATTTAATAATGTGAAGAGAGTGTACACTGGGCTGAAATGAGATAAAAACCTTGAATTGGTGAAGGATAACTAAGGACAGTCGGACTCCCTCAGTCTAGCTATTTCAGAATGTGCTGTGTACATTCAGCCCTTGTTTAATCCTGTCTCTTATCCTCTGTGTGTGCCAGAAGCATTTCTGAATTAATTTGCTGCTTGCTTACAGTGAGTAAAAATTCACCCCTGTAGTTCATTTGAGATTTGAATGTCATTTTTGCTGTTGTTCTGAATGTTCTTGGTGTGATTTGGTAACACTTGTAAAGAACACAATGTGATGAATGCGCTGCTGATAGATTCCTCCCTGCTAGTCTGTATTTTCATGCTGCAGTGGTGGTCTGGACCACAGACAGTGGGAAGGTAGGCTAAAGAGACAAGGTTTGTAGGGGGTGGAATTAAAGCTGTTGTTGCTGGCACACTTAGCCCAGTATTTACCTGCTGTTACATTATCTTCTTCTCAACTTGCTTGTTGCATCTTGCACAGATAGCTACATTTTTTTGGCAAAAATGTAAAACTTAAAACGTTATGAAAGCTTCAGCAAATAAAGCTTATTCATTGTGTAACTAAAAGTTTAACCCCTTAGTGACCAAGCCTGTTTGCGCCTTAATGACCAGGCCAAATTTTGCAAATCTGACATGTGTCACTTTAACATGGAAAAACACCAGAAAGGTTTTGCATATCCAAGCGATTCTGACATTGTTTTTTCGCCACATGTTGTGCTTCATTTAGGCGGAAAAAATAGACCGATAGAAATTGTGTTTATTTATTAAAAGCGCCAAAATTGGGAAAATTTTGAAAAAATCGTCATTTTTTCACATTTCCAACTGCAATATCTTAAATATGTGCAAACATAATATAGAAATTTTTGCTAAGATTTATATTTCCACCCGTTTACTTTATTTTGGGCGCACATTGGAAAAACTTTCGTTTTTTTTTAACTATTTAGGAGACGTACAAATTTAACATTACTTTTTAGCATTTTGAGGAACACTTTGTTTTCCTATACCAAGCCGAGATTGGAAAGGCTCATGAGTGTCAGAATAATAGATACCCCCCCAAATGACCTCATTTTAAAAACTACACCCCTTAATGTATTCACTGAGAGGTGTCATGAGTATTTTGACCCCACAGTTTTTTTTCAGGAATTAATTCAATTTAGAGGAGAAAAAGTAAAATTTCATATTTTTGCAAATCTGTCATTTTAAAGACATATTTTTTTCCTATAGTTTACATGAAAATCAGGATTTACACCCCAAAATGGATACCCCTATTTCTCCCGTGTTCAGAAATATACCCATTGTGGCCCTATTGTTATATCTGAGTCCACAACGGGGCCCAAAATGAAAGGAGTAGTCAGTGTCTTTCAAAACAGAAATTTTGCTTGAAGTCCTTTTAGGCCCCATAGCACACATGTAGAGTTCTTGAGCGCCCAAAACCATAGAAAACCCCCACAAATGACCCCATTTTGAAAACTAGACCCCTTAAGGAATTTATCTAGGGGTGTACTGCATATTTTGACCCCACAGTTTTTGCATGAATTCAAATCAAGCAAAAGGAAAAAATTGTGATTTTCGTTTTTTCGGCAATTCTGTCATTTTAAAAACAGCTTTTTTTGTACAGCACACATATGAAGGAAGACTTGCACCCAAAAATGGATACCCCTGTTTGTCCCGTGTTCAGAGACATACCCATTGTGGCCCTAATCTTATGTCTGGATACACAACGGAGCCCAAAATGAAAGGAGCGACCGGTGGCTTTCGGAACACAAATTTTGCTTGAAGTCCTTTTAGGCCCCATTGCCCACTTGTAGAGTTCTTGAGCGCCCAAAACCATAGAGAACCCCCACAAATGACCCCATTTTGAAAACTAGACTCCTTAACGAATTTATCTAGGGGTGTACTGCGCATTTTGACCCCACAGTTTTTGAATAAATTCAAGCAAAGCAAAAGGAAAAAATTTGGATTTTTGTTTTTTTGGCAATTTTGTCATTTTAAAAACAGCTTTTTTTGTACAGCACACATATGAAGGAAGACTTACACCCCAAAATGGATACCCCTGTTTGTGCTGTTTTCAGAAATATACCCATTGTGGCCCTAATCTTATGTCCGCATGCACAACGGGGCCCAAAATAAAAGGAGTAATCGGTGGCTTTCAGAACATAGATTTTGCTTGAAGTCCTTTTAGGCCCCATTGCCCACTTGTAGAGTTCTTGAGCGCCCAAAACCATATAGAACCCCCACAAATGACCCCATTTTGAAAACTAGACCCCTTAACGAATTTATCTAGGGATGTACTGCATATTTTGACCCCACAGTTTTTGAATAAATTCAAGCAAAGCAAAAGGAAAAAAATAGGATTTTCATTTTTTGGGCTATTGTGTCAATTTAAAAACAGTTTTTTTTGTACAGCACACATATAAATGAAGGCTTTCACCCCAAAATGGATACCCCTGTTTGTCCCGTGTTCAGAAACATACCCATTGTGGCCCTAATAGACTTACAGGACCCATGGCTAGGCCTACAATAAAAAAGGAATACCCGTTGGATTTCAGGGTACCACTGAATAAATTTCAGGCCCCATTGCCCACTTATCGAGCCATTGAGCGGCCAAAACTATAAAGAACCCCCTCAAATGACCCCATTTTGAAAACTAGACCCCTTAACGAATTCATCTAGGGGTGTACTGCGTATTTTGACCCCACAGTATTTGAATGAATCTAAGCAAAGCAGAAGGAAAAAGTTACGATTTTCAATTTTTTTGGCAATTTTTTCAATTTAAAAACAGTTTTTTTGTACAGTGTACATAGGAATGAAGACGTTCACCCCAAAATGGATACCCCCGTTTGTCCCGAGTTCAGAAACATACCCATTGTGGCCCTAATCTACTTACAGGACGCATGGCAAGGCCTATAAAGGACGGAACACCCGTTGGATTTTAGGGCACAACTGAATACATTCCAGGCCCCATTGCTTATTTGTACAGAATAAAGATTGACTCCCTAAAAATTCCCCCCCTCCCCCTCCACGCCCTTTTTGGCGTTCGCAAATCTTAGATAAAAGTAAAAATGTGAACTGTGTAGTATTTCCGAAGACAGGGGTAATTACGGAGGCTGGTTGGAATGGGCCCATGGGGCAATAAAACCGGGTATCCCCCCCCCCCCCTCTCATGCTTTTTGGGGGTATTTCATGACCTCAGTGGCGGGTATGGGGTGTAAAAAGTGGCGTTCCGTGAGTCTCCGTAAGCTTGATGAGGTGCGGCGGTCTCACACAGAAGGCGCTCAACAAGGTGCTCCTGGAACTGCAGGAAAGCGAGCGTTCCCGGGGCTTCTTGTAAAATACGTATCACAGGTAGCTGTCTGAATAACGCCGGGCTCACGCGGGTGCAGGCGGAATCCGCTTGCGGAGGCCCACAGCGGATCCCATCTGTGAGCCCGGCTGTGACCCTGCGTACGGCTGCGTAATGTACTGCGCATAACTGCCTACTCACACAGGCGGTCATGCACAGTACACCTTTGTTTGTATTTCCCGCACCGTCGCTTAGCGATGACACGGGTACCCGCAGCCCGTATACAAGGTAGTTGCGTATGGGCAGCGGGTATATCCGCGACCATGGAGCACAATGGGCTCTATGTTGCCGATTCCGCAGTAAAATAGAACCTGCTGCGTTCTCTTTTCTGCGAGTGGATTACGCAATTCTGACCCGCTAATGTGAGCGGAATTGTGTAATCCAGTGCGATTGATCTGCGTATTACCACGGATCAGACGCATGCGGAATCCGTCATTCCTATCCGGTCATGTGAGACCGGCCTAAGGTAGATCGCTACCTTTTTATCACGTGACCGGGGACCGCTCAACGAGGCCACCCGTCACTGCTCCAGACTCTCGGTGACTGTTGGTCGCTGGGAGCAAGGAGATTTTAAGTTTCCTGGGCTCCCTGACTCTTGCGCATGTGTCCGGCTTTTTGCCGGCAATCGCATGTGCAGAATCCTGGAAGGTCCACGGAGGAAGATCGCGTCGGGATTCAAATACGCAGGCCTCCGGTAAAAAGATTCATCTCCTCTCACCGATCGCATCAGTGAGGGGAGATGAAACTTCAAATTTTTTTTTTTACTTTTACGTGATCGCCATTATTGGATAATGGCGAACACGTGACCAGGAACCGCTCACCGCGGACCCCCATTAAATCTCCATGCTCTTGGCTACGTTTTGTAGCCAGGAGCAGGGAGAATTTAAATTATCCTGGCAATCCACAGCTTTTGCGCATGCGCCCGCCATTTTGGCGACGGGCGCGTGTGCAGAAGCTGTGGTAAGGTCCGCGGATAAATCTGGGGGCCTTAGGTACGTACTTTCATCCTCCCTCACGGATATGATCCATGAGGGGAGATGAAACATACGCTTTTTAAACGTTTAAAAACTTTTTTTTACTTTTTTTTTTTTTACTTTTTTACACTTTTTTTTCACTTTACATGATCACTGTCATCCATTGGATGACAGTGATCATGTCCCTGGTATAATCTCTCTGCTCCTAGCTACACATGGCAGCCAGAAGCAGAGGGATTTTAAATTCCCCGGGGCTCGAGCCCGTCTGTGCACGCGCCCGATGTCAATCATCGGGCGCGCATGCGCAGACGGGGATTCGGGTCCCGGGACATCGGGACACCGCTGAGGACTGGGGGTGAGTATTTTCACCTCCCCTCATGGATCCGATCCATGAGGGGAGGTGAAACTGACTTTTTTAAAACTTTTTTTTAACTTTTTCGCGATCGCCGCTAACCATTGGATAACGGCGATCGCGGTACCGGGGACCGCTCACCGCAGTCCCCGCTGACATCTCCTGCCTCCCGGCTACCTACAGGAGCCGGGAGCCAGGAGATTTTAAATCTCCCGCGCCGCCGGGCCTTCTGCGCATGCGGCTGACGTAATGCCGCCTGGCGCGCATGCGCAGAAGACCGGCTTCGGGCCCCGGAGCGGCAGGAGAGCGGGGAGCAGCGTGCAGGACCTGGGTGAGTAATTTCAGCTGCTCCGATGGATCCGATCCATCAGAGCAGCTGAATCTTTAACTTTTATGTACTTTTATTTACTTTTTTTGCGATCGGCGCTATACATTGCATAGCGCCGATCGCAATGCCGGGGGGGGCTCCGAACAGCCCGGGATGACAGCTCCATGCTGTCAGCTACCTGCGGACACCGACAGCATGGAGCTGTCACGTCCACAGCCCGAGGGGCACTATTCTCTGCAGGAAGCATGTTTTTACGTCCTCAGAGAATAGAGCCCACTTCGGGAGGACGTAAAAACACTATGGGCTGGTCGTTAAGGGGTTAATAATTTTCCAATACGATTGGCCATGTTTTACTGGTGCGTTTCTGGA
Organism: Eleutherodactylus coqui; assembly: GCF_035609145.1. Lineage (NCBI taxonomy): Eukaryota > Metazoa > Chordata > Amphibia > Anura > Eleutherodactylidae > Eleutherodactylus > Eleutherodactylus coqui. The sequence continues at coordinate 245,363,971 of NC_089839.1, read as the reverse complement.
TGGGTTTTGCCCCATGTTTTGGTAAAAAATGCTGCAGTCAGATATTAGCTGTATAAAATCAGAGAGGTGAGAAAAAATGTAGAAAGACAACATACCAAAAAAAGAAGCCAGATACAAGATACAGTGGCACCTCAGGATGCGAGCGCCTGAGCTTGCGAGTTTTTTTTAATCGCAAGCAGGCTCTCTCTCGAATTTTTGCTCTGATTTAAGAGCAAAAACTCGGGTTACGAGACTGCTCACAAGTCAAGCAGCTTGCAAGTTGAGGCTCAGGGGGGGGGGGTCTAATACTCACCTATTGCTGGTGTTTCGGTCCTCGCAAGGGTCTGTAGTGCTTCTGCAGGCTGTCGCGTCCTCCTCCACATCGACAGAGCATTGCTTTCTAGAGGCAGGGCTTGAATGTCCCACCTCCTGCAAGCTAATGCTCTGATTGGTTAATCCAGTGCAGCATCAGCCAATGAAAGCCAGCGCTGGGTTAACCAATCACAGCCATTCAATGATGTCATCCAGAAAGAAATACTCTGTCAGTGTGGAGGAGGACGCAGCAGTGCCACAGACCATCGCGAGGACCGGAATGCTGGGGGTAGGTGAGTATAGATGTTTCTTTTTTATGTGTAGTTTCCCCATTGAAATGAATTGAAACACCATTAATCCGGAACGCATTAATAGCGATTCAATTCATTTCAATGGTGAAAAGTGACTTGACATATGAGTTTTTTGGCTTAAGGGCTCCGTTACAGAACGGATTAAACTCGTATGTCAAGGCACTACTGTATAAACTACAGGGAAGGCTCAATTGCCATATACCCTAATAGCATGCGGCAAGCCAGATTGTAATATAGAGGAGCAAAAGTGTTCAAGTGCAGACTAAGGCTGGATTCACATGGGTGTTGGCTTTTTTACAATCGCCCACCGGGTTCCTATTAGGTTTGCAGCTCCAGAAGCCCGATCAACCAATCTAAAGGCTTTCAGACATTTTTCCATGGGAATTGTTTCTCCTAGATCTCTTTCCCAGTTAAGCAAATGAACTTTGTTTGCTAGTTTCAGATTACCCACCAAGTTATCATAGTAGAATCTCATCCTTTTACCCAATGACTCATCTAAAAGACCTAGACAGTGGACTATCGACTCTGCTATATAGATTTTATGGATTCGACTAGCTATTAATAGTGATGAGCGAACGTACTCGTCCGAGCTTGATACTCATTCGAGTATTAGCGTGTTCGAGATGCTCGTTACTCGAGACGAGTACCACGCGATGTTCGAGTTACTTTCACTTTCATCTCTGAGACGTTAGCGCGCTTTTCTGGCCAATAGAAAGACAGGAAAGGCATTACAACTTCCCCCTGCGACGTTCAAGCCCTATACCACCCCCCTGCAGTGAGTGGCTGGCGAGATCAGGTGTCACCCGAGTATATAAATCGGCCCCTCCCGCGGCTCGCCACAGATGCATTCTGACAGAGATCAGGGACAGTGCTGCTGGTGCCGGAGCTGCTATAGGGAGAGTGTTAGGAGTTATTTAGGCTTCAAGAACCCCAACGGTCCTTCTTAGGGCCACATCTAACCGTGTGCAGTAGTGTGGAGGCTGCTTTTTGCAGTGTTGCACATTTTTTTTTTGTATATCCTGCAGTAATTTTACATTGTCCAGGGCCAGTAGTGGTGAGGCAGGGACAGAAGACATATTTAGTGTATATGGGCAGTGGGCCTTTCCAAAAATATTTGGGGAAAAAAATCTATTTGGGCTGCCTGTGACCGTCCTCAGTGTACTGGGTCTCTGCTGGGGGTAGTTGTCCTAATTCATACGCAGCCAGCTAAGTGTTACAGCAGGCTTGCGCAAAATTCTTTCCTGCCTCTGTGTTGCCTCTTACATCAACACTGTATTCCTGTCCACAAGTGTACTGGGTCTCTGCTGGGGGTAGTTGTCCTAATTCATACGCAGCCAGCTAAGTGTTACAGCAGGCTTGCGCAAAATTCTTTCCTGCCTCTGTGTTGCCTCTTACATCACCGCTGTATTCCTGTCCACAAGTGTACTGGGTCTCTGCTGGGGGTAGTTGTCCTAATTCATACGCAGCCAGCTAAGTGTTACAGCAGGCTTGCGCAAAATTCTTTCCTGCCTCTGTGTTGCCTCTTACATCACCGCTGTATTCCTGTCCACAAGTGTACTGGGTCTCTGCTGGGGGTAGTTGTCCTAATTCATACGCAGCCAGTTAAGTGTTACAGCAGGCTTACGCAAAATTCTTTCCTGCCTCTGTGTTGCCTCTTACATCACCGCTGTATTCCTGTCCACAAGTGTACTGGGTCTCTGCTGGGGGTAGTTGTCCTAATTCATACGCAGCCAGCTAAGTGGTACAGCAGGCTTGCGCAAAATTCTTTCCTGCCTCTGTGTTGCCTCTTACATCACCGCTGTATTCCTGTCCACAAGTGTACTGGGTCTCTACTGGGGGTAGTTGTCCTAATTCATACGCAGCCAGCTAAGAGTTACAGCATGGTTGCACAAAATTCTTTCCTGCCTCTGCTGTGCGTTCCGTAAGCGAAGTCAGCCTCCAACCACAGGCCAATAAGCGGCACATTTAATTACAGCGTTCTGTTTCTGCACTACTGGTAATACAGCATGCTGAGGGGTAGGGGTAGGCCTAGAGGATGTGGACGCGGGCGAGGACGCAAAGGCCAAAGTCAGGGTGTGGGCACAGGCCGAGCCAGTGCGGTGGCCAGGGGTAGAGGCAGGGCCAAACCGAATAATCCACCAACTGTTTCCCAAAGCGCCCCCTCGCGCCATGCCACCCTGCAGAGGCCAAGGTGCTCTAAGGTGTGGCAGTTTTTCACAGAGACGCCTGACGACCGACGAACAGTGGTGTGCAACCTTTGTCGCGCCAAGATCAGCTGGGGAGCCACCACCACCAGCATGCGCAGGCATATGATGGCCAAGCACCCCACAAGGTGGGACGAAGGCCGTTCACCGCCTCCGGTTTGCACCACTGCCTCTCCCCCTGTGCCCCAACCTGCCACTGAGATCCAGCCCCACTCTAAGGACACAGGCACGAGTGCCTACCGGCCTGCACCCACACCCTCACCTCCGCTGTCCTCGGCCCCATCCAGCAATGTCTCTCAGCGCAGCGTCCAGACGTCGCTAGCGCAACTGTTTGAGCGCAAGTGCAAGTACGCCGCCACGCACCAGCACGCTCAAGCGTTAAACGTGCACATAGCCAAATTGATCAGCCTGGAGATGCTGCCGTATAGGGTTGTGGAAACGGAGGCTTTCAAAAGCATGATGGCGGCGGCGGCCCCGCGCTACTCGGTTCCCAGTCGCCACTACTTTTCCCGATGTGCCGTCCCAGCCCTGCACGACCACGTCTCCCGCAACATTGTACGCGCCCTCACCAACGCGGTTACTGCCAAGGTCCACTTAACAACGGACACGTGGACAAGCACAGGCGGGCAGGGCCACTATATCTCCCTGACGGCACATTGGGTGAATTTAGTGGAGGCTGGGACAGAGTCAGAGCCTGGGACCGCTCACGTTCTACCCACCCCCAGAATTGCGGGCCCCAGCTCGGTGCTGGTATCTGCGGCGGTGTATGCTTCCTCCACTAAACCACCCTCCTCCTCCTCCTCCTCCAACGCAACCTCTGTCTCGCAATCAAGATGTATCAGCAGCAGCAGCACGTCGCCAGCAGTCGGTGTCGCGCGGCGTGGCAGCACAGCGGTGGGCAAGCGTCAGCAGGTCGTGCTGAAACTACTTAGCTTAGGAGAGAAGAGGCACACAGCCAACGAACTGCTGCAGGGTCTGTCAGAGCAGACCGACCGCTGGCTTGCGCCGCTGAGCCTCCAACCGGGCATGGACGTGTGTGACAATGGCCGTAACCTGGTGGCGGCTCTGCAGCTCGGCAGCCTCACGCACGTGCCATGCCTGGCCCATGTCTTTAATTTGGTGGTTCAGCGCTTTCTGAAAAGCTACCCAAACTTGTCATACCTGCTCAGAAAGGTGCGCCGGGTCAGCGCACATTTCCGCAAGTCCAAGACGGACGCTGCCACCCTGCGGACCCTGCAACATCAGTTTAATCTGCCAGTGCACCGACTGCTGTGCGACGTGCCCACATGGTGGAACTCTGTGCTCCACATGTTGGCCAGACTCAATGAGCAGCGTAGAGCTATAGTCGAATACCAACTCCAACATGGGCGGCGTAGTGGGAGTCAGCCTCCTCAATTCTTTACAGAAGAGTGGGCCTGGTTGGCAGCCATCTGCCAGGTTCTTGGAAACTTTAAGAAGTCTACCCAGATGGTGAGCGCGGATGCTGCAATCATTAGCGTCACCATTCCTCTGCTATGCCTCTTGAGAAGTTCCCTGCAAAGCATAAAGGCAGATGCTTTGCACTTGGAAACGGAGGCGGGGGAAGACAATATGTCGCTGGATAGGCAGAACACCCTCATGTCTATATCTCAGCGTGTTGAGTAGGAGGGGGAGGGGCATGAGGAGGAGGGGGAAGAGACAGCTTGGCCCACTGCTGAGGGTACCCATGCTGCTTGCCTGTCATCCTTTCCGCGTGTATGGCCGGAGGAGGAGGAGGAGGAGGATCCTGAAAGTGATCTTCCTAGTGAGGACAGCCATGTGTTGCGTACAGGTACCCTGGCACACATGGCTGACTTCATGTTAGGATGCCTTTCTCGAGACCCTCGCGTTACACGCATTCTGGCCACTACGGATTACTGGGTGTACACACTGCTCGACCCACGGTATAAGGAGAACCTTTCCACTCTCATACCCGAAGAGGAAAGGGGTTCGAGAGTGATGCTATAACACAGGACCCTGGCGGACAAACTAAAGGTAACATTCCCATCCGACAGCGCTAGTGGCAGAAGGTGCAGTTCCGAGGGCCAGGTAGCAGGGTAGGCACAGAGATCAGGCAGCATGTACAGCGCAGGCAGGGGAACATTCTCCAAGGCCTTTGCCAGCTTTATGGCTCCCCAGCAAGACTGTGTCACCGCTCCCCAGTCAAGGCTGAGTTGGCGGGAGCACTGTAAAAGGATGGTGAGGGAGTACGTAGCCGATCACACGACCGTCCTCGGTGACGCCTCTGCCCCCGACAACTACTGGGTGTCGAAGCTGGACACGTGGCCTGAACTCACGCTGTATGCCCTGGAGGTGCTTGCTTGTCCTGCAGCTAGCGTCTTGTCAGAGAGGGTGTTTAGTGTGGCTGGGGGAATCATCACGGATAAGCGTACCCACCTGTCAACCGACAGTACCGACAGGCTTACACTCATCAAGATGAACAAAGCCTGGATTTCCCATGACTTCTCTTCTCCACCAGCGGACAGCAGCGATACGTAAGCAATACGTAGGCTGCACCCGTGGATGGAAGCATTGTTCTCTATCACCATCAAAAACGGGGACATTTTTGCTTCATCAGTCTGTGTATTCTATTCATCCTCCTCCTCCTGCTCCTCCTCCTGAAACCTCACGTAATCACGCTGAACGGGCAATTTTTCTTAGGCCCACAAGGCTCAGACATATAATTTTTGTAAACAATTTTTATACGTTTCAATGCTCATTAAAGCGTTGAAACTTTCACCTGAACCAATTTTTATTTTAACTGGGCTGCCTCCAGGCCTAGTTACCAATTAAGCCACATTAACCAAAGCGATTAATGGGTTTCACCTGACCTCTTGGTTGGGCATGGGCAATTTTTCTGAGGTACATTAGTACTGTTGGTACACCAATTTTTTGGGGCCCTCGCCTACAGTGTAATCCAATTAATTTTTTGCCCACCTGCATTAAATATGACGTTACATCAGCTGTGCGGGGCAATGCAATGGGATATATTTATGTACCGCCGGTGGCTTCCTGGCACCCACCCATGCTGTGGGTCCACAGGGAGTTGTAACTGCATGTGTCTACTTCTAAAGAACCCCAGTCTGACTGGGGCATGCAGTGTGGGCCGAAGCCCACCTGCATTAAACATGACATTACCTCAGCTGTGATGGGCAATGCAATGGGATATATTTATGTACCGCCGGTGGGTTCCTGGCACCCACCCATGCTGTCGGTCCACACGGAGTTGTAACTCCATGTGTACACTTCTAAAGAACCCCAGTCTGACTGGGGCATGCAGTGTGGGCCGAAGACCACCTGCATTTAATCGGACATTACCTCAGCTGTGATGGGCACTGCAATGGGATACATTTATGTACAGCCGGTGGGTTCCAGGGAGCCACCCATGCTGTGGGTGCACACGGAATTCCCATTGCGGAGTTGTACCTGCCTGTGACTATTTAGAAAAAACCGCGGTCTGACTGGGGCATGCAGACACCTTGACAGAATGAATAGTGTGTGGCACATAGGTTCCCCATTGCTATGCCCACGTGTGCAGCTCCTGATGGTGGTGGCACAGGATTATATTTCTCATTGCCTCTGTACAGCATTGTGGGCTATCGCCCCGCCCCTTTTAAAGAGGGTCGCTGCCTAGCCGTGCCAACCCTCTGCAGTGTGTGCCTGCGGTTCCTCCTCATGGCAGATGCACTTATAAATAGACATGAGGGTGGTGTGGCATGAGTGCAGCTGAAGGCTGCGCAGGGACACTTTGGTGTGTGCTGTGGACACTGGGTCATGCGGGGGGGGGCAGCATGTAACCCAGGAGAAGTGGCAGCGGAGTGTCATGCAGGCAGTGATTGTGCTTTGTTGGAGGTAGTGCGGTGCTTAGCTAAAGTATGCATTGCTAATGAGGGCTTTTCAGAAGTAAAAATTGTTGGGAGGTGGGGGGGCCCACTCTTGCCGCTATTGTGGCTTAATAGTGGGACCTGGGAACTTGAGATGCAGCCCAACATGTAGCCCCTCGCCTGCGCTATCCGTTGCTGTGTCGTTCCCATCACTTTCTTGAATTGCCCAGATTTTCACAAATGAAAACCTTAGCGAGCATCGGCGATATACAAAAATGCTCGGGTCGCCCATTGACTTCAATGGGGTTCGTTACTCGAAACGAACCCTCGAGCATCGCGATAATTTCGTCCCGAGTAACGAGCACCCGAGCATTTTGGTGCTCGCTCATCTCTAGCTATTAACATTGACTGTATCTGACAATATCTGATAAATTCTGAATTATCTAGGTTAAATTCTTGTCTCAGGAAGGCAGGAGACTTAGGGGAATCATTCTGTAAATGATTAAATATGTTTTTAATATCCCTGCCTACTCAGGTTTTAATAAGCGTAGCCCAGCCTGTACCCCGTAAATATCAAGTGAGGATCTAAGGAGTTCCGCCAAGGGTTCAATAACTAAAGTAAAAAGGAATGGGCATAGCGGGCAACCTTACATAGTCACATTAGGGATGCTAAATGGATCAGAGAGTGTGCCATCCACCAAATCTCTGGCTGAGTGGGTAGTATAGAGGGCTCTGATGGCATTTAAAATATTCCCCCTGAAACCAAATTTCTCTTATGTGGAGAAGGCAAAACCCCACTGAATCCTATTGAATGCCATCTCAGCGTCTAAGGCAACCAGAATTGCAGGCGGTTGATTAGAGTCGATTTTTGCTAGGATGTTAAGAATTCTTCTTGTACCATCAGGGGCATGGTGTCCTTTAGTGAAGCCCACCTGGTCAGAGTGTATGATTGATGGGAGAATTTTAAGGAGTCTTTAGACTAGGAGCTTTGCGCAGATCTTAGTGTCGGAATTCAAAAGTGAGATAGGGCGAAAATTAGCTGGGGTCAAGGATCTTTTCCCGGTTTGGGGATTGTAACAATTGTGGCTACTAGCATCTCCGAGGGAAGGCTACCCAACTCTATAGTTTGGGAGAAAGCTTAAGTTATCTGGGGGGCGAAATTGCTAGAAAACAGTTTATTGTAATCATTAGACAATCCATCTGGACCTGGAGATTTCTGCGTCTTCAGAGATTTGATTGTGTTAAGAATTTCTAAAGTCAATAAAGGGGCATTTAATTCATCTAATTAGGGATCTGAAAGCTGAGGAGGAGGTTTTTGAGGAATTCATTTATTATTTGTGGGTTCGGCTGAGGGGTGGAGGAATCAGCTTTAAGATTGTATAAATGGCAATACAAATTTTAAAACTCGTCTGTGATCAATTTAGGGTGGAACATTTTTCTATTAGATCCATCTATCGAAATTAAGTGGGGAATTTTAGACCTTATTCTCTGTTTTTTAATTAAATTTTCCATCCATCTTGAGGATTTATTAACTGAGACATAGAGAGTGGAGTGGGAGTTCTGCATCTCTTTGTTGTAATCCTCCATCAAAAGGGCTCTAAGGCTCTATCTCAGGTGGAATAGATGATTGTGAAGGGTTTATGTAAGGGATTATGATAGGAGAGATTCAGTGGCAGCAATATTATCTGTTACTTCTTAAACTTCTTTAAGAAGTTGTGCGTTTTTTCTTTTTTATGTTGAATGCTAAGTTTAATAAGGATCCCTCTGATGTATGCCTTATGGGCATTCCAGACCGTGACAGGGCATACTTCCAAGGTGACATTAAGTTTAAAATATTCGTTGATGGCGGATAGGATACTTTCTTTATTTTTTGAGATTTTCATCAAGAATGGATTATCTCTCCACGATCCAGCAGCCCCCCTATCATGGTTCAAATTCAGGGAGATTTTTATTGGCGCATGATCGGACCAGGTTGTCACCCCTACATGGGAAGAGGATATGTGGGGTAGGGTCCATCTATCCACCAAGGCCATGTATATTCTGGAGAAGTCTTTATGCCTAGATGAATAGAAAGTAAATTCCCTGGCCGAAGCATTTAAACACCTCAATGTATCAAAGAGGGCTTCCCTCTGGAGTCAAGGGGACAATACTGGGGTGTATCTAGCAGATCATCCTGTGGACTCTAGATTTTTATCCGGTACAATATTGATATCTCCACATACAATGAGTTTTCCCACCTCGTGGCTTCTTACTTTTTTAAGAATTTCGTTTAAGAATTTTATTTGGGCAGAGTTCAGAAAATAGATATTTGCCAGAGTAAAAGGGGTCGCGTTTATCAGGCCTGATAAAATGATAAATCTGCCTTTCTGATCTATTTCTTAGGACTTAATTTTGAGACTAATTGAATTTCTAAACGCTACAAAGACTCCCACTTGTTTTTTAGTGGAGCATGCTGAGAATATTTTTATGAGTAAAAATTTGAGAGGGGAGGAGGCAGGGAGGGAGAGACACTCACATAGAGATGTGATGCAGGAGCTAATGGTGAGTTTTCTGCTGCTGTTTATTTACATGTACACTGGCCAGGGGGTTCCAGAAAAGAACAACTGCTGATAATATATACCCATGCCCATCCTGTCCAAGGATAGACTTTTGTCCCAAAAATAGAGTGTCGCTTTAAGACCTGAAGAGCCTCTATAAATTTACTTTGAAAGTCAGCACACAGGAAATACAGGATAGATTTATGTAGTCTATACAAGAAGATTCATCAGGTGATGAAATGAGTACCATTACAGTCTTCTTCACCAGTAGCCCACTCACCTGCTTGCTCTGGCAGTAGATTTCTGAGATCTTCGTATGAAACTTGTATGGACCCGCTCCCTATTTCCATGTTTACTGCTGGACAGCTGGATGATTTTTACTATCAGATGCCACCATTTTCCTTAAGATTGAAGTGCCATTTGCGAATTGTGTACTCACTGAGTGGATCTTCAGAAAGCTTTGAAAATGATGTTGTACACTACTATCAGACAGGTAGACGTGAAAATCAAAAACAAAAAATGCTCTCCTGTGTTCATTGGTAACCATTTTGTGTCATATTTCCCTAATGATGACTACAGAAAAATAAAACGTTTTGGGTCTTAATTAGCAAAACCGTCTAATAGTAAGACTGTCCTTGCTGCCCATAGCAATCAATCACAGCACAGCTTTCATTTTACCTCAGCAGCTAGATAAATGAAAGCTGCACTGTGATTATGTTGTTATGGGCAACAGGGCAGTCATATTGCTAGGCAGTTTGCTAAATGAAATTTTTTGAGTGTTTCAACATATATGCATATATATATATATATATATATATATATATATATATATATATATATATATATATATATATATATATATATATACATATATATATATATATATATATATACATACATATATATATATATATATATATATATATATATATATATATATATATATATATATATATATATATATATATACATACATACATATATACACGTACATACATACATATACACATACATATATACATACATATATATGGGGTGGACGGAAATATTGAAACACCATAGGAAATGCATGCCTTAAATTACATGGGATTATAAATCATATTTCAATAAGACATGCAGAGGCTGATTTTAAGTGGAGGTAATATGATATAGATTCTGCTGAGCAGATCATAAAATAGGTGAGTTTGAAGGGACATCCAATGTCTATGAGTCAGAATGCACTAAATCAGTCAGACAGATGTCTGTCGAGCCTCAGTTTAAAAACTTCCATTGAAGGAGAACTCACCACCTCCCACGGTACCCTGTTCCACTCATTGATCACCCTCACTGTCAGGAAGTTTTTTCTAATTTCTAATTTGTGTCTCCTCACTTTCAGTTTCATCCCATTGCTTCTAGTCTTTCCTTGTGGAAATGAGAACTGTTCCTCATAGGCCATGATTTGCAGACTGCTCACCATCCTGGTAGCTCTTCTCTGAACTTGCTCCAGTTTGTCTATGCCTTTTTTTAATTGGGCTGCCCAGAACTGGAGAAAGTATTCCAGATGATATCTGACTAAGGAAAAGTGTAGAGGGGAATAATTATCTCACGTAATCTAGTCTCTATGCTTCTTTTTTGTGCTGTTTACCTTTTTGCTGCTGAATCACATTGTTGACTCGTGTTCAGTCTGTGATCTATTAGTATTTTTCACATGTGCTGCTGCTTGGCCCAATTCTACCTATTCTGCATGTGCTTTTTTTTTCATTTTTCTTGCCCAAATGTAGGACTTTCCTTTTTGTTCCTTGTGAAATATCATGTAGTTAGTTGCTGACTAGAGATGAGCGAGCATACTCGCTCAGGACAATTGCTCGATCGAGCATTGTCCTTAGCGAGTATCTCCCCGCTCGGGAGCAAAGGTTCGGGTGCCGGCGTGGGTGACAGGTGAGTTGCGGCCATAAGCAGGGGGGAGTGAGGGTGAGAGACGGAGAGAGAGATCTTCCCTCCGTTCCTCCCCGCTCTCTCCCCCGATGCTCCCCGCCCGCCGCCGGCAGCCGAATCTTTGCTCCCTAGCAGGCAGGTACTCGCTAAGGGCAATGCTCGATTAAGCAATTGCCCTTAGCGAGTATGCTCGCTCATCTCTCTTGCTGACCAATGTTCAAGCTTTTCTAGATCTTTTGGAATCCTCTCTCTCTTCTATAATGTTAGCTATCCATCCTGGCTTTGTGTCATCAGCCAATTTGATCATTTTCCCCTCAATTTCCTCCTCCAGATCATTTATAAAAATGTTGAACAACACTGGCCCAGGACAAAGCCTTGGGTACCACACTTGACACATTTTTCCAATTGGATTTGCAGCCATTTATGACTACTCTTTGAGTATGATCACTCAGCCATTTGTGAATCCACCAACAGTTGCCTTGTCAATCTTATAAATGGTCATTTGGTATGAGATACTTTGTCAAATGCTTTAGTAAAGTCAAGATATACTATATCTACCACATTTTCCTGATCAACCATGTCAGTGATTCTGTCACAGAAGGAAATTAGATTTGTCTGGCATGACTTGTTTGTTATGAACCCACACTGGCTCTGGTTAGTTACTTCATTCTCATTCAAGTACTAGCATATATGCTGTTTAATAACTTGTTCAAAGATAATTCTGGGTATAGAAGTCAGGCTCACAGGCTTGTAGTTTCTTGGATCCACCTTCTTCTCTTATTTTAAGATAGGGATAACATTTGACCTTTTCCAATCTTTTAGGGCTTCTCCCATTCTTTGGGAGTTTTCAAAGATTCTAACGAGTGGTTCAGCAATTACCTCTTCTGTTTCCTTTAGTATCCCAGGATGTAATTCATCTGTACCTAGAGACTTGAATTCATTTAAGTTATCTAACTGTTCCTTCACCATTTCTCTGTTTAAAAATAGCCTATATTTTTTATTCTCTCAATATCACATGAAAGATCAGTTTATGTTACATTTACTTTCTGACAGAAAACAGATACAAAACAGGAATTTAAAACTTCTCCCTTCTCAACTTCATTTTTAACCAATTCACCATTTTCATCCTGTAAACATCATACAGCATCTTTGACTTTTCTTTTGCTGTTGACATATCCCCAAAATCTTTTTCATTGCTTTTAGCCTCTGTTTGAAGCCTCAATTAATTATTACCTTTAGCTTTTCTGACACTTGCCCTGCAATTTCTGCAGAGCCCATTATATTCTTCTTTAGATATTCCCCCTCTTTCCATTTGATATACATGTTTTTCTTCCTTTTTAAAATTTGTGTAAGTTCTGTGTTCATCCATCCTGGTCTCTTTAAATGCTTCCCATACTTCCTTCTTTTCAGGATTGTTAATGATTGCGCTCTGAGAATCTCATTTTACAATATTTTCCATCCTTCTCATACATTTCTGTCCTTAAGAATATCCAGCTATTGGGCAGGAGTCTATTAAAATCTGCCTTTCTGAAATCCAACCTTGAGGTCTGAGTCTTTTTAGGTCTTCCTCCCCTTGTTATTGAAAATTCAAGGGAGCATGATCGCTGCCTCCTAAGTTCCCAGTCACCCATACTTCCTCAACCATTTTCTCCCTGTTGGTAAGAATTAGGTCCAAGATAGCAGATCCCCTTGTTTTCTCTTCTACCTTTGCAAAACAAAGTTGTCAGCAGGAGCAGATAAGAATTTGTTGGATCCATTACTTTTACTTGATAGAGATTCCCAACACATGTAAGGAATATTGATACCTCAGCACAGCGGCAGCCAGCCTAGGATGGAATAACCAAAGTCTCCATAGATACAGAAACCAAGAGAAAGGATACCAGGTAACTGGCCTGAGGAAGATGCTATTCCGGCACCGAAACGTGTTGCTAAATACATTTTTCCACTACATTCCTGCCCTTGGTCCTACCTTTTGAAGTGCTCCATGGTCCAGTTTTATTCTTTCTTTTGGTTCCTACTAGAGATGAGCGAACCTACTCGTTTCGAGTAATTACTCGATCGAGCACCACGATTTTCGAGTACTTCAGTACTCGGGTGAAAAGATTCGCGGGGGGTGGGGGGAGGCGTGGTGGCGTGGGGAACAGGGGGGAGCCCTCTCTCTCTCCCTCTCCCCCCACTCCCCACTGCAACCCCCCACTCACCCACGGCGCCCCCTGAATCTTTTCGCCCGAGTACGGAAGTACTCGAAAATCGCAGCGCTCGGGCGAAAAAGGGGCGTGGCCGAGTAGGTTCGCTCATCTCTAGTTCCTACATCAGGGAATTTATTTTCAGGGAATTTTTTATTTTACTTACCTAGCAGGCTCAGTCCAGGTCCCTCCCGCTGCTATCCAGAGATGGTGCAGTTCCCACAGTCCTCAGCGGCTCATACAACAGCACTTCCTGGTTATGGGATTCATAAATCCTGCCTCCAGGAAGCAATGGCTGTGATTGGCTGAGTAGCAGTCCAAAAATCAATCTATGCAGTGCCCGGTGAACCAATTGCATTGGTTCATCCAGCGCTGCATTCATTGGCTAAGCAGCGGTTGAAGAACCTATAAACAGCCATCGCGATGTGGAGGCAGGATGTGGGAATTAGCCGAGCCTGTAACCAGAAAGGGATGTTGTACGAGCTCCAATGACTGCAGGAACTGCATCAGTTCTGGAGAGCAGCGAGAGGGACCTGGACCAAGCCTGCAAGGCAATTTATTCCTTTTTTATGCAGCATAACTAGGGCTTATTTTTGAGGTAGGGTTTATATTTAATTAAAGCCTCCCTGAAAATCCCCAAAAAATCTGAGTAGGGCTTATTTTCAGGGAAACACGGTAGCAAAGAGAAGATGCACAGTCAGAAGAAATGAGGCAACAAAGGGACCTCCATGTAGGCTTGTGCTGAGTATTTTGTATATTGGAAATAGCTGATGCCTTTACATCATAACAATTTTTCCAAAAACCCTGCATAATATTCCTGAGCATTGATATTCATATACAGTATATAAACATAAGTCGCCATCCTGGGACGGGCTCTCTACTAGTGAATTATAAATGCTACTGTATTCCTGTTCATAAAATAGAGAGTTGTATCAGTAAAAGCAGAAGGAAAGCATAATTTATAAAAAAAGATATTCAACCATAAACTGATCAATACTCTTTAACCCCTTAAGAAACAGGCTGTTTTGTATCTTAAGGACCAGACACTTTTTAGGGGTTTTACCCATGTGGTTTAACTGCCCTATTTTCCTTTAGCTGCCAACATTATTTTAGCTGCATTTTTTTCCCCGTGACATATAGGGCGAGTTTTTAAAATATCTTTTTCACTGACTTTTTTTTCCATTTTTCAGTTTTATTGGGGGTAAAAAACTAAAAAATGATTTTTTAACAATATTTATAGTATATTTATACTAACATAAAGTATAGGAATGGATTCCTCATTTTGTTCCGGATGTTTTAATATATAATATGTATGGTTTTGGATTTCAGGGCACACACAGCGACGGCTTTGGGTTATTTTTGGAGATGAGCGAACGTACTTGGTAAGGCCGATTTTCGAGTACTTCACTACTCGGGTGAAAAGTACTCAGGGGCGCTGTGTGGCGGGGCGTGGCGTGGTGGAGCGGGGAACAGGGGGGAGCTCTCTCTCTCTCTCCCTCTCCCCCCCACTCCCCTCTGCAACCCCCCGCTCACCCACAGCGCCCCCATGTACTTTTCACCCGAGTAGTGAAGTACTCGAAAATCGCGGTTCTCAATTGCGAAATCGGCCTTACCAAGTGCGTTCGCTCATCTCTAGTTATTTTCCTTTTTATGTACATATTTTTATTTTATTCTGTAATTTTGTTTTACAAATGTATGTAATTATTATTTTTTTAGTATCTGTGTCCTCCATGATATCATATAAGACCTCTGGTGGACATTCCCATGTTTTTTTTTTACACTTTTCCACTGTAGCTGGGACATCCATAGGAGCCTTAGTTGCGGGGGAAAACATCCCCTGTAGTGACAATAGTCACTGGCAGAGCTGATCAGGTTCTGCTAGGACCCTGCAGCTCTGCTGTGCCAGGGGATCCTGGTGATCACATGACTGCCAGCTTGTGTAGTGGAAGCTATACTGTTTGGTACATAGCGCTCATTGAGCGCTTTGTACTAGGGAAAGCAGAAGGCAGAAGGGGTAAAAAACCTCTCCTGCCTTCTCCTTTGGGTTCCTAGCTATGACTAACAGCTGATTGATTGCAGAACCAGGGGCTTTAATCCCTTGCCATATTTTTACTATTGGCTGGGATTAAAGCCCAGGACCAAGCGCAGTAAATTTACAGTACTTGGTCCTTAATTGTTTAAATATACACAAATCCATTTCAAATCAAGCTTTAATGACATATGTAGTTTGCTGCACGGATGCAGATGCTCTCTGCAAGTAAAGGTCAGCTAACTAATTATCCTAGGACTAGACTAGGTGATATTCCCTAGTATTCAAATAAACTTTGGTGGAGTTTTTTTTTTACCATTGCAGAGTGTGAGTTAGTTAAAAATACATGTAATCTATGCCATGTTAGAGTTCCCAGGCATGTAAGAAGATACTGTACAGATACATAGTGTTCGTTATCTTGAAAATGAGGTGCCGCATTGTCCGTACAATGAGGGGACATGTGGCCTGAAGCTTGCTGCAAGTAAGAAAGGTAGCAGCATATAATGGTGAGGCGGCTTGTATTGGCAGCTTAACTGGTGCGCACTGATGAACAATACTTCCTTACTTCAAGCAGCTGTCACACAATAGCACTCTTGCGGGTAAAGTTTAAAAGTCAACCGAGAGAAAGCATTGTGTCACAATTAACTATCCGGCATATTTCTATGATGAAAAAAATCAAACACATTTTGGATGCGGCTACTCATTATGCATGAACATATGTACAGAATTGTTTAAAGGACCCTGAGGGAGAAAAGAGAGAGCTGTAAGGTGATGTTCCTCAAAGTGAATACTGCTTGTTACATCATTTATTATTATTCAGTAGGAAAATACTTTAGATTGTTTCTACATATCCTTTAACATTTAGGATTATTGCTTTATTACGTACCTGCTGGCCTTTACCCATTAGCATTGAACCTGTTTGCACTTTAACAACCAACTAATTTTTAGTTTTGTTTTTTCCTCCAATTCATTTGTAGAGTTATAAAATTTAAATTTTTCCATCAACATAGCCATATGTTTTTTGCAGGACTAGTTATATTTTTTAATGACATCATTTTGGGGTACGTTTAATATATTGTATGACGCTGCAGAATAAGTTGGCGCTCTACAAATAAAGATTATTATTATGACTCTAATTATTTTTTTTTAATGGGGATTGTGGAAAAAAATAAATTCCACCATTTGTTTTTTGGATTTTGTTTTTACACTGTTCAGCATGCAGAATAAATCATATGATGACATTATTCTCTGGGTCAACACGATTCTGGTGATACCGAGTTCATACAGTTTCTTTATGCTTTGCTATTTTTGTACTAAAAAAGCTTTTTTTATTTAAGATTTGCTTTTGTGTTGGTGCATTCCAAAAGCCATAGCATTTTTATTCTTCCATCGCTGGAGCTCCACGAGAGCTTGGTTTTTTTTTAGAATGAACTCTACTCTTTATTTATCCAAATTTTGGGAACGTATAACATCTTGATTGCTTTTTATTCCATTTTTCTCTAGAGGCATGATTAACTTAATTTGCAATTCTAGCATGTTTTTATTTTTTATTTTGAACAGTGTTCACCATGTAGTATAAATAATATATTAAATTAATTCTGTAGGCCAGTACGATTACCGTATATTCGCGAACATAAGCTGACCTGAATATAAGCCGAGGCACCTAATTTTACCACAAAAAGCTGGGGAAATTAGGTGCTTCCAATATAAGCCTAGCTAGACTATGTAAAAAAAAACAAAAAACGCAATACTCACCTCGCAGCCGGCGTCTGTGTCCCCCGGGCGATGGTCTCCCCAATGGTGCGGTGAGCTGATCTGTAATCCTCCCCGCTTTCATCTCTTTCCGCTAAACTAGACTTTGAATTCCTCTGCCGTCAGCAAGTAAGCTCTGTGATTGGATTAAGTGCCAGACAATCACAGCCACCGCTCGATAAACCAATCATAGCCATTCAGTGATGTCATTCACTGAATGGCTGTGAATGATAGAGCGCCGGCTATGATTGGCTGGCGCTTGATGCAATCACAGCGCTTACTTACTGACAGCGGGGGGATGATTCAAAGCCCCATTTAACAGAGAAAGATGACAGTGGGGAGGATTACACAGCAGCTGGCCGCACCGCCAGGTAGACCATCGCGGCTGCCGCCTGCGAGGTGAGTATGCGTTTTTTTTTTTTTACCTAGTCTAGTCTAGCTCACTTGAGTATAAGCTGAGGGGGGCTTTTTCAGCATAAAAAATGTGCTGAAAAAGTCGGTTTATACTCGAGTATATACGGTACCAAATTTATATAGTCTTTTTTTTCTGCTTTTTCACACTTTTAAAAAATAACTTTTTTTTTGCTGCATTCAAGGACCCCTAACATTTTTTTGTCAATAGTGCTTTGTGAGTGAAGTTTTTTATGCGTAAGAAGTTGTCATTTTTAATGGTACTATTTTTTGATCCATACAATGTTTTGATCACTTTCTATTCTGTTTTTTGTAAGGTGTTAGCTATTTTTGCCCTGAGTTTTGTATTTTTTACATGGCGTGCACCAAGTGCACTGAGTGCCATGGCAATCCTTTGGAATCACACTGTGGGATTTCAATGGGTGGCAGAGAGAGCCCCCTCCCTCTGCCAGTCCTTTGCATGTTGAGGTCACATTCATTGGGCCTGTAAGGGTTGAGCAGTGGCGATCAGTGGTTTCTCTGGTCCCCACTGCTTGAGCAAGTACCAGGCTGTCATCTAACAGCCAAGCACCAGCTACCCCTGATACAGGAAACCCAAGCCAGGCTTCTGATACAGCACTATACAAATGATAAAGGTAGATAAATATGCTTAGATAAGGATAATAAACCGTAGGTATATATTACGTAAATCTGAATGTTTAGTATTACAGGCCTGACTAGTCAATAATCATAACACTTTAACATACACTTTACGCAATTTATGGTATATCTACACATTTACAATAGAGTATCCTCTGCAACTGGAAAGTAATGTTTCTGTAGACGGTGCTAACTCAAGAATGGTGACTTACTGCACCCATACTCCTTTAGTTAACAAAAGAGGAGCTTGTACACAACAGTGTTTTAGCGCACCCCATCATTGTGATGGGTATTGAGGTGCACTAAATGGACAAAGATAGAGCAGACAGCACTTGAAAATCGCGGTGCTGAAAAACGCTGTCTAGTGCCACAGTCAAATGCATATCTGTGAGGCCCCATTAATTTCAATGGGAGCCATATACCACGATTAACGCGGCATTCAAAAAGCCCATCAAGACGACATAACTATCTCTCATCCTTACTCTAATTAGCTGCTGGTTGTTCCCCTTCACTGATAATAAGAGCAGAAAATTCAGCAAACGTGAATTACAGACCTCTGTAATAGTAGCCTTCTCTGCTCTCAGGATCTCCCCCTCCCCCCCCCCCCCCCTGGCACTGCCATACAGTCCTCTGTAATAGATCAGTGGAAAGGCGGTGAATGCACCTTCACAACAGCAGAGCAGGATAGGTCAGTTAGAAAAGTCAGTCAGTTTACTATAGATTTCAATCTTCCAGTTGGCAGTGACTTGGAAAACAATGCAAGCATAGAAATCAAACAATCAGAAATTTTTAATGAAAAACAAATACAAAAAGTCTTCATTTCCAAAAACTCATTGATTAAATCAAGGAGTGAAAAAGTGTACATAGACTTTAATTGATAAATTGGGGCTTTTTAGTACTTAAATAACATCATTTCAATACTTTGGTATAAATACTGCAAATATATCTTAGTACAGCAAAATATGTTATTTGTGTAAACCAACTGATTTATCTGCAACTTGATAGGTTGTCATAAAACACAAAAATTAAGTTTAATTAAAGATGCCTGTCATGCTAATTGTTTCCCATAAACCTATGCTAACCATAGATGGGAGATAAGAAAAATGTAATGATACTTTTGTCTAAACTGACAGTGCTCCGCAGGCCCCCAAGTTGTCAATTTTGTAATACGTAAATGAAGTGTGAATCATCCAATAGGTAATTCATATTCTTACCCTGTTTGGGGCTGTTTCACCCTAATTTGTCCACTGACATCTTCAACTCCCTTGGAACACACATCATCCAGCTCCTCTTCAGCTCAACAGAGCTGAAGATGTCACCAAAAAAGCTGAACTTTCCTGTTATGCTGTGCCCCTAGGACCTGTAGTTCTATGAGGTTCCAGGAGCACACTTCCACTGGTGTGGGATAATTGTGCTGGCTGTGTGTGGTGTTCTCCAGGCAGCCAATCATTACCAGTCTGTTGCATATAAATATCAGCCCCTCTGGCTGGAGGGAGCTGGTGTTCCTCATTTCTCCTTGTGTTTGCCTTCATTGTGTTGCTCTGTGGGTGCGAGCTGTGATGTGTTCTGTGTGTCTGAGCTAGGTGCCAGACATGTGGTGTGAACAGTCATGTTCTGTTTTGTATGCATTCCATGCTGTGCTGGTTTGAACTGTGTCCTGTGCTGCTTGGATCGTTATCCTCTTGGGCAAGGCAGATCCTTAGGTTCAAGTGTGGGGCCGTCCCTATTGAGTCCTGCAGGCAGGACTTCTGGGGTAAGTTGTCTTGTGAGAGTAGGGACCCATGAGACAATGAAGACCTTCGTCACGGACTCGTGGGCTTAAGTATTTTGGCCAGAACACGAACCAATACTGTATCCATCTGTTTATGCATGCAGTTATACTAGGTGAGTGTTTTGGGTGTTTGTCAGTCATTGTTTTATGTCTGTATTCCATTCCATGTCTGATCCACCTGTCCGTTTGTTGTTGGATGCCCGTTTTTTGTTTGTTTGTCCTACCTGTCCATTGGTATGTGGACACTAGGGCCTTGTTTTGCCTGTCTGCGCCTGCAGTCTACCTTTATACCAAGCCTACACGTCCATCCTGGCCGCCATAGTGCCAAGGTATCTCTGGGTCTCGTTGGCAGTCCAGAGCGCGCGTTACATTGCCATCATGCAAGCTGAACTTTCACATAACATTAATGCCTACAAGAAGAGCATATAATGTACACATCATCCTTTTCTTGGTGCTCTGTAAGTATGCTCCCTGTGTAAAATAAATTGTTTGTTTGTTAGAAATGTAGCTAATATTGAACTGTAATGAAATAATGAAGGACATAAATTGTTAAACACATCTACTATGCAAAGGGGGAAAAAAAGTACTGTGATGCATATGGAGCTTTCTTCAATTTTAACAGAAGTTACTATGTAAGACTATGGAATTACAGACCGAACAGAGCTTAATTGCTATGTTAAATCAAGTTCTGATATGTCTTCTTTGGCACTGTATAATTGTAAGATGGGAGGAAAGGAGGAAGTACAAAAAACTAATTACTATATTTTATTAAATTTTAATTATAGGCCAAGATACATTTCACAATTTTCTCCTTCTAAGCTTAAATGGACAAACATCCTCCTAGATTGCTGCTTGGACCCATCAATTTAAACAACTAGATAGGAAAGAGCTGCTCTCTGTTATTTTAATCAGATTTAATTCCTGCTCTAGGGCAACGGCTCTTTGCTCTGCTTTCTCACATCTTCTAGCTTATTCATTAGATTATTTGGTAAATGAAAGAACATGTAAGGTAACATAGTATTTTAGGCAGGAAAAATGCATGTCCATCCATTTAGTCTATATTCTGCTATAAGTGAATGGAGTTTGTTAAAACCCAATTCACTTACTTTGTACTGTACATTGCTGCAGAATTCTGGTTCCCATTCTGCAGCCAAAATCGCGACCATCTGAGGTATTGGATTCAAATTAGAGATGAGCGAACGTGTTCTTCCGAGCTTGATATTCGTGCGAATATTAGGGTGTTCGGGATGTTCGTTATTCGTAACGAACACCATGCGGTGTTCTGGTTATTTTCACTTCCTTCCCTGAGACGTTAGCGCGCTTTTCTGGCCAATTGAAAGACAGGGAAGGCATTACAACTTCCCCCTGTGACGTTCAAGCCCTATACCACCCCCCTGCTGTGAGTGGCTGGGAAGATCAGGTGTCACCCGAACATAAAAGTCGGCCCCTCCCGCGGTTCGCCTCAGATGCGGTGTGAGTTAGATGAGGGACAGTGCTGTTTGTACCGGAGCTGCTGTAGGGAAAGAATTGGTAGTTAGTGTAGGCTTCAAGACCCCCCAAAGGTCCTTATTAGGGCCACTGATAGCTGTGTGTTGGCTGCTGTTAGCAGTGGCAAATTTTTTTTTCTCAAAATCGCCTCTGCAGACCGTTGCACCTGGCATTAAGGACAGAAGTGCTGCATAGGCAGGGAGAGTGTTAGGAGTGAGTGTAGCCTTCAAGAACCTCAACGGTCCTTTCTAGGGCCATATTTATCCGTGTGCAGTACTGTCCAGGCTGCTGTTAGCTGTGCTGCATTTTTTTTTGCTTCTCAAAATCGCCTCTGCAGACCATTGCACCCTCCATTGATACTGCAGGGAAAGAATTGTATAGGCAGGGCGACAACACAGTTGTTATTCATTGAATATACGCAGTGCTGCCTTTTGGTGCCAAAAAACTGAAAACAAATCTATTTGTCCAGCCTCTGTCCGTCCTAAGGGCGGTGGAGACGTGTGAGCTGCGTGAACAACATTGCTAAATCAGACGCACCCAGCTACGCTTTACTGCTGGCTTCGCCATTTGCTTTCCTTAATTGGGAAAAAAATACCTGCTCTCCAAGAGTTATAATAACTCTGCTACCCTCACGTTCTGTGACACATAAGCAGGGACACAGCACAGTTATTAAACTTCTCATGTTCATTGAATATACGCAGTGCTGCCTTTTGGTGGAAAAAAACTGAAAACAAATCTATTTGTCCAGCCTGTGTCCGTCCTAAGGGCGGTGGAGACGTGTGAGCTGCGTGAACAACATTGCTAAATCAGACGCACCCAGCTACGCTTTACTGCTGGCTTCGCCATTTGCTTTCCTTAATTGGGAAAAAAATACCTGCTCTCCAAGAGTTATAATAACTCTGCTACCCTCACGTTCTGTGACACATAAGCAGGGACACAGCACAGTTATTAAACTTCTCATGTTCATTGAATATACGCAGTGCTGCCTTTTGGTGGAAAAAAACTGAAAACAAATCTATTTGTTCAGCCTCTGTCCGTCCTAAGGGCGGTGGAGACGTGTGAGCTGCGTGAACAACATTGCTAAATCAGACGCACCCAGCTACGCTTTACTGCTGGCTTCGCCATTTGCTTTCCTTAATTGGGAAAAAAATACCTGCTCTCCAAGAGTTATAATAACTCTGCTACCCTCACGTTCTGTGACACATAAGCAGGGACACAGCACAGTTATTAAACTTCTCATGTTCATTGAATATACGCAGTGCTGCCTTTTGGTGGAAAAAAACAGAAAACAAATCTATTTGTCCAGCCTCTGTCCGTCCTAAGGGCGGTGGAGACGTGTGAGCTGCGTGAACAACATTGCTAAATCAGACGCACCCAGCTACGCTTTACTGCTGGCTTCGCCATTTGCTTTCCTTAATTGGGAAAAAAATACCTGCTCTCCAAGAGTTATAATAACTCTGCTACCCTCACGTTCTGTGACACATTAGCAGGGACACAGCACAGTTATTAAACTTAGATAATTCATTCACTAGAGGCAGTGGGGCCTTTCGTTTTCCAAAAAGGGCAAAAATTATATTTGGCCTGCAGTCTTGCGCCAATTTATTTCCTGCCTGTGAAACCAAATCACTGGTAATACAGCATGCTGAGGGGTAGGGGTAGGCCTAGAGGACGTGGACGCGGCCGAGGACGCGGAGGGCCAAGTCAGGGTGTGGGCACAGCCCGAGCTCCTGATCCTGGTGTGTCGCAGCCGACTGCTGCGCGATTAGGAGAGAGGCACGTTTCTGGCGTCCCCACATTCATCGCCCAATTAATGGGTCCACGCGGGAGACGGTTATTAGAAAATGAGCAGTGTGAGCAGGTCCTGTCCTGGATGGCAGAAAGTGCTTCGAGCAACCTATCGTCTACCCGCAGTTCTGCGCCGTCCACTGCTGCCAATCCGAATCCTCTGTCTGCTGCTCCTCCTTCCTCCCAGCCTCCTCACTCCACTACAATAACACCTGCTCAGGAGCGGGAACACTCCCAGGAACTGTTCTCGGGCCCCTGCTTAGATTGGGCAGCAGCGGTTCCTCTCCCACCAGAGGAGTTTATCGTCACTGATGCCCAACCATTCGAAAGTTCCCGGGGTCCGGGGGAAGAGGCTGGGGACTTCCGCCAACTGTCTCAACAACTTTCTGTGGGTGAGGAGGACGATGACGATCAGACACAGTTGTCTTGCAGTGAGGTAGCAGTAAGGGCAGTAAGTCCGAGGGAGCAGCGCACAGAGGATTCGGAGGAAGAGCAGCAGGACGATGAGGTGACTGACCCCACCTGGTGTGCAACGCTTACTCAGGAGGACAGGTCTTCAGAGGGGGAGTCAAGGGCATCAGCAGGGCAGGTTGCAAGAGGCAGTGCGGTGGCCAGGGGTAGAGGCAGGGCCAGACCGAATAATCCACCAAGTGTTTCCCAAAGCGCCCCCTCGCGCCATGCCACCCTGCAGAGGCCGAGGTGCTCTAAGGTCTGGCAGTTTTTCACAGAGACACCTGACGACCGACGAACAGTGGTGTGCAACCTTTGTTGCGCAAAGCTCAGCCGGGGAGCCAACACCAACAGCCTCACCACCACCACCATGCGCAGACATATGATGGCCAAGCACCCCACAAGGTGGGACGAAGGCCGTTCACCGCCTCCGGTTTGCACCCCTGCCTCTCCCCCTGTGCCCCAACCTGCCACTGAGATGCAACCCCCCTCTCAGGACACAGGCACTACCGCCTCATGGCCTGCACCCACACCCTCATCTCCGCTGTCCTCGGCCCCATCCAGCAGTGTAGTTCAGCGCACCGTTCAGCCGTCGCTTGCGCAAGTGTTCGAGCGCAAGCGCAAGTACGCCGCCACGCACCCGCACGCTCAAACGTTAACCGTCCGCATAGCAAAATTCATCAGCCTTGAGATGCTGCCGTATAGGGTTGTGGAAACTGAGTCCTTCAAAAGTATCATGGAGGCGGCGGCCCCGCGCTACTCAGTTCCCAGTCGCCACTACTTTTCCCGATGTGCCGTCCCAGCCCTGCACGACCACGTCTCCCGCAACATTGTGCGCGCCCTCACCAACGCGGTTACTGCCACGGTCCACTTAACTACGGACACGTGGACAAGCACAGGCGGGCAGGGCCACTACATCTCCCTGACGGCACATTGGGTGAATTTAGTGGAGGCTGGGACAGAGTCAGAGCCTGGGACCGCTCACGTCCTACCCACCCCCAGAATTGCGGGCCCCAGCTCGGTGCTGGTATCTGCGGAGGTGTATGCTTCCTCCACTAAAGCACCCTCCTCCTCCTCCTCCTCCTCTGTCTCGCAATCAAGATGTGTTAGCAGCAGCATGTCGCCAGCAGTCGGTGTCGCGCGGTGTGGCAGCACAGCGGTGGGCAAGCGTCAGCAGGCCGTGCTGAAACTACTCAGCTTAGGCGATAAGAGGCACACGGCCCACGAACTGCTGCAGGGTCTGACACAGCAGACCGACCGCTGGCTTGCGCCGCTGAGCCTCCAACCGGGCATGGTCGTGTGTGACAACGGCCGTAACCTGGTGGCGGCTCTGCAGCTCGGCAGCCTCACGCACGTGCCATGCCTGGCCCACGTCTTTAATTTGGTGGTTCAGCGCTTTCTGAAAAGCTACCCACGCTTGTCAGACCTGCTCGTAAAGGCGCGCCGGCTCTGTGCACATTTTCGCAAGTCCCACACGGACGCTGCCACCCTGGCACCCTGCAACATCACTTTAAGCTGCCAGTGCACCGACTGCTGTGCGACGTGCCCACACGGTGGAACTCTACGCTCCACATGTTGGCCAGGCTCTATGAACAACGTAGAGCTATAGTCGAATACCAACTCCAACATGGGCGGCGCAGTGGGAGTCAGCCTCCTCAATTCCTTTCAGAAGAGTGGGCCTGGTTGGCAGACATCTGCCATGTCCTTGGTAATTTTGAGGAGTCTACCCAGGTGGTGAGCGGCGATGCTACAATCATTAGCGTCACCATTCCTCTGCTATGCATCTTGAGAAATTCCCTGCAAACCATAAAGGCAGCTGCTTTGCGCTCGGAAACGGGGGCGGGGGAAGACAGTATGCCGCTGGATAGTCAGGGCACCCTCCTGTCTATTTCTCAGCGCGTACAGGAGGAGGAGGAGGAGCATGAGGAGGATGAGGAGGAGGGGGAAGAGACAGCTTGGCCCGCTGCTGACGGTACACCGGCTGATTGCCTGTCATCCTTTCAGCGTGTATGGCCTGAGGAGGAGGAGGAGGAGGAGGAGGAGGAGGATCCTGATAGTGATCTTCCTAGTGAAGACAGCCATGTGTTGCGTACAGGTACCCTGGCACACATGGCTGACTTCATGTTAGGATGCCTTTCTCGTGACCCTCGCGTTGCACGCATTCTGGCCACGACGGATTACTGGGTGTACACACTGCTCGATCCACGGTATAAGGAGAACCTGCCCACTCTGATTCCCGAAGAGGAAAGGGGTTCGAGAGTGTTGCTATACCACAGGACCCTTGCGGACAAGCTGATGGTAAAATTCCCAGCCGACAGCGCTAGTGGCAGAAGGCGCAGTACCGAGGGCAAGGTAGCAGGGGATGTGCGTAGATCGAGCAGCATGTACATCCCAGGCAGTGCAACAGTCTTTAAGGGCCTGGCCAGCTTTATGGCTCCCCACCAAGACTGTGTCACCGCTCCCCAGTCACGGCTGAGTCGGCGGGAACACTGTAAAAGGATGGTGAGGGAGTACGTAGCGGATCGCACGACCATCCTTGGTGACGCCTCTGCCCCCTACAACTACTGGGTGTCGAAGCTGGACATGTGGCCTGAACTAGCGCTGTATGCCCTGGAGGTGCTTGCTTGTCCTGCGGCTAGCGTCTTGTCGGAGAGGGTGTTTAGTGCGGCTGGGGGAATCATCACAGATAAGCGTAGCCGCTTGTCAACCGACAGTGCCGACAGGCTAACACTCATCAAGATGAACAAAGGCTGGATTTCCCCAGACTTCTGTTCTCCACCAGCGGACAGCAGCGATACGTAAGCAATACGTAGGCTGCACCCGCGGATGGAAGCTACGTTCTCTCTCACCATCCAAAACGGGGACATTTCTGCTTCATCAATCTGTGTCTAATATTCCTCCTCCTCCTCCTGCTCCTCCTCCTGAAACCTCACGTAATCACGCTGAACGGGCAATTTTTCTTAGGGCCACAAGGCTCACTCAAATAATTTTTCAGAACAATTTTTATAAGTTTCAATGCGCTTAAAAGCATTGGAACTTTAACTTGAACCAATTTTGCGTTACACTGGGCTGCCTCCAGGCCTAGTTACCACTTAAGCCACATTAACCAAAGCGATTAATGGGTTTCACCTGCCCTCTTGGCTGGCCATGGCCAATTTTTGGGATGTACATTAGTACTGTTGATACAGCAATTTTTGTGGGCCCTCGCCTACAGTGTAATCAAATTCATTTTTAGCCCACCTGCATTACAGCTGACGTTACCTCAGCTGTGTTGGGCAATGCAATGGGATATTTTTATGTACCGCCGGTGGGTTCCAGGGAGCCACCCATGCTGTAGGTGCACACTGAGTTTTTAATACATCTGTACACTTCTAAAGAACCCGTCTGACTGGGGCATGCAGTGTGGGCCGAAGCCCACCTGTATTACGCACGACATTACTACCTCAGCTGTGTTGGGCAATGCAATGGGATATTTCTATGTACCGCCGGTGGCTTCCTGGCACCCACCCAGGCAGTGGGTCCACAGGGAGTTTAACCTACATGTGTCCACTTGTAAAGAACCCCAGTCTGACTGGGGCATGCAGTGTGGGCCGAAACCCACCTGCATTAACCCTTTCCAGTCCACTGTGTGACCTGTGAAGACATTAGGGTTTAAGGCTGTACAGCTCCGTTGTTGGTAGACGTCCGTCGGGGTTCTCTTACTGTATATTGCCAGCCTCTCTGCTGTCGGAGCCTATCCTACGTGTCAGCTCATGCAGTACTGGCTTTAGCCAGCATATAGCGCCGTTGTATAACAGCAGAAAAAGAGTAAGCCCCCTAGGAAAACCATATACAAATTGGATTGGAAAGGGTTAAGCACAACATTACTACCTCAGCTGTGTTGGGCAATGCAATGGGATATTTCTATGTACCGCCGGTGGCTTCCTGGCACCCACCCATGCTGTAGGTGCACACGGAGTTTTTACTACATCTGTACACTTATAAAGAACCCCAGTCTGACTGGGGCATGCAGTGTGGGCCGAAGCCCACCTGCATTAAGCACGACATTACTACCTCAGCTGTGTTGGGCAATGCAATGGGATATTTCTGTGTACCGCCGGTGGGTTCCAGGGAGCCACCCATGCTGTGGGTCGACAGGGACTTCACAATAGGGAGTTGTACCTGCCTGTGTCTATGAATTAAAAAGCCCGGTCTGACTGGGGCATGCAGACACCTTGACAGAATGAATAGTGTGAGGCACATAGGTTCCCCATTGCTATGCCCACGTGTGCAGCTCCTGATGGCGGTGGCACAGGATTCTATTTCTCATTGCTTCTGTACAGCATTGTGGGCTATCGCTCCGCCACTTTTAAAGAGGGTCGCTGCCTAGCCGTGCCAACCTCTGCAGTGTGTGCCTGCGGTCCCTCGTCATGGCAGACGCAATTCTAAATAGACATGAGCGTGGTGTGGCATGAGGGCAGCTGAAGGCTGCCCAGGGACACTTTGGTGTGCGCTGTGGGGGGGGAGGGGGGGCGGTTGGGCAGCATGTAACCCAGGAGAAGTGGCAGTGGAGTGTCATCCAGGCAGTGATTGTGCTTTGTTGTAGCTAGTGTGGTGCTTAGCAAAGGTATGCCATGCTAATGAGGGCTTTTCTGAAGTAAAAGTTGTTGGGAGGGGGGGGGCCACTCTTGCCGGTATTGTGGCTTAATAGTGGGACCTGTGAACTTGAGATGCAGCCCAACATGTAGCCCCTCACCTGCCCTATCCGTTGCTGTGTCGTTCCCATCACTTTGTTGAATTGCCCAGATTTTCACACATGAAAACCTTAGCGAGCATCGGCGAAATACAAAAATGCTCTGGTCGCCCATTGACTTCAATGGGGTTCGTTGTTCGAAACGAACCCTCGAGCATCGCGGGAAGTTCGTTCCGAATAACGAACACCCGAACATTTTGGTGTTCGCTCATCTCTAATTCAAATGCATTCGTTCGCCGTTTTTCCGTTGCGTAAAATTGACCGGCTGGAAAAGATAGCACATATGCTGCGGATTTCGGATGGCTGCTTTTACGCAGGGACGGAAAAGATAGGTCTTGCCCTAGCTTTTGGCCGCAATCAGCTAGCAGCTCCCATAGAACCATGGAGAGGGAAGGGGAGGGACTTTAGCAGTGGCTCACGCACGACTTTACATTACAAAGCAATATTATATGCAGGGCAAATACTGATATGCGAATAAGGCCATAAATTACATATATAAAAATGATGTCCTTCATTGATGCCCTTCTAATCAAGCCATTGTTTTACCTTATTACAGTCTAGAAAATAGATGCACATTATGGTCTAAGAATGTATTTTGCTGTTTATTAGATGTAAGATTTTAAATGAGCTAAATGCATGTTTTAACACCATTTTTTGCGAAAATAGTCTCTAATATAGTGTTAATCTTATCAAGGCCCTCTTGATTGGACAACCATTTTTCTAAAATTACTGCATATCGACAGGTGACCAATATGCGTGAGATACCCCTACAGCATCATATAACTTTGTTTTGCTGTTCTTTTTAGACTCAGTGGGAAGTGTTTATAGGAATTATGCCATTATTGGATATCACAAAAAAATAGCAAGTGATTCCAATAGCTTCAATGGGAAAAATTACATTGCCCTTGCATGCAAATCAATTGCCATGCAAGTACGATGCAATTTTTTTTTAACAGTCCCATAGAAACTAATGGGTTTCCTAGCAAGGAATCTCCTAAAAATGGGACATGCAGTGATTTTTCAATCTCATTGAAATCATTTGTGTCATTTTCACCTACGAGTTCCATCCATATTGCAATAGGATGGAACTTACTTGGGAAAACCACCCATGTGAATCCAGTCTTAAGGTGCCTACCCACTACAGTTCTTTTTTACTGCGAAATTTGCAGCGTTTTTTTTCTCCAGGTGTCTATGGGACTTGTTAATGCTGAAATCGCGACGCGGCAAAATCGTCACTGGCACTCAACACTCGTGTATAACGCTGTTCAAGAGCCATAAAAGCCCTGTATAACACTCGCTTTTATGGCTCTTAGACAACGTTATACATCAGTTTTAAGAGTTTTAGTGAACTTTCGGTTCGGTTTGAACTAATTCAGACTGAAGCAAACGTTTTGCCAAAATTCGGCAAACAGGTTCAACTGAATTGTTCAAAAGTTCACTCATCACTAATAAGGACATTAAAGGAGTTATCCAAGTAAAAAATCAAAGCTGCTCATCAGGCTGCATATGACATCACTGACATCAGGGATATATAACTGCTGCAGCTAATAAGCTTACTGCAGCTGGTGATTCTCCTTACTAGTCACATGTTCTATTGTCTGGATGTCACCACTGTTGCAGTAGAATGTAGAGAGCAGCTCGGGATGAAAAACTGTCGGAATAGCAGCAGTGGGAGATCAGGTAAGGTGATTATTACTTCTTTTATGTCTGTGCACTGTATATAGGTTTCCAAAAACAATTTTTACTTGAAGAACCCCTGTAAGCGAAAAGGGGCTGGACTTAAAGTAAAGGGTTACTTTTAGCATAGTAGTTCAGGTTCTCCTCCTCTGTTGAGTCTCCAAAGAGGTGAAGATAAAATAAGAGGCTATAGGAATATATATTGCGTGCAGCATCAATCATCCTTATCATTAGGTTAACCCCCAAAGCTCATTTGTATAGTGAAGTTTGCCACAAGTCTTTTAGTGAGTCCTGTCTCACACAAATAATGCTTCCAGGAGAGGAAAACAAAAGGAAATTGCTTCTCTGTAGAACAGGAATAATCCATTCTATCTCAGTCTTGACAGTCAAAGTAATTTCTATAGTTTTGGCCCATCAATTGTATCAGGTGAACTCTGTATAGAGAAGGTAGAAGTAATGAGAACTGCATTTCAACTCTGAGAATTGGTGCTGAAATCCATTTAAATTGGATCATTGCATTAAGGATTTTATTATATCTAAGGAAAAACCTTTGGATTTAATCATTATATCCCCAAAAAACGCCTTAGAACATTGACAGTTAGGTGTAGGTTGAGTAAGTGCCAGCTCCCTATACATTAGAAGTTGGGGGCGTAAATTAGGATCATCAGAGTTGAAGTGGTCATTTGATGATTTAATGTGTATGCTACCGTAATGGTCAGCTCACAGTCAGAGGCAGATTGGCAGTTGAGGGGCGGATTTTTCCTTTAACTGCTGAATTGCACTAAAATAAAAGAAGCAAAAACCGTTATACTTACCAGCACTACTCTTCCTGCTCTTGGCTCTGTAGTCTGCACAGTACTCTCGGCCTCCAGCTGACTTCCAGGTAGAGAGAAATCATGTGACAATCACATGTGATCACTGAGGCCGGAAATTGGCCGTAGCGATCACATGATTGCTCTGATCAGAAGACTGTGGGTGACAGAGAGTAGTACATGGACTGAAGCAGCTGGGAGCAGGAAAATTGGCACAGGAGAGTATAACAGTTTTTTTTCTTACTTTAATATGTATATAAAAAGGCATTATTAGAGAGTTGAGGCATTGTTACTACATAGGGGCCTATGAGGGACATTATTACCACACGAGGGCCTATGAGGGGCATTATTACCAAGTGGGGGCCATAAAGGGCATTATTAAGAAGTGGAAGACATAAGGGAGGCATTATTACCAAGTTGGGACACAACTTGCTGACTCCTGACAACTTCGTGTTCGCATCACTTGCTGCCAGTTTTGACCCACTTACAACATGGCTTTTGCCTCGTTCAGACGAGCGTGTAAACCACGCTTCTATAGCAACCAATAGTTTGCTATAGAAGCACTCACACTAAGCTTTTTTTGCTAGTGCATAATCTGTGCTGGTAAGAAAGATAGGACAGCAAGTGCTGACTCGCCTGTCAACTCTATGCTAGGTTGCTGTCCATGGTGCTGACCGCAGGACCCTACGGGAGTTGCGGCAGCACTCTGCTCGCAGCACGGACATGTGAACGGGCATCTACGTGGAGCATAGAGCAGCTTGTTCACTGCAGAATTCCTGCATGTCAGCAGCGTGTAAACCACACTTGTGTGAACGAGGCCTTCAAGTGAAAAAAAATGACAAAAGCATTAGGTCCTCCACCAAGTTTCTTAAAATGTAACTTTAATTAGATATAAATTCCCTTGCTAAAGGTTAAAAATCCAGATTGCAGGCTGCCTGAAACAAATAAACTCTCATTAGGTAAATCACTCATATGAGAGTACAGATTTGCCCTATTTCCCAGTGACATGAGTGGAGGACTCAAGCTCCTTCCCTATGAACACAATCAAGGGCAAAGTATCATATATAAGAAATAGGGGGAAATCATCAGGCGAAACACAGAAATTCTGGTAGAAAGCTTCCCTAAGCTACCCTATGAACCAAGTGGAAGACTAAACCCCCCTCCATGGTATCAAGGGGAATCATTAGACAAGCACTAAAGTCATTGCTGTTAGCCTCATAACATGGGGTCACTTTTTTATTTATTTTCAGGGCCACTATGTGTTCCCAGTCAGCTCCTGCTCACTGTTATCTGGGAATGCATGTGAAGCCACTGCATACTAATAACTTTTTACCAGTCAAACCCTTTTTCTAGTTGAAATTTGCTAAAAGTTTAGTTTGTGGCAAACTTTAACCTCTAGCGGTTGGTACCTACCGGACCCACAAAAGGAGGGAGTCGTGGTTCTTCTCTTGGGGCTCTGTGGTTTGCATTGCTGCTTTGCAGCACTGGGGTGCTAGATTCAAATTTGTCCAAGGACAACATCTGCATGAAGTTGGTATGTTCTCCCCTTGTTTGTGTGGATTTTCACATACACTTCAAAAACATACTAATAGGTGAATATAGATTGTGAGCCCCAATGGGGACAGAAAATATCAAGTGATGTAAAGTGCTGCTATATAAATAGGGGTGATTATTATGAAACACAGGGAGTGCCCACAAGCTTCATGTAGATGTTGTCAGATTTGAACCCAGGGCTAAAAGGCAGCAGTGCTAACCTCTAAGCCACAGGAGAACTGCCACCACTACTATACTGTTATCTGCCTGGAATCATTATTTTAGGGGTATTCATACAAATTGGTTCGAAGAAATTGGACCAAACAAACCTTTTTCTCAAAATTTGGCAAATCAAGCAAACTTCTTTAAAGTTTGCTCATCTCTATACTTTTTATCTTTTTCATCAGTGCAGCAATATGGGATCTTTTTTTTTTTTTTTTTACAGAGCAAGTTGTAGTTTTAATATGTACCATTGAGGTTTACTGGTTCTTTAACAATACTAAGGTGGCAATTAAAGATGAGCGAGCATACTCGTCCGAGCTTGATGCTCGTTCGAGTATTAGGGTACACGATATGCTCGTTACTCGAGACAAGCAGCACGCGGTACTCAAGTCAATTCCATTTCCTCCCCTGCATGTTTAGCGCCATTTTTTGGCCAATAGAAATGCAGGGAAGGCATTACAACTTCCTCCTGTGACGTTCCAGCCCTATCCCACCCCCCTGCAGTGAGTGGCTGGTGAGATCAAGTGACCGCCGAGTACTTAAAGCGGTCCCGCCTGCGGCTCACCTCAGACACACGCTGGCAGAGATCAGGGAAAGTGCTGCTGCTCATCCAGGGATACTGCTAGCGTAGGATCCTGTCTTCAAGAACCCCAATGGTCCTTCTTAGGGCCACATCTGACCGTGTGCATTACTGTTGCGACTGCTGGGAGCAGTTTTGCACAATTTTTTTTTTTTTTTCATCTCGGGCTGCGCAGGCTATTACAGCTATAGCGTTCTCAGTCTGCAGTCAATTATACAGAGTATAGGGACAGTGCTGGTGAGACAGGGATAGTGGTAGTGTAGAATCCTGTCTACAAGAACCCCAGCGGTCCTTCTTAAGGCTACCTGTGACCGTGTGCATTTTACTGCGTGGCTGCTGGGAGTTGTAGTGCATCACTATTGCAGAGCCAGACCTTTTTCGCAGCCTTCCGTATTCTTTGTTTCTGCCTGGAGTTAGCATTACAATACCACTGTGAGCCTCCAACTGTACACAAATAATTCCATAATTTCTTACACCGGTTTGTGTGTGCCGTGAACTTCACGCACAGCGTACGGCCACAGCCGCTAATAGAGGGAAAGTCATATACATGCTATATAGCCTGTATTCTTTTTCAAAAAATATTTAAATAAAAGCTCCTTCTTACAGCTACCTCTGACCGTCTGAAATTCACTGCGTGTCTGGTGGGAGTTGTAGTGAATCACTATTGCACGGCCAGACCATTTTGCAGCCTTCCGTATTCTTTGTTTCTGCCTGGAGTTAGTGTTACAATATCGCTGTCAGCCTCCAACTGTACGCAAATAATTCCATAATTTCTTACACCGGTCTGTGTGTGCCGTGAACTTCACGCACAGCGTACGGCCACAGCCACTAATAGAGGGGAAGTCATATACACGCTATATAGCCTGTATTCTTTTTCAAAAAAATTAAAATAAAAGCTCTTTCGTTGGGCTACTTCTGACCGTCTCAAATTTACTGGGTGTCTGGTGGGAGTTGCAGTGCATCAGTATTGCATAGCTAGGCCTGTTTGCAGCCTGCCGTATTCTTTGTTTCTGCCTGAAGTTAGCGTTACATATTGCTGTCAGCCTCCAACTGTACGCAAATTACTCCACAATTATTTACACCCCTCTGTGTCTGCTCTATTCGTAATTCACCATGCTGAGGGGTAGGAGTATGGCTAGAGGATGTGGACGTGGATGCGGTCGAGGACGCGGAGGTCCAAGTGAGGGTGTGGGCACAGGCCGAGTTCCTGGTCCAGGTGAATGACAGCCGGCTGCTGCAGGATTAGCAGAGAGGCAAGTTTCTGGGGTCCCCAGCTTCATATCACAATTTATGGGTCCACGTGGTAGACCTTTAATACAAACAGAGCAGTGTGAGCAGGTCCTGTCGTGGATGGCAGAAAATGCATCCAGCAATGTATCGACCACCCAGTCTTCTACGCCGTCCACTGCTACAACTCTGAATCCTCTCGCTGCTGCTCCTCCTTCCTCCCAGCCTCCTCACTCCATGAAAATGACACATTCTGATGAGCAAGCAGACTCCCAGGAACTGTTCCCGAGCCCCTGGCTTGATTGGGAAAAAATGGTTCCTCTCCCACCTGAGGAGTTTGTCGTGACCGATGCCTAACCTTTGGAAAGTTCCCGGGGTCCGGGTGATGAGGCTAGGGACTTCTGGCAACTGTCTCAAGAGCTTTCAGTGGGTAAGGAGGACGATGATGATGAGACACAGTTGTCTATTAGTGAGGTAGTAGTAAGGGCAGTAAGTTCGAGGGAGGAGCACACAGAGGATTCAGAGGAAGAGCCGCTGGACGATGAGGTGACTGACCCCACCTGGTTTGCTAAGCCAACTGAGGACAGGTTTCAGAGGGGGAGGCAAGTGCAGCAGCAGGACAGGTTGGAAGAGGCAGTGGGGTGGCCAGGGGTAGAGGCAGGGCCAGAGCGAAGAATCCCCCAACTGTTTCCCAAAGCCCCCCATCGCGCCCAGCCACTGTGCAGAGGCCTAGGTGTTCAAAGGTGTGGATGTTTTTCAGCGTGGACGACCGGCAAACAGTGGTGTTCAACCTGTGTCGCGCCAAGATCAGCCGGGGAGCCACCACTACCAGCCTCACTACCACCAGCATGCGCAGGCATATGATGGCCAAGCACCCCACAAGGTGGGACGAAGGCCGTTCACCGCCTCCGGGTCGCACCACTGCCTCTCCCCCTGTGCCTCAACCTGCCACTCAGATCCAACCCCACTCTCAGGACACAGGCATGAGCGCCTCCTGGCCTGCACCCACACCCTCACCTCCTCTGTCCTCGATCCCATCCAGCAATGTCTCTCAGCGCAGCGTCCAGCTGTCGGTAGCGCAAGTGTTGGATTGAAAGCGCAAATACGCCTCCATGCACCCGCACGCTCAAGCTTAAAACGTGCACATTGCCAAATTGATCAGCCTAGAAATGTTGCTGTACAGGCTGGTGGAAACGGAGGCTTTCAAATACATGATAGCGGCGGCGGTCCCACGCTACTCGGTCCCCAGTCGCCACTATTTTGCCCGGTGTGCCGTCCCAGCCCTACACCAGCACTTCTCCCGCAACATCAATCGTGCCCTCACCAACGAAGTTACTGGGAAGGTCCACTTAACCACGGACACGTGCACAAGTACTGGTGGGCAGGGCCACTATATCTCCCTGACGGTACATTGGGTGAATTTGGAGAAGGCTGGGACGAGTCAGAGCCTGGGACCGCACACATCCTACCCACACCCAGAATAGCGGGTCCTTCCTCAGTTCTGGTATCTGTGGCGGTCTATGCCACCTCCTCTAAACCCTCCCCTTCCTCCTCCTCCTCCTCCGCAACCTCTACCTCTCAATTAAGAAATCTGAGCAGCACGTTGCCAGCAGTCAGAGTGGCGCGGCAGCACAGCGGTGGGCAAGCGTCAGCAGGCCGTGCTGAAACTCGTCAGCCTAGGTGACAGGAGGCACACGGCCCACGAACTGTTGCAGGGTCTGACAGAGCAGACCGACCGCTGGCTTTCGCCACTGAGCCTCCAACCGGGCATGGTCGTGTGTGACAACAGCCGTAACCTGGAGGTGGCTCTGCAGCTCGGCAGCCTCACACACGTGTCATGCCTGGCCCACGTCTTCAATTTGGTGGTTCAGCGGTTTCTAAAAAACTATCCACACTTGTCAGACCTCCTCGGCAAGGTGCGCCGGGTCAGCGCACATTTCCACAAGTCCAACACGGACACTGCCACCCTGCGCACCCTGCAACATCGGTTTAATCTGCCAGAGCACCGACTGCGGTGCAACGTTCCCCCACGATGGAATTCTACGCTGCACATGTTGGCCAGGCTGTATGAGCAGCGTAGAGCAATAGTGGAATACCAACTCCAACATGGGCGGCGTACTGGGAGTCAGCCTCCTCAATTCTTTACCAAGGAGTGGGCCTGGATGGCAGATATCTGCCAGGTCCTTGGAAACTTTTAGGAGTCTACCCAGATGGTGAGCGGCGATGCTGCAATCATTAGTGTCACCATTCCTCTGCTATGCCTGCTGAGTAGTTCGCTGCAAAGCATAAAGGCTGACACTTTGCGCTCGGAACAGGAGACGGGGGAAAAGAGTATGTCGCTTGATTGTCAGAGCACACTTATGTCTATCTCTTTTTATTAAATCAGTTTTTATTAAAGTTTTGACAAATAGACAGAAAAATCAAAAGATATAACATGTATCAATCATACATACATAGGAATGGAGAGTACACATGCCAGTATTATAATTTCATACTCAGCTATACGATCTGCAATTGGCCTTATGAGATCAAAATGTAACCCTTCTAGAGGAGTATTAAGGATAAAATCGAGCATCAACTATCAAACTCTTCTCCTCCAGTTTAACTCTCTTACCCAACAGCTGGTAATATAACGCACAATCACCACCTGTAGATTGTGAGGGGGGGGGGGGGGGTAGGAAGAAGGGGGGAGGAGAATGCGGTAGGGACGAAGGGGTCAGGGAGATGGATATGCCGAGGTGGCCTCTTGGTACAGAGGGGGGGAGGGGGGGATATGAGAAGAGCACCCCCATCTCATCAGTCTCTTTAGTCCCACAACGCCAGGGGCCGAATCTCCCGCCATGGCGCCCATGTTACGATAAACTTGTCATAAGAATTGTTGGACCAGCTATGTAGTTCTTCTAATGAGTATAAATTGTCTACACTATCTCTCCATTGACTCAACGTAGGGGGAGTATTTTGTAGCCATAGACGGGGAATTAGGGATTTAGCAGCGTCCAGGAGCAAAGCAATCAGTTTATTCCTGGTGGGGTGGAAATGCGTATGTGGTCTCCATAACAGGACTAAGTCAGGGGAGATTGAGATCTTTGGGTTAATCTTCTGGATGATTTCGTCCACGCCCTTCCAGAAGGGGGCCAGCAAAGGACAAGACCACCAGATGTGGAGGAACGTTCCTTCGTCTTTCTTACATCTCCAGCATACTTTCTGGGTGGAGAGTTTGTGGTCATATAACCACTGAGGGGTCCGATACCATCTTACCAGCAGTTTATAATGTGCCTCTTGGGCCATAACGCAAGGGGACAGACCGAATGAAGTACTTAGGATGGACTTAGTTTCTTCTGTACTTAGGTGAATCCCCAGTTCCTTCTCCCATGAGGTGAGAAAGGCTGGTTTATAGGGCTGTTCTGGGGAGATAAAATTCCTGCGGAGAAAAGTAATTCTCCTCTGAGATGCTTTGTTGTCTAACCAGGCCCTTTCAAAGGGTGTAGAAGGTCTAGTAGAATTGTATTTGCTGAAGTATGCTCTAAATGCGCCAGTCACCTGAGCTACCTCTAAGAAGGGGAAGTTCTGCTCCGGCTGCAGCTTTTGAAGAATGCTAATAGGGTCCAGATGGGCCAGCGGTTGCAGATTTGCTATATGAAGTGACTTAAGTTTCCCCCACACCGGGGCAATGTCCTGACTCATTTGGGGATTCAGAATTTTGGGGATGGAAGACAGCGGGAGTATGGGTGAGGGAGATGGAGCCAACTCCCCTCTAAGCCTGTCCCATACCGCACAGGGCCCCCTGAGAAGCGGGTTGTAAGTCTTGGACTGGTAGCGCGATTTGACTGGGAACCATAGGTCCTCTGCCAGAGGAGCTCTGTTATACCCCTCCGCCAACCCTGTGAGTATCCTATCCCCCTCCGCGTGAGCTAGGTCCCACCAATATTGTAGCTGGGAAGCTCTATAGTAGTCGTCTAGGTTGGGGAGGTCTATGCCTCCCTCCTTGCCCCTCCTGATCATTAGGCTGTGCGCCAATCTTGGTCTCCTCCGCCTCCACACAAAACACGAGAAGGACGAACGTAGCTCTTTAAAAAAGGTGGTGGGGAGGTGGATAGGGAGCATCCTAATCTTGTACAGAATAATTAGAAGGATATAGGTTTTTATGATGTTTTTTCTCCCAAACCATGACACAAATGGGATGTCATAATTTTTGAGAAGGTGCTTGACCCGGTCAATAAGAGGGGCGAAGTTTGCTTTATATAGATCTTCGGCTTTCCTGGTCAATCTGATACCCAGATACTCTAGGTATGTGGTTGACCATGCCCATGGCGAGTTGGCTCTCAGCTGGTCGTACTGCTTGGATGGAATGGAAATATTTAGAGCTGTCGACTTTGAAAAGTTAATTTTAAAGTTTGATAATCTGCCAAACTCCTCTAGAAGTTCTAAGAGCCTGGGCAAACTCTTCAGGGGGTCAGTAACCAAGAATGCCACATCGTCCGCAAAGGCCGCCGCTGAGAGTTGTTGGCCCCCAATATTGAGGCCTTTCACCCCAGCGTCTTGTCTTATCCTCAGCAGTAGAGGTTCTAAAGACAAAATAAAGAGGGAGGGGGAGAGGGGGCACCCCTGCCGAGTGCCGTTTTTTTGTTGTGGAAGGGAGGGGAGAGAAGCTCGTTTACTCTGAGTCTTGCATGCGGGCACGTGTAAAGCGAAAAAATTGCACGTATGAACTGCTCGGGAAAGTTAAAGTGGTGGAGCACCCTCTCCATATACAGCCAGTCAACCCTATCAAAAGCCTTTTCGGCATCCGTTCCTACTAGGGCAAGAGGGATATTGTGGTGTTGAGCATACCTGGCCGCATGGAGAAGTCTAAGACAATTATCTCTCCCCTCCCTACCTTTTATAAATCCCGCCTGTTCTCCCTCTATCAGGGAGGGTATAAAGGGTGCTAGTCTTTTTGCTAGCAATTTAGCCCACAATTTCATATCCAGATTAATCAAGGATATGGGGCGGTAGTTTCCGCATAGCTCCGGGTTTTTGTTATCTTTGTGGATCAAGACGATGTGTGCCTCCTGGGCTTGTCTCGGCAGGGATGCTCCCCCCATCAGGTCATTATACAGGGTTGTTAACCTGGGTTTTAACTCTGAAAGGAATATTTTGTAATAGTGAAGGGGAAAACCGTCAGGGCCGGGGCTTTTATTAGGAGGGCTGGACGTTATCAGTTCCTCCACCTCAGTTTGTGTTATCTGACCAGTTAGAAAGGAAGCCTCCCGTGGATCGATTCTAGGCATTTTAATCCGCCGGAGAAAGCCGTCAATGAGGTCTGTGTGCTTTTCCGGGGGTGAAGTATCACCTTCTTTTTTTATGTTATATAGGTCCGAGTAGTACTTTCGGAATTCTTCCGCTATGTCCTTGGAGGCGGTCATAGATACTCCCGATGGGGTCTTAATGGCCCTGATCTGGTTCTTTGTGCGAGCTTTTTTAATTAGTGCTGACATAAGTCTGCTGCCTTTGTTGCCCTGGGCATAAACTTTATGTCTGAAATATAGTTGTTTTTTATTGAATTTAGAGTTCAATAAAAGTTTCAGGTTAGCTCTTACCTCAGACAGTTTATCTAGGTTTAGTTTAGTTTGCGACAATTTCGCTGTTAACTCTAGCTTAGCAATTTGTGAGAGCTTATCATCTATAGCCTTCTGTGTGCGTTTCTTGACCCGAGAACCCAGGTCAATCAACAGGCCTCGCATATAGGCCTTATGGGCCTCCCAGACAATCGGGGACTTAGACCCCTCAGAAGAGTTAAGAAGAAAGTACTCCTCTAGATGTTTAGACAGGTATTCTTTGTCCTCTATCTGATCTAGAAGAGATATATTTAGTGACCATCTCCACTCCCTAGCGCACGATTGTGGTGGACGAATCGTCACGTGCACGGGGGCATGATCCGATATCGTCATAGTGTCTATGACGGCACTGATCAGCGTCGTGAGGAGGGCGGAGGAGACCAAGATGTAATCCAACCTCTGGTATGTCGAATGTACCGAAGAGAGATAAGAGAAGTCCTTAGTGGAGGGGTTTAGAGAGCGCCACGAGTCTACCAAGCCGAGCTCCTGAATCTGTTTACCCAGTCTTCTCAGTTTGCCCTGCGAGACCCGCGACCGGCCAGAAGAGGAATCTAAGGCGGGGTTGAAGGTGACATTAAAATCACCTGCTAGAATAATCTGTCCTGCACTAAAATGTTTCAGAATTTCCAGCTGTTTTATCAGCCAGGGCACTTGCTCCGAATTGGGGGCATAGATGTTAGCTAGGGTCATTTTGGTGTTGTTTAGTGTCCCTCTCAGGAAGAGAACTCTTCCCTCCTCGTCCCCAAATCGGGCCTCCTCCACGAAATTAATCGTTTTGTGTAAGAATATGGAGACCCCCTTGGAGGCCGACGAGGGGTGAGTATTATGAAAGGCACTGGGAAAGCGCTTCCCCGGAAGGGAGAAGGCTTTGCCTCCCTTGAAGTGGGTTTCTTGGAGAAAAAGAATTTTGGTATCATACCTTCTCAGTAGCAGCTCAAGATCATGACGTTTTGACGGAGAGTTGAGGCCCCTGACGTTGAAGGATGTGAGACGTAAACCACTCATTATAACGCACCTGAACTAAGGAGTGAACAGACAGAGATGTAAATTTTTACCAAGATGTCACTAGATTAGGGAGTATGAGCGTCCGCTATATATCTTCCTCGTGATCTCCCAGCACCCAAGCGGAGGGGGGCAGGCACTACAAGGTACGGAAAGGTTAGGGAAGAGAGGGAAGGTAAGGAGGTGGGGGAATGCAAACACTAGTTTTGTTTACAACAGGAAGGTCAGAGATTCCCTGCAAAAGAGAGTCTCTGCCCAAAAAGTGGATTAACTCTTAAGTCTATAACTACTAAGTTGTAGTTTAATAACCGAGGACGGTTTGCTGGACAACCCGGAAGAGTCGTAGGCTATTCCGGGAAATCCGAGCAAAGCTTTCTACCTGGACTTAACAGTACAGACGCCCATCCAGTCCCTACAGGGGGGGGACTAGTGGGCTATGCGCCCAGGGTGAACGATAAAATACAATATGTAAATGCAAATGCAAATACAACGCATATATTATAGATTATACTATATAACAAGTAAAAACGTGTGATGGGGCCAAAGTATGGAGGGCTCTTAATGATCAATACTTGGATAGAAAACAGTCACCAGTTAATGAAGCAGAGTACCGGAGATTTGTAAAAGGAGTAGTCCCGTCGTCTCTCCTGGTTATCCCATG
Source organism: Eleutherodactylus coqui (assembly GCF_035609145.1). Lineage (NCBI taxonomy): Eukaryota > Metazoa > Chordata > Amphibia > Anura > Eleutherodactylidae > Eleutherodactylus > Eleutherodactylus coqui. The sequence goes on along the minus strand of NC_089839.1, from coordinate 245,322,318 downwards.
GAGGCGGGAGGAGCCGGTTCTGCGACTTCGAACTTCACTGGGTTGTGGAGATAGCTGGTAAATCTGGAGAATCTAGATAAAAAGAAAAATAAGCAGAGAAACGAACAGAGGGACCAAGTCCTACAGTGGGCGAGCAGCCCGGATGGAATAACGGCTGCTCCTAAGGACCCTTCGACTCTGTCGACCGGTAGAGTAAGAGCATCGAAGCTGTAAATAAAGTTCTCACAGATCCTGACGTGGCTTCTTCTTTTTTCCCTTAGGGGATTTTGAACTCCCCGCTGACAGCCAGTCCCCTGGGTCCTCAAGCGGTTGGAATTGAAGAGGGTCAGGAATCGACTGCCAATTAGGGAGGTCAATTGGTTCAATATCGAGGAGTTCCCACAATTTTTGCATATCTTCCTGGGTGCGAATATTGAACTTCTTGCCTTGTATCGGGATGCTGATGCCAAAGGGGAATAACCAGGCATATCTTAAGTCTCTAGATTTGAGAACCTCCAGCAGTGGGCGTAGAGCACGTCGCTTGGCTAAGGTGGAGGGTGCTAGGTCTTGAAAGAGCCGAACCACAGAGTCCGTGTATTTTAATTCACCGTGTAATCTGGCAGCTTTCAGCACCGCGGCAGTGTCGGGGAACGCTAGCAGCTTGCAGACCACATCTCTGGGGAAATCAGAAGAGCTCGATGGGGGTCTGAGAGCTCGATGTATTCTCTCAATACATATGCTAGACGCTCTTTCTTCCCCTAGCAGGGTTGCAAAAAGTTCTTTGGCAATCTTCGGAAGGCATTCGTTAGCAAAGGATTCCGGAATCCCCTTTAGGCGTAAGTTATTGCGCCTATTCCTGTTCTCGAGATCTTCTTGGAGCAGAAGCGCCCTGTTAAGATATAAATGCTGCTCCTTAACTGCTTGCTCTAACTGTAGGGAGTGAGATACAATGGCGGCAGAAGAGGACTCCAAATCCTCCACTCTGTGTCCCAGATGTCTGAGCTCGTCTTTTATTTCAGCCAAATCTGAGCTGATGGGGCGCAGGGCTTGTGAAATCAGGTTAATCATGAAGCCCCTTGAAACTGACTCACCCTCTTCTCCTTCAGAGGGGGGTTCCTCCTCCTCCGCCTGATTGAGTGCAGGGGTGAGTGCACGTGCCGACGCCATCTTGGACGCGGGCCGCGGTGAACGCGCCGTCCGCTCTTTGAAGAAACGTTGCACATCCACCTGTGTTTTGGCTGGTCGAGGGGTGTTCTGTAGATCTGTGTTCTTTTCCTTTACTGTCTTCCCCATTTTCTTATACTTCTACCGTTGTTACTGAGGGTACTGTGGGCGTCTGACTGAGGGAAGCGGCTTTAGGCCGACATCACCTTCGTTGCCCAGGCAACGTCACAGAAAAAATTGACTAACTGACAGAGAGTCTAAAAGATAGTCTATATATGAAAAATTGAAGTTAGTTAGATCCTGCGTCACAGGATCCACAAAAATTAGAGCAGTGCTCTTGTATATAGTCTCTGGGTCCCCTGGGGGTGTAAGCAGGCTGTTCCGGGATTGAGGTTTTAAGGGGTTAAAGGTACTCCCCTTGGAGCCTGTTCTTCTATCTTCCCCAGAGGGGGGGGTGGAGTGGTGTGATGGAGAAGTTAGGCGGGAAGCTTCCCGCCAAGGAGGGAGAAGAAGGGGTGGGGGCCGCTGGGGGGGGGGGAATGGCGCGAAGGCAAGAGGCCCCTGAAATACTGCCTTCTCTTCTTACTTTAGTGGAGGGTAGCAACGGAGCAGGCTCCCCTCTTTATCCACCTCACACCCGATCGTCTCCCTCCTCCGCTGACCCGCTCACCCGTCCCGGCGTCTGTTGCTGTAGCTCCGGAGGAGTCGTGAGCCTGCCGCTGCGGTGAGTGTTGCTCGTCTCTCTCTCCTACTCCTCTGTCCGCCCGGTGCGTTGAGAGACAGATCGCTGCCTGTCCCTGTCTTTGTTAGCTTTCGCCGGGCGCTTCCTTTCTTCAGAAAGCGCTCGGCTCTTCAGCTCAACAGATGGCTGCAGCACGTCTCCGGCGCCCGGTCCCGCCGCTCAGTCACTGTCAGCAGCGGCGTCGGAGCCCGCTCAGGGTTGTCTCGGCGTGCAGGGGGGATCAGCAGTACTTCTCACGGGTCTCTGGTGAGCTTGAGGTGCCAGGAAGGTCTAGAAGGTGTAGAAATTCCCTTCTGGAAGAGGAACCCTGGTTCCGTGCGACCATCCACTCCGCAGGTTAGGCCACCACTTATGTCTATCTCTGAGCGCGTTTTGAAGGGAGAGGAGCAGGAGGAGGAGGGGGAAGAGACAGCTTGGCCCACTGCATAGGGTACCCATGCTGCTTGCCTCTCATCTGTTCAGCGTGTATGGACTGTGGAGGAGGAGCAGGATCCTGAAAGTGATCTTCCTAGTGAGGACAGCGATGTGTTGCATACTGGTACCCTGGCACACATGGCTGACTTCATGTTAGGCTGCCTTTCTCGTGACCCTCGCCTTAGACGCATTCTGGCCACTACGGATTACTGGGAGTACACCCTTCTCGACCCACGGTATAAGGAGAACCTTTCCACTCTCATTCCCGAAGAGGAAAGGGGTTCGAGAGTGATACAATACCACAGGGCCCTGGTGGACAAACTGATGGTAAACTTCCCATCTGACAGCGGTAGTGGCAGAAGGCGTAGTTCCGAGGGCCAAGTAGCAGGGGAGGTGCAGTGATCAGACAGCATGTTCAGCACAGGCAGGGGAACACTCTCCAAGGCCTTTGCCAGCTTTATGGCTCCCCAGCAAGACTGTGTCACCACTCCCCAGTCAAGGCTGAGTCGGAGGGAGCACTGTAAAAAGATGGTGAGGGAGTACATAGCCAATCGTACCACTGTCCTCCATGATGCCTCTGCTCCATACAAGTACTGGGTGTCAAAGCTGGACACGTGGAACGAACTTGTTCTGTATGCCGTGGAGGTGTTTGCTTGCCCTGCCGCTAACATCTTGTCAGAGAGGGTGTTTAGTGCAGCTGGGGAAATCATCACGGATAAGCGTACCCGCCTGTCAACTGCCAGTGCCGACATGCTTACACTCATAAAGATTAACAAAGCCTGGATTTCCCCAGACTTCTCTTCTCCACCAGCGGAGAGCAGAGGAACCTAAAGATTCTTTTCGCTGCAACCGTGGATGCAAGCATTCTTCTCTATCACCGGAAAAAAAGGGACATTTACGTTTGTCAATCTGTGTATGATATTAGTCCTCCTCCTCCTGCTCCTCCTCCTGAAACATCATGTCATCACGCTGAACGGCCAATTTTTTCTACGGCCCAAAAGGCTGTGCTTACAATTTTTAAACAATTTTTCTAAGTTTCAAAAGCATTGATACTTTAACATGAACCAATTCTTTTAACAGGGCTGCCTCCATGCTCTGTTACAAATTAAGCAACATCGAGCTGTATCTTTCAATAAATATTTATGGGTTTCACCTGCCCTCTCGGTTGAGCAATGTTTCAGGGGTACATATGTACTCGTACAACACTAATATTTCAGGCCCTCATCTATACTCTTATCTAACTAATTTTTCCGGCCTTCGCCTACACTCATGGTACCCCGATGTTTCAGGGGTTCGCCTATACTCTTTTAAAAGAAATCTTACAGGGGTCTGCCTATACTACTGCTACATAAATGTTACAGGGGTCTGCGTATACTTCTGCTACAAAAATGTTACTGGGCTCTGCCTATTCTTCTGCCACATTAATGTTACTGGGGTCTGTCTATACTGTTACTACAGAAATGTTACTTGGGGTCTGCCTATTCTGCTGCTACACAAATGTTACAGGGGTCTGCCTATACTGCTGCTACAGAAATGTTACAGGGGTCTGCTAATACTGCTGCTACACAAATGCTATCGGGGTCTGGCTATACTGCTGCTGCATAAATGTTACAGGGGTCTGCCTATACTGCTGCTACATAAATGTTACTGGGGTCTGTCTATACTGTTACTACAAAAATGTTACTTGGGGTCTGTCTATACTGTTACTACAGAAATGTTACAGGGGTCTGCTTATACTGCTGCTACATAAATGTTACAGGGGTCTGCCTATACTGCCGCTATACAAATGTTACAGGGGTCTCTCTATACTGCTGCTACAGAAATGTCACTAGGGGGTCTGCGTATACTTCTGCTACTAAAATGTTACTGGGCTCTGCCTATTTTTCTGCTACGTTAATGTTACTGGGGTCTGTCTATACTGTTACTACAGAAATGTTACTGGGGTCTGCCTATACTTCTGCTACACAAATGTTACAGGGGTCTGCCTATACTGCTGCTACATAAATGTTACAGGGGTCTGTGTATACTGCTGCTACACAAATGTTACAGGGGTCTGCCTATACTGCTGCTACAGAAATGTTACAGGGGTCTGCCAATACTGCTGCTACACAAATGTTACAGGGGTCTGTGTATACTGCTGCTACATAAATGTTACAGCGGTCTGCCTATACTGCTGCTACATAAATGTTACTGGGGTCTGTCTATACTGTTACTACAGAAATGTTACAGGGGTCTGTGTATACTGCTGCTACACAAATGTTACAGGGGTCTGTCTATACTGCTGCTACAGAAATGTTACAGGGGTCTGCCAATACTGCTGCGACATAAATGTTACAGCGGTCTGCCTATACTGCTGCTACATAAATGTTACTGGGGTCTGTCTATACTGTTACTACAGAAATGTTACTGGGGTCTGTGTATACTGCTGCTACACAAATGTTACAGTGGTCTGCCTATACTTCTGCTACAGAAATGCTACAGGGGTCTGCCTATACTTCTGCTAATGAAATGTTACTGGGGTCTGTCTATACTGTTACTACAGAAATGTTACTGGGGTCGCCCTAGACTTCTGCAACATAGCTGTTACTGGGGTCAGCTTATACCTTTGCTACAGGAATATTACAGGGGTCTATGTATACTATGGGTGCACTAAGTCTTCCCATCGCGGTGATCTACCTATCTGGCCCAAAAAAAAACACTGACTGACTAGGGCATGGATTGTGGGCCGAGGCCAACATGTATTTTCTCTCACGTTACCACAGCTATCCGGGGCACTGCAATGGGATTTCTTTATGTACCGTCTGTGGGTTTGTGGGACCCACCCATGCTGTGGGTGCACACAGACTTCCCATAGGGGAGTTGTACCTGCCTGGCACTTAAATAAAAAAAACAGACTGACTAGGGCATGGAGTGTGGGCCGAAGCCAACATGTTTTTTCTCTCACGTTACCACAGCTATCCGGGGCACTGCATTGGGACAAACAAGAGGAGCAATACAGCGCTAATGAGACGTTCACAGCTACGCTAGCATCGGAGTCCGCTCTATGCCCGCGATTGCTGAGGGTTTGTGTAGAGGCCTGTGTCCTCGGCGCAGCGAAAGTCTGCCATGTTTGGGCACTCTGATTTTCTTTATGTGTACTGTCTTTAAGTTCCTTGGACCCACCCATGCTGTGGGTGCACACAGACTTCCCATAGAGGTGTTTTACCTGTCTGTCCCCAAAACACTGACAACCTTGGTAGGGTGCAGAGTGCAGATGGTTTACCCCTTGCGTTGTCGATGAGGTATCCGACACCCAAACAGAATGAGTAGTGTATGGACACATGGAGTCCCCATTGCTATGTCACTCGCAGCACCTTGGGCCACACAAGGTGTTTGCTGGGACAGAGGCAGACCCAGGGCCCGCTCACATACTTCCCACACAGAGTATTGCTGCATTGTGGAGATGTGTAGAAGTGCTGGGCTGGCACCTGAGTCCCCTTTATGACCACATTTGCAGCTCCTGACGAAGGTGGCACAGGATTGGAATGAAGATCGAACGTCAATTTCTCATTGATTCTCAACAGCATTGTGGGCTATCACCCCCCCCCCCCTTTAAAGAGGGTGTCTAGCTGGCCCTGCCAACCCTCTGCAGTGTGTGCCTCCAGTTCCTCCTCATCGCAGACGCACTTATAAATAGACATGAGGGTGGTGTGGCTATGAAGCCAGCGTGTGGCATGAGGGCAGCTGAAGGCTGCGCAGGGACACTTTTGTGTTCGCTGCGGACGCAGGGACGTGTGGTGGGTTGGGCAGCATGTAACCCAGGAGAAGAGGCAGCGGTGTGTCCCGCAGGCAGTGATTGTGCTTGGTTGGAGGTAGTGTGGTGCTTAGCTAAGGTGTGCCTTGCTAATGAGAGTTTGTCCGAAGTAAAAATTGTTAGGGGGGGGCACTCTTGCCGCTATTGTGGCTTAATAGTGAGACCTGGGAGCCTGAGATGCAACCCTGCATGTTTCCCCTGGCCTGTCCTATCCTTTTCTGTGGCGTTTCCATCACTTTCTTGGGTTTTCCAGATTTTCACAAGTGAAAACCTAAGCGGAGCATCGGTCATATACAAAAATGCTCGAGTCGCCCATTGACTTCAATGGGATTCGTTACTCGAAACAAACTCTCGAGCATCGCAGAAAGTTCAACTCGAGCAACGAGCACCCGAGCATTTTGGTGCTCGCTCATCTCTAGTGGTCATCTACATGAATTGCAGTACAAAAAGTTTCCAGCTGAACATTGTGCAGAGCATCACACTACATCTGCCATCTTATTGCTCCATCTATTGTCCAATTCAAACATATTAACTTCAACAATGGACTATTCATTTGCTAATATATCCCACTCCTGACAGACATCATTGTAATGAGATAATCAGGGTTTTTTTTTACTTCACCTATCAATAGTTTTAATATTAGCTCTGATTAAAAAGTATAGCAAATGTTGTGAAGTTTATTGTAATACCAAATATGTTGGGATTATATTACTGTATAAATGTTTTATGAAATTAAAAGTATCTTTATTTGTTTTTATTAAGTGTTTTATGTCATTTTTCAGGAAAAAATATAGAATTCTTTTTTTGTTCTTTAGGGCTCCCACACACTTGCGTTTGCATTTCTTGTTAACGCGATTGTCAATGGGTCTTTCTAATGTTAAAAGCGCAACGCAACACAATGCAACTTGCGATTTTGGTTCATTGCATTGCGTTTTTAACATTAGAAAGTCCCATTGACAATCGCGTTAACAAAAAACGCAAACTCAAGTGTGTGGGAGCCCTTATAAGGACTTTAACATTTCATTCATTTGCTATTTCCAATATATAGTTGCATACCACTGGTATGCCCTAACGGTCTTTTACAAGATGCAGCCCTTGAGTCTTTTGTCTGTCCCAGGCCGTATTTTTAGCAACACTGACCATGGTAACAAGATCAACAGCATTGGTGATCACAAGTTACCCACTTTGAATGTTGCAGTGAACATGTTACCTGCCAGGATCTGTTTTTACTCCAACCCTGCAGTTGAGGTTCGGATGGTGCGGTATGTTGGCACTGCATGTTACAGCTGTCCTAACATCCATCTCCATACAGGCATAATGGCAGACCCCATGCAATCTTCTTGATGTTATAATGTAGAACATCAAGGTACTTTAACTAGTGATATGCTAGCCCCACTACTAAGACAAGGCACTTGGTAGGGGAAGGAAGGGTTTAACAAGAGAAGATAAAAATATGCTCTAAGCAAATCTCCACCAGAAGTGATGTCACTGCAAAAAGTCCCGCTACCTCCACGATGGAATGGTCTGACTAGACAGCCTGAATGAGAAACTAAGTTTCATCCCAGGAAAAGTCCTAAAGATTTCAGGGTCCTCTAAAAATTATTAATGCTGCACCACAGCACACCAGGGACAGTGAGTGAAGCCAATGTGCTGTGTAGTGGAGGGAACGTCTTGGAGCAATAGCTTGCAGGGGCTCAGCAGGGCAGCAGACGAGAAGCCTGAGCTGTTGCAGGGACACTGGGACTCCTGATTGCCCTACTGGAGGCTGACTGGAACTGCAGAGGGGTTGCCACAGTTGCTAAATGAAATGCAATGTTCTGTGATAGAGAAAGTTCAGATTGCACTATGGAGCCTGTGGATTTCTTTTCAATAATTTTTATTGGGTTTTATCATAAACAAAGAATAACAGAAAGTTGGCATATTTGTTGCGTTGCAATACAATTTCTGTACTGTGACAGAAATATTTTGAACATACAATGCGTTGCTGGATAGTTTTCAAGCTAATGTTCCTCCTTACAAAAGAAAAAAAAATAGTTGCCAGGTTAATGCAGTGCGTCACTTGAGTACTAGATATCCAATGCATCAGCATTGGGTTGTAAGTAGAGATGAGCGAGCGTATTCGTTAAGGCAAATTACTCGAGCGAGTATCGCCATTTTCGAGTACATGCCTGCTCGTCCGAAAAGATTCGGGGACCGGCGGGGGTGAACGGTAACTTACGGGATTGAGCAGGGGAGAGCGGAGGAGAGAGAGATTTGCCCCCCTACCCAGTGGCAACCTAATCCACTCATTGATCACCCTCACCGTCAGAAAGTTTTTTCTAATATCTAATCTGTTTCCTTTCTTTCAGTTTCATCCCATTGCTTCTAGTATGTCTTGTGCAAATCCAAGGAGATACATCTACATCGTATTCTGTAAACTGTATTGCAGTCCAAACCCCCAACATCTATATAGAAATCGTCTACTAACCTGAAAAGACACTACTGTTATTATTTAAAGACAGATGATCAAGCAGAAATGTTGTAAAATTGAATAGGTTTAACTTAAAGTTGCTAAATTAATACAACCCAAGTGGACCTTGGGTCTCCATACAGATTAATGGTCTGTGTGAGAGCCTTTATCTTAAGATGTCAAAATGCAATAGAGGGGAGACAGAATTAATTAATGTTTATGTGCATATAGCCTAACCGTGTTTTGCCTGACCTGTTCCTCTGTTTCAGTTTAACTCTCTGCTCCATTTGCATAGTCATCGTTCTACGAATAAAGGCATCGTTTAGTCATTACCCCAAGCATTTAAAAATCATATTCCGTTTTTCTGCTTCCTTTCATCGCTGCCTAAAAGAAACTGTCCTAAATGCCAGGTTATGTTTCTGTAGACTGATATTTAAATTTTCACACACAGAAAAAATAGAATACATCTCAGGCTGGCATTAAATCAGAGTCGGTGTCATAATGCGAGCAGTATCACAAAGGAATTCTGATTAGGCAAATAGTCTCCATAAAAGAGAGCACAGGGATATAATGCTGAATAATCAGAGCACTCGCATTTCATCTCTGTTTGGAAGCATCTTGATACACAGCTAGAATAATAGTAATCTTTAACAAGTAATTAAAGACCATTTAACTCTTGCTATACAAAACTGAATCTGCTAATGCCTTGAAGTTGAATGAGAGAATTTGAGCTAAGGGTGCATATAAACGGCCATATTATAGCGACAAGCTACAAGTTGTAGAAACACTAATACACCAACTACAGACGTCGTTTGCTTCCGAATTCATATGAAGGAAACAAAAGTTTTTTTTCTAAAAAGTTCATATGAAGTTAGTGACAAGTAGAGGTATTCTCCACCCCGGGCAACAATCCATGTCCCACTTGCTATTTTTACTGCAATACAATACTGAATAATATTTACATACATTGGCCGCACCATGCTACCATTCAGAGCCCAAATAATACCATTGTATGATGCTTAAATTAGACCTTCATACACTGTCCAAAAATACAGTGCTCACATAACAATGACATATTTTCCCACACAATGGTACCAAATATTACCCACGGAAAAAATGTCATTCATTGCCTAAATAATACTACTACGTATTAAGTAGATCATGAAGGGTTAATGTAGACAGCCTTCATACACAGTATAATTGCTGTGGGCATTCTGCAACGGAAAACCCACAGCAATTACTTTGCAAATCCGCCGTGGCCAAATTTGCACTTAAATGGTGCAGATTTAGTCGCACTTTTAATTGCGGCAATACTGCAGGATTCATCACTTGCGTTTCATAAATAGATATGCTGCAGATTTAGAATCCACAGAGATTTTCAAAAACACTCTGCAGGTTCATTGCAGAAATTTTCTGCACCATGTGCAGGAGATTTTTGAAATCCTTTCCGCTTGGCTTGTACTGTAAATGTGGCTGACTTTCCACACCTATTCTGCCTGCATTCTGCAGCATTTTTGCAACATGTGAAGGCAGCCTAGAAGTATACATACTCCATTCTAATGCAGGCGTCACACGGGCGCATGCGTATTTGTGCGCACATGAGCGGAATGAACTATGTTTTTTTGAATGAGCATCACGCAAGTTGAAATTTCTAATCAGTCTAATGAGTTCCAGATGTGTTATTTTTGCGGAGCAATTATGCAGTGTTTCACACATTTTTTTGCGCATACTTGCACATCCCCATTGATTGCTACAGAGACATTTGGTGTGCAAATGCGTAGAAAAATAGCGTATACTGCATTTTTTTTTGCAGGACTGAAATGTGCAGGAAAATACGCCCATTTGAACTAGCCTGTTGATATCAATGGGTTCTACTCCATGTGTCTGCATGCACAAATTTTGCGTGTGCAAATCCGAGTGCAAATACGCCCATCTGACACCGACCTAAGGTTGCATCTTCAGTCCATTCATTCGGGGACCCCTAGGAGATAAGGGCCCTTGACTATTGGCTAAATTAGCACCTACTAAGGCCTTGTTCAGACGAGCACTGTTTGCGCACATTAGAGGCACACACAGGACGCGCTTCTATAGGAACTAATGGGTTCCTATATAAGCATTCACATGAATGATTGTTAGGCGCGATAAATTCACGCACCTAACAAAAATAGGACATATGACCGCATGTCGCATCTAAGTTTTGTGGTGCGTGCAAAGATAGGACCTAACCTATCTTTGGCGCGTGCTTTCCATAGACTCCTATGGGAGCTGGAAAGCACACAGCCGGCACCTGGATTGTGTGAACAGGCTACTTCAAGTAGCTGGAATTAGACCGTTCACGCAATCTTTAGCAATATGGCCCTGATCTTTGCACTTGGCTATACTGCACGCCCACAACGCTCAATGTGAACGAGCCCTAAGGGTGCAGAAATGGTACAGATTTTCTACTTCACCTTTTGAATGGGATCTGCAGCAGACCTTTCAATTAAACATGTGAAATCTTCTTTAGATCCGCATCAAAAACTGCATCAAACAGTGCAAATTCTGACATGGATTTTGGTGCGATTCCACAACAAAATATGCTACGTGTGAAGTCCCCTAAAACAAGCTCTAGAATCAATGCTTTAAATGTGTTGGAAATGTTGAAAATACACATACAAACTAATGACGCTAAAAGAATGACTCTATAAATATAGAATCAATGCTTCCGAAATATAACTGTCAGCTTGTGTCATTTTCCCTAATGTAAAGCAATGTATTTTCCCTGAAAACCTAAATATATGAGCATCTTATGGTGTATTTGAGGATACATTTATAATTCATGACTATTCCTCTTTTAACTCAGTTTCATGCCTCTCTCAGGTGTTAGTAAAGAGAGAGATCAAATGCATATATGTACGTTACAGCCCAATAAATCTCCCCCTTGCTTCACAATGACAGGTCGACCTGACCTTGAAATGGGCTTTAATCTGGTGTCTTAAAAGAATAGAGAGCCAGCTTTGACAATCAGAAGCTAAACCCAGCTAGCTGAGGACTATCTAGATAGAGCATAATCTTCTTAATCTACTAAGACAAATCCCTTTCTTTATCTTGATATTAACATATTTCACTTTTATTATGAGCTTGTTTTTAGTAATTCTCATTTCTGATTACTTGCAGCGATGACATAAATATAAATAGTTGGAATTTATTTTCAGTGTTATTAAGTGTAGTATAGTTCGGCCAATAGTTTGAAAAGTAGAAAATTATTTTTTGAAGCAATTCGAAAAAATGAATCTTTATGTTTACAGTATTTATGGGCTTACTGCTTACTTATACATACAGTATGTCTATAGTGCAATTGTGTAAACTGGAAGACAGAGCAGTAATCAGTAGGATCACTGATCTTTATGGCAAAGGATTCTCAATAACAAGCAGTTGATAATTCTTTAGATGTTGCAGATAAATAAAAAAATCATGTCAAATAGGTGAAGCTAAAAAAAAACTATCTTAAAATTGACACAAATGGATATTTACACTATGCATTGTACAGTAATCTCATGCTGAACAAAACATGAACTGCACACTTGGCTTTAAACTATCATATTTGTGGTAACTCAGGATTACGTAGTGTGAGATAAAAAACTCAACTTTTTATTATTTCCTATTGCTTGTATAGCATCAACATATTCCACAGCTCTGTACTCAGATTTTACTCACTTTGATGAGTATTTGTTGACAATGCGTCTCAAGATACCTAATTTCCTAGTTAATTCACAAACTGGGGTCAATTTCATAAGAAACCAATGAAGCTACCAGTAAGGTTTTTGAGTGTGGAAGAAAACTAGTATAGGAGGGGATCAGGTAGGAGATACACCTAAGTAGCGAAAATCCATAGAGAGGGAACTTGTACAGTATGTTATTCTATAACTTGAGCCTTATCTGCTGCTCGAATTGTAATTTTGTCAGAATTCACAATTTTTTTCTTCTGACCCCCAGACAGGTGGAGACACAGACATGCTTGATGGGCTCACAGCAGAAACAAGACAGGTAGGCCACTCAATTTCGATTTTAGGATGGAAGGCGTTGACCGAGGCCTATCAAGCTGCTTCTTTTTCACCAAGATGTAGTCCAAGATGGGAACACTCAAGAGAGCCTAACTCTTACTGCTTCACAGTATACCAACAAACAATAACTCTGACAGCTTCCAATTTTGCTCAGTTCCTGCTGCATTGGTCATGTGTCTTTCTCTGCCCAATGGCCCAGAACTTAAAATAGCATTACAAAAATATAAAACAAACATTTTGGCTACTAAGTGGCACCATAACCTTAGTAAGACTTCTTGTTGGGGGAAAGCAGTAGTGCAAATATCAATAGCGATCCGAATGACATAGTATCCAGAGGCGCTCCCATCTCTCTTCACTAGTATGCTATAAGTAAAGTCATGCAAACACAGGAAGAACATAGAAATTCTTTGGTGATGTTGCTGTCAGCTGTAGGTAGGCTGATGGAAGCCACACAGCATTTCCTTTTCTTAGAGAGTGGAGAGTTACCTTGTTTTAAGCCATGGCATATCTTAGTGGGTGGAGTGTCGGCTTGTTTGAAGCCATGGAAATGGGATGTCATGGCTTTCCTCTATGTGTGATGCATGGCTCCAGACTCAAATTCAACCCCAGGGCAGATTTTGCCATTAATTTCCCAGATCCTTAAGAAGGGATTGTTCCAATCTTTCATTGCTTGTTTACCAGCCTTTGTGAGGAGTTTATTAACTATTTTCCTATTTGAATTTTCTGTCATCTCCTGTGTTTGGCCCAGCTTTTTTTTACTTTTCTTGACCTTACTTTCCATATACCATAACTCCTGACCTTGCCTTCTGATACTAAATTTAACGTTGACCTGTCTGCTGCGAAACTGGATATGCCTTGCCTATGCCTTTATCTTAGACCACTATCAGCTGTCTAGACCAACTATTTTTGAATATCCCTGTGCATGTGACTTGTGTATCTACCGGTAAAGTCCTTACTTTCTGTTGGAGTTGGGGGGGCGAATAGCAGATACCTTTGCCTCCATATGTCTGATTAGGCAGAGCGCACAACTCTCCTGATAAGTGGTACCTATGCCCGATGAAGACCCAACAGGGTTGAAATGCTGCAGTGTATTTTGGTTTCTAGCTTGATGGGAGTTGCTGCAAAAATATGAGAAGGAGGTGATTATCTGATGGACCTAGACATGTTGTACAATCTCATGTCTTTACATCTGTTGGTAATAAATACACTGGCAATAAAGGCCTTTTTACACGGGACAATTATTGTTCAGAGTTGTTCAGATCCGCACGCTCCCACAGGAGTTTGAACGACAGTCGCCCTGTGTAAATTGCATGCAGAGACTAAACCACTGAGCTATACTTGTTCAGTCGTTCAGTTTCTGCATGAAAAAACCTGAACGACTAGCTGTTTAGTGTAAATAGCAGTCGTTCAGTTCTGAATGCCTGCCTGCTTACAGTGAATGGAGGCGGGCGGGGGGAAAGCGCTCCCCGACCACCCCGCCTCCATGGCGGCAATGCTTTCAGCGATGCTAACAACACAGGAGCAAGCTTCACTGGGACGAGTGTTTGGCATCGTTTGCCCAACAGTTTGTCCCGTGTAAATGGGGTTTAAAGGGGTTGTCTCGAGAAAGCAGTGAAATTTTTTTTTTGCCCAGTCCCCCTTATTAAGCATACATTACTAATCACCCATGTAAATGACTTTTCTAGCCGGTTTCTACTTACAGTTCCAGCGTTTCAGCAACTTATAAAAAGTTTCCCCAAGATGGCCGCCGGCTCTTTTCCCGTCGCTTGCTGTAGCCCGACATGCGCGCTACCGAGACGCTACTAGCTGTGTCTCCCTGACAACCAGACGCCCCGCAGCTGCCGACCGGACCCCGGGATTGAACGCGGCCGACCAGTCACCCACCGCCAGGCAGCAGGTAACCGGCGCTAGGCCCCGGCTCCCCCGCGCTAGGCCCCGACTCCCCCGCGCTAGGCCCCGACTCCCCAGCGCTATGCCCCGGCTCCCCAGCGCTACGCCCCGGCTCCCCAGCGCTATGCCCCGGCTCCCCAGCGCTAGGCTCCGGGGCCACAGCGGTAGGCCCCGGGGCCCAGCGACAGGCTCCGGGGCCACAGCGGTAGGCCCGGGGCCCAGCGGTAGGCTCCGGGGCCACAGCGGTAGGCCCCGGGGCCCAGCGGTAGGCTCCGGGGCCACAGCGGTAGGCTCCGTGGCCACAGCGGCAGTCCATCACGCGTCACCCCCGTCAGTCCGTCACCCATCACTTACCTGGGCGGCTGGGCTGGGCGGCTCGGCTGGGCGGCTCTGCTGGGCGGCTCTGCTGGGCGGCTGGGCGGCTCTGCACCTTCCTCTAAGAGAGGATGGTAGCAGAATGGCCGCTTCAGCGCGCTCCCGAGAAGATACAGCTCGTCTGTGCATGCGCAGAAGAGCTGTAGCGGCGAGCACACTGAAGCGGCTCGTGCTCAGAGCAGAAGACCGGACTGCGCAAGCGCGTCTAAAAAAGCAAGCCGCCAGCGAATTTAGACGGAACCATGGAGACGAGGACGCTAGCAACGGAGCAGGTAAGTGAATAACTTCTGTATGGCTCATATTTAATGAACAATGTATATTACAAAGTGCATTAATATGGCCATACGGAAGTGTATAACCCCACTTGATTTCGCGAAACAACCCCTTTAAGTCTAGTAAGCCTCCAGATCCACCTCTCACGAGAGGAACACTCCCAGCTCAGCCACATGCCTTTTCCTTAAAGAAACAGTGCCAAAATTAATATAAAATAGGCAATAAAATAGGCAATATGAACCAGAGACAATGCTCACAAAAAGTCCTTCCTAGCAAAGAGGCACGGGAGTACCGTACTACAATTCTAGGCACTGACACACTTAATGACTACAAAGCCAACCTTTTTTATAACCCTGGTGTATTATATTGAGCAAATACATTAGCTAGTTATGTGTCACATAGTAATTCTTCACAGTGATAAGTAGTTGATATTTCAACCGTATCTTACTGAACATTTTGCTGATCCTAAGTTTACGTTTGTACTTTTGATGGCATATTCTGTCATTCATATGCACAATACATGTCTGGTGACTTGGAGTCGCGCTCTGTAGCTGTTGCATTCATTTTTCGTGTGAGTTCCCCCTAAGAGTTATCATAAAGTATTGAAATGAAATTTGCCCAGTAATGTATAAATAAATATTGGTGCTCACAAATGTATGCCATGTGTTCTCTTCCCTGTCAGCATAATTATTTCAATGTTATTCATCTCTACTGAGATTCCCCTTTTTCATTTTTTATTTCTTTGCTTCCCCAGTTCCCATAGCTAAAATTTTAAACATTTAGAAATATGGAATAAACTATTTCCCTAGTTTCTTCTCTTACCCCTAATGCTGTAAAACAGGCCACCTCTATACCTCAAGAGAGGATAGTGTTTAATTCCTCATAAAACTCAAGGGAAGATAGTCTTGCCACTCGTTTTGCCCCATATGGCCTTAAAACTGCAGCAATTAAAATGATATCAAGAAGTAAGACTAAAGCATGACATGATTGAGTAGATTAGCGGAGCTGATTCCATATGTCTCGCTTTAAACAGGTCCCATTGCAGCCAGCAACGACTCATGCCATTGAACAGCAAATTAATCATGCTAACTGTCAGCAGCTGTCACCATACATCATTCACTCTTTTTTTTCCTTGACTCTGTATTTCCTGCTGTAAGAAAATGTGATATCAAGAAGAAAACACGTAGAACCTGAATTCTTCTCATTGTGTTACTATGTTCCAGTTAAAATATTGATGACATCCATTGGGTGAATAAAGGGAAACTGCGAGGAACTGAGCATGTGACAGATGGTTTGCTTCTTTCAGTTCTTGCTTTAATATAAGAAAAATCACTGATTGACAGCAATGGAAAGAATTTTGTGCTTGCGGTGTGCAGTTGGTGCTGAAAATATAAAGTCAATCAAATTGCTTGAAGGGGTTGCCCGAGAAATAGGAAATGTGGGAAAACTACAGGAAATGTAAGAAAAAAAACAAAAGAAGCTACTGTATATTCAATGGTTTTATTCCCTGCCACTTCGGTGCCGCTATTCGGGTTCCTCAGAGGGTTTTGCTTACATGGTTGTAATAGTGATGAGACCATATAACCATGTGAATACTGCAGCCAATCACTTGCTTCAGTGGCAGAGACTGCTGACAACAGTGATTGACTGCAGTGGTCTCGTGGGCATATGCACTGCTATAGTTATATAAAGATAGCTCAGTGGGGAGTGTCATAGTGGTGGCCGGTAAGTATAGATAATTTTGTTATTTTCTTATATTTCCAGCATTTCCCTCACAGTTTCCAAATCTTGGTCAAACTATATAAATGTTCAAATGAAATGTATCAATTTATTAGTGTACAGCCGGATGCATTACTTTTTCCGTAACTCCTACAGAAGTGAAGGAGGCTGAGATGCAGTACCACACATAGCCTGCAGACGGGCTTGGTGCTGTTTATGGAAAGAAGTAGTCTGGCTGACTGATGGTGTGGATTTCTCCAGCCAGTCAGTCACCTCCGGTCTGCTGCCTATAAATACCAGCCCCTATTGCTAGAGAGTGCTGGTAATTTTTTCCTCACTCCCTCTCAGAACCCTGGTGTTTGGAGTCATGCATGTTCTGATTTGGTGAGAGCAGCATGCATGAGGTTATGGGATTCCCTCTTTTTTGGTGTATAGGTGACCAGACATGAGATTTGAAGAATCCTGTTCACTGTGTATGTGTTTCCTTTGTCTTTTAATGCTGTGAACAGTTACCTGTTCAGGGTGTATGTCCCTTGTCTGTTTGTGCATGAGAACAGTGTCCTGTTTAGCGTATATGTTGTAATCCATCTAGGGCAAGCCAGGCCCTTGGGTTCTTGCATGGGGCTGTCCCTATTGGGACGCTCACCCCGCTCGTAGACCGAACTCCTGGGGTGAAGTTGGCTTGTTAGAGCAGTGACTCGTGAGACAATGAGGACCCTGTTTGTGGGCTGGTGAGCTTATGTACTTTAGCTGAATTATTAATTAATACCTCGTATTTATTAGCTGTTCCATCTGCTGATGCGTGTTGCTGTGATTGGTAAATGTTTTGGCTTTTGTCTGTTGTTGTTGGTTGTAGGTTTGCACATGCACATCTGGTTTATTTGTCGTAGCTTCACAGTACAGATTGGTGTTATTATCTGGTGTTTGTGTTGTCGTTTTTCCCATGGCCTGTACGGACGTACAGCCCAAATCAACCACACCTGAAGCAGTGTACTCCTGGAAACTAGCAGAAGCTCAGGTCTCAGGAGTACAAACGTGACAAGGGGACACCAAAATAGAAGAGAGAGGTGTTGGCACCGGAGCAAGAGTGAAAGTTCCTGTAGATATTCTCCAGTCTACTTGGGCCCCAACCTTCTGTATGGGTTTTTCTACACTCTGCTTTACATTTTTAAGATAATATTCTTTTATGACCTTGGAGAGAAAAAATTCTAACAGGCAATGAAGACATTATGGTTTGCCCATCTATGAAGTAAATGAACCTAAGGGTTGTTTCACATTCAAGTATTTTATCAGTTTTTAATTCAGCTTAATGAACCAATGCCAGAAATGAGTCCAGCAGGAAGGAGACGTTTAAGTCTTTCCTTTATATTTTCCTTGTCTTTTGTATCCACTTCTAGTTTTGGCTCAAAATGCTGTATGAAAAACTGTGCGCAAAATCATCCTTAAAGGGGTTGTCCAGTTGTAAACCATTGATGGCCTATCCTCAGTAAAGGCCATCAGCAATAAATTGGTGGGTCATGTGGCCACTGCAGCCAATCACTGGCCCACCTCAGCTGGTGCTTAGTTACAGCAGTCACATATGCTGGTATCAGGACGTCATTTCTTTGCACCCAGAAGGAAGAACCAGCAGCGAGTGACAGGGAAACAGGAAAGGTGGACATATCTTTTTTAATGTTGGCACAGCATTTAGAAACAAATATCCCTGGACGACCCTTTTCCATCTTACAGATATCTTTACAATTTTTGTAGACTCTGCATAATATCTTGAATTTTCAGAACATTTTACACATTGTTTCTTTATAAAAACTCATGAGTGCAAAAGCACGGAAGACACCGCTTCAGGCCTTAGTCACACGGGCGTTTTTTCACGCGATTTGCGCATCGCATGACGGATGCGCATGCGCAAATCGCGTGACCGGCGCCGAAAAATCGGCCCAAAAATCGCCCGAAAATCTGCTCCTAGCCGCGTTTCATTAGAAACGGGCCGGAGCTGTCCAGCGCATTGCATTCAATGGAGCCGGCAATACAGCGGCTCCATTGAATGCAAGCGCTGCGGGCGAGTGTGGGATGAATTGTCGGGGAGGGGTTAAATATATAACCCCTTTCCTGAAATGCATCCTTAAATGTGAAAAAATAAAAAAAAAAGGATGTACTCACCAGCTCCAGGCAGCTGGAGATCCCGGCGGCCGGCTTGCAGTGGGTGTGAAGGAGGTGTGACTCAGACTGGCCCCTGATTGGCTCAGCGCTGAGCCAATCAGAAGCAAGTCTCAGTCACACCCATTCATGAATTCATGAATGGGTGTGACTGAGATCAGTCTCTGATTGGCTCAGGCTGAGCCAATCAGGGGCCAGTCTGAGTCACACCTCCTTCACACCCACTGCAAGCCGGCCGCCGGGATCTCCAGCTGTCTGGAGCTGGTGAGTACATCCTTTTTTTTTATTTTTTCACATTTAAGGATGCATTGCAGGAAAGGGGTTATATATTTAACCCCTCCCCGACAATTCATCCCGCGCACGCCGGCAGCCCATTGCTTTCAATGGAGTCGGCTGTATTGCCGCTCCATTGAATTTAATGGGCAAACATTGTTCTTCTCTGCCACAGCTGTTACAGCTGTGGCAGAGAAGAATGATTTGTCTTCTGTATGTTCTCAATGGGGTCGGCGCTGCTGCCGCCGGCCCCATTGAGCGCATATAGAGAAGAGAACAGGAATCGCAGATCGCAGATAGGTGCGATCTGCGATTTCTGTTCTCTAATTTATCGGACGAGCGCATAAAAAGCGCTCATGTGTCCGATACCATTGCAAAGCAATGGTTTTAAAAAATCGCCGGACGCATGCGCATGCGCAAATCGCGGCAATAAACGCCCGTGTGACTAAGCCCTCAAACTGCAGTTTGGAAATTGCCTACTGCTACCACCATCTGAATGAATCAGCGAGATGGACTAGAGTGTTGGAACTCCTGACTCTGTGCTCTTATCTAATCATCAATGCCAAGACCTCTCACTGCCATACTCATTGGACAGAAGCAATATTTAACCCTTTGCAGACATGCTATGTTATGTCCGTAGACGGTTATGTTATGCCTCAAGACAGATGCACTTTCATGAACCAGCGTCAGTCTGTCAATACGGACAGCTGTTCAAACCTGCATAATCAGTGTACAGTGTCTGTTGTGCAGTCAATCATTGCTACTACAGACATACTGCATTGTGCTGGTATGCTCTGTACATCCATGAGACAGATCCCTCACAAATCATTTCATAAAAAAGAGGCATTTATTACTGTGATGTCTGTTTGTTTTTTCATGAAGAAGACACATATTAATTTACCGATAAAGTATTGTATGACACTGCTTAGAAATAATGTAACACCATCCTCCAACTAAAATACAAAGTGACATTCCATGTAAATTGATATGTATCGGGGGAGTTGCACCAATACAACCTGACACCCTGAATACACAACACTTCAGTATTGCCTATTGTAAGAACACCTCCCATGTAATCCACAAACGCTACATTTACAGGTTTGTAGGCAGATTCACAGTAAACTAAATTCCAAAAATTGGTGAGCACCGCAAAAATATTTTAGAGATCATATAGGACTAATAAAGATAATATTTTATGACATATAAGAACTAATCAAAACTGGATTTACTTGCTTGACATATCGAGATCCGCAAAACAATGATATTTTATACACCAGTTTTTCCAAGGTCTGGTTTTGTTGAAATAATCAACTTGTTGTTATAAGTTTGTGATATCTACATTTCTCACTTAGTTTTTGAGTCCTAATTTGAAGTGTTATCCTAAGGCCTTGTTCAGACAAGTGTCTGTTCACATGATCCGAGGTGCGTGCTTTCAAGGCCTTCGTAGGAGCCTATGGAAAGCATGCAGCAAAGATAGGACAGACATGTCCTATCTTTGTGCGCACCTCGGAGCCGACATGTGAGTTTGCACTCCGATGTCCTATCTTTTGTTTGGCATGCTGATTCAGCACACCTAACATTCTCTACTGTGAACGCTTCTATCAGAACGAGCTCTTAAGTAAAGATATTCATTATTTATTCCAGTTCTGGTAGCTTTCCTATTTATGGTGAATTGTGTTACAATAATCCTCAATGTCTGGATTGTTGTTTTTCCTTAGAGAAGTTGCAGCCTTTGCATCCAGTCCATTGTACTCTGCTTAGTGCTGTGTCTAATTTGCATAACCCTATTAAGTGAGTAAGTATCCTTTTGCCTTTCTTCTATATCCACTTCCTGTCAGGTTTAACACACTGCTGCACATGTTAATTTGTATTTTTTCAATATATCTTAATAGCAGTTGAAGATTTATCTTTCTGATAGAGCACACCAAATCTGCAGCAAAGACTAGTCATAGATTACAAAGTTTTACAAATAATTTGTTTTAAGCAATTATTGAAATATTCGGGTCAGAAATGCCTGACCGGATTTGCATAAAATATTTGTGCAATAGCACGGCCAGATTCCGACTCTCATTACAAGTAAAAGTCTGGTTCACTAACATGCTCCCTAGGAAGAAGTGTGTGTGTGTTCTTTACAATGAATATGGTTGAAGTGGTTTGTACTGTTGCCTTGAAGTCGTTGTGCCCTCAGTTCTAATCACATCAAGGATAACATCTGCATGGAGTTTGAAAAACTCCATCCAGTTGTTGCCCTCGGATAGATTTGGACCTTGAACTCCAGCACTGCAAGGCAACAGTGCTAATAACCGAGACACTGAACCTGTCCTTTCTGCTCCAAAGTAGGAGAACAGGAAGAATAAACATGAAGCAAACATAACAACACCATCCAGATGTTGCCATTGGACAGATTTGAACCTAGAACTCCAGCACTGCAAGTGCAGCAGCCAGGGTCAAACCTTTTGGTGAGGGAGACAGCGGGGATCAAAATGGTGAGTGATGATGGCTCTACTATCTCCTCTCATCACATCCCAAATCATGGTCTGTCCTGGCAGCATGCGAGAGTAAAAGCTAGCGGCTACGCCTGTAGAGTTAAGATAGCTTAACGGTTCACGTGATGCCAGTGCCCCTTTTCCAGTAACCTAGTTAATGAAACCAAATAAAGAATCCAAAGTCAAAGTGTAGTTTTTAAAGCCAGAGGCACACAGTTTTTACTAGACATTTCCAACTTAGATTTTTCCAAGTACATTACTGCAACAGTCTCAAGTACAATACTACTGGCATTTTCTTTCATCACCTTTCAACACACTTGCGTTAAACACTCACTTTTTCCCCAAGATACCGGTGTCATCAGTCTCAGTTATCTGATGGAAGATTCTGGGGAGAGTGTTCTAGACATGGAGAGACAAACACGAGCAGTCCTTGCTTACTTTTTATGCCCTTTCCTCTCTGACCTGGCGACATTTAGGGGGCAAAACACTCATGTCAGACTTGTCCTCCAGCTTGCAGTAGCAGAGTCAGTAATATTCCTCTACTCCGTAGTTAAGCAGGGACGTGTGCAGCATTCTCCAATGACTCTTACTCCAAGAACTGATGCTCACTTTGAGTCCCCTCTGTTACAGAAAGAAAAGGGGGGTGGCTCAGTTATAAGCATTGCTGCATAAGGGCTCCCACCCACTGGTGATTTTTTTTCCTTTGCGTTTTGCGTTTTTTCTGAAGAGCAATTAGAATTGAATGTGTTCCTGTCCACTTGCGGGTTTTTTTTCAGTCCGTTGCAATTTTTAACATAGGAACTGTCAGTTGCATATGTGTCCTTATTTTTCTCTTAATGCACCCATGAATGTCAATGGAAATTAACGGAAAAGGCGCGGAAAACGTGCCAAAAACGCACGGAAAACGCTGCGTTTTTCACGCACGAAAATCACAATCACCAGTGGGTGGGCGCCCTTACAGGGCTGGAATTCTATTTTCAAATTTGACTAAGGACAACAAATGGACTTTTTGTTTTTTTTTAAGTCCTTGATGAGATATGAAAACGGGCCCCAGCATTGAAAGTTAACAGTGCTAACCATTGAACCACATTCACTGAAAATAACACATATGCACACACAAACACACATCTACAAGTGAATAGGGAAAATCTGCAATGAGGTAGAAGCCAGTTTTCCCCAATTAAAGGAAAAAATTCATTCCTGGATTTAAATTGGCAATCTGAATAATCCCTGGATCAACAACCATTCTGAAGTTATTAATGATTATAACATGTAATACTGTAACGCTCAAGAAAGGCATCCCGAACCATTGTGATCAAGTTCCCCATCACCAGGCCCTCAGGCAGAGAGTTTCATAGTCTCACTGCTCTTACAGTAAAGAACCCCCTTCTATGTTGGTGTAGAAACCTTCTTTCCTCTAGACACAGAGGATGCCCCCTTGTTACAGTCACATTGCTGTAAGTAATTGAGATTTTGATCATTTGAACCACTTTGATGCTTCTATAAATGCTTTTAATTTTTTTAATGGAAATTTCACATAAAAAATCTGCAACACATCTGGCCCTTGTGGACATCAGCTAAGTCTATTCGTATTATTAAATATGCAACTGATTCACATTTTCTACTCCTGCTTGCACACAAATGCTTAACAGCATTTATTTGCTTTGTCTTTAGCAATGGCTTGGTGGCTGATTCTATCAAGTGGTAGTACAGAGCTTTTCACACAATGTTCCTGCATCTGTTGCAGCCTGAAATGGTCTGTAGATAATTTAATTTTTTTGTCAACATCTGCCCTTTGGTATTTAAGCCTGGCAGAGATCTAAAATCTGTCCTCGTCCATATGACATGCTATTGAATTTTCAAGCAATACAGCTAATGCATAATGCCATAATACTTGGAAATAAGTCCATATGGTCAGTCTGAGGCGAGAAAGCTTGAACCTACATTACTGCGGACCTGAAAGCAAGGTCATCCTTTTACCATAGTGGATTTTGTACTATGTTTTAAATGGGTTTATAAAGAATAGAATTACAGTATCGTACTGGAGTGAACTGAAAGTATAGCCTGCTAGATCTCTTGCAGCTAGAAGTCTGAGCGTATAAGCCAGTGTAGACAATGTGGAATATAAAAAAGAACTGTAAGGACTAGTAAAATCTCACCCAAATGCAAAACATAAACTCAGCATTTATGTAAGAAATAGAAACATGGACTCAGTATGTATTTGGGAAGTAGAGGTTGGCTACAGCTTTAATAAAAAATTGTGTAAAGAGAGCTTACTGTCAAATATCATTGTAAAATACAATATTAAAAATCTTGCATGACAGCCTACCGTATCTGCGATGGGCCCCCTTCTCACTTGCAGGGATATCTGCAACAGTAAGAACAATGACCAGAAGAAATAGTGAGAACAAAATATACCCTCATATATATATATATATATATAAGAAAGTGAGGGGAAGGGTGTGAGCTGGAGTAGAACCCTTTATCAGGTGAAAATATGCTCCATTGTGGTGTACATATTTGTGCATATGTTTGTCTGATGTAGCCCTGAGATATGCAGATTTTGATGTAGATTTTCTGAGCAACTGCGAATTCCACTGCATATTGCAGAACAATTCTGTTCCATGTGAAAGGTTCCATAAGGGATCGAATCCCTACCCTCCAGCTGCACTGCATCCTCCACACAGTCAAAGGGCACCAGCACTACGCATTACAATACCCCCAGACAATGGAAATATAAAAAACTTGCATGGCCTAGTAAAATATTACCCAACCCCCAAAAAACTGATTCAGTATTCATGTAGGAAATAAAACTATGGAGTGGAAATTTATTTGAGAAGCAGGGGCTGATCACAGCTTTAATAAAAAATTGTTTGCAGAAAAGAAACCTTGTTATCACATAGCACTGTAAAATACAAAAATAACTGTCTTGCAGTCTGGCCTACCACATCTGTGGTGGAATGTCTTTTATCTTCAACTAGATGGAATTTTCTTATTGAGCAAGACACCCTACGGACATCCAATCTCTATCAGGGGCAGAGGAGGGCATCCAGTAATACCAGGATTCTACTATGACACAAAACAATCAGTATGAAAATGATGCTGTCACAGTGAGCCATCCATAACAAGTAGTGCTAACCAGGGTGGTATTGTTATTTTATCCTGGTCCACATGGCTAGGCCTTTAACCTGTTGTTACAAAAGGTCCCTGTGACATTGTCTGTTGGAAATACCTCACAGGAGCCTTGCTCTCCACTTTGCTGTAGCATCTCCTATCGTGTATGGAGTGATTGGTTGACAGGGAGGTGTGTCCTTTGGTTGGCCAATTAGCCATGGTGTAAGTATATTTACCCTGGTCACACCCATTTCTGTGTGTGGTTCATTCTGTAGTCTACTTGTTTGTATGCTGTGCCGCTCTCTGTCTGGATCCAGTTTGGTGTGTGAGTTTAGCTCTATGTTGTGCCAGACAGGTGTACTCTGTTTGCTGGTGTTTGAGTCTAGACTCTATGTTCTGCTGAGGTTTGCCTGGATCCAGATTGGAATTCATGTTTGGTGCTGTTTGTTCCCCTTCATCCTTAGGTGTGTGGATGCCTGGATCCCCTCAAACCATAGGTATGTGGACACCCGAACCTCCTCCATCCATAAGTGTGTGGACTTCTGAATTCCACTCTGTCCGTAAGTGTGCAGACTCTTGAATTCCCCTCTGTCCGTAAGTGAGAGCACTCATGAATTCCCCTCTGTCCATTAATGTGTGGATTTCTGAATTCCCCTCTGTCCATAAGTATTTCAGACTCCTGAATTCCCCTCTATCTGTAAGTGTGTTGACTCCTGAATTCCCCTCTGTCCATAATTTTGCGGACTCCTGAATTCCGCTCTGTCCGTAAGTGTGCAGATGCCTGAATGTATGTCTTGTTTGGTGTGTGGTGTGAACATGTGACATCTGTGTATTGAGTACCTGTGGTGTTTATCATTTATATTTGTTGTTCTGTCCTTTTTACATCTAAGGACAGACTAGGCCCTTAAGTATGAGATGTAGGGCCATTCTTGTCAGGACAATTGCTTGTAAACAGGGTCCTCTCCCCATAAGTTGCTAAGAATAACTTTGTCTTGTGTTTGTTGTCGTGGCCCTTTTTGGACCAATATGTCTTGGTGTGACCCCCTTTCTTTGTTCGTTGATGCAGACTAGGTGAATAAGACCTGCATGACATAACAGATGTGACCGAATGTATAACCTTGGGCACCATAGGAAATTCACTGGTGGGGACAATTTCTTTGCCTGATGGTTAACAGCATCTGGTAAGTGGATGAAAGAGCAGGCATAAGAACAGACTAATATATTGGGCACCCTTGAGATTTACTAACCTTTGGTGGTGTCCCAGCAGTGGAGATGGAGCCATAGTGAGCAGAAAAATTGGCATCTCTGCAGACTCCCTCCTTTTACCTCTTCTGTCTGACACAACAGACCTGGAGAATAGCACCTATCCAACTGTTATATGAAGGCATATGTTTGTTATAGAGAAAAGCACCCTGTGGACCTGCAACAATTAACCAATTTTTAAAATTGATCTGTTTTCATGAGACAACCCATTTTATTTTATCCAATTTCCTCGGATATAAGGAACTTATATGAGTATACTTGTTTTCCTAATAGCATCAATGTTTCAGTCAAGATTTTGTATAGTTGTGATAGAACTACTGTACTTTATATATTTCTTCGGAAAAACTGTCTAGCTCATAGTTATAAATCCATTGGCTGCTGTTTGCCAAGTGTACTCGGAGTTCAGTCTAAGTGTCCTAAACCACTATAAATATTTGTACAGTCTGTACCCAAGCATGCTATAATTTCACTATATGTGGGTTTCCTTCCTCTTCCTGTCCATCTCAATCTCTTCATGGTACTACAATATAGCTTTTTACATTGAATAGAAAAGTGCAATTTTCTTGGTTTCTGCTCACACTAGAATCAGTTAGTCTCTAGGGACAGCTGGTAACAACAGCGTCTGCATTCTCACCATCATGCAAAAGAGAGCAGAATCCATCTAAGAATCCGAAATGAGAGCTTCTCACCCCCTCCTTCTATGGCCAATATATTTCCCTTGATAGAAAAGTCTCTTCCTGAACTTAGCCCGAGTCAAGATGATCCTAGAGACTCCGAGGTGGTAGGAGGATGTACTCAATACTCATGGTAATACTTCAAACCTCGGATCAACAATATTCTTAAGGCTTTAACTCATTCATCTTCATCGACACTCCAAATTATCACAGTAAAGCAAAAGTGCTCAGGAATCATCATAATATACTCACATAGCACCATTCACATCCATCTTGGTAAAGTGATAAATTGCAAACTCACTAAATAAAACCATTGTCATTGAGATTCCTATCGGAACGTATTCTGCCGCCTATTTTATCAACATATTAGCAACACATGAAGTTTGAAACCTTCGATTCATATATCATACAGAGTTGGCTTAACAAAGAGGTAATGTACATGGAATGCGGGGTAATCAGGGATTTATAGTACCATTGCATCACTTTTTAAATGAACACAGAAGCAATGCGAATATCATTCCTAAATTAAGATAAAAATCAAATGATAACATAAAACAGAGGTGTAATTTGAAGCTGTTGGGCTTTAATGCAAGGTATTCAACTGCTATCATGTGCTGTTTATAATATTAGCATCTTCTAAACGGTATAGTGCCTTTGGGTCCCCCCATGCACCAGGGGCTAAATATGACACCCTAAGGGCTTCTTTACACAGAAATATTTGTGTGTGTTTTACATGTGCAAAATTTGTGCATACAATACTTAGAAAATGAAATCCATTGATTTCAATGGGTGTGCTCTAGAGATGAGCGAACCTACTTGTTCCGAGTAATTACTCAATCGAGCATCGCGATTTTCGAGTACTTCAGTACTCGGGTGAAAAGATTCGGGGGGTGCCGGGGGCGGGGGGAGGTGTGGCGGCGTGGGGGGTAGCAGCGGGGAACAGGGGGGAGCCCTCTCTCTCTCCCTCTCCCCCCCACTCCCTGCTGCAACCCCCCACTCTCCCACGGCGCTCCCCAAATCTTTTCACCAGAGTACGGAAGTACTCGAAAATCGCGGTACTCGGGCAAAAAAGGGGCGTGGCCGAGTAGGCTCGCTCATCTCTAGTGTGCTTACATTCCTTTTTTGTGCATTCAAAAAAATACACCATGATCTACTGTTGTGTGCATTTGAATACCAAAGGTCCCCACAGAAGTTTATGAGGGAAGGGGTGTGCAAATGTGCATGCAATGTAATGCGCAACAGGCTGCAAAATACACTGCACAATTCTCAGAAAAAAAAGAACACATCTGGAGCTGTGCACAAGCACACATGCCCTACAGGCACAGAAAGTGCAGTGACATATGCCGAAACACACACAAAAGGACTTATTTGTGGTGTAAATATGTTGCACTGAGTCACAATCAATTGCCCATATGTCCGTGTAAAGCTGCCTCACAGCTACTCTCCTAATACAGGGGTCCTTGTTCTTATTTATTTATTTACTCTCTTTTCAATTTTAAATAAAAACTTAAAGTGCCACATTTGTTAGTTATTCCTTTCTATCTGAAACCTCTGGCCTCTTTTCCCCAGATGGTCATGTGATCTTAGTTCCGACAAACTCAATTTACTTGGGGTTATGTGTTCAGTTACTAGTCAATTTCTCAGTTTGTGTGAAGCTGTTATATGAACCCTACCACAGAAGCTACCTAAAGACACATGAACTCTTATCACAGTTACTAATGATAATCTCAAAGCTCCTGTCACACAGTTCTAGTAGAGGAGTTCACAGCTCATCCTCCTGACTGTATGCTTATTGTTTGTAGCTTATGTAAAAGCCTAGATAAGATAATAATCCTTAAATTGTCCTGCAAACAGACAAAGTACACCCTGTAGCTAATGCTGTGCCGATGTATCATGAAGCAGATATGTAAATGAAACCCTAAAAAGGTTGAAACACGTTGTACAACAGTGTGGTCTTTCTTGTATTTGGATCTACTTATGGAATTGGTTGAAGTGTATGTAGCTATGCTTCCCTAGTGTCACCACAGCTAGAGGTTGATGAATAACATTCTATATAGGTTATTATTAGAGTTGGGTCCTGATGAGCACAACCCCAGCAGATGAGAAGTATAAATATCATACTTAATTGTAACTCATAAATACTACACTTAGGTCAGTGCCATTGTTTTCTCTTTTTTATTCCCTTCAGCAGTACAGGGAAGCTGAATCAAGATGTAAAGATATCCTGCATATGACTGACAGACAGGACTACAACTGCTGGCAGGAGGAGGTGAGGGAATTTAGTGCAATGCCCTGATGCATTAAAGTATGTTCACATTTATTCCAGGGATTATGGCATATATTGTCACAGATAGGGATGGGGGAGATGGTCACTCTAATCGTTGTGTCCACTTTGTCATGGCAGAGTCCGATCGTTCTAGTGAGGTTTCTAGTGTAGAGTCGCCAGACTACAGGTGGATTTGTAACCAGTTTTCACGGGGTCCTGCCACATCATGCAGACCAAAAGCACAAATCACCCCCTGATCTGGTCTAATGCACTCCAGCACTCCACAATGTCGTTCGCATACATGCTGCCCTCACCAGACTATGAATGAAGAACACAATCTCTTTGGAGTTATGGTTCATTTTAAAATGGACAAGGTTTGACTAATAAATTGCAGATTTATTCTAAAACAAAATCTAGCAGTACAAATATATATATATATATATTTAATAATATATCGTATATTAATCAGCTGCTTGTTTCCTCCCCAGTGATGTCATCACGCTGGCCTTCCATCAGCAACCCAGCTTGCGTTCCATTCCCCACACTAGGGGCGCGTCCAACGGAGTGATGTCATCACGCCACGTGTGCACGTGTCACGTCAGACGCAGTGCATGTAGCGGGACGCCGCAGGACACTGTAGGATGCAGCAGGTCCTGTGGGACGGGCAAGATCACACTCCTATCAGGTAATCTGTTTAGCAATAGAAGAACTATATAAACTGTGATTAAGTAAGGTATTTCATGTGCTTGATAAAGTCATTCTATGACGAAATGCGTTGCACCTGTTGTCTACTGAAGAATAAAGAAGAATATATGGTATTTATTGTTTCCTGGTGAGAATATTCCCAAAGGAGCGTGGATCCATCTTTTTTGCTTATAGATATACTGAAGCAAACAGGAACAGTCACACTACCAGGAACCCCCTGCAGTACAAGGAGAAAATGAACAAAGTAGGGAAACTTTCCCTAAGGTAAACTATAGAGTGAAAACTCCTACCTACTTATGGATGGCCCACCCTGATTGGACATATCCACCCTCATACCTGTGCCAAACCCTGATAAATGACAAAGGAAAAACCACCATAAGAGTAAACTAACACCTTAAAGAATAAACCTCAATAATTATTGAGATTTATTATAATAAATCTCTGAACTTATCTGAACAGCCGCTGAAATAACCTTAAAAAACAAATATAGAGATGTCTTCACTCCACAGCAGAAGGAGCCTGCACTGAAATTGACCAGCACAGAACCCAGGCCAAGAGGAAACTAAAAACCCTCCTTAAAGGGGTTGTCCCGCGCCGAAACGGGTTTTTTTTTTTTTCAACCCCCCCCCCCCCCCCCCCGGTCGGCGCGAGACAACCCCGATGCAGGGAGGTAAAGAAAGCTTACCGGAGCGCTTACCTTAATCCCCGCGCTCCGGTGACTTCAATACTTACCGCTGAAGATGGCCGCCGGGATCCTCTGTCTCCGTGGACCGCAGCTCTTCTGTGCGGTCCATTGCCGATTCCAGCCTCCTGATTGGCTGGAATCGGCACGTGACGGGGCGGAGCTACACGGAGCCTGCATTCTGCACGAGCGGCTCCATAGAAGACTGCAGAAGACCCGGACTGCGCAAGCGCGGCTAATTTGGCCATCGGAGGGCGAAAATTAGTCGGCTCCATGGAAACGAGGACGCTAGCAACGGAGCAGGTAAGTATAAAACTTTTTATAACTTCTGTATGGCTCATAATTAATGCACAATGTATATTACAAAGTGTATTAATATGGCCATACAGAAGTGTATAGACCCACTTGCTGCCGCGGGACAACCCCTTTAATTACCCGTAGCTGTAAACCAACAGCTGAGACATTTATCAGAGTCGAAGATGACCAAATGAAGCTCAAAGTGACACAAAAGCTAGAAAGTCAAGATAACAGAATGATAGCATCAGAACAAGGTGGCTGACAAACAACTAGCAAAAAAGAAGTGGCAGCCTAAGTTCTAATACAGGCCTTAAAGAGAACCTGTCTCCACCATCTCACCCCTAAAACTTACTTCACTGGCTAATAGGGGATGAGAAATCAATATCCCTTAATACCCTCACTTTTCCTAATTAGCCCATGCCCATTTCCGCTTAGGTTTGAAAGCTATACCATGCTGTATGCAAAGGAAGACAGAAGAGTTATCTGAACAAGAAGAGTCACACTGACTTATGAGCTACCGACATAATTACTTTTCACCCCCACCTCCACTCCGGACAGACATGGTTTGCTTTGTAATGGTGCATGTGGCATGACAAGCTGTTTATCCAGAGAAAGGAGGTGTGGTTATTTTTAGTAGCTCATACATCAATGTGACTTTTCTTGGTCAGATAACTGTTCTGTGCTTATTTGCATAAACAAACTATGACTTTTAAATCTAACTGCAAAAGTACATGGGCTGGTTAGGAATGGAGAGGACATTAGAAGCAATTGATTTTTTTTATTCTCTACCTGCCAGAGAAGTCAGTTTTAGAGGTGAGATTGTGATGACAGGTTCCCTTTAATTACCTTAATTATCTGGGTAAAATATAAAGTGACACATTGCCATGACGATACGATACAAAAGTGGTCAAGAGGCAAATAAAAAGAGCAAGCAGGTGAAGTGAGTAAGGATTAAGTTGCCATGTCAACAAGACATTAGTTGGCAAAAGAAAAACAGTGCACAGGAATGTAGAGCTGGTAACAGGAAAAATAATATTGGAGTAGAAAGACGTTGTAAGTAGAATCGTAGATAGGCAGAATTTGTAGCAGCACAAAATGTGGCATCAGAATCCTGAGATGGAGATAAAAGTAATAGCCCAAGTGGTGAACAGGCAATCAACATTTCGAAGGATAAGATTAAAGAAGGGTCAGGACAAAACTTTAATAGAATTTAAGAAAGGTATACACTGCTATAAACTGGTCTAAATAAAGGATTTCAATAAGCTTATCAATTATGTTCCTTAGGACATCCCAGCCTGTACCATTCTCTGTACACAGAGTCGGGGGCAATAGTGTCAGCCAGTCCCATAAGATATCACAGAGTAAGGTAAACAGTATAGAAACAGAAAAATACTCAACCCCTTTGCGCTACTTAAACATCTGTAGGTGGAATATTGTGCTGGAGGAAGATGGAAATAACTTACTTCATTTGGGGATTTGAACTTAAAGGGGTTGTCCCGCAGCAGCAAGTGGGTCTATACACTTCTGTATGGCCATATTAATGCACTTTGTAATGTACATTGTGCATTAATTATGAGCCATACAGAAGTTATAAAAAGTTTTTCACTTACCTCCTCCGTTGCTAGCGTCCTCGTTTCCATGGAGCCCGTCTAATTTTCGGCGTCTAATGGCCAAATTAGACGCGCTTGCGCAGTCCGGGTCTTCTTCTTTTCTCAATGGGGCCGCTCGTGCAGGATGCCGGCTCCGTGTAGCTCCGCCCCGTCACGTGCCGATTCCAGCCAATCAGGAGGCTGGAATCGGCAATGGACCGCACAGAAGCCCTGCGGTCCACCGAGGGAGAAGATCCCGGCGGCCATCTTCAGCAGGTAAGTAAGAAGTCATTGGAGCGCGGGGATTCAGGTAAGCGCTGTGCGGTGTTCTTTTTTAACCCCTGCATCGGGGTTGTCTCGCGCCGAATGGGGGGGGGGGTTTGAAAAAAAACAAAAACCCGTTTTGGCGCGGGACAACCCCTTTAACCATTTCCCGCCATTCCAAGTTCACTTTAAAAGATGTGGAGACAGCGGTAACTCTTCTTAAACTTCTCGATTGATGAGTATCCAAATCACAACCACTGTTTGGGTAGTGGTGCATATAGACAGGTAATCAGCGGCAACGCATTTCGGGGGTTCACATACTACTTTATCAAGCCTAACAGTCACAAATATCCTTACTTACTAGATACCCTGGATTCCTTCCCCCTGCTGCTCTCCTGAATTGATTGGGATCATACACCTGAGAAAGTATAAGGCTGAAGTAGACCCTTGGTGTGGAGTTCCATCTACTTATCTAGATTTCCGTCTTACTTATACCACTATTCTTTCTCCATATCTGGAGCGAACCCACCCTGTTGCATTTTCTTTTTACACAGTCCCGTATATTTTTGTGGGGCATTGTCTATATTTTCTTGGTATCATGCAAGCCGCTATGGCGAAATTAGAATGAGAATGGACTACGCTACCCACTAGAGTATTGAAATAAATTATCTGTGATTGTAAAGACCTACAAGCAACTTTGAAAATATCTGAATCTTCTACGTATGAGGACTTCCTACTGTGGAATATGAGAGACACTGATACCACACCACCACCTTTTACTAAGACAGATATCCATGAATGTTTAAAAACCTTGTGGTGACACACGATGGATTGGTTGTATTTATCTGTTTATTATGATAACAAAATTGCTCCAAGAGGTTTGCGGGTCCCCTTCTGATTTGCTTTTTCCAGTGATCCATCATTTACTGGGGAGTGGAACCTAATGTTATGATGAGCCTTCACAAACCTCATGTTAGAAAAATTGATTACTAAAAGAAAAGTCATGAGTAAAGGCGCATTTATAGGGAGCGATGATAGCTCAAATGACAGTTTGAGTGACAGCTTTGAGCGATCATTTTGCATAAACTATTAAGTAGCTACGCAGCTACTTAATAGCAATTTAGTGTGCAAATGAAGCCTTTAGCTGAAAGCAATTAATAGCCTGAGGGCTCTTATCTGCTTTCAGTTCCTTTGTTCTCCCACAGGAAACAATGGTATCAGCACTACCCATGGAGAACTGCTGATAAGGCTGAACACCGATTTTTAGGTTGGACTGAATTTAACGAACAGCTAGCAGTGCACGTTCGCTCAAATGATCACTTTTTAGGGATATGTGAGCAATCATCGCTCTGTGTAAATGGGCCTTAAGGTATCGTTTACCAAACTCATACATTATTCCAAATACTGTCATGAAGAAACCACCCTAGAACTATTTAGGCTTACAAACCCATTAGATATAGAGATAATACAGAAGAAAAACAAAAAACTAAAAAGGGATTTGAAAGACTACTCTGATAAAACCATCTTTCCAAGGGAGTATAAAAAGACAATAATACGCAATAGTGTAATGGGATGAAAAGTAATAATAATAGCATTACCAACAATAACATTAACATGAAAAGAGGGGGAAACTATCTAACATCCTACAGTAGCTACTATGTACGCACAAATTCTGCTAGAGTTTTTACTAACAGTCATTTTTTCACAAATTCAGACTTTTCTGTCCAAACATCCACATACACCCTATCATAGAATAACTCCCACCACATCTTCAGTATTTCAGTTTCCATCTAGACAGATTAGGACTAGAGATGAACGAACGTACTCGGTAAGGGCGATTTCGCAATCGAGCACCGCGATTTTCAAGTACTTCACTACTCGGGTGAAAAGTACTCGGGTGTGCCGGGGGGCAGGAGTGGGGGCGCAGCGGAGCGGGGGGTAGCAGCGGGGAACAAGGGGGAGCCCTCTCTCTCTCCCTCTCCCACCCACTTCCCTCTGCAACCCCCCGCTCACCCCCGGCGCACCCGAGTACTTTTCACCCGAGAAGTGAAGTACTCGAAAATCGGGGTGCTCGATTGCGAAATCGCCCTTATCGAGTATGTTCGCTCATCTCTAATTAGGACAGATAACTGTAAAAGTAGAGATAAGCTCATAAAAGATTCTAATACCACTGCAATTGAAGTCCTGGAAGAACCTGGTGCAAGAAACCTGACTATTCAAGCTTTGGAACATCATCCGAATGACCATACAATGTGTAATAGTGCAGATCAAGAAGCTATTCTTGCAACACCCCACGCTCAGAGCCCATCTGTCTCTAATGACCCCAATATTTCAATTATAGAATAAAATCTGAATGATAACTCTATGACATACAGCTACCCCAGAAATATCTCATCCTCAAAGCTCAACTTCTTCTAAGAAAGTTTTTTTTAGGGAAAACCATGAATACAAAAAAAATTATCAAAACAAAAACGTAGAAATAAACATAGTTCAGAAGCCCAGAAGAAGGGTAACAAAAACACCCGCTAGCTTTAAATAGAAGTTCATCTCCAGGAACACCTTTGACTCCCACAAAAATCACTCAACACTTCAAGAACAGTGTCTTGATCCCCAGAAAAAGAAACTACAGAAAAGATAGGGAAAACGAGCTGGGAAATGAAATAGTAAAAAGAACAAAATTAGAGAAGAGCGAGCGTACTCGTTAAGGCAAAATACTGAGTATTGCCATTTTCGAGTACATGCCTGTTCGTGAGAAAAGATTTGGAGGCCGGCGGGGGTAAGCGGTGAGTTGCGGGAGTGAGCATGGGGGAGCGGGAGAGAGAGATCTCCCCCCCGTTCCTCACCACTCTCCCGCGCCAGCCCCCGAATCTTTTGGCACGAGTGGGCATGTACTCGAAAATGGCAATATTTGCTCGAGTATTTTGCCTTAACATGTACGCTCGCTCATCTCTAAACAAAATCAATCCCCACCTTGAAATAGTCCCCAATGAGATGGCCATGAAAATGGGAATATTTAACCTCTCTGACCACAAACTAACCCAGGGAGAGGAAGACATCCTGAGTAAGGCTCTTTCTTTCAATCACTCAAAGGGTCTAAATCTATTTGATCTATTCACGGATCTAAATCAGTTTATAAGAAATGTAACACTTTTTAGATATTTCAAAATAAAGAATATAGACCAGACAGAAAGCCTGGGCAATCATCTTGTCGATAAGATAATCTACTGGACATAATATTCGAAGAACCGATTATCACGGATCTGAAGCCTTGGAGCTCTTTCTATCCCATAGAACACAAAAGGCCCTTCTTAGAAACATTTTTTAATAGAGTCATGGATGATTTTTAAAAATTTGGTGAAGAAAAACAGGATAGTAAGCATTAGAATAATATACAGATAAAATGCATTAAGACATTGTCAGGAAATAAGAATATAACTATAAAGAAGGCCAAAAGAGGAAGTGGGATTGTGATTATTATTATTACCTCTGCATATCATTAAGAAGCTACTAACATCTTGGATAATAAAGAATACTACAGGAAACTCACTAGTTTAGAAATTTAAAAAAAACACAAATGAAGCTGGTTCAGGAAGCATTTGAGAAAAACTACATCACGAAAGGTGAAAATGATTTCATATACATAAACTGAGACCCCATTATTTTACTACCTCCCAAAAATTCATAAATGATTAACCAACCCCCCAGGTTGTCCGATTATTGCAGGGATGGGTTCTACTATCAGCAACCTATCTGAGTCAACAGACAATTTCAAAAGTTCGTAAATGATCTATCGATGCATCTAAAGGATACAAAACATCTGCTGGACCCTTTTACAAAATATACAATGAAAAGATACATACTCGTGGGTATCACTAGATGTTAAGGCCGTGTATACGAGCATACCACATGATAAAGTCCTACAGGCGATTAACTACATCCTTAAAACTGATCCTCTCATCTCCAATAAACAAAAACAATTCATTGTAGAGTCCATTGAGTTTATTCTAAAGCATAATTATTTTACCTACAGAAAAGAATTTTACATGCAACAGAGAGGCACAGCAATGGGCACAAAATTTGCCCCATGCTGCACAAATTTGTATGTTGTTATATTTGAGGAATCTTTTATGGAGAATCCTTCTATAATTCTCCATAGAAGATTTATAGATGACGTCCTGATAATATGGGACGGTCCAGAAATTATAGTCTGGGAATATATCCACTCGATTAACCAAAACGATCAAGGCCCGGAATTTGAGGGAAAAATTGACAAAGAGAAAATTGTATTTTTAGATCTAGAGCTTTTTAAATCTAACAACACTGAACAGACAAGGACACATTTTAAGGAGGTTGATTCTAATAGTTATCTAGATTTTAAAAACTGTAACTAGAAACAACAGAAATTAAATGTCCCACAAGGACAATTCTGCCATATTAGAAGGAACCGACTATGTGAAACAATCAGGATTTGTGAAGAAACTATTCAAGCAGAAGGGCTATCCAGAAGTTCTGCTGAACTCTGCTATTACGAAGGCACAGAAAAAAAAAACAAAAAAAACAAGAATTAAGGAGCCTCAGGGGAAGAACAACAGGGAAAAAGAAAAGGAAAGATAAAGAAACAGAGAAAGATAAAGAACAGACTAAAGGACAGACATTAGAAAGAAAAAGATGTTTTATTACATGGTATAATACAAAAAACAACCAGATCAGAAAAATATTATGCACCTATTGGGAAAAACTAAAACTTAAAGGAGACCCCTTAAAAAAAAATAATTTACAATTAGAGATGAGCGAACGTACTCGTCCGAGCTTGATACTCGTTCGAGTATTAGCGTGTTTGGGATGCTCGTTACTAGAGGCGAGCACCACGCGATGTTCAAGTTAATTTCACTTTCATCTCTGAGACATTAGCGCGCTTTTCTGGCCAATAGAAAGACAGGGAAGGCATTACAACTTCCCCCTGCGACGTTCAAGCCCTATACCACCCCCCTGCAGTGAGTGGCTGGCGAGATCAGGTGTCACCCGAGTATATAAATCGGCCCCTCCCGCGGCTCGCCACAGATGCATTCTGACAGAGATCAGGGAAAGTGCTGCTGATGCCGGAGCTGCTATAGGGATAGCGTTAGTAGTGATTTTAGGCTTCAAGAACCCCAACGGTCCTTCTTAGGGCCACATCTGACTGTGCGCAGTACTGTTGAGGCTGCTTTTAGCAGTGTTGCACAATTTTTTTTTTTTGTATATCGGGCGTGCAGAGCATTGCGTCCTCAGTCTGCAGTAATTGTACAGAGTATAGGGCCAGTACTGGTGAGGCAGGGAAAGAGATATACAGGCTATATAGGCAGTGGGCTTTTTCCAAAAAATTGGGGAAAAATACTATATTTGGGCTGCCTGTGACCGTCTTCAGTTTACTGCGTGTCTGCTGGGGGTAGTAGTCCTAATTAATACGCAGCTAAGCGTTTCAGCAGGCTTGCGCAAAATTGTTTCCTGGCTCTGCTGTCTCCGTTACATCATCGCCGTCATCCCGCCAGAGGGAAACGGTATACATAATATTATACGCTGCCTACAGTATCTGTCTGCTGGGGGTAGTAGTCCTAATTAATACGCAGCTAAGCGTTACAGCAGGCTTGCGCAAAATTGTTTCCTGGCTCTGCTGTCTCCGTTACATCACCGCCGTCATCCCGCCAGAGGGAAACAGTATACATAATATTATATGCTGCCTACAGTATCTGTCTGCTGTGGGTAGTAGTCCTAATTAATACGCAGCTAAGCGTTACAGCAAGCTTGCTCAAAGTTGTTTCCTGGCTCTGCTGTCTCCGTTACATCACCGCCGTCATCCCGCCAGAGGGAAACAGTATACATAATATTATACGCTGCCTACAGTATCTGTCTGCTGGGGGTAGTAGTCCTAATTAATACGCAGCTAAGTGTTACAGCAGGCTTGCACAAAATTGTTTCCTGGCTCTGCTGTCTCCGTTACATCACCGCCGTCATCCCGCCAGAGGGAAACAGTATACATAATATTATACACTGCCTACAGTATCTGTCTGCTGGGGGTAGAAGTCCTAATTAATACGCAGCTAAGCGTTTCAGCAGGCTTGCGCAAAATTGTTTCCTGGCTCTGCTGTCTCCGTTACATCAGCGCTGTCATCCCGCCAGAGGGAAACAGTATACATAATATTATACGCTGCCTACAGTATCTGTCTGCTGGGGGTAGTAGTCCTAATTAATACGCAGCTAAGCGTTACAGCAGGCTTGCACAAAATTGTTTCCTGGCTCTGCTGTCTACATAACATCACCGCCGTCATCCCGCCAGAGGGAAACTGTATACATAATATTATACACTGCCTACAGTATCTGTCTGCTGGGGGTAGTAGTCCTAATTAATACGCAGCTAAGCGTTTCAGCAGGCTTGCGCAAAAGTGTTTCCTGGCTCTGCTGTCTCCGTTACATCACCGCCGTCATCCCGCCAGAGGGAAACAGTATACATAATTTTATACGCTGCCTACAGTATCTGTCTGCTGGGGGTAGTAGTCCTAATTAATACGCAGCTAAGCGTTACAGCAGGCTTGCGCAAAATTGTTTCCTGGCTCTGCTGTCTCTGTTACATCACCGCCGTCATCCCGCCAGAGGGAAACAGTATACATAATATTATACGCTGCCTACAGTATTTGTCTGCTGGGGGTAGTAGTCCTAATTAGTACGCAGCTAAGCGTTTCAGCAGGCTTGCGCAAAATTGTTTCCTGGCTCTGCTGTCTCCGTTACATCACCGCCGTCATCCCGCCAGAGGGAAACAAGATACATAATATTATACGCTGCCTACAGTATCTGTCTGCTGGGGGTAGTAGTCCTAATTAATACGCAGCTAAGCGTTTTAGCAGGCTTGCGCAAAATTGTTTCCTGGCTCTGCTGTCTCCGTTACATCACCGCCAGAGGGAAACAGTATACATAATATTATACGCTGCCTACAGTATCTGTCTGGTGTATCAGCTCAGAATTTTAAAAAAATAGAAGCAAAATACTTAAGGCCTACTACTGGCCTTTGGCCACTTGACTGCTTCTGCGCTGTGAATTCCACTAGCTCAGTCATACGCACCTACGTCTCACTACAGGCGTGCGCAAAATTGTTTCCGTAAGGGAAGTCAGCCTCCAACCACAGGCCAATAAGCGGCACATTTAATTACAGCATTCTGTTTGTGCACTACTGGTAATACAGCATGCTGAGGGGTAGGGGTAGGCTTAGAGGACGTGGACGCGGGCGAGGACGCGGAGGCCCAAGTCAGGGTGTGGGCACAGGCCGAGCTCCTGATCCAGGTGTATTGCAGCCGACTGCTGCGCATTAGGAGAGAGGCACGTTTCTGGCGTCCCCACATTCATCTCACAATTAATGGGTCCACGCGGTAGACCTTTATTAGAAAATGAGCAGTGTGAGCAGGTCCTGTCGTGGATGGCAGAAAGTGCATCCAGCAATCTATCGACCACCCAGAATTCTGCGCCGTCCACTGCTGCAACTCTG
Organism: Eleutherodactylus coqui; assembly: GCF_035609145.1. Taxonomy (NCBI): domain Eukaryota; kingdom Metazoa; phylum Chordata; class Amphibia; order Anura; family Eleutherodactylidae; genus Eleutherodactylus; species Eleutherodactylus coqui. The sequence continues at coordinate 245,282,197 of NC_089839.1, read as the reverse complement.
AATCCTCTGGCTGCTGCTCCTCCTTCCTCCCAGCCTCCTCACTCCATTACAATGACACATTCTGAGGAGCAGGCAGACTCCCAGGAACTGTTCCCGGGCCCCTGCCCAGAATGACCAGCAATGGTTCCTCTCCCACCGGAGGAGTTTGTGGTGGCCGATGCCCAACCTTTGGAAAGTTGCCGGGGTCCGGGGGATGAGGCTGGGGACTTCCGGCAACTGTCTCAAGAGCTTTCAGTGGGTGAGGAGGACGATGACGATGAGACACAGTTGTCTATCACTCAGGTAGTAGTAATTGGAGTGAGTCCGAGGGAGGAGCACACAGAGGATTCGGAGGAAGAGCAGCAGGACGATGAGGTGACTGACCCCACCTGGTTTGCTACGCCTACTGAGGACAGGTCTTCAGAGGGGGAGGCAAGTGCAGCAGCAGGGCAGGTTGGAAGAGGCAGTGCGGTGACCAGGGGTAGAGGCAGGGCCAGACCGAATAATCCACCAACTGTTTCCCAAAGCGCCCCCTCGCGCCATGCCACCCTGCAGAGGCCGAGGTGCTCAAAGGTCTGGCAGTTTTTCACTGAGAGTGCAGACGACCGACGAACAGTGGTGTGCAACCTTTGTCGCACCAAGATCAGCCGGGGAGCCACCACCACCAGCCTCACCACCACCAGCATGCGCAGACATATGATGGCAAGCACCCCACAAGGTGGGACGAAGGCCGTTCACCGCCTCCGATTTGCACCACTGCCTCTCCCCCTGTGCCCCAACCTGCCACTGAGATCCAACCCCCCTCTCAGGACACAGGCACTACCGTCTCCTGGCCTGCACCCATACCCTCACCTCCGCTGTCCTCGGCCCCATCCACCAATGTCTCTCAGCGCACCGTCCAGCCGTCGCTAGCGCAAGTGTTGGAGCGCAAGTGCAAGTACGCCGCCACGCACCCGCACGCTCAAGCGTTAAACGTGCACATAGCCAAATTTATCAGCCTGGAGATGCTGCCGTATAGGGTTGTGGAAAAGGAGGCTTTCAAAGGTATGATGGCGGCCGCGGCCCCGCGCTACTCGGTTGCCAGTCGCCACTACTTTTCCCGATGTGCCGTCCCAGCCCTGCACGACCACGTCTCCCGCAACATTGTATGCGCCCTCACCAACGCAGTTACTGCCAAGGTCCACTTAACAACGGACACGTGGACAAGCACAGGCAGGCAGGGCCACTATATCTCCCTGACGGCACATTGGGTGAATTTAGTGGAGGCTGGGACAGAGTCAGAGCCTGGGACCGCTCACGTCCTACCCACCCCCAGAATTGCGGGCCCCAGCTCGGTGGTGGTATCTGCGGCGGTGTATGCTTCCTCCACTAAACCACCCTCCTCCTTCTCCTCCTCCTCCAACGCAATCTCTGTCTCGCAATCAAGATGTGTCAGCAGCAGTACGTCGCCAGCAGTCGGTGTCGCGCGTCGTGGCAGCATAGCGGTGGGCAAGCGTCAGCAGGCCGTGCTGAAACTACTCAGCTTAGGAGAGAAGACGCACATGGCCCACGAACTGCTGCAGGGTCTGACAGAGCAGACCGACCGCTGGCTTGCGCCGCTGAGCCTCCAACCGGGCATGGTCGTGTGTGACAACGGCCGCAACCTGGTGGCGGCTCTGCAGCTCGGCAGCCTCACGCACGTGCCATGCCTGGCACCTTTAATTTGGTGGTTCAGCGCTTTCTGAAAAGCTACCCACGCTTGTCAGACCTGCTCGGAAAGGTGCGCCGACTGCGCACATTTCCGCAAGTCTCACACGGACGCTGCCACCCTGCGGACCCTGCAACATCGGTTTCATCTGCCAGTGCACCGACTGCTGTGCGACGTGCCCACACGGTGGAACTCTACGCTCCACATGTTGGCCAGGGTCTATGAGCAGCGTAGAGCTATAGTGGAATACCAACTCCAACATGGGCGGTGCAGTGGGAGTCAGCCTCCTCAATTTTTTACAGAAGAGTGGGCCTGGTTGGCAGACATCTGCCAGGTCCTTGGAAACTTTGAGGAGTCTACCCAGATGGTGAGCAATCATTAGCGTCACCATTCCTCTGCTATGCCTCTTGAGAAGTTCCCTGCAAAGCATAAAGGCAGACGCTTTGCGCTCGGAAACAGAGGCGGGGGAAGAAAGTATGTCGCTGGATAGTCAGAGCACCCTCCTGTCTATATCTCAGTGCATTGAGGAGGAGGAGGGGGAGGAGGATGAGGAGGAGGGGGAAGAGACAGCTTGGCCCACTGCTGGGGGGACCCATGCTGCTTGCCTGTCATCCTTTCAGCGTGTATGGCCTGAGGAGAAGCAGGAGGAGGAGGAGGAGGAGGAGGATCCTGAAAGTGATCTTCCTAGTGAGGACAGCCATGTGTTGCGTACAGGTACCCTGGCACACATGGCTGACTTCATGTTAGGATGCCTTTCTCGTGACCCTCGCGTTACACGCATTCTGGCCACTACGGATTACTGGGTGTACACACTGCTCGACCCACGGTATAAGGAGAACCTTTCCACTCTCATACCCGAAGAGGAAAGGGGTTCGAGAGTGATGCTATACCACAGGACCCTGGCGGACAAACTGTGTCACCGCTCCCCAGTCAAGGCTGAGTCGGCGGGAGCACTGTAAAAGGATGGTGAGGGAGTACGTAGCCGATCGCACGACCGTCCTCCGTGACGCCCCTGCTCCCTACAACTACTGGGTGTCGAAGCTGGACACGTGGCCTGAACTCGCGCTGTATGCCCTGGAGGTGCTTGCTTGTCCTGCGGCTAGCGTCTTGTCAGAGAGGGTGTTTAGTGTGGCTGGGGGAATCATCACAGATAAGCGTACCCGCCTGTCAACCAACAGTGCCGACAGGCTTACACTCATCAAGATGAACAAAGCGTGGATTTCCCCAGACTTCTCTTCTCCACCAGCGGACAGCAGCGATACCTAAACAATACGTAGGCTGCACCCGCGGATGGAAGCATTGTTCTCTATCACCATCAAAAACGTGGACCTTTTAGCTTCATCAATCTGTGTATAATATTCATCCTCCTCCTCCTGCTTCTCCTCCTGAAACCTCACGTAATCACGCCGAACGGGCAATTTTTCTTAGGCCCACAAGGCTCAGTCATATAATTTTTGTAAACAATTTTTATACGTTTCAATGCTCATTAAAGCGTTGAAACTTGCACCTGAACCAATTTTTATTTTAACTGGGCTGCCTCCAGGCCTAGTTACCAATTAAGCCACATTAACCGAAGCGATTAATGGGTTTCACCTGCCCTCTTGGTTGGGCATGGGCAATTTTTCTGAGGTACATTAGTACTGTTGGTACACCAATTTTTTGGGGCCCTCGCCTACAGTGTAATCCAATTAATTTTTTGCCCACCTGCATTAAAGCTGACGTTACCTCAGCTGTGCTGGGCACTGCAATGGGATATATTTATGTACCGCCGGTGGGTTCCTGGCACCCACCCATGCTTTGGGTCCACAGGGAGTTGTAACTGCATGTGTCCACTTCTAAAGAACCCCAGTCTGACTGGGGCATGCAGTGTGGGCCGAAGCCCACCTGCATTAAACATGACATTACCTCAGCTGTGCTGGGCACTGCAATGGGATATATTTATGTACCGTCGGTGGGTTCCAGGGAGCCACCCATGCTGTCGGTCCACACAGAGTTGTAACTGCATGTGTCCACTTCTAAAGAACCCCAGTCTGACTGGGGCATGCAGTGTGGGCCGAAGCCCACCTGCATTAAACATGACATTACCTCAACTGTGATGGGCAATGCAATGGGATATATTTATGTACCGCCGGTGGCTTCCTGGCACCCCCCCAATGCTGTCGGTCCACAGGGACCTCACAATAGGGAGTTGTACCTGCCTGTGTCTATGTATTAAAAACCCCGGTCAGGTTGGGGCATGCAGTGTGGGCCGAAGCCCACCTGCATTTAATCTGACGTTAGCTCTGCTGTCCAGGGCACTGCAATGGGATACATTTATGTACAGCCGGTGGGTTCCAGGGAGCCACCCATGCTGTGGGTGCACATGGAATTCCCATTGCGGAGTTGTACCTGCCTGTGTCTATGAATTAAAAAGCCCGGTCTGACTGGGGCATGCAGACACCTTGACAGAATGAATAGTGTGTGGCACATAGGTTCCCCATTGCTATGCCCACGTGTGCAGCTCCTGATGGCGGTGGCACAGGATTATATTTCTCATTGCTTCTGTACAGCATTGTGGGCTATCGCCCCGCCCCTTTTAAAGAGGGTCGCTGCCTAGCCGTGCCAACCCTCTGCAGTGTGTGCCTGCGGTTCCTCCTCATGGCAGACGCACTTATAAATAGACATGAGGGTGGTGTGGCATGAGGGCAGCTGAAGGCTGCGCAGGGACACTTTGGTGTGCGCTGTGGACACTGGGTTGTGCGGGGGGTTGGGCAGCATGTAACCCAGGAGAAGTGGCAGCGGAGTGTCATGCAGGCAGTGATTGTGCTTTCTTGGAGGTACTGTGGTGCTTAGCTAAGGTATGCATTGCTAATGAGGGCTTTTCAGAAGTAAAAATTGTTGGGGGGGGGCACTCTTGCCGCTATTGTGGCTTAATAGTGGGACCTGGGAACTTGAGATGCAGCCCAACATGTAGCCCCTCGCCTGCCCTATCCGTTGCTGTGTCGTTCCCATCACTTTCTTGGATTGCCCAGATTTTCACAAATGGAAAGCTTAGCGAGCATCGGCGATATACAAAAATGCTCGGGTCGCCCATTAACTTCAATGGGGTTCGTTACTCGAAACGAACCCTCGAGCATTGCGAAAATTTCGTCCCGAGTAACGAGCACCCGAGCATTTTGGTGCTCGCTCATCTCTATTTACAATCAAAACCGCATATAATATATAGGAAAAATAAAATTTAGGGAACATTTTGGCACCAACACTCCCTAAAAATCTACGCCCAGTGGCTAGTGGTCGTATATTTGGAATATATAATAAACACTTATGTGGATCTTATAAATGTAGTACCAAAAATTGCAAGTGTCTTGACAATATTTTCAACAGAAGAAAGGAAATTAAAATAACTGTAGCGGACAATGATACAAAGACAACAGAAAAGAATTACAAAATTAGAACATTTTTAACATGTGGATCAAAATATTTAATTTACCTTTTAGAATGTCCACATGGATTTAAATATGTGGGGGCCGCACAATAAATACCCTATGAGCTAGGGTAAATAGACATAGATGGAATATTCTGAATAGCTACATGAAACATGGGGTATTGAGACACTAGGCTAATTGCCATGACAAAGATGCCCCAGTAGTGAAAATAACCCCCATAGAACAAATACCAGAAGACCAGTTTAATACTTTGAGAAAAAAAGAAATTCACTGGATAATTATATTAGATACACTACAGCCAAACGACCTCGATGAGGTTTTAGATAATTTTTAAACTGAAATTGTATTTTTAAACTGAAATTGCACTTTCTCTCCTTTCTAAATGAAACTGCATCATTCTCTGCGTATTCTTTTTCCTATATTATTATTAGTTTAACCAATGGGTATTTTGTATAAGCTGTTATAGGACTTTTCAAAAAAGTTTTCATAAACTGTTTATGAGTATTATATATTTTAACCATGCTATCCATCATTAATTTTAGATTGATTGTATATTACTAATTCATATTCATAAAATTTAAATATTTATTGTTAGATTATGAAGTTGTCTCATATATGATATTTATGGTATATTGTGCATATATATGTATATGCTTTTTTGTGTTTGTGCATAATTCTATTTTTATGAATCTTGTACATATTTTTGCTTTTATGAATTACAAATGTATATTAGGTGCATGATACTTATCGGTATAGCGGTCTCGTAAGGGCAGACAAATTAAGGATTCATCTATTAGGGAGCCCACCCACTGGCGTTTGCGATTTTCGTGCGTGAAAAACGCAGTGTTTTCGCAGCGTTTTTCCCGCGTTTTCCGCGCATTTTTTGCGGACGAAAATCGCAAACGCCAGTGGGTGGGCGCCCTAATAGATGCCGCGTTTTTTGCCGCGTTTTCGCAGCTTTTCCATTAATTTCCATTGACTTTCATAGGTGCATTAGGAGAAAAATAAGGACACATATGCAACTGACAGTTCCTATGTTAAAAATCGCAACGCAAAGCAAAAAAAAACGCCAGTGGACAGGAGTACATTCAATTCTAATTGCTCTTGAGAAAAAACGCAAAACGCAAAGAAAAAAAAATCGCCAGTGGGTGGGCGCCCTTATAGATTCAGTAATACTATACTATATAACAGGCAATATGTCTGCCTTGGAACGCATACGGAAAGCTAATTGACGTTGGACGCCTCAGCCATAATGACGTTCCATTTGTTATGTCAACGTGCGGCACCCCACGAGACCAGTGTCATGCTGAGACATGTAGTGGAATGCATCTGTGCCCCGTAAAGTGGTTGAATTTTTTTCTCCTTCTTTGCCTAAGATAGCATAGAAACTTAACCAGAAAAGCTTTGCACATTGCCTAAATGTAAAATCAAAGTCAATATAAACCCAAAAGATACAAAACGATTGCATGAATGGATGGCTAGATTTGTAGATAAAGTAATTTTGCAAACTTTTTCTTATTAATTCCACAAACCATTTTGCATCACTTTACCCAATTTATCATTAAATTTGAGCAATAAAAGAATTTGTCTGGGAGTCTAACTAAAACAAAAACAAATTACTGACCTGTTAAGTTTTCCTCTGGTTCCCATCAATATTTTTTCCTACAGCAATGACATGCCATATTTCTATTTGGTTATTGTAACCAAATAGTGAGGCCATACATGCTAGCCTCACCGCTATGGCACTGCTTGGCAAATACATGGATGTACTACATATTATCATAGCAGGAAAGTAAACAAAGGCGTTGGTCAGGAAAGGGTGAATTTAAACAGCTAATAGTTTTAGTTTTGTAACAATTTTTTTCTATTATCGTAATTTGTTAATGTCCTGAAAAATGCCTCTTATTGTTCAGATTTCTGGTTTCAATGATGCAAAGCATGCTTGTAAATAATAATTATCAAATATAGCAGAATTAGGGTGCCATAAACCATATTATGCTAAAAGTATCCATCATTTTTCTAATAGAACATCATCATGTTACCATTTAAATATATCTTACATGTATTCTACCTTGAGTAATACTTTACCCAACTAAATATGCATGTAAAACAAATCAATGCAACATGAACAGTAAATATAGAGTTTCCCTGACATCTGATACTTGACTCTGAAGTCTTTTATAACACGTAAAACAGTGTAATAGAAGGCACCTGAATCATTTTAAAGTTTCCATTACCTCTGATCAAAGAAAAAAGCTTTCTAATACTTTAGATAATACGGTTCTAAAACAGTCCTCTCTTCAAGCATAATCCATTTAATAGTTATATTTCATGGAGAATAACATTTTCTCTTAAGTGCCATCAAGGTTTAATCTGTCAGCCCTTTAGAATCTCCCCTAGTGTTCCATTGTTTAACATTTATTTAATGTGCGCTGCCTTTAGTAGCTCATCAATGGTACCTTTTTTTATTCAGTACATGCTAAACAATTAAAGGGAACATTACAAACACATATTTCTAAAAAAGACTTCAATGAACTTTAGGTATTTACATTTATTCAAGTTGGGGCTTGAAATAGTTGTAAACTCATCATTGCAATTTAAATTGATATTACGAAAAAAATCAGCACAATTTTCATGATTTCTAATAGTTCATGTAGCAAATTTGTGGCAAACTTGTCCGTATAGTCAATTTTTATTCCAGGTCTTTGTGATATTAGTAGTGTTAAATTTGTTATAATATACATCACTTTGACTTTTAGCCAAAAATATTTAATTTGGTCTCAATTAATCTCAAATTTTCATATAATGCCACATAGGCTAATTTATTGACATTCATTGCTATTTCTCTAGCTTGTCCATTGCTGAAAGGGGTAGCATGTAGGGAGAGTATAGAAGCAAGTTAGGATTATTTTGTTTCAGTGATTGCTGAATGATACAATTTTTACAACTTTTTAAATGCCCTCTGAAACAATCATCGCAATAGAAAACTTCTGGTCACATGAGTAAAAGTCCCCGTACATATTAGGAAAAAGTCAACCATACCCACCAATTTTGGTGGGACCAGACCACTATCACATGTGTATGGGAACTTCCTGCATCTTCCCAGACCAATGATGCTGGGGGATTAAAGGGTCAAGCACATTGAATTTCAATGTCCAATCCTTTTGTTTCCCCTGGACATACGCAGCCTCTAGAGATGTCTGCCAGTGGCTTACAATACCTCCCTCTTTCCATTGAAAACACATGAATGCTCAGCAAAACTGAGGATTCATGCACATAGGCAAGTCAGGAGAAATAGCTGCCAGATGAACGAGTATTCAGCTGACACCTATTGAAGGTGCATAGGCACCTTAAACCGAAAGAGAATAACGCAGAAAACTGTAACAACCCATTCTCGCCACCCATTAAAATAAGGGTTACAGCCAACCTGGACATGATCTTCTCTCTCCAGGAGCCTCTTCACAGCCTCATTGGCTTCCTCCATGTTACTTATACTGTTGAATAAGTATCTACCAAGAAGCTGCATTATTATCCCCCATAAACCAGATATAATAAAAACGACTGTCAAAACCTGAATTCCTATTATACCCTCATTATCGCTTACTCTTACAATTATCGATTCTATTGGTTTTAGTAGTATATTGCCTAATTTAAAAATAGAAGGCTGCTTGCTGCCCAGTGTCAAACTAATGGTATAGAACAATTTAAAGAGTTGATATGTCTGCTGTATGTATCTTTGCTGTAGTTTTGGAGAAACTTGGTTTTAATTATAGCAGCCACACACAGAGGACTAGTCCTCCCTGTACAGGAGTCCTGCTAGCCCTTCCCTCTTTGCCCTTCAGTTACTGATTGACAACTGTGCCTCTAAGTAACTCTATGCACATAAATAAACAGGCAACTGGCAATAAATAGCTAGAGAGTGGAGTGGATGTGGCTAGCTGCAGCTCATGCATATCATGGACTATTCCGTATAGTCCTCTGTGTCTGGCTACTACTATTAAATTGTAAGTTTCTGCCAAACTACTGCAGAATATACTCAGCAAACATATTGTTACGTCCATGCGGCACACTAAAGTGTCACACCTCAGCAAGGATACAAGATGGTGTCCTAATAAAACTGCAACACTCTCACAGCATTTGCAAGGACCAATTACACCTCTCCAAGTAAATATGAAAGTACACCTGTCCCCTACTAATCAGGGAAAGTGGGGAACCTCTGCCTAAAAATCGAGTGATTGTCCTGATAAGAACAGACACACTGAATTCATTTGGGACCTGGCTATCACCAATTAGGAACCTGAAGATATGCACAAAACACAGGACACAACACTGTTCACACACACTGAACACAGAACATGACAGTTCACACTTCATGTCTGGCCACCTGCACAGACATTCAGAACATGTTGCTGTTCACACTAACACAATGTCATGCATACCACGTAGAACAGGAACCCCACCCAGAACTCACATCCATAGGGATAGTAAACCATAGCTAGTCCAAGTGTCCTAACACCAAGGGGAAAGAAAGTCAACCACCATGCTGACATAACAAGGAACAGTGTCAGACATCACTCATCTGACACACACATAAGACATCAGACTTCTGGAGGCCGCATCTGTCAAATGGAAGGTAAGAGGGGGTCTGCGTATGACGCAGACAAGGACTACAGATGTCAAGGCTGTCCTCAGGAAAAGTGAGAAACACACAACAGACTAGACATGCATAACACAGCTCAGCTCAGAGTGGGATTAACAGAGAGTGGATCAACAGAGTAAAATGAGTAAAATAGCAGCATCTTCTAACAAGAGATGCTGGTATTTATGTGCAGCAGACAAGAGGGGATTGGCTGGTGAAACACCACACCAAGCCAACTGCTCTCAGAGATGGCTGTGAAAAGATAATAACAGAGTCACTTTAAAGAGTCCAGTTTTCCATTTTTGGAGGTGAAATTGTAAGAGTTTTAAAATTCTGATATTTTACAAAAAAAAGTATTACTGTATTACCTGTTAATGCAATTTTGGATGATTTTCTCTTCAACTTTCAATGCCTAAATTTAAGGTGGACCATAGTAGTTTTGAAGGGATTTAAGCACATCAATTAAGTACAAACAGTATGAACTTTCATTCTTTCCTGATTTGCTTATGAGGTTCAGTTAATTTGTTCACTGTGTTACTTGTTACTCACAAAACAAAATAACTGTTCTAGGAACTGAATATCTTTGCATGGTTATCATATACAGTATTTGTGTGTGTTTATGAGGGACTAAGTTTGTGATATGTGTATTTGTTGCAATATTTCATCATTACCTGCAAGAAAAAAGTGTGACAATAACAAATCATAGCACTTTCCATACTCTTTTTGTACCTGGATTTGGTTTGTTAGCCTTAGAGGTCATATCAGAAACTCATTTTGACAACAGGCTGCTGTGTGAAATCATCAATAAAACATAGCCTGAATACGAACTTACCAACTAAACACAATAATCTTTTTCTGCCACCACAAACATTTCTCACCGATTACGTTTCTCACCCTGCACTGACCTGTGCTGTCATGACCCTGACACACAACTGTTTTATCTACTTTTGCAAAGTTCAGTTTGCAACTTAACTACTAAATAACTCTAAAACATTGCGAATTGCATAATTCCTTCTCAGTGAATTCCATGTAAAAGAACAACAAAAAAAACCAAACACATAATGCTTGTCGTGACACTAAATTTCCTTCTAGTAAGCACCCAGAAATGGTCCAGTAGAGACAGGTCTGTAATCAAGATTGTCAATGAAACTTGTGGATCTGTTCATGCTTATCTGTGGATCAAATAAAAATTTCTACCGGTGGTCTGTCTGGGCTGTGCAGAGTCTGTTCACCATGTGTGCTTGCCCTCACATAACTACTACTCCCAGCACCTCCTAACAGCTTGGTCAGAATGGACTAGTATCAATGCAATTTGTGAAAATGACCATCCTGCGTCTCTCATTCCAATGATGAGACCCTTCTCAAAGTCTATTAACTGGGAAAAATGTCTTTGAGTGCATCATCGAGGATGTCTAGCAGTCAACGATCTCTCAACAAGAAGTACACTACTCAAAAGTAGCCACTGAGAGCCTTTTTATAGGGCAACGGTGGAAACACTTTTACGGCTGCTGGTAGGAAGACCCAATATTTAAGAATACCACAATTGTAATCACTTACATATGTGCTTGAGACATAACTGCATGCTGCGTTTTGCAGCAATCCAGCATTTCTATCTGGGTGAATTAGTATTTTTGTCAATGAGTGAACCTGAATCTCTTACTCAGAAAGCTCACGTTTATTTAATATGCTTATTTTTAGAATTTGCCCATTTAATGTATTTCATATGTAGGTAAAGTCCCTTGGTTCAAGCACTGAGTCATAATGGACTCCTCGGGTGATGTCACATTGTGACACTTTCTTGGCAGACTGTGTTTGCTGGGTGGTTTGCTATTGCCTTCACTAGTCCTCTTTCCCCCCCCAGCAAGCTGGGTACTCATTTTACCGACCTTAGAAGAATGGAAGGCTATCAACCTTGAGCCGGCTACCTGAACCCGCAACCTTCAGGTCATGAGCAAGAGTTTAGGACTGCATTTCTGCTGCCTTAACACTCTGTTCCACACAAGGCTCTTACAGCGCCCCATAATAAAAAAATATTGATAATGTTTGATGCCCCAGTGCTTACAAAGTCATATGATGCTATATCAATTGCTGCATAAAATAGGTAGAGCTTCATATCTGGTAAAAATTGGTGAAAAAGGATGAAGTAGTAAACTGTCTACTGTGTTGGGATTTTTCTTTAAAAAGTCTAACACAGACTTTCATAAAAATGTGTCTGTAAGTGTCCTACTGTATTTCACATTGAGATCGATTATGGTGGTTAAAAAGGCTGAGAAAACTCAACTTCAATTGTCACAGTTTTTTGTTTCATACATACTGGGTCTTCAAGTCAAATGCACAATCTGTGACTGCCTGAGGCAAGTTTAATCTATCACTTTGTTATGGCTTGAGGCTTATAACAGTTCTCTCCTAAGAGGCAGAACCTTTATTTTGTGGGTCAGACAAGTCCAATAGTTATTGTGCATATATAACATTATGCACTATCATTTATAATAATTTAACTCGGCAAGTTACCATGGTATTTGCTGTCTATGTAAAGATATGTGGGCCATTGCTTATTTACAAAAATGCAAGGCATAAGATGTGTTGGGTAAAATGATTTGCAAAAAAGGCCATACCATTATCCTTAAAGGGGGTTTCCAAGGCTGAGATATTGATTACCTATCCTCAGTATAGGTCATCAACGTCAGATCTGTTAAGGTTTTCTTTTCGGGACCACCACTGAGCAGCTGTTTGAAGAGGCCATGGCACTTGCATGAGACCAGTGGCATCTTCTCAGGCATGTGACATCACATTCATTGGTGACATCAATTCAATATCTTAGTCTCAGAAAAGCCCAGTAATACAGATTGAACATGTTTGCATAGTAAATCCCAAGTAATATGAACACTTTAAACTGATAATTTGAAATTTTTGGAATTATTTGTGTTTTTTTTCTTTGACTCTTTAAAAAAAAAAAAAATAATAGGAAGAATAATGTATTGTACCTATTGATGCAAAAAACATCTTACAAGCAGGCAAGGCTATAAACAGATAAGCCCATAAAAAATCTGGCATTCACGAATAGCACGGCATATCTGTTAACCTTTGTACACAAGTTTTCAGATGTACAAAAAAAAAAAACAACAATTTTGGCACACGTCTTAATTGCGACTTTTTAAGGTTTTATTCTGGACCTCCGCACCTTTTTTTAAAAAAGATGGTGGTCATGACCACGCATGGCCTGTCACTTTTACTATAGAGTATGCCAGAAACCTAGAAATGTGCATACATTATAGCAGAAACCTACATCAGCTTTGAGCTGACATATCTTTCAATCTGTTGCATGCAAGTGCCACCAGATGCCACAAATGTATTAAGAGACAAAAGCCTCTTAATACTTTTGTGGCAGGAACAAAGTCTGTGCAGAGTTTACTTAGACTGGCAAATGAACCCCAGTTTTAGTAAATATGCCCCATTGTGTTTAAAGGGATAGCTGCATAGCTATTTGTTTTCATACACACTACAATTCACTCAGATGGAATGTTCTTAGGTCCGCCTAATGGTGCTGTCAATGTGTCAAGTGGGTGCTCCCCACTGCGCGCTCTCACTCTACCCCATTTGAAACCTGCACCTACATACCCCATGTTAAGAATTGTGTGGGACCCGAATACATTTACAGTTTTGTCTTACTGGGTGACGTCATACTTGAATGACAGTTCAACATCACCCATTGAGTGCAAGCAGTGGGGACTGCCCACTTGACACATTGACCACGCCAGGAGCCAGATGTAAAAAGAGCCCATCTGAACAAAGGGAGGAGAGTATGAAAAACATAACATGAAAATTTCACAAAAGGCCATAAAAAAGCGGTCAAATACTGTGTGTGAATCTCGATCACATTTTAGTGTCCATATTTCAAGCATACCCTTGGTCTCCCACAGTTGTACAATTATCATAAAACTCTCTAAACTGTTTAAAAGTTGGGTAGGCGGCGCTCACAGATATCCCAGGACGTCATTCAATTTGGCAATGGACAGATAGATGTGGACACTTTGTTCAAGCTGATGGTAACTGTACCCAAATTGATACAGGCACCTAGCGCGTTGTAGAGCAGCTAAAGGAAGCTCCAATCATAGATATGGTGGAGTAAATATAGACAAAGAGAAAAAGAAAAAAATCCTCAGCGCTCAAATGCATGGATACAGTGTGACTGGTAAGATGGAAAAAATATGCATAAGATGAACTTACTTCACAGAGGCGTCTCTGATGGAGACGCCCCCAGTCCCAGCAGATGTAGCAGATAACCGTTGGCAGCAAGATTAGTAGTTGCAATTGTTTATTTAAACAGTAGATGCGTTTCGGCCATACAGTATTTAGGCCTTCATCAAGTACATACATAATCTAGAAAACATACAATATTTATAGTATTCTAAATTAATTAAAAGGATAATTACCTCCCCATGTGGTTAATGAAAGTGGTTTGTATGTCCCGGCTGGTCATATGGGGGCGTGTAGGTCGCCATGATGACACCGCGGGATAACGTCACGTGGAAGGCGTCACATTGCGTGGTGACGCGGCAGTGACGCTACGATCTAATAATGCACGTCGCGTGATGACGCGACGATAGTGCTGTATTGTAATACACGGGGAGCGGAGTCACGTGGGAGCGTAACGTCGCGTGATGACGCGACGGTAACGCTGTAGGCTTGTGATGCATAGAAAAAAACGATCACATGGGAGCGTAACGTTGCGTGGTGACGCGGCGTGCTCCTAGACTGTCATGTGAAAGCATTATGTTGCGTGATGATGCAATGGTCATGTGATGGAATCACATGACTTGATGACGTGCATTTGTAAGAGAAGTGAAAACATAGACATCATTGTAATGATGCTATAGTAATGAAATGACAAATGGTATAACATACATAAGAAGCTATCACAAAAGAAAATCAAATGACTATATACTACTATATTAAAATAGGCTAAAATAAATTCAAGTTGAATAATATATGACACTCATATAGTGATCACAATAAATAATATAAAATAGCAATTTTACTCCTACAAGCTTGCTCTATTATATTATATATAGCAAGCGAAGGGTAAAATGGTGAGAAAAGAAGGCTTGATGCATGTTATAAAAATTGATGATATATATAATGTATACATTAAAATTTAATACCTATAAAAATCGGTTGATAAAAGATTTTATTCAAATATCGAATATATATATTATTAATTAATAATTAGGTTATTATGATCAATAAATTTATTATCTCAATAGCCTCTGAAACTGTTTAGTGATGTAAGTTTTGATCAGTAGAACCACAGGTAGTCCATGCTTTGCAGATGTGTTTTGGTTGCTAAACAGTGGCCATAAGAAATTGACCTTATACTGTATGTGTGTCTTATTAGTAATATAATGAAAATGTGCACCATAAAGCATAGCCCTGCAAACACTAGATTCAGATATTGCATCTTAAACTTGGTTTTTAAAGGGAGTCTTCAGCTCCCAAGAGCCCCATAAACTAAAGATACGAATCTCATATTTGCTTTAAATGGTTTAATCAGATCTTTGTTATTGTATAATCTTTCCTTTCATCATGCGAGTGAATGTTTGTAGTCAAGCCAAACTTATGTGTGAATTCAAAGTAAATACTGTATAAAGTTCGGATATTACAACCGTTCAGGCTGTGGAACACCGACTTAAACGAATGCAGCCTAAATAAGGGCTGGAGGGAAGAAAGAGGAGTTAGGACATGCATACATGACTGGACACCCCGGACACCAACATCAAATAAGCTTAAACCAGATGTGCATACAAACACCCACAGAGAAAACCAGGACAACAGACCCAAAAACACATCTGATGGCTTCATACATACCAATGTAACAAACAACCTGACAGATGGAAATATCTATAAGTAGGTATGAGGTATTGGTTTGCATTTAGGCCAAAACACGTAAGCTTGCAAGCCAACGACATGGTGCTTGTTGTCTTGTGAGTCCCTACACAAATAAGACAACTACACAAAAAAGTGGAACCCTAACTACAAGCAGGATCATCGTCCCAATAGGGACAGCCCCACATTGGAACCTAGGGACCAACTGTCTCGCCCTATATGGTAATGAGCAGGAGCATCAAACAAGGGGAATAAAGCATAATACAAACCGAACAGGATACTGTTTACACCTAGCATAGTCCACACCTTCAGGTATACACTGAACAGGGCCTTGTTTACACCAAGTACAGTGCACAACTGGAGACATACACTGAACAGAACATTGTATACACCTAGATGGAAGGAAATCTCACTCAGAACTGCATGCATGCCTAGATTAAGAAGAGCCAGTTCAAGTGTCCATACACTGAGAAAGGGCAAGAGCATCAGACATCACTCATATGATAACAGCAGGGAACATGGTGTCAGACATCACCCATCAGACAGAACAAAGGGCATCAGATGTCTGGAGGCCTCACCTGATAAAATGGAAGGGGACAGGGGCCCACAGAGCATGAAGACAAGGAGATCAGGTGTGCAGACCATCTTCAGGGAAGGTGTGGAGGAAGCAACTTAAGCAGCATGCATAACACAAAACACCAAGCACAGAGAGGGAATGATGTAAATGGAAAAATGTCTGGCACCCTCTAGCAAAAAGGGCTGGAACTTATCTGCACAGAGCGGAGGTGAGCCATCCACATACCCAGCCAGCTCAATTATCCCACACCTGGAAGCAAAAATTAAACTACAGGTCTCAGGAGCAACATGTAACAAATGGCCTGTGCTTCTCCTTCCTGCTGGATACATTTTTAGCTTTGATTTAAAAACCTGATTAAAAACTACAATAGAGTTAAAAAAGCTGTGTGTGAAACCACCCTAATACATAAGTATCCAACTATATATGTAATCCTAGAGCTGTTAGTACTTTACATTACAATTTACTGGCACACAAGGAAAGTAGCTGCCGCTATCTGGTATGGAACTTGCCTTATTTTTTATTCATGTTACAGTATTTGTAATTTAAAACAAATAGGCCTGTCATCAGAGTGATTGGATGGAATCAATTTGAGACTGGTTATAGGACTCTACAAAGAATCTGATGTCTGATTATAGCTGCATTTTACCTGTGCAGTCATAAACGGAAGTTCTTACAAAGAAATATGCATTAAAAATTCTAATCTTCCAGTTCTTTATCCAGACTTTTGTACATATGCATGAACTTTTTCAGACCCGCATAAACATAATAATGATCAAAAACAATCTGAAGTGCTACATTAATTCTATATCATCTCCGCTCGTCATGTTGTAAAAGGATTCTATACCTATTACACATAGCATACAGTTCACTGAATGCTTATATTTAGGGCAGGCTAAGATGAGCATAATTTCCTTGCATATTACGCGTGCAATGTATGCATGCTTAATACGCTGTGAATAGAGTCAATGAAAGTACATTGATTTTCATTGACACGCTCATACTAGCGTTTTTTTATTGCATATAATACGCGTGTAAAAAAGGACACAGCATGTTCTAATTTAAGGGTGGATTCACACAAGCGTGTTTATGTGCGTACAGTTGTGCGCACAAAAACAAGCTCCTATGAGAAACATTGGTTCGCTATGGTGTGTTCAAGTGTCCATGTTTTACAGGCGTGCAAACGTAGGTACCTGCAAAACATAGGATATGCGTGCACCATAGGTCCGTGGTGCTTGTCAATATTCCCCTACGGGGAGACCCATTGTCCTTGCATACTGTGACAGCACTGTCACAGTGATCAGTGCCAAGAGGACTCCCAGCGGCGATTAAAGAATCCTCTTCCACAGCTGTCACAGCTGTGACAGCTGTGGCAAAGGATTTCTTCATCCCTCCGGGGAGTAAAGAGTCCCCTACCACAGCTGTCACAGCTGTGATAGCTGTGGCAAAGGATTTCATCATCTCCGCTGGTAGTAAAGAATCACCCGCAACAGCTGTGGCAGAGGATCACGATGTTCTTACATTGCTTTTAATAGGACCGGCACTTCTGCAGTCCCATTGAAAGCAATGGGCTACTGGCAAGCCCTGCAGGAATTTTTGGGGAAGGGCTTTAAATATAAGCCCTTCCCTGAAAATCATCCCTAGAATGTGTTAAACATAAAAAAAATTATACTCACCTCTCCTCAGCTGACGGGACTCAGCTTGTCTTCTCCCTGCACTGCTCTGAAGCTCTTCCGGCAGGTGGGAATTAAAAACCCCTTCCTGCTGAAAGGGCTATATCTGATTAGCTGAGCGCTCAGCCAATCACAGGCAGCTCTTAGCCATTCATTGAATGACAGCTGAGTGCTGCCTGTGATTGGTCACAGCACTCAGCCAATCACCTGGCCATTCATAGTGTTGTCACAGTGTTCAGTAACAAGGAGCCTTCCTGTGGGCAATATTTACATGGCAGCGGTCGAGAGTTGAATATATATATATATATATATATATATATATATACACACACATATATATATATATGGCAGATGCTTTGCGCTTGGAAACGGAGGCGGGGGAAGACAGTATGTCGCTGGATAGTCAGAGCACCCTCATATTTATATCTCAGCGCGTTGAGGAAGAGGGGGAAGAGACAGCTGGGCCCACTGCTGAGGGTACCCATGCTGCTTGCCTGTCATCCTTTCAGCGTGTATGGCCGGAGGAGGAGGAGGAGGAGGAGGATCCTGAAAGTGATCTTCCTAGTGAGGACAGCCATGTGTTGCGTACAGGTACCCTGGCACACATGGCTGACTTCATGTTAGGATGCCTTTCTCGAGACACTCGCGTTACACGCATTCTGGCCACTACGGATTACTGGGTGTACACACTGCTCGACCCACGGTATAAGGAGAACCTTTCCACTCTCATACCCGAAGAGGAAAGGGGTTCGAGAGTGATGCTATACCACAGGACCCTGGCGGACAAACTGATGGTAACATTCCCATCCGACAGCGCTAGTGGCAGAAGGTGCAGTTCCGAGGGCCAAGTAGCAGGGGAGCAGGGGAACATTCTCCAAGGCCTTTGCCAGCTTTCTGGCTCCCCAGCAAGACTGTGTCACCGCTCCCCAGTCAAGGCTGAGTTGGCGGGAGCACTGTAAAAGGATGGTGAGGGAGTACGTAGCCGATCGCACGACCGTCCTCCGTGATGCCTCTGCCCCCTACAACTACTGGGTGTCGAAGCTGGACACGTGGCCTGAACTCACGCTGTATGCCCTGGAGGTGCTTGCTTGTCCTGCGGCTAGCGTCTTGTCAGAGAGGGTGTTTAGTGCGGCTGGGGGAATCATCACGGATAAGCGTACCCGCCTGTCAACCGACAGTGCCGACAGGCTTACACTCATAAAGATGAACAAAGCCTGGATTTCCCCAGACTTCTCTTCTCCACCAGCGGACAGCAGCGATACCTAAGCAATACGTAGGCTGCACCCGCGGATGGAATCATCGTTCTCTATCACCATCAAAAACGGGGACCTTTTTGCTTCATCAATCTGTGTATTCTATTCATCCTCCTCCTCCTGCTCCTCCTCCTGAAACCTCACGTAATCACGCCGAACGGGCAATTTTTCTTAGGCCCACAAGGCTCAGTCATATCATTTTTGTAAACAATTTTTATACGTTTCAATGCTCATTAAAGCGTTGAAACTTTCACCTCAACCAATTTTTATTTTAACTGGGCTGCCTCCAGGCCTAGTTACAAATTAAGCCACATTAACCAAAGCGATTAATGGGTTTCACCTGCCCTCTTGGTTGGGCATGGGCAATTTTTCTGAGGTACATTAGTACTGTTGGTACACCAATTTTTTGGGGCCCTCGCCTACAGTGTAATCCAATTAAATTTTTGCCCACCTGCATTAAACCTGACATTACATCAGCTGTGATAGGCAATGCAATGGGATATATTTATGTACCGCCGGTGGCTTCCTGGCACCCACCCATCCTGTGGGTCCACAGGGAGTTGTAACTGCATGTGTCCACTTCTAAAGAACCCCAGTCTGACTGGGGCATGCAGTGTGGGCCGAAGCCCACCTGCATTTAATCGGATGTTACCTCAGCTGTGATGGGCACTGCAATGGGATACATTTATGTAAAGCCGGTGGGTTCCAGGGAGCCACCCATGCTGTGGGTGCACACGGAATTACCATTGCGGAGTTGTACCTGCCTGTGACTATTTATAAAAAAACGCGGTCTGACTGGGCATGCAGACACCTTGACAGAATGAATAGTGTGTGGCACATAGGTTCCCCATTGCTATGCCCACGTGTGCAGCATCAGGAGATGGCGGTGGCACAGGATTATATTTCTCATTGCTTCTGTACAGCATTGTGGGCTATCGCCCCGCCCCTTTTAAAGAGGGTCGCTGCCTAGCCGTGCCAACCCTCTGCAGTGTGTGCCTGCGGTTCCTCCTCATGGCAGACGCACTTATAAATAGACATGAGGGTGGTGTGGCATGAGTGCAGCTGAAGGCTGCGCAGGGACACTTTGGTGTGCGCTGTGGACACTGGATCGTGCGGGGGGTTGGGCAGCATGTAACCCAGGAGAAGTGGCAGCGGAGTGTCATGCAGGCAGTGATTGTGCTTTGTTGGAGGTAGTGTGGTGCTTAGCTAAGGTATGCCTTGCTAATGAGGGCTTTTCAGAAGTAAACGTTGTTGGGAGGGGGGGGGGGCACTCTCGCCGCTATTGTGGCTTAATAGTGGGACCTGGGAACTTGAGATGCAGCCCAACATGTAGCCCCTCGCCTGCCCTATCCGTTGCTGTGTCGTTCCCATCACTTTCTTGAATTGCCCGGATTTTCACAAATGAAAACCTTAGTGAGCATCGGCGATATACAAAAATGCTCGGGTCGCCCATTGACTTCAATGGGGTTCGTTACTCGAAACCAACCCTCGAGCATCGTGATAATTTCGTCCCGAGTAACAAGCACCCGAGCATTTTGGTGCTCGCTCATCTCTACAAAATAGGCCATGTCATTAAGGGGATAATTCATCGAACGATAGTTCAGCACGTTCAGCTATTTGTGTAGCCATTGACGTATAATTACTGTCAGACTATGCAAATTAATGATGTAGCTCACTGCAAAATTCTGTTTTAGGGCTTATGCACATGAGTGTATACATTTACATCGCCGTTGAAAATCGCCTGAATGAAGAATAGCTGTGATCAAGTCCCGGGCTTAATTAGCACTTTCTTGTCCATTCCCACGGGTGTAGAGATGAGCGAGCACCAAAGTACTCGGGTGCTCGTTACTCGAGACGAACTTTTCGCGATGCTCGAGGGTTCGTTTCCACTAACGAACCCCATTGAAGTCAATGGGCGACCCGAGCATTTTTGTATATCGCCAATGCTCGCTAAGGTTTTCATTTGTGAAAATCTGGGCAATTCAAGAAAGTGATGGGAACGACACAGCAACGGATAGGGCAGGCGAGGGGCTACATGTTGGGCTGCATTTCAGGTTCCCAGGTCCCACTATTAAGCCACAATAGTGGCAAGAGTGCCCCCCCTACCAACAATTTTTACTTCTGAAAAACCCTCATTAGCAAGGCATACCTTAGCTATGCACCACACTACCTCCAACAAAGCACAATCACTGCCTGCATGACACTCCGCTGCCACTTCTCCTGGGTTACATGCTGCCCAACCCCCCCCGCACGACCCAGTGTCCACAGCGCACACCCAAGTGTCCCTGCGCAGCCTTCAGCTGCCTTCATGCGACACGCTGGTCTCATAGCCACACCACCCTCATGTCTATTTATAAGTGCGTCTGCCATGAGGAGAAACCGCAGGCACACACTGCAGAGGGTTGGCACGGCCAGGCAGCGTCCCTCTTTAAAAGCGATAGCCCGTAATGCTGTACAGAAGCAATGAGAAATCCAATCCTGTGCCACCTCCATCAGGAGCTGCAAACGTGGGCATAGCAATGCGGAACCCATGTGCCACACACTATACATTCTGTCAAGGTGTCTGCACGCCCCAGTCAGACCGCGTTTTTTTATAAATAGTCACAGGCAGGTACAACTCCGCAATGGGAATTCCGTGTGCACCCACAGCATGGGTGGCTCCCTGGAACCCACCGGCTGTACATAAATGTATCCCATTGAGGTGCCCAGCACAGCTGAGGTAACGTCAGGTTTAATGCGGTGGGCTTCGGCCCACACTGCATGCCCCAGTCTGACCGGGGTTTTTAATACATAGACACTGGCAGGTACAAATCCCTAATGTGAAGTCCCTTGGACCCACAGCATAGGTGGTTCCCAGGAAGCCACCGGCGGTACATAAATATATCCATTGCATTGCCCATCACAACTGAGGTAACGTCAGCTTTAATGCAGGTGGGCTTCGGCCCACACTGCATACCCCAGTCAGACTGGGGTTCTTTAGAAGTGGACACATGCAGTTACAACTCCGTGTGGTCCGACAGCATGGGTGGCTCCCTGGAACCCACCGGCGGTACATAAATATATCCCATTGCATTGCCCATCACAGCTGAGGTAACGTCAGGTTTAATGCAGGTGGGCTTCGGCCCACACTGCATGCCCCAGTCAGACTGGGGTTCTTTAGAAGTGGACACATGCAGTTACAACTCCGTGTGGACCGACAGCATGGGTGGGTCCCAGGAAGCCACCGGCGGTACATAAATATATCCCATTGCAGTGCCCTGCTCAGCAGAGCTAACGTCACATACAATACAGGTGTGCTTCAGCCCACAGTGCATGCCCTAGTCAGGCTGGCAATATGTTTATGTAGCAAAAGTGTAGGTAAACCCCACACACCTTGCTGTACCATGAGTGCAGGCGAAGCCCATAAAAATTACTAGGATAACACTGTAGGCGAGGGCCCCAAAAAATTGGTGTACCAACAGTACTAATGTACCTCAGAAAAATTGCCCATGCCCAACCAAGAGAGCAGGTGAAACCCATTAATCGCTTTGGCTAATGTGGCTTAATTTGTAACTAGGCCAGGAGGCAGCCCAGTTAAAATAAAAATTGGTTCAGGTGCAAGTTTCAACGCTTTAATGAGAATTGAAACATATAAACATTGTTTATTAAAGTGATAAGACTGAGCCTTGTGGGCCTAAGAAAAATTGCCCGTTCGGCGTGATTACGTGAGGTTTCAGGAGGAGGAGCAGGAGGAGGAGGATGAATATAATACACAGATTGATGAAGCTAAAAGGTCCCCGTTTTTGATGGTGATACAGAACGATGCTTCCATCCGCGGGTGCAGCCTACATATGGTTTAGGTACCGCTGCTGTCCGCTGGTGGAGAAGAGAAGTCTGGGGAAATCCAGGCTTTGTTCATCTTGATGAGTGTAAGCCTGTCGGCACTGTCGGTTGACAGGCGGGTACGCTTATCCGTGATGATTCCCCCAGCCGCACTAAACACCCTCTCTGACAAGACGCTAGCCGCAGGACAAGCAAGCACCTCCAGGGCATACAGCGCGAGTTCAGGCCACGTGTCCAGCTTCGACACCCAGTAGTTGTAGGGGGCAGAGGCGTCACGGAGGACGGTCGTGCGATCGGCTACGTACTCCCTCACCATCCTTTTACAGTGCTCCCGCCGACTCAGCCTTGACTGGGGAGCGGTGACACAGTCTTGCTGGGGAGCCATAAAGCTGGCAAAGGTCTTGGAGAGTGTTCCCCTGCCTGCGCTGTACATGCTGCCTGATCTCCGTGCCTCCCCTGCTACCTGGCCCTCGGAACTGTGCCTTCTGCCACTAGCGCTGTCGGATGGGAATTTTAAAATCAGTTTGTCCACCAGGGTCCTGTGGTATAGCATCACTC
Organism: Eleutherodactylus coqui; assembly: GCF_035609145.1. Taxonomy (NCBI): domain Eukaryota; kingdom Metazoa; phylum Chordata; class Amphibia; order Anura; family Eleutherodactylidae; genus Eleutherodactylus; species Eleutherodactylus coqui. The sequence goes on along the minus strand of NC_089839.1, from coordinate 245,258,704 downwards.
TCGAACCCCTTTCCTCTTCGGGTATGAGAGTGGAAAGGTTCTCCTTATACCGTGGGTCGAGCAGTGTGTACACCCAGTAATCCATAGCAGCCAGAATGCGTGTAATGAGAGGGTCACGAGAAAGGCATCCTAACATGAAGTCCACCATGTGTGCCAGGGTACCTGTACGCAACACATGGCTGTCCTCACTAGGAAGATCACTTTCAGGATCCTCCTCCTCCTCCGGCCACACACGCTGAAAGGATGACAGGCAAGCAGCATGGGTACCGTCAGCAGTGGGCCAAGCTGTCTCTTCCCCCTCCTCCTCATGCTCCTCCCCCTCCTCCTCCTCCTCCAAAACGCGCTGAGATATAGACATGTGGGTGCTCTGACTATCCAGCGACATACTGACTTCCCCCGCCTCCGTTTCCGAGCGCAAAGCGTCTGCCTTTATGCTTTGCAGGGAACTTCTCGAGGCATAGCAGAGGACTGGTGATGCAAATGATTGCAGCATCGTCGCTCACCATCCGGGTAGACTCCTCAAAGTTTCCAAGGACCTGGCAGATGTCTGCCAACCAGGCCCACTCTTCTGTAAAGAATTGAGGAGGCTGACTCCCACTACGCCGCCCATGTTGGAGTTGGTATTCCACTATAGCTCTACGCTGCTCATAGAGCCTGGCCAACATGTGGAGCGTAGAGTTCCACCATGTGGGCACGTCGCACAGCAGTCGGTGCACTGGCAGATTAAACCGATGTTGCAGGGTCCGCAGGGTGGCAGCGTCCGTCTTGGACTAGCGGAAATGTGCGCTGAGCCGGCGCACCTTTCCGAGCAGGTCTGACAAGCGTGGGTAGCTTTTCAGAAACCGCTGAACCACCAAATTAAAGACGTGGGCCAGGCATGGCACGTGCGTGAGTCTGCTGAGCTGCAGAGCCGCCACCAGGTTACGGCCGTTGTCACACACGACCATGCCCAGTTGGAGGCTGAGCGGCAAAAGCCAGCGGTCGGTCTGCTCTGTCAGACCCTGCAGCAGTTCGTGGGCCGTGTGCCTCTTCTCTCCTAAGCTGAGTAGTTTCAGCACGGCCTGCTGACGCTTGCCCACCTCTGTGCTGCCACCCCGTGCGACACCGACTGGTGGCGACGTGCTGCTGCTGACACATCTTGATTGCGAGACAGAGGTTGCGTAGGAGGAGGAGGGTGGTTTAGTGGAGGAAGCATACACCGCAGCAGATACCAGCACCGAGCTGGGGCCCGCAATTCTGGGGGTGGGTAGGACGTCAGCGGTCCCAGGCTCTGACTCGGTCCCAGCCTCCACTAAATTCACCCAATGTGCCATCAGGGAGACATAGTGGCCCTGGCCGCCTGTGCTTGTCCACGTGTCCGTTGTTAAGTGGACCTTGGCAGTAACCGCGTTGGTGAGGGCGCGTACAATGTTGCGGGAGACGTGGTCGTGCAGGGCTGGGACGGCACATCGGGAAAAGTAGTGGCAACTGGGAACCGAGTAGCGTGAGGCCACCGCCGCCATCATGTTTTTGAAAGCCTCCGTTTCCACAAGCCTATACAGCAGCATCTCCAGGCTGAACAATTTGGCTATGTGCACGTTTAACGCTTGAGAGTGCGGGTGCGTGGCGGCGTACTTGCGCTTGCGCTCAAACACTTGTGCTAGAGACATTGCTGGATGGGGCCGAGGACAGCGGAGGTGAGTGTGTGGGTGCAGGCCGGGAGACGGTAGTGCCTGTGTCCTGAGAGGAGGGCTGGATCTCAGTGGCAGGTTGGGGCACAGGGGGAGAGGCAGCGGTGCAAACCGGAGGCGGTGAACGGCCTTCGTCCCACTTTGTGGGGTGCTTGGCCATCATATGCCTGCGCATGCTGGTGGTGGTGAGGCTGGTGGTGATGGCTCCACGGCTGATCTTGGCGCGACAAACCTTGCACACCATAGTTCGTCGGTCGTCTGCACTCTCAGTGAAAAACTGCCAGACCTTTGAGCTCCTCGGCCTCTGCAGGGTGGCATGGCGCGAGGGGGCGCTTTGGGAAACAGTTGGTGGATTATTCGGTCTGGCCCTGCCTCTACTCCTGGCCACCGCACTGCCTCTTGCAACCTGCCCTGCTGCTGCACTTGCCTCCCCCTCTGAAGACCTTTCCTCAGTAGGCTTAGCAAATCAGGTGGGGTCATTCACCTCATCGCCCAGCTGCTCTTCCTCCGAATCCTCTGTGCGCTCCTCCCTCGGACTTACTGCCCTTACTACTACCTCACTGATAGACAACTGTGTCTCATCGTCATCGTCCTCCTCACCCACTGAAAGCTCTTGAGACAGTTGCCGGAAGTCCCCAGCCTCATCCCCCAGACCCCGGGAACTTTCCAAAGGTTGGGCATCGGTCGCGGTAAACTCCTCTCGTGGGAGAGGAACCATTGCTACCCATTCTGGGCAGGGGCCCGAGAACAGTTCCTGGGAGTCTGTCTGCTCCTCAGAATGTGTCATTGTAATGGAGTGAGGAGGCTGGGAGGAAGGAGGAGCAGTAGCCAGAGGATTCAGAGTTGCAGCAGTGGACGGCGCAGAATTCTGGGTGGTCGATAGATTGCTGGGTGCACTTTCTGCCATCCACGACAGGACCTGCTCACACTGCTCATTTTCTAATAAAGTTCTACCGCGTGGACCCATTAATTGTGAGATGAATCTGGGGACCCCTGAAACTTGCCTCTCTCCTAATCCCGCAGCAGTCGGCTGCGATACACCTGGATCAGGAGCTCGGCCTGTGCCCACACCCTGATCTGGCCTCCATGTCCTCGCCCGCGTCCACGTCCTCTAGGCCTACCCCTACCCCTCAGCATGGTGTATTACGAGTAGAGCAGAAATAGAACGCTGTAATTAAATGTGCCGCTTATTGGCCTGTGGTTGGAGGCTGACTTCGCTTATGGAACGCACAGCAGAGCCAGGAAACAATTTTGCGCACGACTGTAGTGAGACGTAGGTGCGTATCACTGAGCTAGTGGAATTCACAGCGCAGAAGCAGTCAAGTGGCCAAAGGCCAGTAGTCGGCCTTAAGTATTTTGCTTCTATTTTTTTAAAATGCTGAGCTGATACAGCAGACAGATACTGTAGGCAGCGTATAATATTATATATACTGTTTCCCTCTGCCGGGATGACGGCGGTGATGTAACGGAGACAGCAGAGCACGGAAACAATTTTGCGCAAGCCTGCTGTAACGCTTAGCTGCATATTAATTAGGACTTCTACCCCCAGCAGACAGATACTGTAGGCAGCGTATAATATTATATATACTGTTTCCCTCTGCCGGGATGACGGCAGTGATGTAACAGAGACAGCAGAGGCAGGAAACAATTTTGCGCAAGGCTGCTGTAACGCTTAGCTGCGTATTAATTAGGACTTCTACCCCCAGCAGACAGATACTGTAGGCAGCGTATAATATTATATATACTGTTTCCCTCTGCCAGGATGACGGCGGTGATGTAACGGAGACAGCAGAGGCAGGAAACAATTTTGCGCAAGCCTGCTGTAACGCTTAGCTGCGTATTAATTAGGACTTCTACCCCCAGCAGACAGATACTGTAGGCAGCGTATAATATTATATATACTGTTTCCCTCTGCCGGGATGACGGCGGTGATGTAACGGAGACAGCAGAGACAGGAAACAATTTTGCGCAAGCCTGCTGTAACGCTTAGCTGCGTATTAATTAGGACTTCTACCCCCAGCAGACAGATACTGTAGGCAGTGTATAATATTATATATACTGTTTCCCTCTGCCGGGATGACGGCAGTGATGTAACGGAGACAGCAGAGGCAGGAAACAATTTTGCGCAAGGCTGCTGTAACGCTTAGCTGCGTATTAATTAGGACTACTAACCCCAGCAGGCAGATACTGTAGGCAGCGTATAATATTATATATACTGTTTCCCTCTGCCGGGATGACGGTGGTGATGTAACGGAGACAGCAGAGGCAGGAAACAATTTTGCACAAGCCTGCTGTAGCGCTTAGCTGCGTATTATTTAGGACTACTACCGCCAGCAGACACGCAGTAAACTGCACATGGTCACAGGCAGCCCAAAGATAGTATTTTTCCCCAATTTTTTTGAAAAAGCCCACTGCCTATATAGCCTGTATATCTCTTTCCCTGCCTCACCAGTACTGGCGCTATACTCTGTGCAATGACTGCAGACTGAGGACGGAATGCTCTGCACGCCCGATATACAAAAAAATAAAATTGTGCAACACTGCTAAAAGCAGCCTCAACAGTACTGCACACGGTCAGATGTGGCCCTAAGAAGGACAGTTGGGGTTCTTCAAGCCTAATATAACTCCTAACGCTCTCCCTATAGCAGCAGCAGCAGCACTGTCCCTGATCTCTGTCAGAATGCATCTGTGTCGAGCTGCGGGCGGGGCAGATTTTAATACTCGGGTGTCACCTGATCTCCCCAGCCACTCACTGCAGAGGGGTGGTATAGGGCTGGAACATCACAGTAGGAAGTTGTAATGCTTTCCATGTCTTTCTATTGGCCAGAAAAGCGCGCTAATGTCTCAGAGATGAAAGTGAAAGTAACACGAACATCGCGTGGTGCTCGTCTTGAGTAACGAGCATCTCGCACACCCTAATACTCGAACGAGCATCAAGCTCGGACGAGTACGCTTGCTCATCTCTACACGGGTGTATCGCCAAAAAAATATGCTGCAGCGCCGAAATCCTTTGGTGGGCAGAAATCCTTGTAATGACTTCTATTAGATTAAATAGTAAGGGGTCATCTTTTCTGAGTGTCGGACGCAGGTAAACTCCCTCATCCTACCTTTTATTTAAGATCCCATAGGAGTCAATAGAAGATTCCAGTGTTTTACGTTAAAAGATAGGTCAAGAACTATCTTTTCACGCAGCATGAAAAATCGGCGACTGAAAACAGTTGCCAATTTTCTGTTTGACGGTGCAATATTTTTCACATGGCCAATAATTAGCTATGCGAATAGATACAATGGAATTCAATGCTTCACATGGTCGCAATTTTTAAATGCAGCTACATTAGTTGAGTTTAATAGCTCGTATGAATAAGGCCTTAGAAGTCCTGGATCTGTACTTAAACATAAATGAACAATGATACAAACAACATATCCTAAATAGTCTAAATCAGTGTTTCTCAACTCCAGTCCTCACCGACTCCTGATAAGTCATGTTTTCAGGATTTCCTCAGTATTGCACAGGCGATGTAATTATTGTCGGTGCCTCAGACATTGCCACAAGTGTTCTTATTATAGGATATCCTGAAAACATGACCTGTTGGGGGTCCCTGAGGACTGTAGTGGAGAAATATTGGTCTAAATAACCTTATTTTCCCCCTTATTTTTATGGTTAAAATGATGATCTGAATAGGTAAGTACAGTCCTTGTATCTTATTCGCCAGTAGTTTGAGGTTTACAAGATTCATAAACGTAAGAAACTCAAGCAAGTGTCCATCAGCTTTCCTCATGGCAGAATATCCTCTTCTCCAGTAACAATATAAGCTCCCTAAGCCAATGTCTACCAGCTGCCTCATCATCAGATCCTGGCACCTTCCACTTAATTCAACTGCCACCACCAGCTACAACTGCTTCATCTGTTCACAACCTTCCGCCCCACCTCCATTGAACAACAAAGGTATGTAAAGTAATCAAGCCTAAACAAACAGTGAAGGCAGGACCACAAAGTCCCATGCCTTTCCATCCACTGTGAATTGTGCTGGCTCTGCTCAGTCTGCCAGCGCTATTAATTTAGTAAGTCCACAACCCCTCCCACCTTTACCATGTGTCTAAGAAGTAAAATGAGAGACAATAGTGAATCATGGTGTGGATTATGGGGCAGACCCTCAAAGTGCAGTAGAAGGATGGAAAACATAACATCAATAAAATAACAGATCAGTACCCGGTTTCACTGAAAATAAGACCTACATTAAAAATAAGCCCTACCATGACTGGTCAGGATTTTTGGAGAGGCTTAAAATATAAGTTCTACACAAAAAATAAGCCCTAGCTGCATTACATTAAAAAAAGGAATTTGTTACCTAGCAGGCTCGGTAATGCTACAGCACAGCCAATTCATAAATCCCACACGATGGCTGGGATTGGTTGTTTTACCGCTGCTCAGCCAATCAATGCAGCACTCAATGAACAAATCGTAGCCATCGCATTGGTTCATCAGGCGCAACATTGATAGGCTTGAGAACCAATCAGAGCCATCACTTCCTGGAGGTGGGATTTCTGAATCCCGCAACCAGGAACTAAACTTTTCTGGGCGGCCAAGGACTGCAAGAAGTGTGTCGGAGGTCCGAAGAGCAGCAGGAAGGACCTAGGCTGAGCCTGCTAGGTAAGTATAATAAGACATCCCCGAAAAAAAACACCTCTTTGGGGCAACTATTAACATAAGACATATAGAAAAAAAAAGAACATAATGCACTGTCACAACCAAAACCGGCTTGTGGCCATCTCACTTTCAGTCCATAAGTAATTTTTCTTCCTTTGCTTTGTAATAGGCCTGCAATATTAGTCTCTACACAGTAAGACATTCAGCACCAGAAGAAATTTCATCTTTGCCTATATGTGCCAAAAATGTACCATCGGTCATATTAGGTGTTTCAGTGTATTTTTTAAAATAATGTGTTTGAGTGCGGAATTTTTTTCAAAAATGGACTATCCAAAGAAATATTAAAAGTCAGAAACCCCACCTTTCAAAAAAATAAAACAAAAGAGAGACGTTTACATTTTGAAATGGGATAGAGATGTAACGTTAGCCTTTCTAGTATACTTGACAGTTGATAATCCCAACACCCATAAAACACTTTTTGTCCGAAAAATCAAGCACCTACAAGGAATTGTTATGCAGTTACATGTTCCACCCATAGCCTATAAAAAGGCTCTCAGAAGCTACTGATGTGTAGTGAAACTCTTTTTCCACTTGTGTAGCGCTTGTTGACCACTAGACAGCTCTATAATGCAATCAAAGAGATTTTACGTAGTTAACAAAGTTTGAGAGGGGGTGAATTATTGGAATGCGAGAAGCTGGATGGTCGTATCAATGAATTTAAAGTTCGTGTTTAGAGACCCAGAGTTGAGCACCTTAAGGCCTTAGTCACACGGGCGTTTTTTCGCGCGATTTGCCGATCGCATGACGGATGTGCATCCACAAATCGCATGACCGGGGCCAAAAAATCGCCGAAAAATCTGCTCATAGCCGCGTTTCATTAGAAACGGGCCGGAGCTGTCCAGCGCATTGAATTCAATGGAGCCGGCAATTGGTCCCTGCGCTGAGCCAATGAGAGGCAGCAGTCACTCACCCATTCATGAATTCATGAATGGGTGTGTGAGTGAGATCTGCCTCTGATTGGTCAGGCTGTGACCAATTAGAGGCAGCTCATTCAGCAGGCGGGGATTTTAAAGCCCCGGCTGCTGAATACTATAGAGAAGCAGTTCTGGACAATTGCCAGCGGCCGCCGCTGGACTCCGGCTGCAGCGGAAAGGTGAGTATACATTTTTTTTTATTTTTACACATTTCTGGATGAATTGCAGGGAAGGGCTTATATATTTAAGCCCTTCCCGACAATTCATCCCTCGCTCGCCCGCAGCGCATTGCTTTCAATGGAGTCGGCTGTATTGAATTCAATGGGCAAACATCGTTCTTCTCTGCCACAGCTGTTACAGCTGGGGCAGAGAAGAATGATTTGTCTTCTATATGTTCTCAATGGGGTCGGCGCATATAGAGAAGAGAACAGGAATCGCAGATCGCAGATAGGTGCGATCTGCGATTTCTGTTCTATAATTTATCGGACGAGCGCATAAAAAGCGCTCATGTGTCCGATACCATTGCAAAGCAATGGTTTTAAAAAAATCGCCGGACGCATGCGCATGCGCAAATCGCGCGAAAAAACGCCCGTCTGACTAAGGCCTAATACTGCCTTTGATCATGAGCAGCACACTGCCCACACTGCTGGTGTAATGGTCTTGGGGGGGGGGAGGGAGTCAGTCAGTCACCCCTAGACCAAAGAAGTGGCAGCATCAAGTGGTGTAAAAGCTCAAAAGAGTTTTATTCTCCTCATGACAAGATAAAAAATGATGACGTTTCAACCCGCCAATGGGTGTTTGTCAAGTCAGTCACCCCTAGTGATGGTATGAGGAACAGTGACCATTTAGTGATATGGTCAGGACATCCTGCAGTCACACATGTTGTCTCTTATGACAGGGCTTCCAACAGCCATTTTCCAGCAAAATAATGCTCAACCACATACAGCAAGGGTGTCACAGGAATGCCTCCACAACATTGCTACACTTCTGTGACCTGTCTGATTGCTAGGTTTATCGCCAATAGAAAATGTATGAGACCCGGATTTCAACTTTAACAGCCTATGAGTTCGCCAATCTAGAGGCTCAGTTTCAGCAAATGTTTACCAATATTCCACAGGATATCATACGGAACTTGTATGCCTCCATGGCCTTCCATATCACATCTTGCATCCAAGCTAGAGGCGGTACAACAGGGTACTAGAGCCTCCATGCCCACCCGTATCATATCTTGTATTCAAGCTAGAGGCAGTGCAACAAGGTGCTAGAATTTCCCTTCAAGTGTCAAGTTTTCCGCAAAAATTATCCTTTTGCTCTGATATTGTAATCTTATACGTATATCACCTTTACAATCACACATTGAAAGTTAGAATTTGATGCTGACACTTCCTTCTAGATGCTTAATTTTGTTTGGACAATGGGTGTAATAATAGCTTTGTTAAAGCCTTATGGTTCTACACTAGAGATGAGCGAACGTACTCGTCCGAGCTTGATGCTCGGGCGAATATTAGGGTGTTCGGGATGTTCGTTATTCGTAACGAACACCACACGATGTTCGGATGTTCGGGTTACTTTAACTTTCTTCCCTGAGAAATCATTTCTATATGCGCTCAATGGGGCCGGCGGCAGCAGCGCCAACCCCATTGAGAACATATAGAAGACAAATCCTTCTTCTCTGCCACAGCTGTAACAGCTGTGACAGAGAAGAACGATGTTTGCCCATTGAATTCAATGGAACCGGCAATACAGCCGACTCCACTGAATGCAATGGGCTGCCGGCGATCGCGGGATGAATTGTCGGAAAGGGGTTAAATATATAAGCCCTTTCCTGCAATTCATCCAGAAATGTGTAAAAATAAAAAATATATATATACTCACCTGGTGCCGACAGACGGAGTTCAGCGCGGCAGGCTGCAGTTCTCCTGAACTGCTCTGAACAGCTGTTAGTAGTATTCAGCAGCCGGGGATTTAAAATCCCCGCCTGCTGAATAAGATGCCTCTGAATGGTCACAGCCTGACCAATCAGAGGCCAGCCCTCACTCACACCCATTCATGAATTCATGAATGGGTGTGAGTGAGGGCTGGCCTCTGATTGGTCAGGCTGTGACCATTCAGAGGCATCTTATTCAGCAGGCGGGGATTTTAAATCCCCGGCTGCTGAATACTACTAACAGCTGTTCAGAGCAGTTCAGGAGAACTGCAGCCTGCCGCGCTGAACTCCGTCTGTCGGCACCAGGTGAGTATATATATATTTTTTATTTTTACACATTTCTGGATGAATTGCAGGAAAGGGCTTATATATTTAACCCCTTTCCGACAATTCATCCCGCGATCGCCGGCAGCCCATTTCATTCAGTGGAGTCGGCTGTATTGACGGCTCCATTGAATTCAATGGGCTAACATCGTTCTTCTCTGCCACAGCTGTTACAGCTGTGGCAGAGGAGAACGTGCTGTGTCGTTCCCATCATTTTCTTGAATTGCCAAGATTTTCACACATGAAAACCTTAGCGAGCATCGGCGAAATACAAAAATGTTCCGGTCGCCCATTGACTTCAATGGGGTTCGTTATTCGAAACGAACACCCGAACATCGCGGGAAGTTCGTTTCGAATAACGCGAACCCGAACATTTTGGTGTTCGCTCATCTTTATTCTACACTTCTGTCTATATCATCTGCTTATCAATGACAGCAGGTCAGTATCATAACATTTCTAGTAATGTAATGATAATAAGGCTTCAAATATAGTGTAAATTTATTTCCATTAATGAAAAAGAATAAAAGTTACTATAAAAGATTTCAGTTTAGTGTTTAAACTTGTCTCTTTCTTTTGGTTAACCTAAAAACTTTGTTTTGGAAAACATTCTGGTCACAGTTTACTTGCTATCAGGGTGCCTATTCTCTCATGTCATAACAATTCTGGCTGTTATAATATCTTGTGACTGACACAATTCTGTCGTCTAACAATGCCGCTTAGAGCAATGTGTCACTCAAACTATCACTTCCAGCAGGGAGACATATACTTGTCCAACATTTGATTTCTTCCGATAAGTGCATCAGATCCATACTGTGTTTAGCCAATGGAAGAATTTGTATTTCTGCTGTCCTGATTACCTATCTAGAGGTTTGGGCAAACGTTTGAGTTTAACCATTACGAAGTGAAGTGATTTTAGACTAATGAATTCTAGGAAATGTTTTCATTTTTGCTTCTCTGCATTCTGTCAGTCATAACTTTTTTCATTTTATTTGGATATTTGGATTTTATATAATTTTTGTGGGATAGGCTGCAACTCTTTTGAGACTTTATTTTAAGGTAGTGTACATATAAAGTTGTGTATTTTTTATATACACTACCGTTCAAAAGTTTGGGGTCACCCAAACAATTTTGTGTTTTCCATGAAAAGTCACACTTATTCACCACCATGCGTTGTGAAATGAATAGAAAATAGAGTCAAGACATTGACAAGGTTAGAAATAATGATTTGTATTTGAAATAACATTGTTTTTACATCAAACTTTGCTTTCGTCAAAGAATCCTCCTTTTGCAGCAATTACAGCATTGCACACCTTTGACATTCTAGCTGTTAATTTGTTGAGGTAAGCTTGTGAAATTGCACCCCACGCTTCTAGAAGCATCTCCCACAAGTTGGATTGGTTGGATGGGCACTTCTGGCGTACCATACGGTCAAGCTGCTCCCACAACAGCTCAATGGGGTTCAGATCTGGTGACTGCGCTGGCCACTCCATTACCGATAGAATACCAGCTGCCTGCTTCTGCTGTAAATAGTTCTTGCACAATTTGGAGGTGTGTTTAGGGTCATTGTCCTGTTGTAGGATGAAATTGGTTCCAATCAAGCGCTGTCCACTGGGTATGGCATGGCGTTGCAAAATGGAGTGATAGCCTTCCTTATTCAGAATCCCTTTTACCCTGTACAAATCTCCCACCTTACCAGCACCAAAGCAACCCCAGACCATCACATTACCTCCACCATGCTTAACAGATGGCGTCAGGCATTCTTCCAGCATCTTTTCATTTGTTCTGCGTCTCACAAACGTTCTTCTTTGTGATCCAAACACCTCAAACTTGGATTCATCCGTCCACAACACTTTTTTCCAGTCTTCCTCTGTCCAATGTCTGTGTTCTTTTGCCCATCTTAATCTTTTTATTTTATTGGCCAGTCTCAGATATGGCTTTTTCTTTGCCACTCTGCCCTGAAGCCCAAAATTCCGCAGCCGCCTCTTCACTGTAGATGTTGACACTGGTGTTTTGCGGGTACTATTTAATGAAGATGCCAGTTGGGTACCTGTGAGGCGTCTGTTTCTCAAACTAGAGACTCTAATGTGCTTATCTTCTTGCTTAGTTGTGCAACGCGGCCTCCCACTTCTTTTTCTACTCTGGTTAGAGCCTGTTTGTGCTGTCCTCTGAAGGGAGTAGTACACACCGTTGTAGGAAATCTTCAATTTCTTAGCAATTTCTCGCATGGAATAGCCTTCATTTCTAAAAACAAGAATAGACTGTCGAGTTTCAGATGAAAGTTCTCTTTTTCTGGCCATTTTGAGCGTTTAATTGACCCCACAAATGTGATGCTCCAGAAACTCAATCTGCTCACAGGAAGGTCAGTTTTGTAGCTTCTGTAACGAGCTGGACTGTTTTCAGATGTGTGAACATGATTGCACAAGGGTTTTCTAATCATCAATTAGCCTTCTGAGCCAATGAGCAAACACATTGTACCATTAGAACACTGGAGTGATAGTTGCTGGAAATGGGCCTCTATTCACCTTTGTAGATATTGCACAAAAAAACAGACATTTGCAGCTAGAATAGTCATTTACCACATTAGCAATGTATAGAGTGCATTTGTTTAAAGTTAGGACTAGTTTAAAGTTATCTTCATTGAAAAGTACAGTGCTTTTCCTTCAAAAATAAGGACATTTCAATGTGACCCCAAACTTTTGAACGGTAGTGTATATAATTGGAAAGAACATGAAAAAAAGGTATTCTAGCATTCTATTTTTCCTAATTTTTTTAATTCCATTTAACATTTATCTTAATAGAGATGATACATTTATTGTATTGGCTGCTAGGAATTTGAAGATATATAATTTTTGTATGTGTTTTAATTATTTTTTCTTTTATTTTATAACATGATTATTATTTCTTAATTATGATTATTTCTTCTACTTTAAGTTTTTACTAACTTAACTGGAATAGTTCCATCTTGGCCAATCACGATGGCTAGGAACTCCAGGGTACGGCAGACTGTGTTATGCTGTTTCTGCAACTCCCATAGACGTGAATGGGAGTTAGGGCTCATGTCCATTGGCGTATGCATAAAACAGTGTGGTCTTCCGCTTCGTTTTACACATAGGGAGCCCATTCACTCTGCCAGCAGAGAGACAACAGGGATCGCATATAAGCCGTATATGCACTGTGCAGGTAATGTAACATCATGGACATGCGCAATATGATTTTTTTTTCCAAATGCTTCTTGAAACGTTGCCCTCTCTCAATGTCTGTATAATAGAGCATACAGCAATTTATTTCTCTGCTGTATGCAAACTGTGTGCAGGAAACAATTGCCTCCATTTACCATGTATCCCGTGTGTGTGACATGCACGTGGGATATGCAGTGAAAGAACATTGTGGACATTAGCCTTTACAGAAATCGTGTGTATCACAATGAGCTTCGCCGTTTTCATAACTTGCGAGCTTTAAATATTTGTAGCTAGGTCTTTTCTGTGTTGTGATAATTCTCTTCTTTAGAATTGCAGTAAGTCCAATTTCAAGATATAACTTTGTGAATTACATAGATGTCTGCATTATAGCAAGCTTGTTGGAAAACCAAGTCCCAGAAGTGTTTTTTTTTTCAGTTGTTGAAGATTTTCACCTCTTTATTTGGTGCATCATCCCCTTGATATCATGACCTTCAATTAAAAAAAAGAATAGTACAGTAGGCTAGTAATTCGATGTGCATAGCTGCTCTACTTCAATCCTTTACTCATTCCCATTCCTTGCTCTTGTTTTTTGTATTGCGTGTTTCATCTGTGTTTGAAGTTATGTGGTTTGGCTCACATGTGGCATTTGCATTACAATGGTTTAGCACTTCCACATACTATTTGGGGATTATGAATACCTGTTTGCATAATGTCTGTATAAAATGTGCTGTATTTATTCTAGCTGTAACATCTTCTATGCCTTAGTTTTCAATTTGCAGTATATTCTTACTATAATGTATTGTTGCATTATATTCCTTTGAACAATTTTAAGACAATTCAAAGTGGGTCAACAGCCTGTACATTTTTTGTGTTCTGTTTTTGTACCCTATGATTTTAGAGCCTCCTGAACATCAACAGCTAAATGGTTTTCATAAAGTAATAGTCACAGTAACTCATTTGGTGTCAATTACATTTCCCATGCCAACCATTTTCCCCCCATATATATTATAAACATATGATCACTATAAAAAAAAATGACTGCCAAATACTCAATGATACACAATGCCTTCCACAGTACTAGAGATGAGCGAGCACCAAAATACTCGGGTGCTCGTTGTTCGAGTCAAACTTTTTGTAATGCTCGAGAGCTCATTTCGAGTAACGAACCCCACTGAAGTCAATTGGGGACTCGAGCATTTTTGTATGGGACCGATGCTCCGCATAGGTGATGACTTGTGAAACACCAGAAAACATCAGAAAGTCATGGAAACACCACAGAAACGGATAAGGAAGGGCAGGGCAGCATGCATGGCTGCATCTGAGGCTCCCAGGTCCCACTATTAAGCCAAAATGGGGGCAAACGTCTGGCGGTCACCCCCTAACAATTTACTTGGGACAAAACCTCATTAGGAAGGCACACGCGCTGGCACATCTTAGCCAAGCACCCCAATACCTGCAACCAAGGACAATCACTGCCTGCGGGTGACAACACTGCCTCTTCTCCTGGGTTACATGCTGGCATTGCAGTCCAACCCACCCGCACGACCCAGCATCCACAGCACACACAAAAGTTTTGCTGCGCAACGTTCAGCTGCCCTCAGCTGCCTTCATGCCACACGCTCGCTTCATAGCCACACCACCCTCATGTCTATTTATAAGTGCGTACTGGATGAGGAGGAACCGGAGGCACCCACTGCAGAGGGTTGGCAGGGCCAGGCAGCGACCCTCTATGAAAGTGTGGGCGATAGCCAACAATGCTGTTGAGAATTGATGATAAATTGACGTACTATCATCATTCCAATCCCGTGCCACCTCCGTCACAAAATTGTCAGGAGCCGCAAATGTTGGCATAAAGAGGACTCAGGTGCCAGCACTTCTACACAACTCCTCAATGCAGCAATACTCTGTGTGGGAAGCACACGAGCGGCCCAGGGTCAGGCTCAGTCCCAGCCTCCACCTTGTGTGACCCAAGGTGCCGCGAGTTACATAGCAATGGGAAATCCATGTGTCCCCACACAATTCATTCTGTGTAGGTGTGAGATAGCTCAACACCACAATGGGAAGTCTGAGTTCCTTGGGCTCGCCTATGCCGTCGATGCACAAAGATTGTATTACACAGGAAAAAATCAAAGTGCCCAAACATGGCAGAGTTTCACCACGCCAAGGACATCGGCCCACATTTCTACCCTAGTCAGTCAGTGTATTTGTGCCATACAGGTAAAACACTGCAATGGGAGGTTTTTGTGCACCCACACCATAGGCGAGCCCCTGGAACCCAAGGAAAGTATTACACAGAAAGAAATCAGAGCGCCCAAACATGGCAGAGTTTCACCCTGTCAAGGACCTTGGCCCACATTTCTACCCTAGCCAGTCAGTGTATTTGTGCCACACAGGTAAAACATCACAATGGGAAGTCTTTGTGCATGCAAGGCATAGGCGAGTCCAAGGAACTCAAACAGAGTTTCACCCCGCCAAGGACCTCGGCCTTGGCCCACATTTGCCCAAGCCTGTCAGTGTATTTGTGCCAGATAGGTAAAACACCGCAATAAATTAGTATTTGTATAGCGCCAACTTATTCTGCAGCGCTTTCAGGTAATTATTACTTATTACCCCCCACCAAGCTGGGTTCTCATTTTACCAACCTTGGAAGGATGGGTTCTCATTTTACTGACCTTGGAAGGATGCAAGGCTGAGTCAACCTTGAGCCTGCTACCTGACTCAGATGGGGATCGAACTTGCAACCTTTAGGTCGTAAGTGAGAGCTTACACTCTGCGCCACACAAGGCTCATAGAAAGGCTTGGTGCACCCACAGCATAGGCAGATCCCAGTAACATTTCTGAAGCAAAAGTATAGGCAGACCCCTGTAACATTTCTGTAGCAATAGTATAGGCGGCCCCTAGTACTATTTCTATAGCAAGAGTATAGGGAGACCCCAGTAACATTTTTGTAGCAAGAGTATAGGCGGACCCCAGTAACATTTCTGCAGCAAGAGTATAGGGAGACCCCAGTAACATTTTTGTAGCAAAAGTATAGGCAGACCCCAGTAACATTTTTATAGCAAAAGTATAGGCCAACCCCTCAAACCATTCAGTGGAGGCTACATGGCGGACCCCAGTAACATTTCTGTAGCAATAGTATAGGCGGACCCTAGTACTATTTCTATAGCAAGAGTATAGGTGGATCCCTGTAACATTTCTGTAGCAAAAGTATAGGGAGACCCCAGTAACACTTCTGTAGCAAGAGTATAGGCGGACCCCAGTAACATTTCTGTAGCAAAAGTATAGGCTAGCCCCTCAAGCCATTCAGTAGAAACTGCATAGGCGGACCCCAGTAACATTTCTGTAGCAAAAGTATAGGCAGACCCCCGTAACATTTCTGTAGCAAGAGTGTAGGCGAACCCTTTAAACATTGGTGTATTAAGAGTATAGGCGAACACCTGAAAATAATTTGGTTACAAAGAGTTTAGACGAAGGCTGGAAAAATTAGTTGGATAACAGTATAGTCGAGGGCCAGAAAAATTGGTGTACCAAGAGTACAAGTGCACCCGTGAAAGA
This sequence comes from Eleutherodactylus coqui, assembly GCF_035609145.1. NCBI lineage: Eukaryota > Metazoa > Chordata > Amphibia > Anura > Eleutherodactylidae > Eleutherodactylus > Eleutherodactylus coqui. The sequence continues at coordinate 245,242,427 of NC_089839.1, read as the reverse complement.
TTGCTCAACTGCGAGGGCAGGTGAAACCCATAAACATTTTTTAAAGATACAGCTCTCTGTTGCTTAATTTGTAATAGAGCCAGGACGCAGCCCTGTAAAAAAAATTGGTTTCTGTTAAAGTATCAATACTTTTGAAACTTTGAAAAATTGTATAAAACGTTTAAACAGAGGCTTTTGGGCCGCAGAAAAATTGGCAGTTCAGCGTGATGACATGCTGTTTTAGGAGGAGGAGTGGGAGGAGGAGGAGTAATAATATCCAAGAGTGATTGACAAAGCTAACTCCCCATTTTTTTTTTGTGGTGATAGAGGATGCTTTTTTCTCATGTTGCAATGAAAGGAATCATTAGGTTCCGCTGCTTTCTGCCGCTGGAGAAAAGAAGTCTGGGGAAATCCAGCCTTTGTTCATCTTTATGAGCATAAGCATATCTGTGATGATTCCCCCAGCTGCACTAAACACCCTCTCTGACAAGACGCTAGCAGCAGGGCAGGCCAGCACCTCCAGGGCATACAGCGCAAGTTTGTGCCATGTGTCCAGCTTTGACACCCAATAGTTGTATGGAGCAGAGACATCACGGAGAACGGTGGTACGATTGGCTACGTACTCCCTCACCATCTTTTTACAGTGCTCCCTCCGACTCAACCTTGACTGGGAAGTGGTGACACAGTCTTGCTGGGGAGCCATAAAGCTGGCAAAGGCCTTGGAGAGTGTTCCCCTGCCTGTGCTGGACATGTTGCCTGATCCCCGCTCCTTCCCTGCTACTTGGCCCTCTGAACTGTGTCTTCTGCCACTAACGCTGTCAGGTGGGAACTTTAGCATCACTTTTTCCACCAGGGCCTTGTGGTATTGCATCACTCTCGTACCCCTTTCCTCTTTGGGAATGAGAGTGGAAAGGTTCTCCTTATACCGTGGGTCGAGAAGGGTGTACACCCAGTAATCTGTGTTGGCCAGAATGCGAGCGTCACGGGAAAGGCAGCCTAACATGAAGTCAGCCATGTGTGCCAGGGTCCCAGTACGCAACACATCGCTGTCCTCACTAGGAAGATGACTTTTAGGATCCTCCTCCTCCTTTTCAGCCCATACACGCTGAACAGATGAGAGGCAAGCAGCATGGGTACCCTCTGCAGTGTGCCCAGCTGTCTCTTCCCCCTCCTCCTCCAAAACACGCTGAGATATAGACATGAACGTGGTCTGCCTATCAAGCGACATACTGTCATCCCCCGTCTCCTGTACTAACCGCTAAGGGTCGGCCTTTATGCTTAGCAGCAAACTTCTCAGCAGGCAAAGCAGGGGGATGGTAACGCTAATGATTGCCGCAGCGCCACTCACCATCTGGGTAGACTCCTCAAAGTTTCCAAGGACCTGGCAGATATCTGCCATCCATGCCTACTCCTCAGTAAAGAATTGCAGAGGCTGACTACCACTCCGCCGCCCATGTTGCAGCTGGTATTCCACTATTGCTCTACGCTGTTTGTACAGCCTGGCCAACATATGCAGCATAGAATTCCAGCGTGTGGGCATGTCCCACAGCAGTCGGTGCTTTGGCAGCTGAAACTGACGTTGCAGGGACCTCAGGGTGGCAGCGTCTGTGGTGGACTTGCTGTAATGTGCGCAGACGCGGTGCACCTTGTCGAGCAGGTCAGACAAGTGGGGGTAGTTTTACAGAAACCGCTGAACCACCAGTTTGAAGACGTGGGCAAGGGATGGCACATGTGTAAGGTTGCCGAGCTGCAGAGCCGCCACCAGGTTACGGCCGTTGTCACACACAACCATGCCCGGTTGGAGGCTCAGCGGGGAAAGCCAGAGGTCAGTCTGCTCTGTCAGACCCTGCAGCAGCTCGGGGGCCGTGTGCCTCTTGTCACCTAAGCTGATTAGTTTCAGCATGGCTTGCTAATGCTTGCCCACCACTGTGCTGCCGTGCTGCGCGCTACCAACTGTTAGCGACGTGCTCACACTTCTTAATTGAGAGGTAGAGGTGGCAGAGGAGGAGAAATGGGAGGATTTGGAGAAGGTGGCATAAAACGTCACAGATACCTGCACGGAGGTAGGACCCGCTATTCTGGGTGCTCCGGAGCATGGACATGTTGCTCTGTTTCATCAGTTAGCGGCTTGAGAAAGACCAATGTGGTCGAAAAGTTGCCTTTTTTACCAAATAATGAAACAATAAAAATGTCCATTTAATACAAGGATTGTTCTATAAATTCTACAGGATATGCCTCTTAAAAACCACTACCCCTTTCTTTGCCATGGAATGCTTGCCTCCTTTACTGCCAGTCTACTCCTGTGTTTCTTTATATTATAAGTAACATGATTTAATGATTATGCAACCAGCTGGAAGCACTAATTATGTATTCTTTAAATAGAGTGCCATTATGTCTTATTGTGTGCCCAAAATAAAACAAAAATGAGCCTATAATGCCACCTAAATCTTTCTTAACTTGGTAACCTAATTACCAAGATTCATTTGGAATGAGGAAATACCCTAAACTGTTTTTTCCGTTGCTACTCAATTCAGGAAAGCTGTGAGTCTGGGATTACTTAATTTGTAAGACTATCATGTGACCTGTGTCCAAGACCCTGTGGCTAATTCACTTGTGGGATATAGACTAAGGTCTCTTTCACATGAGCGTTGCGATTTTCGGCCTCCCACAAAGCCGCAACCAAGTCACGGTTAAATCTCACATTTTCTTACCCATTCAGATGGCTAGGTGCAGCATATATATGCCGCATCCCATTATTCCATTGGTCAGGGAGAGAGAGTTTAGCAATGCTTAACTCCCTCTCACGTCTCCTCCTCCATTTGCCAGCTGATCACAGCATGGAAGTCTATGGGAGCTGCCGGCAAAGGGACGGGTAGGGAGGTCGGAAGGAGTTTAGCAGCACAAGCTGCTGCTAAAATCCCTTCCCCTCCCTTTTGTCCGTGATCAGCCAGTAGCTCCCGGAATTCCATTGTTTGGGGAGAGAGAGTTTAGCAATACTAAACTCCCTTTCCCCCTCCCTTTGCCAGCTGATCACAGCATAGAAACCTATGGGAGCTGCCGGCAAGGGGACTGGGAGGGACTTTGGAACCAATGGAATTCCGGGAGCTACTGGATGATTACGGCCAAAAGATAGGGCAAGACCTATCTTTTCCAGATGTGCATAAAAGCAGCTGGACAGAATCCGTAGCATATGTGCTATCTTTTTCGGTCAGACAATTTTACGCACCAGAAAATAGCACATTTGAATGAATGCATTGGAATCCAATGCCTCATATGGTCGACATTTCTGGCCAACGTTTTATCACAGCAAAATAGCCATGATAAAACTTTTGTGTGAATTAAGCCTTTGGCAGATTTTGGTTGAATATGAAGGACTAATCAGCAATAACAATGAGAGACATGTAATTTGTGTAATGCCAACTTATTCCACAACTTTCAGATAATTTATTTATTACCCCCCCAGCAAGCTGGGTACTCATTTTACCGACCTAGGAAGGATGGAAGGCTGAGTTAACCCTCAGCCGGCTACCTGAACCATGCAGGGATTGAACCCGCAACCTTCAGGTCATGAGTGAGAGCATAGAACTGCATTCTGCTGCCTTAACACAAGGCACACGAGCTTGAGAAATTTTGCTTAGGAATATCTCAATCAACTTTCCCTAGAACTTTTTGAAAACAACATCTCTAATTCAAATCTGCACAACTGGAAAAATTTAGGGATACAGTATATATGCTCCAAGACTTTTATGATCCAACAGCGATGCTATATTTCCCATACCTTAAACATAAATATCATATCTCTAATAGCAACTTTTTAAAATTGATCATTTCTTCCAAAAGAGATTTTAAAAATATTATCCAATATTTTATGAACTCTAACCCAAAAGTTAAAGGCATCTATTTTTTTAACTTACTAGGAACTAAATCTTCTACGACTAAAAACTTTCATATGCATAAATTGGAAAAAGATTTGGGCCTTATTCACACTACTGTATACACTCGACTAATTTAGCCGCATTAAAAAAATTGCGACCACCTGAAGATTTGAATTCCAATGTATTCATTCAGATGAACGATTTTTAAGAGCGTAAAGAATTGCACAGAGAAAAATAGGACATCGGCGACTGAATTTGCGAACCAATTTTATATGCTCATGAGAAAATAAGTCTTGCCCTATCTCTTGCCAGGATAAGCTGGAGACTCCCATCGGCTTCTATAGAAGCTGAAAAAAAGAGAGGGGTAAGGAGTTTAGCTGCGTCAAACACTGGGAAAAGAAGACAGCTGTCTCTATTTAAGCATTAGAAGTCATTCTTAGGATTTGAGGAATTTACACACTGCAGCGTATTTTTTTGCCAATATGCCACAGTGTGACTGTGTAAATAGGCAGGAAAATGCAAAATTAGATTTTTTCACGTGATTTTTAGCCGCGATTGGCTCAGTGTAAAAGTGCATATGTTCGTGTGAAGGAGGCCTTACAAGAAGAGATGTGTTTACAGCAGTAGCAAATCATATTTCAATTTATGTATAAGACATTTCAGTGCTCACCCCATCAAGTAATTATTTTTAAAGCTTACCCCAGATGATATTGTACTCCCTCCAGACTCCACCAAATTTTGCACTCTGGCCCAAATATCTTTTAGAGAAATTGTGAATGTGCAGAATTTTACAAAAAAATAATTAAAGGTGTTGAATGAAATAAAGAAAACCATTTAGACAGGTGATAAAGTGAAAAAAGAAAGCATACTTAACTATCTTCAGCCCCCTGGGAACAAGATGACTACCTCTTGCTGCCCCATCCTTATCCTTGGCAGCCGGAGGTCAAGTGACCACTGTGACTAACCAGAAGCCACAGCCTCACCTTCCGAACTCCTGGCATTAACGCTCACATCCTGGGACCATGATGCCTGGATTTCAGAACAGTGATGCTGCGGCCTCTGATTGGCCACAGCAATAACCTGAATTCCAGCAACGGGTATCGGTCAGCTGGGTTCCAAGAGGCCGAAGACAGGCAAGTATAGTGCCTATTAAAATGTTTTTTTTTACTCACGCAAAGCTTTTAACTTTGTTGCTCTTCTGTTTATTGGGATCAATAGATTTTTTTTTTCAAGACAAAGAAAAGTGATTGCCTACCTCTTAACGTCTACTAAATTGGTGGTAACTAGATGTTAGAAACAAACAATACAACCAGACGTTAGTGAATTTATTTCTTTAGTTAATACCAAATGCAATTTTTTTTTTGATATACGGCATAATACATATCTTAGTGTTAATAACTTGTGGATTGAAAGTCCATATTACTCTAATTAATCAAATTGGAGCACATTTACAACTGAAATTTTTTTGACAATTTTCTGGTACATATAGCTCAAATAAACTGTTGAACATCTTTCAAGACATATTTAGGGCTCCCACCCACTGGCGATATTTTCTCCACTGCAATGCGATTCTAAAGTTAAAGTTTCGTATCGCAGTGCGAGAAAAAAATCGGCATGACGCCGAGATATCGGCATCACGCCGACATATCACCAGCGCTAGCCCTATTGGAAAGAGATGGAGAATGCCGGGGACCGCGGGGATGAAGGAATCCTCTGTCACAGCTGTCACAGAAGTCCCCGGCATTCTAGCCCATTGCTTTCAATGGGATCGGCACTGCTGCTGATCCCATTGAAAGCACTGCTCTCTGCCAAGCCCAGCGGAATGATTATCAGGGAAGGGCTTGAAATATAAGCCCTTCCCCGATAATCTGCCAAAAATGTGTTAAAAAATGATTACTCACCTCTCCTGCGCGCAGCCGCGTCCTGCTTAGCTATTTGCTGAGCCCTCAGCCAATATGCACAGCCCTTTCAGGAGGCGGGGATTTTTATATTCCCGACTGCTGAAAGAACTTAATAGCAGTGCCGGGGAGCCAGCAGGAGGACGTGGCTGAGCGCAGGAGAGGTGCGTAATAATTTTTAAAAAATTTTTAACACACTTATTGATGATTATCGGGGAAGGGCTTATATTTCAAGCCCTTCCCCAATAATCATTCTGCAGGGCTTGGCTGAAACCATTGATTTCAATAGGATCGGCAGCAGAATCGCCCTGCCCTAATTTAAATAGTTAATTAGCCTAACACAGTGCCAGAGATTGTGGGTATCCCCAGTGTTTAACGCATATCCACATATTTGCACACCTCCCATAGACCTCTATGGAGCTCTTTGATGCACAAGCACGCACAAGATAGAGCAGATCCTATTTTTGTGCCCGTGAAACAATGGCGCAAAAAAAATGAAATGAGAATAAACCCATTGAAATCATGCAGGAATTTCTCATGCACAAAATCACAGCATAACACATCCCTCTGTTATGATCCATAGCTCAACTGTTCTCTATATTCTTTGTAAATGTATTTTTGACAATTCAATAAAAATTTAGACTTTACAATTCTCTTATTACAACTGTGAATTTATCCTGTCATTTGTAAAATATTTCTATTTTTTTATAATTTACTTACTTTTTTGAATTTTTCAAACTAATAATAATAATAATAATTAGCTGTAATGGTCCAACAGGGAAAAAAAAACATTTGGAGCTGACATTGGAGTTAATTCACATATGACCTGCTGGACCTACATGATGATTGGGCTGGTGTGTGCAATGATCATTGTTTGGAAAGCAATTAAAAGTGGTCATGAACATGCAGTACTTACTGTAGGATTAGGATGGGCCCTCAGAATAATTTCCTCTAGTGGACCCAAAGAACACAATACAACAATAATGTCTTTACAACTTTCAATGGCTTTAAATTAAAAAAAAATTAAAAAAAATCAGACTACCTGGAAGCGATAGTTTTCCGTAATTTAAAGGTAAGTAATGGGGTTACTATTAAAGACCAAGTATTGGCAGCACATGGTTACTTTGCATCTCTAGAGATCAGGCCAGAGCAACAGGGGGCAAGGGTGATCCTCCCGTCTGGATGGAAATAAGGACTGGTTAGAAATATTGCACCATACATATTAAACGTTGCAGCCTCTTGTGTTAATGAATAACTAGTCACTGTTTGTCTCAGCTGGTTTGCAAGCACAGGGGAAAGCCCATCTTCATTATAATAACCTACTTTATGAAGATTAAATGCCTCTGCAATTCAAACAAGGAAAAATTGCTTTAAAGCAAAATCAAACATCGCTGTGCTAGCTGAGGATTTGGGCAGGAGAATGAGAGATCTCTTCTATATTGTTATTGTGAACCGGTCAGTCCACAAGTAATTGCTTTTTCATAGATAAATTTGCTTTTTACTTTCCTGCAGTAATGAAATGAACTTGACACGTTTCTTACGTTCTCCCTGAAATGTCACTGGAAGAATGTTCATCTGAGGGTCTCGAAAAGCATATAATGGAGGACATGGGGCCACAGGATGACTGACAGATAAGATGATTCTGGTTCTTATATTTTTAGGGGTCATTGCGCAGTACTAAAATATTGAAATGTTTGTTTTTACACTGTCTATCTCTCTCATATCTATCTATCTATCTATCTCTCTCATATCTATCTATCTATCTATCTATCTATCTATCTATCTATCTATCTATCTATCTATCTATCTATCTCTCTCATATCTATCTATCTATCTATCTATCTCTTTCATATCTATCTATCTATCTATCACATATCTATCTATTAGAGATGAGCGAGCGTACTCGGAAAAGCACTACTCGCTCGAGTAATTGGCTTTATCCGAGTATCGCTGTGCTCGTCCCTGAAGATTCGGGTGCCGCTGCAGCTGACAGGTGAGTCGCAGCGGGGAGCAGGGGAGAGCGGGCGGGAGAGAGGGAGAGAAAGATCTCCCCTCCGTTCCTCCCCGCTCTCCCCTGCAGCTCCCCGCTCCGTGCCGGCACCCGAATCTTCAGGGACGAGCACAGCGATACTCGGATAAAGCAAATTACTCGAGCGAGTAGTGCTTTTCCGAGTACGCTTGCTCATCTCTACTATCTATCTATCTCCTATCTATCTATCTATCTATCTATCTATCATCTATCTATCTATCTATCTATCTATCTATCTATCTAATGTTTAAAAAAAGATCTATCTATCTAATATTTATCTATCTCCTATCTATCTATCTATCTCATATCTATCTATCTGTCTACCATATATACCATGTTTCCCAGAAAGTAAGACCTACCGTAAAAATAAGCCCCACCCTTATTTGCATGGGGTCTTGAACGATAAACATTAAAAAATAAATAAAAAAAATACTTACCTAGCAGGTGCTGTCCGGATCCCTCACGCAGCTCTGCGGAGTTCCAGCTGCTTGCTTGTAGTTCTCAGCAGCCAATAAAACATTGTTTCCTGGTAACAGAGTTCGTAAACCTCGCCTCCAGGAAGCGATGTCTTTGATTGGTTCTCGAGTGCCACGGCTGAGCCAATCAATTCAGCGCTCAATGAACCAATCAAAGCCATTCAATGCTTAAGAACTAGAGATGAGCGAACACCAAAATGTTCGGGTGTTCGTTATTCGTAACGAACTTCCCGTGATGCTCGAGGGTTCGTTTCGAACAACGAACCCCATTGAAGTCAATGGGCGACCAGAACATTTTTGTATTTTGCCGATGCTCGCTAAGGTTTTCATGTGTGAAAATCTGGGCAATTCAGGAAAGTGATGGGAATGACACAGTGACGGATAGGGCAGGCGAGGGGCTACATGTTGGGCTGCATCCTAAGTTCACAGGTCCCACTATTAAGCCACAATAGCGGCAAGAGTGGGCCCCCCCCCCCTCCCAACAACTTTTACTTCTGAAAAGCGCTCATTAGCATGGCATACCTTTGCTAAGCACCACACTACCTCCAACAAAGCACAATCACTGCCTGCATGACACTCCACTGCCACTTCTCCTGAGTTACATGCTGCCCAACCGCACCCCCTCCCCCCCACAGCGCACACCAAAGTGTCCCTGCGCAGCCTTCAGCTGCCCTCATGCCACACCACGCTCATGTCTATTTAGAATTGCGTCTGCCATGACGAGGGACCGCAGGCATACACTGCAGAGGTTGGCACGGCTAGGCAGCGACCCTCTTTAAAAGTGGCGGAGCGATAGCCCACAATGCTGTACAGAAGCAATGAGAAATAGAATCCTGTGCCACCGCCATCTGGAGCTGCACACGTGGGCATAGCAATGGGGAACCTATGTGCCACACACTATTCATTCTGTCAAGGTGTCTGCATGCCCCAGTCAGACCGGGCTTTTTAATTCATAGACACAGGCAGGTACAACTCCCTATTGTGAAGTCCCTGTCGACCCACAGCATGGGTGGCTCCCTGGAACCCACCGGCGGTACACAAAAATATCCCATTGCATTGCCCAACACAGCTGAGGTAGTAATGTCGTGCGTAATACAGGTGGGCTTCGGCCCACACTGCATGCCCCAGTCAGACTGGGATTCTTTACAAGTGGACACATGTAGGTTTAACTCCCTGTGGACCCACTGCCTGGGTGGGTGCCAGGAAGCCACCGGCGGTACATAGAAATATCCCATTGCATTGCCCAACACAGCTGAGGTAGTAATGTCGTGCGTAATACAGGTGTGCTTCGGCCCACACTGCATGCCCCAGTCAGACTGGGATTCTTTACAAGTGGACACATGTAGGTTTAACTCCCTGTGGACCCACTGCCTGGGTGGGTGCCAGGAAGCCACCGGCGGTACATAGAAATATCCCATTGCATTGCCCAACACAGCTGAGGTAGTAATGTCGTGCGTAATACAGGTGGGCTTCGGCCCACACTGCATGCCCCGGTCAGACGGGTTCTTTAGAAGTGTACAGATGTATTAAAAACTCAGTGTGCACCTACAGCATGGGTGGCTCCCTGGAACCCACCGGCGGTACACAAAAATATCCCATTGCATTGCCCAACACAGCTGAGGTAACGTCAGCTGTAATGCAGGTGGGCTAAAAATTAATTTGATTACACTGTAGGCGAGGGCCCACACAAATTGCTGTATCAACAGTACTAATGTACATCCCAAAAATTGGCCATGGCCAGCCAAGAGGGCAGGTGAAACCCATTAATCGCTTTGGTTAATGTGGCTTAAGTGGTAACTAGGCCTGGAGGCAGCCCAGTGTAACGAAAAATTGGTTCAAGTTAAAGTTCCAATGCTTTTAAGCGCATTGAAACTTATAAAAATTGTTCTGAAAAATTATTTGAGTGAGCCTTGTGGCCCTAAGAAAAATTGCCCGTTCAGCGTGATTACGTGAGGTTTCAGGAGGTGGAGCAGGAGGAGGAGGAGGAGGAATATTAGACACAGATTGATGAAGCAGAAATGTCCCCGTTTTGGATGGTGAGAGAGAACGTAGCTTCCATCCGCGGGTGCAGCCTACGTATTGCTTACGTATCGCTGCTGTCCGCTGGTGGAGAACAGAAGTCTGGGGAAATCCAGCCTTTGTTCATCTTGATGAGTGTTAGCCTGTCGGCACTGTCGGTTGACAAGCGGCTACGCTTATCTGTGATGATTCCCCCAGCCGCACTAAACACCCTCTCCGACAACACGCTAGCCGCAGGACAAGCAAGCACCTCAAGGGCATACAGGGCTAGTTCAGGCCACGTGTCCAGCTTCGACACCCAGTAGTTGTAGGGGGCAGAGGCGTCACCAAGGATGGTCGTGCGATCCGCTACGTACTCCCTCACCATCCTTTTGCAGTGCTCCCGCCGACTCAGCCGTGACTGGGGAGCGGTGACACAGTCTTGGTGGGGAGCCATAAAGCTGGCCAGGCCCTTAAAGACTGTTGCACTGCCTGGGATGTACATGCTGCTCGATCTACGCACATCCCCTGCAACATGGCCCTCGGAACTGCGCCTTCTGCCACTAGCGCTGTCGGCTGGGAATTTTACCATCAGCTTGTCCGCAAGGGTCCTGTGGTATAGCAACACTCTCGAACCCCTTTCCTCTTCGGGAATCAGAGTGGGCAGGTTCTCCTTATACCGTGGATCGAGCAGTGTGTACACCCAGTAATCCGTCGTGGCCAGAATGCGTGCAACGCGAGGGTCACGAGAAAGGCATCCTAACATGAAGTCAGCCATGTGTGCCAGGGTACCTGTACGCAACACATGGCTGTCTTCACTAGGAAGATCACTTTCAGGATCCTCCTCCTCCTCCTCCTCCTCCTCAGGCCATACACGCTGAAAGGATGACAGGCAATCAGCCGGTGTACCGTCAGCAGCGGGCCAAGCTGTCTCTTCCCCCTCCTCCTCATCCTCCTCATGCTCCTCCTCCTCCTCCTGTACGCGCTGAGAAATAGACAGGAGGGTGCCCTGACTATCCAGCGGCATACTGTCTTCCCCCGCCCCCGTTTCCGAGCGCAAAGCAGCTGCCTTTATGGTTTGCAGGGAATTTCTCAAGATGCATAGCAGAGGAATGGTGACGCTAATGATTGTAGCATCGCCGCTCACCACCTGGGTAGACTCCTCAAAATTACCAAGGACATGGCAGATGTCTGCCAACCAGGCCCACTCTTCTGAAAGGAATTGAGGAGGCTGACTCCCACTGCGCCGCCCATGTTGGAGTTGGTATTCGACTATAGCTCTCCGTTGTTCATAGAGCCTGGCCAACATGTGGAGCGTAGAGTTCCACCGTGTGGGCACGTCGCACAGCAGTCGGTGCACTGGCAGCTTAAAGTGATGTTGCAGGGTGCGCAGGGTGGCAGCGTCCGTGTGGGACTTGCGGAAATGTGCGCAGAGCCGGCGCGCCTTTACGAGCAGGTCTGACAAGCGTGGGTAGCTTTTCAGAAACCGCTGAACCACCAAATTAAAGACGTGGGCCAGGCATGGCACGTGCGTGAGGCTGCCAAGCTGCAGAGCCGCCACCAGGTTACGGCCGTTGTCACACACGACCATGCCCGGTTGGAGGCTCAGCGGCGCAAGCCAGCGGTCGGTCTGCTGTGTCAGACCCTGCAGCAGTTCGTGGGCCGTGTGCCTCTTATCGCCTAAGCTGAGTAGTTTCAGCACGGCCTGCTGACGCTTGCCCACCGCTGTGCTGCCACACCGCGCGACACCGACTGCTGGCGACATGCTGCTGCTAACACATCTTGATTGTGAGACAGAGGAGGAGGAGGAGGAGGAGGGTGCTTTAGTGGAGGAAGCATACACCTCCGCAGATACCAGCACCGAGCTGGGGCCCGCAATTCTGGGGGTGGGTAGGACGTGAGCGGTCCCAGGCTCTGACTCTGTCCCAGCCTCCACTAAATTCACCCAATGTGCCGTCAGGGAGATGTAGTGGCCCTGCCCGCCTGTGCTTGTCCACGTGTCCGTAGTTAAGTGGACCGTGGCAGTAACCGCGTTGGTGAGGGCGCGCACAATGTTGCGGGAGACGTGGTCGTGCAGGGCTGGGACGGCACATCGGGAAAAGTAGTGGCGACTGGGAACTGAGTAGCGCGGGGCCGCCGCCTCCATGATACTTTTGAAGGACTCCGTTTCCACAACCCTATACGGCAGCATCTCAAGGCTGATGAATTTTGCGATGCGGACGGTTAACGTTTGAGCGTGCGGGTGCGTGGCGGCGTACTTGCGCTTGCGCTCGAACACTTGCGCAAGCGACGGCTGAACGGTGCGCTGAACTACACTGCTGGATGGGGCCGAGGACAGCGGAGATGAGGGTGTGGGTGCAGGCCATGAGGCGGTAGTGCCTGTGTCCTGAGAGGGGGGTTGCATCTCAGTGGCAGGTTGGGGCACAGGGGGAGAGGCAGGGGTGCAAACCGGAGACGGTGAACGGCCTTTGTCCCACCTTGCGGGGTGCTTGGCCATCATATGTCTGCGCATGGTGGTGGTGGTGAGGCTGTTGGTGTTGGCTCCCCGGCTGAGCTTTGCGCGACAAAGGTTGCACACCACTGTTCGTCGGTCGTCAGGCGTCTCTGTGAAAAACTGCCAGACCTTAGAGCACCTCGGCCTACGCAGGGTGGCATGGCGCGAGGGGGCGCTTTGGGAAACACTTGGTGGATTATTCGGTCTGGCCCTGCCTCTACCCCTGGCCACCGCACTGCCTCTTGCAACCTGCCCTGCTGATGCCCTTGACTCCCCCTCTGAAGACCTGTCCTCCTGAGTAAGCGTTGCACACCAGGTGGGGTCAGTCACCTCATCGTCCTGCTGCTCTTCCTCCGAATCCTCTGTGCGCTGCTCCCTGGGACTTACTGCCCTTACTACTACCTCACTGCAAGACAACTGTGTCTGATCGTCATCGTCCTCCTCACCCACAGAAAGTTGTTGAGACAGTTGGCGGAAGTCCCCAGCCTCTTCCCCCGGACCCCGGGAACTTTCGAATGGTTGGGCATCAGTGACGATAAACTCCTCTGGTGGGAGAGGAACCGCTGCTGCCCAATCTAAGCAGGGGCCCGAGAACAGTTCCTGGGAGTGTTCCCGCTCCTGAGCAGGTGTCATTGTAGTGGACTGAGGAGGCTGGGAGGAAGGAGGAGCAGCAGACAGAGGATTCGGATTGGCAGCAGTGGACGGCGCAGAACTGCGGGTAGACGATAGGTTGCTCGAAGCACTTTCTGCCATCCAGGACAGGACCTGCTCACACTGCTCATTTTCTAATAACCGTCTCCCGCGTGGACCCATTAATTGGGCGATGAATGTGGGGACGCCAGAAACGTGCCTCTCTCCTAATCGCGCAGCAGACAGCTGCGACACACCTGGATCAGGAGCTTGGCCTGTGCCCACACCCTCACTTGGCCCTCCGCGTCCTCGGCCACGTCCACGTCCACGTCCTCTAGGCTTACCCCTACCCCTCAGCATGCTGTATTACCAGTGATTAGATTTCCCAGGCAGGAAATAAATTGGCGCAAGACTGCAGGCCAAATATAATTTTTGCCCTTTTTGGAAAACGAAAGGCCCCACTGCCTCTAGTGAATGAATTATCTAAGTTTAATAACTGTGCTGTGTCCCTGCTTATGTGTCACAGAACGTGAGGGTAGCAGAGTTATTATAACTCTTGGAGAGCAGGTATTTTTTTTCCCAATTAAGGAAAGCAAATGGCGAACCCAGCAGTAAAGCGTAGCTGGGTGCGTATGATTTAGCAATGTTTTTCACGCAGCTCACACGTCTACACAGGCGTAAGGACGGACACAGGCTGGACAAATAGATTTGTTTTCAGTTTTTTCCCACCAACAGGCAGCACTGCGTATATTCAATGAACCTGCGAAGTTTAATAACTGCGCTGTGTCCCTGCTTATGTGTCACAGAACGTGAGGGTAGCAGAGTTATTATAACTCTTGGAGAGCAGGTATTTTTTTTTCCCAATTAAGGAAAGCAAATGGCGAACCCAGCAGTAAAGCGTAGCTGGCTGCGTATGATTTAGCAATGTTTTTCACGCAGCTCACACGTCTACACAGGCGTAAGGACGGACACAGGCTGGACAAATAGATTTGTTTTCAGTTTTTTCCCACCAACAGGCAGCACTGCGTATATTCAATGAACCTGCGAAGTTTAATAACTGCGCTGTGTCCCTGCTTATGTGTCACAGAACGTGAGGGTAGCAGAGTTATTATAACTCTTGGAGAGCAGGTATTTTTTTTTTCCCAATTAAGGAAAGCAAATGGCGAACCCAGCAGTAAAGCGTAGCTGGCTGCGTATGATTTAGCAATGTTTTTCACGCAGCTCACACGTCTACACAGGCGTAAGGACGGACACAGGCTGGACAAATAGATTTGTTTTCAGTTTTTTCCCACCAACAGGCAGCACTGCGTATATTCAATGAACCTGCGAAGTTTAATAACTGCGCTGTGTCCCTGCTTATGTGTCACAGAACGTGAGGGTAGCAGAGTTATTATAACTCTTGGAGAGCAGGTATTTTTTTTTCCCAATTAAGGAAAGCAAATGGCGAACCCAGCAGTAAAGCGTAGCTGGCTGCGTATGATTTAGCAATGTTTTTCACGCAGCTCACACGTCTACACAGGCGTAAGGACGGACACAGGCTGGACAAATAGATTTGTTTTCAGTTTTTTCCCACCAACAGGCAGCACTGCGTATATTCAATGAACCTGCGAAGTTTAATAACTGCGCTGTGTCCCTGCTTATGTGTCACAGAACGTGAGGGTAGCAGAGTTATTATAACTCTTGGAGAGCAGGTATTTTTTTTTCCCAATTAAGGAAAGCAAATGGCGAACCCAGCAGTAAAGCGTAGCTGGCTGCGTATGATTTAGCAATGTTTTTCACGCAGCTCACACGTCTACACAGGCGTAAGGACGGACACAGGCTGGACAAATAGATTTGTTTTCAGTTTTTTCCCACCAACAGGCAGCACTGCGTATATTCAATGAACCTGCGAAGTTTAATAACTGCGCTGTGTCCCTGCTTATGTGTCACAGAACGTGAGGGTAGCAGAGTTATTATAACTCTTGGAGAGCAGGTATTTTTTTTTCCCAATTAAGGAAAGCAAATGGCGAACCCAGCAGTAAAGCGTAGCTGGCTGCGTATGATTTAGCAATGTTTTTCACGCAGCTCACACGTCTACACAGGCGTAAGGACGGACACAGGCTGGACAAATAGATTTGTTTTCAGTTTTTTCCCACCAACAGGCAGCACTGCGTATATTCAATGAATAATAACTGTGTTGTGGCCCTGCCTATACAATTCTTTCCCTGCAGTATCAATGGAGGGTGCAATGCTCTGCAGAGGCGATTTTGAGAAGCCCAAAAAAAATGCAGCACAGCCAACAGCAGCCTGGACAGTACTGCACACGGATAAATATGGCCCTAGAAAGGACCGTTGAGGTTCTTGAAGGCTACACTCACTCCTAACACTCTCCCTGCCTATGCAGCACTTCTGTCCCTAATGCCAGGTGCAACGGTCTGCAGAGGCGATTTTGAGAAAAAAAAAAAAATCCCACTGCTAACAGCAGCCAACACACAGCTATCAGTGGCCCTAATAAGGACCTTTGGGGGGTCTTGAAGCCTACACTAACTACCAATTCTTTCCCTACAGCAGCTCCGGTATAAACAGCACTGTCCCTCATCTAACTCACACCGCATCTGAGGCGAGCCGCGGGAGGGGCCGACTTTTATATTAGGCGAACACCTGATCTCGCCAGCCACTCACAGCAGGGGGGTGGTATAGGGCTTAAACGTTGCAGGGGGAAGTTGTAATGCCTTCCCTGTCTTTCAATTGGCCAGAAAAGCGCGCTAACGTCTCAGGGAAGGAAGTGAAAGTAACCAGAACACCGCATGGTGTTCGTCACGAATAACGAACATCCCGAACACCCTAATATTCGCACGAATATCAAGCTCGGACGAACGCGTTCGCTCATCTCTATTAAGAACCAATCAGAGCTATCACTTCCTAGAGGCAGGGTTTACAAACCCCATTACCAAAAAGGAAACTTCTGTTGGCGACTGCAAGCAAGCTGCCGGAACTCCACAGACCAGCAGAAGAGACCTGGAACGTGCTAGGTAAGTGACACATAGAATTTTTTACTGCAATTACTGCAGTGTTCAAAACACTATGGTAATTGTGGTGCAATGCTAGCATTGATTTCAATGAGAGCCTCGCACACATGCGCTCGGACACGTTTTTCGAGCGCTGTCTGTCCTATATTTTGCATTTAGTGCACCTAATCAATGATGGGGTATGCTAAAACCACTGTTGGAGGCAGGAATGCAAACTCCAAAAGCAAGAGTAAAATTGTGGCGAAGCTCTCTGCCGCTATTATAAGACCTCTCCCGAAAATAAAACCCTGTGCCTCCTTTGGGGAAAAAATTAATACAAGACAATGTCTGATTTTTGGGGAAACACGGAATCAATCTATCTATCTATCTATCTATCTATCTATCTATCTATCTATCTATCTATCTATCCCATATCTATCTATCTATCTATCTATCTATCTATCCCATATCTATCTATCTATCTATCCCATATCTATCTATCTATCTATCTATCTATCTATCCCATATCTATCTATCTATCTATCTATCTATCTATCTATCTATCTATCTATCTATCTATCTATCTATCTATCTCATATCTATCTATCTATCTATCTATCTATCTTTCCTATATATGTATAAAAAAGCATGAAAAGATACAATTGTAATTAGTTCTGATTACATTTAATTGAGTGATTCCAAAAGTAATTAGTAAACGCTTTGATAAATGATAGAATTAATAAACCACTCAGTTCTTGGCTTTGTTTTTATTACTTTTTTAAATTGCATTAACAAACAATTTAACTTTTACAATCTGTTGATAAAGTGACTTGCTCTTTTTATATTTTTACCATTGCATTAGTTTTATATACAAAGTAAAACACCATAAGGCCAGATTCACTCAAGCACATGCATTAGCACAGCATTTTTGCATATCAGGCGTTATATATTTGCATGTGCAACAGCGTTCTTTACTGCTCATTTGTGCTTCACACGAGTGTATTTCAGCCCCGTTTTCACAGACGGCCATTTACAATGCATCAGTTCAGATGGCAGTATTCCTGCGGCGTAAAAGCGCCCAGCCTGCCAAGATAGTGCATACGGTGTGCATTTTGGCCAGAAGCTTTTACGCTGGCCAGGAAAGATTGTTCAGGAACTATATTCGGGTGGAAATACAGCGGCAGCTCCCATAGACTCCTATGAGAGCCTATAGATGCTACCTGAGAAAGGAGGTGGGAGGGTGTGTAGCAGCATGTCTGCTAAACTCCCACCCCCTTCCCTTCTCCTCTTCTCCCCTGCCGACTGTTTGCAATGGAAGGGGGCAGAATGGGGCGGGAGCCAGTTGCTAAGCTCCCGCTGCCTCCCATTGCTAGCAGCCGACAAGGGGCAGAGAGGGGGCGGGAGCTTAGGACACTAGCTCCTGCCCCATCCCCACCCTCCATTGCCAAGAGCCAGCGAGGGGTTGGAAAGGGGGAGGCAATTTAGCAAAGCTAAACTGTCTCGCCCCACCCGACGGTATCCCGGGCTCAGCGTATTCTCGCCAGACCAGGCCGTCTGAACGGGCACACAAGCGGGAGATTTGTGCGCCGTTTATGCAATTTTCGATTGTGCTATGTCCGTCACATGGCTGACCAGAAATCACCTACACCCGTGTGAATGAATCCTGAGCGTGCAAAAAAACATGCCCCAATGCTTTCAGCCATTGAAATAGCCAATTAGTTTAATGAGTTTAATATATGTCCTTTTCCTGCGTTAGTTTCGATCTGGAACCGAATTGGCTACTGAGGGGTGCATTAGTTATAGGTTAGCATTGCTGAACAAAGACACTTGAGCAATCAGTAATGTCTGCTCCATGAGATGAAGAATGAGAGGATAGGAAAGCACAGAGAGGTCCTGCTGAAGGGACTCAATTATTAGTTGTCTTATCAGTTGTCTTCCAGGTGCTCAGGTCCAGCATATTGCAGATTGCGTTGATTGACTACCTCTAGGAGCTAGTGAGGACTTTGGTCATAGTGCACATTGGCACCCATGACTGAGTTAGGCCACCTTCACGCGACCGTATGCATCACAACATAACGTGCGTTCCATAGAACGAGCGTACATGTAACAGCCTCCACACTGGGATTCCCCTCCCTCTGTGACATCAGAGGAGGACACACGGCGTCCTCTAACAACAAGAGCACTGATTATGTAAGTGCATATATATTTGTGTTATGTAACTGTAATGTCATTCTGAGCTTGCAAAAGGCGTTTCTGCAGAAATGCGTTGCTCTATGTACTTTATTTAATAAAAAAGATTGACGACACTGTACAGTCTAATGGATCTTTTGAATTCATAGACAGTCCCACCGACACGAGCCGGAGTGCTTGTTTTCATTTGTATTTAGCACCTATATTAAAGCATCTAATTCTCAGATTGCTTTGACTCCTGGTGTCTCTCCAGTGACCTGGATTGTGGATAATGGACTAATTCATTACCTATACCAGGATAAGAGGTGCAGGTGGGTTCCCCTACCGAGGGTTATCTGACCAAGCACCAGGTGAGTTGGCACTCATTTACTTATACAACAGCCATAATAAGCTGTTTTATTGTCGTTTTTTCCTATTAATTCACTTGGCGCTCTCCTGACATTGTTTTATCTTGACATCTTTTCTATATATATATAAGGGTGCGGGCAGACGAGCGTAGGCGTATTTACGTTCGCACGAGCGCAACGTATAATCGCCCGAGCGATCGTTTTTCACCGATCACGACCAGAGCTAGAAAGCGTATTTTCGTTTGTTCCTACTTTGCAAACGGTCTTTTCGGCGATCGAATATGCGTTGGCGCGTATTTCGGTCGCATATGTTCCGTTTTTTTTCGAATTGCCGTTTTTACGCGCCGTAAAATCGCCCATGTGAACGAATACATTCGAAACCATTGCCTCAGATGGTCACGTATATACGTTTGGTCGCAAAAACGCACCGTTTATGCGCTCGTCTGCCCGCACCCTAAAGCTGAAAGCCCTCACTGACTCACTCACTCACTGACTCACTCACTGACTGACTGACTGACTGACTGACACGCCAAAAGTTCTCCAACTTCCCGATGTCGTAGAAACATGAAATTTGGCGCAAGCATAGATTATCTCCAAAATAGGAAAAGAAATTGGGTCCCAACTCGATTATTCAATTCTAGCGCAAAAGAATTGGCGTCGAAATTTACCTACATAATCTAAATCACTCACTTCCCAATGTCATAGAAACGTGAAATTTGGCACGAGCATTGATTATGTCATAAATAGGAAAAGCGAATGGGTCCCAACACGATTATTCAATTCTAGCGCAAAAGAATTGGCGTCGAAATTTTACATGCGGAATGTAATTTTCTCACTTTCCAGTGTCATAGAAACGAGAAATTTGGCACGAGCATTGATTATGTCATAAGTAGGAAAAGCTAATGGGTCCCAACTCCATTATTCAATTCTATGCACAAAAGAATTAGCGTCCAAATTTTACGTACGGAATCTAATTTTCTCACATTCCGGTGCCATAGAAATGGGAAATTTGGCACGAGCATTGATTATGTCATAAATAGGAAAAGCTAATGGGTCCCAACTCGATTATTCAATTCTAGCGCAAAAGAATTGGCATCAAAATTTTACGTGCGGAATGTAATTTTCTCACTTTCCGGTGTCATAGAAACAGGAAATTTGGCACGAGCATTGATTATGTCATAAGTAGTAAAAGCTAATGGGTCCCAATTCCATTATTCAATTCTAGCGCAAAAGAATTGGCGTCGAAATTTTACGTGTGGAATGTAATTTTCTCACTTTCCGGTGTCATAGAAACAGGAAATTTGGCACGAGCATTGATTATGTCATAAGTAGTAAAAGCTAATGGGTCCCAATTCCATTATTCAATTCTAGCGCAAAAGAATTGGCGTCGAAATTTTACGTGCGGAATGTAATTTTTTCACTTTCCGGTGTCATAGAAACAGGAAATTTGGCACGAGCATTGATTATGTCATAAATAGTAAAAGCTAATGGGTCCCAACTCCATTATTCAATTCTATGCGCAAAAGAATTAGCGTCCAAATTTTACGTACGGAATCTAATTTTCTCACTTTCCGGTGTCATAGAAACGGGAAATTTGGTACGAGCATTGATTATGTCATAAATAGGTAAAGATAATGGGTCCCAACTCCGTTATTCAATTCTATGCGCAAAAGAATTGGCGTCCAAATTTTACGTGTGGAATGTAATTTTTTCACTTTCCGGTGTCATAGAAACAGGAAATTTGGCACGAGCATTGATTATGTCATAAATAGTAAAAGCTAATGGGTCCCAACTCCATTATTCAATTCTATGCGCAAAAGAATTGGCGTCCAAATTTTACGTGTGGAATGTAATTTTCTCACTTTCCGGTGTCATAGAAACGGGAAATTTGGCATGAGCATTGATTATGTCATAAATAGGAAAAGCTAATGGGTCCCAACACGATTATTCAATTCTAGCGCAAAAGAATTGGCGTCGAAATTTTACATGCGGAATGTAATTTTCTCACTTTCCGGTGTCATAGAAACGGGAAATTTGGCACGAGCATTGATTATGTCATAAATAGGGAAAGCTAATGGGTCCCAACTCCATTATTCAATTCTATGCGCAAAAGAATTAGCGTCCAAATTTTACGTACATAATCCAAATCTCTCACTTCCCAATGTCATAGAAACATGAAATTTGGCACAAGCATTGATTGTGTCATAAATATGAAAAGTTAATAGGTCCCAACTCGATTATTCAATTCTAAGCGCAAAAGAATTAGTGTCCAAATTTTATCTACGTAATCTAATTCTCTCACTTCCTGATGTCATTTTATATGAAGGAAACGTCGCATGGTTACCTCCACATAGAGTTTTCCCTGGGTAATGCAGAGAACCATGCAAAATGGTGAACATATGTTTTTCCTCAGTATCTCTAAAGTAACCACGACTTCATAAGATTTTCCGTGTGAACACCAGATAAACACCAGTACCAAATTAACTCGGGCGAAGCCGGGTATATCAGCTAGTTTATTATATGTGGCCTTAGCTAGACATGCCTTATAATCTGGAACTGTGAATGCTGGTGTGATTTCTCTAATACAATTTGGTCATTGTGATATTTGCTATTGTCTCTAACTAGAATCTGCATAAGCTGCAAGATTTACTCTCACTACATTTTTTTTAAACACTATTTTTATTGAATTTTTTACAAGATTTTTATTACTCTTACTACATTTTTTTGAATGATTTTCTTCACATAATGTAGCAAAAATAAAAAGTTATCCAACAATCTTTTGGGTAGTAAAAGCTTTATCCACGCTAAGGACATCCTCATATTTAGCTCACCTATCCTACAAACAATATAGTCATCTGATCCTAAAATACAGTATTTAGTCCTTGTTAAGTAATAAGTTGTTATTTATTAATAATTTATATATAAAGTGAGGCCCTATTTAGCTTGATCTCTCTAATACATCTCTAATGTATAGACAAGCCAAAGTTATCTGGATTCCTAAACATCCATATTTGCTTACTGAATTTCAAAACCATGGCCATAATATGGAGTTTGTCCCTTCTGATTCCCTTATAACCTCCACTAATCTGGGTGAAAGGTTAGGGCTTGCAATTCATCCCAAATGTACTTGTTTTAGATTGGTTGGTTGGTCTAGGCGTTTAGCAGTACACTATTTTATTAGACCTCCCAGACAGCGTCATTCTGAATAATAAATTGGCCTAAAGGCACTAGTTCCTGTGTGTTCTTGCTCTTGTGCTGTTGCACAGGAGCTAGTATTGTTGGCTCACTCACAGAGCGGCCAGCAGGGGGGCAAGGAGGCTGCAGGAAATTTTTCCACTCGCTCTCCCCCACCCCTCTCCATTGACTTAACACAGTACTGAACGGTTGCTATTTACACTGAGCAATAAATGATCAGCTCATCGCCCATTGTTTATGCTGCATGAACAATGGATGATGACTTGAACGATCATCGTTCAGTGTAAATAGCAGTCGTTCAGTACTGAACGGCTACTATGTTATATCAATAGAGAGGGGCGGGGGAGCTTGAGTAGCGAAATCTCCTACAGCCTCCCTGCTGTGAGCCAGCGATACTAGCTCCCGTGCAGGTGCATGGCATTCGTTTGCCCAACACTCGTCTCATCTAAATGGGCCTCTTAGGTTTTTCATGGACAAAAGAATTTCAAAGCTGCTCAGGTTTCTGCTGCAGTCAGAAATGGAGGCCAGCAGTAAACTGAGCATCGGCAGAATAGGAGTGTTAGGGGATTGGATGAGGTGAGTATGGCTACTTTTCTTTATTTTTTTACAGTAACTTGAGAAGCCTTGAAATGTCTTTTCATTAGTACTAATGGCCCTAGACCAAAAGTTGAACAACCAGACCACTATTTTTTTCCACCATGCTTTACAGTTGATATTGTTGTACCAGCCAGAAAGCAGTCTTGCATCTACTATCCAAGATTAGTTTGTTGGATTTTAGAGCAGAGTTAACACATTTTCTTGATTGTTGAATTGCTCTTCATCATACAAAAATCTAATTGTGCTTTGCCTTTTCGAACGTTGTTTCCCAACTTCAGTTTTCAAGTAGCCCCAAGAGGTCCCATTTTCTGGATTTTCTTAAAGTTGTAGAGGTGATGTGATTATTGTCAGTGTCTCAGAAATTGTGACATGAGTTCAGTTTATAAGATAATATCCTCAAAATTTGACTTGTCAGAGGTACCTGAAGATTGGAGTTGAGAAACACTGCTTTACACCATTCATACTGAAACGTGGCATTGCATGTGATATCCTTGTCTACAAAGATAATTTTATAATAAATTGTATTTATGTTACTATGTGGAACTTAGTTTTACAACTAAAGGCAAACAATTTTCATGCACTATGAGCTGTGTATTTGTCTGACTTATTACTCCATTACAAAGCTGCTTTTGCTCCTACACATTTTCAATTCACAAAAACAGCACTTACAGTTGACTAGGAAGCTCTAGCAAGGCAGATATTTAAGAAATTAATTGACAGCACTAAGTAAGTTGCTCAGCTTTTCTGTACAACTCAATTTACTCCTAAGATATTTCCATGGAGATTGCAATGCAATATACTTGTTTAAAACCTTTTTTGGTATTGAGCGTGGTTAAAATGGCAAATATACACTTGTCTTCAATTGTTCTCTTGGCTCAATATATCTCAAGATGAGTGTGAGAGTGACGTGTGTGTGGGAACGGCTAAAGAAATAAAACCCTTGCTATGAGTTACATTTAGGTGCCCACCCTAGTGTGCCTTGCTGCCAACATAGAGGAGGGAAGAACTGTAACCAACTGTGGTATTATTATTCACCCATCTGTACCATTACACAAGGAATCTATACCTGTAGTGGATGCTTCTGGTGGGCTCCATCCATCTATCACCCATAGGTTCCTATTAAAAAAACGAAAAGTGTAAATTTCTTACTGGATTAAACAAATATATAATAATAAACCTTTTTTTGTATAGCGCCAACTTATTCCGCAGCGCTTAATATATACCCATAACAAATGCCTTTCAATAGATGTCATCTATTACCCATTAGTTTGCATCAAAAATAAATAAGTAAATAAATAAACTGACGTTTAGCATACTTTTTTTTTTCCCCTATAGATTTTGTGTCCTCCTAGCTACCCTCAGCAGACAGGACCAAGGAGATTTTAAATTTCTTGGGCCCTCCCCAGCTCCTGCGCATGTGTCCAGCATTTTGCCAGAGGCGCAAGCGGAGAAGCCAGGGAAGGTCCGTGGAGGAGCATCGCGTCGGGGTTCAAATGTGGATGCCTCCGGTAAGAAGTTTCAACTTTTTTTTTAACTTTTACGTGATCGCATCATCCATTGGACAACGATGAGCACGTGACCTGGGACTGCTCACGACCGCCCTAAGTCACTGCTGCAGGCTCTCGGCTACCTTTAGTAGCCAGGAGCAAGTAGATTTTAAATCTCCCAGGGTCCCCGTTCTTCTGCACATGAACTCAACATTTTCTGTCTGGCACGCATGCGCAGAAGATGGCGTCAGGTTCTGGAAGGACTAGAATGCCGTGGGACATCGCGGAGGACAGAGGTGAGTACTTTCAGCTCCCCTCATGGATTCGATCCATGAGGGGAGCTGAAACTAACTTTTATTTAGCTTTTTTTTTACTTTACAGAAGGTCACTATTATCACTGATAATAGTAATCTCGTGCCTAGGAACTGCAAACCGTGCCTAGGAACTGGTAGTGGAGAGCAGAGAAATTTCAAATTTCCTGGTCCCATCCTTCCATTGCGCTTGTGCCCGTCATTTTGGCCGGCAGGTGCAGGCGCAACACATGGAGACGGCATGCGGAGAAGGATAAAGGCGACGGGGGACTGCGTCAGGCTGCAGATAAGCTGTTTCAGCTCCCCAAAGCGATCCGATCGCTGAGAGGAGCTGAAATGGTCACCCTTTGCCATACACTTTCATTCAGTCACTGATATCTATTATATATTGGTGATCGGATGACTGCAGACTGCAAACCGCAGCCCTCAGTGTGTACTCCAGACTCCTACCTACCTCTGGCAGAGCTTTCAGCCTGTAGCTGTGACACCTGTGGGCCCACAGTGGAATAAGGCCCAGCCTGGGAGGCTGTCAAAAGGCATATTAGCAGTCGTTAAGGAGTTAAAGGAACAGAAAACCTAGAAATGAATGATAAAAGTAAACATGAATAAAGTTTCCCTCACTGTTTTTCAGTCTACATTATCAAGCGCTGCGGAATAAGTTGGCGCTATACAAATAAAGATTATTATTATCTACATGTTTCTGAAAGATACAGTCTTGTAGAAATCCTGTAGAGAAGACAAGGGTTAATCTCTTGCTGATCTTTTCCAATTTTGGCTGGTGGATGAATGAGGGGATGGATTTAGCAAAGGGGCATGGCTTAACAATCCGTTAGTTCTACTTAAGACAGGGCAGAGGGGGGAGGTTCCTGCTTCAGCCAGTTGTCTTACAGCAAGACATAGGATAATGAGAAGGAGAAGGGAAGACATGGCTGAGCTTCTAGAACACAGACAAGATTTCTTTTTATATGTCTCAGTTCTAATTGTAACATAAGAGCAAATATTTCCCAGCTCAATACTGTCTGAATGTGGCCTTACCTTACAAGAATTTGAAAACTTTAATAAAAGAGTTTTCAATAAATAAATAAAAAGCATCCATGCAAAAAACGAAAAACACTGCCAAACATAAAGTAAAAATATATACTGTTTATTATATAATTATTCTTGCAATTTCACCAAACAACTGTATAGTAACACGCGAACAGTAGAATTTAAAACATGCAAATAGTAAAGTTATATTCTAACACAAAATGGTTAACAGCAGAAGTTTTGTTGTGTTGCCTGGTTTTGGTTTAGTCCAAACTTTTTCCCTCGATCAATATCTTCTAATTAAACTGCCTGGTTCCCGACATATTATAGATTCAGTGGGAATGGATCTGTTCAGAGCCAAAACTGAAATAGGGCTCAGCTGGGAGGGTGAGTGGCGGCTCTGCTCATTCATTTATTCTGTAGTTCTTAAACTTTTAGGAATACAAGGTGGCACATAGTCAGACAGTACACATATCTCTGAATCTGCACCTACATGTCTGGTATGAATAAGCACTAATATCTCTTAATTAAAATTATTGTGAAACATCAATGAGTGTCTAATATTGTCAGATTAATTACCACTTGCATGAATACAGAATGCTAATCTATAAGTAACATTCTTCAAATGCATCAATTTGTTTTTATTATATAAAATGCTGATTTATCTCCAAAATAATTGTATTAACATGTCTTTAAAAGTAGCCACCCTAGTGGTTCAACAATCATTATGGAAACCCAAACCATCAACCGATATTACCAGGGATGTTGTAGCGGTCCACACATTTGCCATGTAGCAACTATTTTTATTATTACTACGAGACATCCATTCAAGTGAATGATCAGGGACCACCTTCCAAGATATATGATTCCATGTTATGTCCCCGGAATGGAATAGAAAGTATATCATTTCATTAACGGACGTTTACAGGGTAACATTATTTTTAATAAAAGAGGTATCATACTTAAAAATGACTCAAATTATATTGTATTACATGGCTTGAGTAAGTCAAATGTTGTTTGACTTTAACCCCTTAAGAACATGGACTATTTTGGGCATAAGGACTCAACGATTTTTGGAGGATTTTCATCTCCACTTTTCAAAAGCCATAACTGTTTTTTTCCATCGACATGGCCATATGAGGGCTTGTTTTTTGCGTCGAACTGTAGTTTTCATTGGTATAGTTTTTATTTTTTGAATACATAGACTATATTGTAAAAATTTTGTTATTTTTTTTATGATAAATGGGAGATAACACATCAGTTCTGCCACTGTTTTTTGGGGGGTTTTTTTGCAACGTCAATCATGCAGCATATATGACATAATACATTTCTTTCTGTTGGCCATTACGATTACAACGATACCAAAATTCTTCTTTTTTTTTAAGGTTTTTCCACTTTTCCGCAATAAAACCCCTTTTTTGGAAATGATTTGTTTGTTTTTTTTAAATTGCTGCATTCAAAGTCCTATAGCTTTTTTATTTTTCCATTTAGGAACTCTGTGAGGGCTTGCTTATTGCATGACAAGCTGTAGCTTTTATGGGTTCCATTTTGGGGTACATATGGCTTTTTTGATCACTTTTATTGCATTTTTTGAGAGGCAAAATGAAAAAAAAAATTGCATTTTGCCTCAGTTTTTTAAGGGTTGTTTTTTACACTTTTTGCCGTTCAGGATAAAAAGTGTGTTGAATTTGTTTTACAAGTCATAAAGGATTCGATGATACCAAAAATGTGGGATTATTAATTTTTTTTAATACTAGTAGGGGAAAAAAACACAAAAAAGAGGGTTTTTTAACTTTTTCTTTACATTTTTCTTTTTTCTTCCACTATTTTTAACTTATTTTTACACTTATCCCTGTTCCTGTTGGGGATTTGTACCATAGCTGCTATGCTTGCTATGATAAAGCATTGCAGGACTTCTGTCCTGCAATGCCTTATCGCTTGTATTAGCGATTATAGGCAATGGCAAAGCAGGACGCCTGTATCTCGCAACTTGGCCCTCTGTAATTTCACTGGGAGAGTCCTATGAAGTCATAGAGGGAGCTCCCTTTGTGAACCCTTTACATGCCTCAATCTACATATCGCACCTTGTAAGAGGTTAACAGCAGGGATCTCTGTCCCAATGCACCCCTGCTGTTGCAGCAGGAGGCCAGCTATCCTATCTCTTCTGATCTCGTGCTATCCCATAAGTGTACGTTAGAGATGAGCGAGTATACTCGCTAAGGACAATTACTCGATCAAGCATTGTCCTTAGCGAGTATCTCCCCGCTCGGAAGAAAAGGTTCGGCTGCCGGCGCAGGTGAGAGGTGAGTTGCGGCAGTGAGCAGGGGGGAGGGGGGAGTGAGGAAGAGAGAGATCTCCCCTCCGTTCCTCCCCGCTCTCCCCCGATGCTCCCCGCCCGCCACCGGCAGCCGAATCTTTTCTTCCGAGCGGGCAGGTACTCGCTAAGGGCAATGCTCAATGGAGTAATTGCCCTTAGCGAGTATGCTCGCTCATCTCTAGTGTGCATCCTGTTGTGTTAAGTACCCCGTAGCCAGGACGTACATTTACATCCTGTAGCGTTAAGGGGTTAAGACCCTGCTGAGCAGAAACTAAAAAAAAATGGTGCAATCTTAGCTCTATCATTGATTCTGGTGTCTCTGAAAACTAAGTTCAAGCTTATGTTGTAGGTGAAGGTGTAGCGATGCAGGATTCAGGATGGGATGCAGGAAATGGTGTAATCAAAAAATATAATATTTAAGAACACAGAAATATTGAACAATGAAACACTTCAATGCAGTCCAATAGAAAAGGCTATTATAGTTTACCTTTGCAATGTGCCTTTAAAGCTTGTTTGATGCCCCCGGTGAAATGTAAACCTTCCATTGCCACCAAATGACTCTGTGGATAGAGGTTAGAGCACCAGTTCAGTGTCCTTAGTATAAGCCCAATTTTCTGTACCAGGCCTGCTGACTAATTATGGTTTAACCCTTTCTAGTGTTTACACCCAATGTGCCTTTAAGGCAGGCTTCACTTTCTTGTTCGGGAGTCACCTTTACTACAGCTGCTGCATGAGCTGGGGTTGAATGTGCGCCATTCTTCACTAATGAATTGGCGATCCTGCTCCTCTACGAACATGGGCAGCATCATATCCATTCCTCCCAGGCTCACCCGCGTGCCTACTCAGTTCTGCTCTCTCTCCCTTTCTGGCCTATTTTTCACATGCGTTGTGCACCTTCTCCTCATAGCCAGGAGCCTTTTCTTCTCCTCAACTTTCTTTGTTCACTATGCAGAAATAATTTTTCCCTTTTGTATCAAGGCATAATTCACCCAGAAAGTTCCCAGTAAGCATGCTCAGATGTGGTAATTCTGATGCACCTTTTAGGGTGAGTACCTTACACTTACATACATCAAAATGGGTTCCAGTTTATATCCATGGGTTTAACTTAAATTCTATAAGCATGTGGCATAGCTAAAGGCAGGTGGGGCATATGCCCTGGGTGCAGTCAGAACTAAGGGGGAAGGGAGCACCAGTCAAGCAATTTAAATCCCCTACAGTTTGCCTGGAACAAAGCTGGTTCTGCAGGAAAAGGACATTACAGTTTTGAATGAACATAGCTAGTTCTAATTCAAAACGCTATATCTCCAGTTTTATCCCTGCTACTGACAAGCCTTTGGTATCATTTTAAAGCTAGTATTCTTGGCATGTCTATATCTCTTATAGAATCAGAGTGACAGCTGTTTGAAGTGGAGTCAGGAATATTGAATTTACAGCTGTCATATCTGTGTGCATAGCAGAGGGTGGATAGTGGCAGAGAACCGTCTGTGATTCTCCTTTCTATATTACAGAGAAGGCGTAACATGAACTTTTCTTCCTATTATAACCCCCATTATCTCTCAGAGAAAATTTTTGCTCTGTGTTACATATGGGGGTCTTTATTCCATGCAGATGTCACAGTCATTGCTTACAGTGGCATCTAGACGTTCTTACAGAAAACATATTTTAAAACTTTCCCCCTTAGACAATGATTTAAATACTGAAAAAATAGAAAAAAACAAAAAAAAGTACACACAATTGGTGTTGCTATATTCATATCAACCCCTACTTTAAAATCATACATTTATCCAGCGTGATTAATTCCATAAAAAAAAAAAAAAGCTAAAGAGGAAATTAGTTTTCTGTTCATCTTGCTTCCACAAACCAGGAATAAAAAGGTATCCATAAAAACGACAAGTCATCCTGCTAAAAATAAGCCCTCGCACAGCTCCGGTCACTAAGAGGTTAAAGGGGTTATCCAGGAACATTTGTTCTGAAAAAGTTGTTCAGCCTGCTGTATTAAATTACTTTTCCTGCTCTCCCACCGCTGCTGTTTCACTGGCACCTGGTCCCCTCTGGTCTTCACTTCTGGGTACAGAGTACTGATACTAATTACACCAGGTCATTAGCTAATCACTGGCTGAAGAGAGCCAGTGATTGACTGCTGCAGTCACATGACCCTGGTGTTGGTGATATCTTTGCCGTCTCCCTGCGCTTGAAAGCAGAGGTGTAACTTGAAGATTCGGGGCCCCAATACAAAATCTGTAACGGGTCCCCTCAACTATAATGATTTATTCATACTACTAGGCTCCCTATATGGAGAAGAGAGGCCTTGTGGGCCCCCTAAGGGTCCTGGGCACGGGTTCAACCGCAACCCTTAAAGTTACATCCTTGCTTAGAAGTGAAGACTGTAGTGTCCAAGGGGACAAACTTATTATTTGCCCTGGGTGATGGAAAGCCTAGATATGCCTTTGACCAGTAGCACTTGCTAATGTATATGCTAAACAAGGCACCTAAATGTTATGTGAGCGGAGCTTAATAAGATTTACTACATGTTTAAATTGGATTGCAATTGCTTTATGACTAGTCACATGACACAGGTTGCAAATGAGTTTCAATTTCACACTTATGAAATCTGGTCCTTATTCCAAAGAGCTGGTAAATGTGTTTTAAAAAAAATATATGTAGTGCGTACATAATAACAGGCAGTATACAGTCATTTTTTGAAAGTTCAGTGAATTTTATTAATGCAAATCTAGGATTTTTTCCGCTAAAATCAATAGAGAAGATACTGTATACCATATTAAGCACAGTGAACCTCTGTTCAATTATGACTGAAATTGGAACACTCATCTGTATGCCAATGGGGCCGATATATAGAGACCGCCAAGCACCCTCTTCTATACTCTATTGAAGTTGCTGAGACAGTATAGAACAGCTAATTTGGTTGTTTCCGTAATCCCGAACACCAGTGTCCGCTGCATACAGATAGGTATTCTCATTTCAGCCATGACCGGCTGAGATGGGAATACCCCTTTAATGATCAAATGATTGAAAGCCATGTCACCATTGTTTTATCATCAGGTAAGAGTCCTTTGATGCTCTTTATTGTCTTCTTGAATTCCTATCCGCAATATAAAATCACACACTTGAGAACTTATTGATTTTTTTTTTATTATAAAAATACTATACATGTAATTTTTCCCGAGAGATTTAAACTATAAGAAGTGATTTTCTATCTGAAATCACCAGTCTTTCAAAGTTCTCTGACAGTATAACCATTTAAAACACAATTATGTGAAAAAGTGACTTTTTACTAACCTATTTTCTTCTTTATATAGTCAAAAAGAACATACAGCAGCATCTCAAACATCCCATTTATACATAACTGTTAACCCTTTGTTATCAACTGGCTGTTGGTTATTTTCATGTAGTGTTGACTATTTGGATATATTTTATTAGTTGCTAATGCTGGCAAATAATTCATGACTTCTATTTGTTGGTTGATTAGTAGAGATGAGCGAGCGTACTCGGCCACGCCCCTTTTTCGCCCAAGCGCCGCGATTTTTGAGTACTTCCGTACTCGGGTGAAAAGATTCGGGGGGCGCCGTGGGTGAGTGGGGGGTTGCAGCGGGGAGTGGGGGGAAAGGGAGAGAGAGAGGGCTCCCCCCTGTTCCCCGCTGCTACCTCCCGCTCCGCCACGCCACCCCCCGACGCCCCCCGAATCTTTTCGCCCGAGTACGGAAGTACTCGAAAATCGCGGTGCTCGATCGAGTAATTACTCGAAGCGAGTAGGTTCACTCATCTCAATGATTAGAGTCAATTTGAACACTCAAGAAATGATTATGTGGACCATCCTATCGCTATACAAAATATCTGCATGCCTGCTTTTATTAGTGCCATATATTCAGTAGAGACATAACGTACCTTTAGGCCTCCTTCACACGGGCGACAAAGTCGTGTGATTTTGTCGCGTTGCTACAATGCTACAAATCACATGTATGTGGAGCCCATGCTTTCCCATGGGTTCCTTCACACATGTGATGTTTTGTAGCACGCTCTCTGACACTGCCGCAGCTTCTCCCCTTCATCCTCTGGCCAAGGATTAAAAAATCCCCGCCCCCTGGAAGCACTGGCTGTGATTGGCTGATGCTTAGCCAATCACAGCCAGTGCTCGATGAATGGCTGTGTTTGAATCAATCACAGCCATTCATCAAGCACTGGATGTGTTTGGCTATGAGTTAGCCAATCACAGCCAGCGCTTTCAGAAGGTGAGGATTTTTCAATCAAGAAGCAGTGCCAGGGACCGGGAAAAAGCTGCAGCAGCGCCCCGGACAGTGCAGGAGAAGTGATGTATCCTTTTTTTTTTCCTTCAGCTACAGCTTATTTTCAAGGTAGGGCTTATATTTCAAACCTGCCCCCCACCCTAAAAATCCTTGCATGTGATGCCACAAAATCGCGTAACTTTGTAGTGTCACATGCAACTTTGTAGCTCTACAAAATCGCGGTATTGCAGCGAGAAGAAGCAGCGATATTGCACGGACCAACGATGCGATATTGCAGCAATTTTTTTGCGGCGATGCTGTGTCACCCGTGTGAAGGAGGCCTAAGACAGGATGTATCTACTCCAAAGCTAATTTCCAACTTGTCCTGCTTGATGTCATCACCTTGGTGTGCCGTGGTGCCCCTATTTTTTTTTGGTGGGCTGGAACAGCCTTGCTTCTAGTGCAATGCACGACTGGGACACTAAGAGTTATTTCTCTTGTATAAAGTCCAAACATTGTTACTTCAGAGACTATTTCAAAAGGGAATAAAATATGGAAATTATGTTAGGCGTTTATCAGCTCACACATAGACATTCACAGCTGCTATTAAAAAATTATTAATTAATAATGAATTTTTGTCCCTGTTAAGGTTGTGGGTTAGTTTATAATTATAAGGGACAAAAGAAATGCATATAAAGCTAATTGTGTTAAATAAAAACTGATTAAAAGGCTACAGATACCTTTGCTGACTTTTTCAATTAGAGTATTTTTGCATTTAAAAAATTGCAATTGGATGTTATTAAAAATTTGTAAGCATTTTTTTTTCTATGCTTGCAGTGCACGCCATTGTATTACAGTGCTTGAGGAATCAGATTCTTGTAGATTCCATCAGTTAGGCAGACTGACTGCATTCTGGAAGTAAGGGCTTAGTTACATGGACGAATTTCCAATGCGAAGTTTGTGCATAGCAAGACTTAAGGCTCCTGCGCACTGGCGCGGATGTGAGGCGTTTTCATGTGAAAACAGTCTCGCATCACTGTGGGGGTTCCCTTCATCCCATTGCTTTCAATAGGGCAGCTGCAGCGCCGGCGCCATTGAAAGCAATGGGAGAAGATTGCGATCTCCTGCCACAGCTGTGATAGCAGCAGCATGGGATTCCTTCATCCCTGCAGGGATTCCCCTCATCACCGAACACAGTGACTGCAATGGCAGGGTGTTCAGTGATGAGGGACTCCTAGCAGGGATAAAGGAATCCCCTGCCACTGCTGTCACAGCAGAGGCAGAAAATCGTGATGTTCTGTCTTTGGTTTTAAATGGGGCCGGCACCATTGATAACAAGGTGAAACCCCTGGATGAAGGACTTGCCTGTTGCAGCTGTCACAGCAGAATCAAGAGATTGCACTGTTCTCCCTTTGCTTTCAATGGCTCCAGCGCTGCTGCTGCTGCCTCATTGAAAGCATTTCTCCAGGCCGAAGGAATTCCGGGCTACGGCATATATACGCCACAGCCAGCTGTGTGAATGGATGAGAAAAGGCGAATTTTAAGCGCAATTTGGTACAGGCTTTTTCTCGTTCCAGCAATTTTTGGCCACGATGTGAACAGCGTAATATCACGGGACTCATGTGAATGAGGCCTAAGGGTGCCTTTACACTTGCAATCGTGATATCGCTGCTTTTTTTAACGTAAAAGTCAATAGGACTTTCTAATGTTAAAAACGCATCGCCTAATGATTGAATGGCTGTGATTGGTCCCTGTGCTCAGCCAATCAGAGGCAGTGCTTCCAGGAGGTAGGGGGTTTTAAATCCCCATGCCAGAAGAGATGATTCAAAATAATGCTGGGGAGCCAGGGAAAAGATGCGCCAGAGCCCCAACAGCGCTGCTAGGTGATGAATTTTTTTTTTCTCTTCAAGCAGCTAGGGGGGGTTTTCAGGGAAGGGCTTATATTTCAAGCCTTTCCCTGAAAATAACTGCAGGAGTTTGCTTCATCCCATTGCTTTCAATAGCGCAGCAGCAGCGCCGGGCCAATTGAAAGCAATGGGAGAAGATCACTGTTGTGAGGAATCACCGTTGCTACAGCAGGACATTTAAAAGATACTGCCCAAAAGCACCTTTTAAATGTCCCATTGTAAAATCCTATTCCCAGCACAGGAGTTTCCATTAACTCCTGCTTCCATATCTTTTTTAGGTGCGTGTTATTTTGTGCTGCAAATTCTGCGCATATGAACGATTCTATAAGAACCAATTGGTTCTTTTCGAAGCATTCATTTTACACGGACCTAAAACATGCTCGTCTGACCAAGCTCTTAAGCAGTTAGGCGGAAAGAGAGAGGTGTGAAACCCCAGTTATAGCAGGGGGAAGGGAAGAAATGTAGTGGGACACATTTAGCTAATCATGATTTTATCACATTTCATAACTACAAAGTTCGGACAGGGAGGGGGCTGCTAACAAGCTACTACTTCAAGAGGTGACGCTGGGAGCAGCCTTGCTGTGGTCTGTACTGGAGAGAAGCAGCTCCATTCTCACTGATAATGCATTTCCTTTGATGGATGGAGACCGTGGGGGTGAAGAAGTCCGAATGACAGTTTCACGTCAGTCGGTTTTGCAGATACAGTTCCCACTTAACCTAATGGGAGCTGTGCCTGCAATGCTAAACTGGGCACTGCGCTATGGACAGAGTTTTTTGCTTCTGGCTCTGTCCATCAGCTGACCCAAAATCAGCTAATTAGCCTGGATTCAAAGTGGCAGACCCCCCGCTGATAAACTATTGATGAGCTATCCTAGGATCCCTGATCCCAGACCCCCAAATAATTAAAGACTATATTCCAGACAGTCACGTAAATAAAGATTCCAGATGGGACCCCCTAACCCAATGCACAGCACAGACCAGAACCACTAAACATAGATCCTTAGATAAAGACAGATCCCAGACCAGAACCCCTAAACTAGCCCGGCCCCTAGACACTTACATATAAGTATTCACAGTCTGACTGCAGAGGATTGGCTCAGATCTAGTTATGTTCAATTTTGTTTCAATTTTTGCAGCAATTTACAGGAAATAATCCTACAAATCCACAATGTGCATGAAATATTTGGGCATTTTAGGTGCCCATAGGTCATGCAGAAAATGTAGGTCTGGGCAGAGGACTGTATTATAATTTACAACTAATCAAGTAGCAAAGAGCTTGTTCACATTAGCGTCAGAGGTTCTGATTTCTGCTAGTAAACAGAGTGAAATAGTGCAGCAAGCTGTGCTATTTCATCCTGTAAATTCTAGCAAAATGATGGACTGCTGGCTGGAAATCCAACGGATCCTATTAAAATCAATGTGGGCTCATTTGACACCATTCAGCTCAGCCAGGGGGTGCTGTTTTCCTGCTTTCCGAACATAATAGGAAAATGGAACTCCCAAACACTGATGCGAATGAGGCCTGGGCTGTATAGAAGGAAAGAAAATCTATTGAAATCATGCAAACAGATATAGCCGCAATCAAAATCATTCAACCCCCATTGCGCTTGAGTTTTTTTTTTTGTCCAATTTACAAGAGTTCAGCTGTTTACAAAAAACAAAAAAACAATCATACAAGAACAATTTAATCATCTCAACACAGCTAATGCAACAAGTGGCTTCTTTAAATTAAACACAAGATGCCCTTTTTAATGACTGCTGCAGCCGCAGATTTATTCAAGCCCCTGAAGTATTTCATTCATTGCATCAGGTGTGCTTGAGAGAAAGCACATCAAATATCTGTACTGGCTAGGGCTTTCTTGAGTGTTATGTTTTATAGCATTTTAGAAATATAGCTAAGTGCAGAGAATGGTCCAAAGATTAAAGGGTTACTCCTGTGACCTATAGTGTGTGTGTGTATATATATATATATATATATATATATATATATATATATATATATATATATATAGCTAGTATTACCATTCTATATGAAACTACTAAAGTCCTTCTTCTCAGGTGTGTCTTGTGATCTTAATCATAACCAGCTGAGATTTACTTGCATTTTTGTGTTCTTAAATTAGTCAGTTTTGCAGTCAGCATAACTCCTGTGTGATGCTATTACATAGACCCTACCAACAGAGAGGAGGAACAGGCCTGCCTATCACAGTTACTGATGATGATCATACTACTCCTGTCACACAGTTATAATAGAGGAGGTCACGGCTCATCCTCTTAACTGTATAGTTATCATCTGTAGCTTATTTAGATAAATACAAAAGGTAATAGCTATGTCCTCCCAGCAGGCAGAGATGGTATAGGCTGTAGCATGTGATGTTGTGCCGATGCATTATGGAATTAATAGCACAGAATTGTGAAAGTGAAAGTAGGGAGAAATCTCAGCATCAAGATTGTGCGTGATAAGCATCAGACAAGAGGCTGCACTGCATGGAAGTGACCGCAATATACAGAGGAAACATCTAAAGTATGACAGGCAATCAGATGAAGAGGCAGGGATGGAAAAATGTGTTTTCATCAGAGCGCTCCTTTAGGTGATGAGATTATTGCCTTGCACAGAAAAGGAAAAGGATACAAAAAGATAGCAAAGGCCCTGAATGTTCCTAGAGATACAGTTGGAAGCATAGTTCAAAGTTAAAAGAACACTGGTTACACTACTTGCATGTTTCAGAAAGAAGAACCTATTTCCATCTGCCACAAGATTCCTGAGGAGGAAAGTGCTCAAAAACACTCAAGTAACCTTCCTGCAAGATTTGGTGGCAGCAGGCACTGGGGTTTCCATTTACGAACTAAAATGCATACCAAACATTGAAAATCTGTGTGCACAAACTCCCAGATGTACACCTCTACTGACCAAAAAGTTGACAACAATATGTTTGGAAACATATAAATATGTCACAGATGTTTTGGGGTTTCTGTTCTGTGGAGCAATAAAATAAAATTGGAACTTTATGGACCTAAGGATCAGAGATATATGTCTGGAAAAATTAAGCCTACACTGAACACCGTGCCTATAGTGAACCATGGAGGTGGCTCAGTGATGGTCTAGGGCTGCTTTACTTCCTCTAGCACTGGAAAGTATCAGGAGATCCTAGGCAAAAACAGTCACTGCACTGGCTGCCCGTTAAATACAGAATTCAATTTAAACTCGCTACCTTCATCCACAAAGCCCTCCACAGCACAGCGCCCCCCTATATTGCCTCCCTCATCTTAATCCATCACCCAGCCCGGGCTCTCCGCTCTGCTAACGAAACCAGACTAAGAGCCCCTTTAATTTGAACTTCTCATTCCCGCCTCCAAGACTTCTCTAGAGCAGCACCGGTCCTCTGGAACGCACTACCAAAGGCTACCCGAGCAATCCAGGACTCGCAGAACTTCAGGCGTGCTCTAAAAACAAACCTCTTCAGGGAGGCATACCACATTCCCTAAACAAACCCCTCTGTACCCCACTTGATAACATGCTCCCTGACCTATTGACTGCAATCCCTGCTAGCCATCATAAACCGCTCCTGCAGTCATACCGTTTCTGCCGTCACACAGCTAAATGTCTGACCATTGCCTATGTGTATAGCATCCCTCATTCTCCACCTCACCATACTGTGCACATCTCCAGCCCTTTACCTTCTGTATCACCCCACTATTTGTAGTATGTAAGCCCATTGGAGCAGGACCTTCACCCTTATTGTTTGCATCAACTGATTACTATGTAACCGTGGTTCTGTAATGTTTGTACTTTTGTCTTTCTGTATCCCCAGTCTATGTAAGCGCTGCGGAATATGTTGGCGCTATACAAATAAAGTTTATTATTATTATATTGCCTTTTGTGAGGAAACTGAATCTTGGGCATCATTGCATCTTTCAACATCCTAAGATCCTAAGCATACCTCAAAGTCAACTAAGGTTTGGTTTCAGAAGACATCCTGGAGGATTCTGGGGTAGCCGACACAGTCACCTGACTGTAGCCCCATAAAAAATCTATGGTGGGATTTAAAGTAGGCAGTTGCAACATGCAAACCCAAGACTATTAGTGCAATGGAGATTATTCTTTGCAGAAACACTGTTAAAAGCTGGTATCTGACTATGCATCACTTAGTGAGCCATAACAGCAAGAGGGTGCTCTGCTAAGTACTAAATACTCTTGTCATGAAGGGGTTGAATAATTCTGAGACTGTGGTAGTCATTAAAAGTAGCACTTTGTGTATAATTGGGAGACTACTTGTTATATTAGAATCATAGAATGGTAGAGTTGGAAGGGACCTCCAGGGTCATCTGGTCCAACGCCCCTGCTCAGTGAAGGATTCCCTAAATCATTCCAGACAGATATTTGTCCAGCCTCTGTTTGAAGACTTCTATTGAAGGAGAGATCACCCCCCCACCACCACCACCACCACCTCCTTTGGCAACCTGTTCCCCTCATTGATCACCCTCACTGTCAGAAAAGTTTTTTTTTATATCCAATTTGGGTCTTCTCCCTTTCAGTTTCATCCCATTGTTTCTAGTCTTTCCTTGTACAAATGAGAATAGGGCTGATCCTTCTGCACTGTGTCAGCCCTTCAGATATTTGTAGACAGATATTAAATCTCCTCATCCTTCTTGTTTGCAAGCTAAACATTCCCAGATCCTTTAACCGTTCCTCACAGGACATGATTTGCAGACCGCTCACCATCTTGGTAACTCTTCTTTGAACTTGCTCCAGTTTGTCTATGTCTTTTCTAAAGTGGGGTGCCCAGAACTGGAAACAGTATTCCAGATGAGGTATGACTAAGGAAGAGTAGAGGGGGATAACTACCTCACGTGATCTAGACTCTATGCTTCTTTTAATACATCCCAGAATTGTGTTTGCCTTTTTGGCTGCTGCATCACATTGTTGACTCATGTTCAGTCTATGATCTATTAGTATACCCAAGTCTTTTTCACATGTGCTGCTGCTTATCCCAATTCCTCCTATTCTGTATGTTTTTTTTTTTTCTTGCCCAGATGTATGGCTTTGCATTTCTGTTAAATACCATTCTGTTAGTTGTCGCCCACTGTTCAAGCTTTTCTAGATATTTTTGAATTCTCTCTCTCTCTTCCCTAGTGTTAGCTATCCCTCCTAGCTTTCTGTCGTCAGGAAATTTGATTAGTTTCCCATCAATTCGCTCTTGATTTACCAAATTTTAGACTTAAGTCCTTTGAAATCATGGTATTGAGGTATTTAAAATGCACTTGTTTGATTGCTATCTGCTATCTTTTGGTATACTTATCCTTGTTTGTGCAAGGCAATGATCTCTTCTCTTAACCTTTGGGACAACACTCTTGACTAAACCATGTTTCTAACATACCATCAAACATCGCAGTCAACAAAACCATAGCCAGTCTACGAATTTGATGTGTTTTATCTCAAGTACACCTGATGTAACTAATGAAATCCCTGATTATTTGCATCAGGTTTTCTTGACACAACACTTGCAAATATTTGCTCTTATGAGGGATTCTATTCAGGGGTTTGAATAATTTTGAGACTGCAGTAGTCATTAAAAGTGGCATTTTTCTGCTAAATCTGGAGAAACCACTTGTTATATTAGTTGTGTTCAGATATTTAAATGATTCTGGTTTGATTGTTTTTTTTTGCAAATAGCTGACAGTTTGTACATTTGACAAATAGACCTAAATTACCTGATGTGGTACAGTTTGTTATCAAAACAACTCCGCCCTCATATGTATACATTTTGCACCACTACACACTATGCCTCACACTCACGTCTCATTATTGCATCTACAAGAAATTTCATGCCTCGCATCATCTACTTCTGCTCAAGTGGTGCATAGCTACATCTCTCAATCAAACACACAAGCCTACATTATAAAATGTACACTTTTTTTTTTATCAATCATCTATTGAGGTTCAATGAGAACAGGTTAATGAAGTGGCCAAATCTTGATTTAGCAAATTTTAGACATAAGTCCTTTAAAATCATGGTATATCCTAAAAAAAAATAACAGTGAAGAGGAGCGTCGAGTATTGCAAGCAGAGAGAATGAGACAAAAAAGAGAGCTCCACATTGGTTTGTCCTATTTTGTGTATTCAAAATAGCTGATACTTTTGCATTACAACTAATATTCCTAATTCCGAAGAATAATTTTCCCGAGCTTGGATTTTTATATGGGCTTTCTAATAGTGATCTATAAACACTGAATGTGTCCTGTTTGTGATATCTAAGTATTCATTTGCCCATAATGCGAAGGTGCAGTGATTTTCTGATAGTGGTGCTTGGTGAGGAGACTGACAGATCTGTCAGTTATCTCCTCCAGGGCATATACCTGAGACTTTTCAGTGTGACTCTGCTGCATGATGTGATTGTTTTCAGCAAGAGAAACCAAGTAATCTTAAAGATATGATACTTTTTAATGGCTAAAAAAATACATGATATTACAGCGAGCTTTCGAACCTACTCAGGCTTTATTGAAATAGCTCCAAAGAGGCACACATATATATACACACATACATAAGAAAAGGCACAGGCATGATGTGATTAATTTGCACTTAAAACAATACTAGAATAGAATGAGCAGAGGAGTAAATATTTAATTAGTCCACTGATAAAGGGATGTCAAATTTTTATGGTCTCTAAATTGGTGTTAGGTGGCCACCAGGCCAGTGTGTTATCGCTGCTCCAGATTTCTCATATTCTCCACTGATGCAAAAAGACCCCTCCAAGGTTCATTTCATTCTTGAGAGTATCACAAATGGTTCTGCTGCATGAATTACAGACAGAGATGGGTGAGCCTATAGAAGGTCAATTATTGAGAACGCATACTCTTTTTCTATTTGCAAATGGAACGCTGAGTGTAAGAATAACAATTAGGAAATGCTGTGGATGTGACAACAGTTACGGGCAATCGGTAGATATGTGAAACATATACTGTAATATATGCTGAATACTCTTTTGTTTCACATATATTCTCTGATAGTTTATTTGAGATGCTTGTGTTAAATTACTATAAAATGCGTTTTCGCATTATTCACACCTGCACTGTAACCAATGTATATTCAGGGAGGTGTATATATAGTAAATCCACTTGTTTTATTGCCATCCTTGAAAACGTAACTTATCATGCAGAAACATCACACCTTTGTATGTCTAGATTTAAATAAAGTAGTAAGACCATTTTGAAGACCTTCCGCATGATATTATTATTGTACGTATCGAGAGACAGTACACAGTTTTGCATTGCTCTGTTTTAATCATTTGACATTCTCATATATTTGTACAATAATAAGTGAATATGGTTTAGCTAAATACTTTTTTCTGCTTTTTTTTCCCCCTGTGCAATCTTCTCATTTCTTGTTTATGTCAGTGTATGAACTAGGACCACAGGATTCCTGGAAGCTGCCTCATTTGCTAATTGCAAAACCACTATACACTTGTTCATCTAATTGAATTTTCCACTTGGTCTGGCTTTGGATAGAATATTCTGTCATTATAATCCTAACAGTGACAAGCAACAGCGCAGAGACATCCCAGGTTCCCCATCTTCTTGAAATTATTACACTTCAGAAATCCTAATGTCAGATTAGACATTTC
Source organism: Eleutherodactylus coqui (assembly GCF_035609145.1). Lineage (NCBI taxonomy): Eukaryota > Metazoa > Chordata > Amphibia > Anura > Eleutherodactylidae > Eleutherodactylus > Eleutherodactylus coqui. The sequence continues at coordinate 245,200,821 of NC_089839.1, read as the reverse complement.
TTATCCAACCAAGGCATCTTTTTCCCATATGAGGTTTTAGCCCACATCTGGATCTCTCTTTCTGGGTATCTTTGTATTTAAAGAGGACTTGCCACTGGATAGAATCAGCGGGGCCGGCACAATGGCTCTGCAGTCACAGCCCTAATGACACTATCACCTTTTTTCTCCTTACTCCCCTCCCTTTGACTAGACAAGCTTTTCTTAGGTCCGGTCTTCAAAGCTCTCAATGTCAAGTGGGTAGTCTGCACTACTCATTCTCAATGGATGATGTAGGACATGATTGACAGTCCTATACTAAGATAGCTGTCAATCACTGATAGGACCGCCCACTGGACCTTTAAACTCAGAATGAGCAAAGATTGAGATGGATGAAATACACTTTTTACTGATATATATATATATATATATATATATATATATATATATATATATATATATATCAGTCTGCTCAGCTCCTCCTGCTGTATAACAGGATGCCAGCAGTTTGGACTATTTAGATAGCTGACAGGTTCCATTTAATAAATCCTGCAGTTTGTATATGCCACAATTAATTAACAGCAATTCCTTCACAGTATCGATGTAACACCTCACATTAGCGGGTCACTGCAGTAATGCGTCGTGGCTCAGCGTGACTCAACACAGCTACGCTATTTGTGTGGCATGTTCACCATTTATTTGAATGGCAGTGGCCATGCTGTGCAATTGGTGTAGCATTACTGAAAAGCCAGATGGGCTACGCTGCAGATGTAGCACCCAAAATTTCTGTGCTGGTGCTGCTACATCTATATAAAAAATATTAAAAGCAATAAAAGAATATGTGCATCAATGTGTTACAAATGACTTCCTTCCAAATGAAATGTAAAATAATTAAATGCTTTGAGAGTGATTCATTTTATCATTTAAAGTTCCTGCTGATATCTTTCATTCAACTTTACTATTCACTAGTCATATTTTGACCAATCAAGAAAGTACGCAGGTTTTCAATCATAAATATCTAACTATTTAATCACTTGACTTCATTAGTGATTACTTCCTTAATGATTTCATTCTTAAGAGTACCTGCTCTTTCATTCTGGAGAGCTTGTGCTTCATTGGCCATTTTCAGTTACTTCCGGAAGCTGAAAATGGTCCCATATAGCGCTACATAAGTGTTATACATAGCTATATGAGGCCATCCTCAGCTGTCAGAAGGAGCCGTAAATGGCTAACAGAGCACGAGCGCTCCTGTATGAGAGAGCAGGTATTCTGTAAATTCAAGAGTTAAGGCCCATTTACACTAAAAGATGATCACTCAAAATTCGCTCAAATGGCAGTTTAAGTGACAGTTTTGAGCGATCACTTTGCAGAAACTCTTAAGTAGCTAATTAGCTACCTAAGAGTTCTTTTGTGTGTATATAAAGGCTCCTTCTCTATGCAGATGACAGCAGGAGCGCTGTTATCTGCAAACAGTTGCTTTGTTCTCGAAGCTGTCAGCTGTATCTCGCTGAGAACTCTGAGCAGGATAGCAGCTGAGAGAATACTATCAGTGCTATCCTGCTGAGGACTCAGCGTGCGGCTCTGATAAGGCTCATCGCTGACTTCAGGCTGGCTTGAAGTCAGAGATGAACGAATAGTGCACAAAAAGTGCACGATGGGCAGGAGTTTAGATACAGCAGTTATCACTCAAAAGATGGCATTTGAGCGATAATCGTTGTGTCTAAATGGGCCATTATTCGTAGCTTTACCCTTTACATCCACATGTTCAGAGTCACACGATCATTTTCACTTTGACTCAATGAATAATTTCCTCCTTGATAATGTTGATCTTAGAAAGCGCATGTTGTTTTTAATTGCACAGTGGGAATTCACCAATCATCTGCCTCCTACAAATTTTCCCAAAATAACTAATATCTCCCTAAAACATTAGCACATTATCTAACACACAACAAACAACGCCATCAGCACACACCAACAGACTCTATTTCCCCAAAAAAGTCAATATGAAGTCATCTTTACCACCAACAGAACACAGCCCACATATACATGAAAGGCATGGAGTGGCTGCTTTAGCACAATACGGGTGAAAAATAAATAGTGAATTAGCACATAAGCTTATAATCACAATGTAATATTTTAGCAATAAAAACTACAAAATGTAAATCTATATGTACACTAGATAACGATTATCAAGAGGATGAAAGGGACTGTAAATTCTTCTGATATACATTGCATGTCTTATCTAGTAAGTAAGTAAATACATCAACAAAGTCAAAATAAGACAAAAAAAATCACAGAAAGTGGTCATATACTTACAGATATACAAGAGGGCAGGTAAAAACATCCCTCATCATCCAGACAGCCAAATGATGGAGCAATTGCACAGGTGCAAGGTACTGATGAACAACCACTTATGCACCTTTCTTATATTGATGGGGGTGGCTACTTAGTGCTATTTTTGCACAAAAAGCGGGCATATACAGGGTGTCAGGCCACATAGTACATGTAGTGCACCATGCCGTTTTTTCCTTTGACTCATTTTCTTAAAGCGGTTCTGTCATTGAAAAAATGTAATACTTACCTATTCCTTCCCTGTCAGTCTTCTTACCACATCTTCTCCTTGATGATTTTCTTTTGGCACTTGGCTGATTCTTCTTCTTCCAGTGACAAAGCGGACATTGCAGGCCTTCTCCTTTCTGCAGGTCAATGTAATGTAGCATTCACTGCCTAGCAGAGAATGCCCACTCCTATGCCGCACTATTGAGGAGACTGCTCATGCGTGCTGTCTCGTGACATTAGTATATGAACACTCATGGCGAGACAGCGTGCACCGGTAGGAGACTGCTGAGAATGGACACTCCAAAATAGGAAGAAGAGGATCCAGCCATCTGGAGGTGAGGTGACCCGGGGGACTGGAGGAGCCAGGAGAAGATAGGTAGGGAGAAGATGCTGTAACAAGACTGCCTGGGGAGGAATAGGTAAGTATTGATTTTTTTTCTAATAACAAAACCCCTTTAATTTCCTTTGTTCCTTCCCAATTACTTTTGACAAAGCTATAAAATTTAGTGGCCACTGGATTTTTTTTTTTGTGACAAAACGTATGCTCTCATTTTGTTGCTGTCACATCTGTCCAAGACTGTTAACAAAACTTTAGTGAGCAATCTACTAAAGCAGCCTGGACAGGCATGTGTACACAAGACTAATTGTGGCTGGACATAGGAGCGGACCAAACAAAGGGGTACAGATCTGAGTGGAACACAATGAACCTCTCCGACAGGACCCACCTTGAAGCAGAACATCTGTCCTGAAAGGGATGACCCCACTACTTGTATGAGGCAAGGTCATAAGTCAGAGAGGAACTGGAGAACCAAACTGGGGACGATAGAAGGATTGAACATAAAACACAGAACAGCAACAAAACTGACAAAAAACAAACTGCGCACAATAGACAAAAATGCAGAGAATACAGAACAGACGGAAACTCGGAGTACTAGCTAGACAACAGCCAGGTACACTGCGAGTACTGACAAGACCAGAATACAAAAAGTTTAACTGGAACTTTCAGCCAGGAAGAGCTGGATCATATATGGAAGGAAAGTTGCTGATTGGCTAACAGAGCTGTCAATGCTCACACACAGAACAGTTGCTGACATAATTAATGAGGATACTGATTAACTGACAGCTGTAAATCAACAGGTAGAACTTCAGCTAAACAGTAGCAGGGAGATGTTTAACGCTAACTACTCAGGACTAACTGATGTATGTGCGCGCCAGCAGCGACGTGACACTTGCTCCCTTTATTAATTTTCAGTATATCTTACCCACATATTGGAAGTTACAAGGGCATTCCAATATGTAAATGACTCCTTTAGTTTCACAAGTTATGAAATCTGTTTTTTTATACCTGTTGTCTCCTGTATTACCAGAGATCATTTGAATATTTTATACTTCTACAGGTTTAGCATGGAAAAAGCTTTATTGGGAAATCTCAAGGTATCACAAGGTTTTATAAAGCTCTGATTGATAAAATCTGTAACGTTATTTGCGTTACAATAAGCAATTTGAGAATTTCAAGGAAGAGATGGCCCTACTACTGGCTCATTCCTCAGTATACTGTATGTCAAGTACATTTCATTGTATTTGCAATGAAATATGAATTGGACAAGAAACATTCTCTATTGAGGTTCATTCTGGTATATTTTCATGACTTAGTGATTTTTAGTCTTGTCACTTTAAGCTTCCACTGAAGCTTTTTCTATAATTTTTCCTTAATAAACAGCATTTCAACAAAAATGTTCCAGCAAAAAATGTAATGATGCTGCCCGTCAGTCAGTTGCTACCACTGTACCTCCTATGCTGTAGCTAACCTTCTGGAGCTCTAATTACCCTCCTGAAGTTCACATGTGATGACAGAAGATGTAACTGGTAGATCCTGTTGCTGAAGCAACTGCACTATGTTGATGGCCTCCTTTGAAAATCTCTTTCTAAATTTAGAACACCTTGTAGGAGAGTTTTCTGGCATCATATGGTTGACTTAGTGAAGGCTCAGACTGCCATCTGCCTCTTCCACTATTAGATTGAACCTTCTGGTGACAAACTAGAATGTAAAAAACTGGAAAAAGTATTTTCTTTAAGCTGCTCTGCAGTGCAGCTGTGTAGCTCCTGGGCCCTCCCAGCTTACAACATGCTCAGCTGTAGAGACTGCAGTGCAGGAGGAGTTTTGAGCAGGAGAAACACATAGTAAAACAAAAGTATCATTGCTGTATCAGCGTGTAAACCACGCTCGTCTGAACGAAGCCTAAAATAGGGTTGTCTCAGGATACACCCAGGATGTCTATGGATGTTGTCAGTCTATGCTCCACCTATAAACTGGAATGGAAAAAGTCTCAGAAATATAGAACTGTCTCTCTATTCTATCTTTTGCCTGGAATGCTGAGGCAGGTGGCTGGCTCACGAGACAAATCAGAGAAACCCAATTCTCCTGATTGACGGTGAATATGATATTGTCACCTGAATTGTTACCGGTTTTGAAAATCATATAAGTTCAAAAGAACATTTTGATTTTGCGATCATATGCCATCATTCAGTTCATAAAGGGGAGGAGACAAAGTTGAAGTTTTAAAAATAAAAGTGTTCCTGTGGATACATCATTTAGTTACTAGTGGCCAAAAAACTTGACTAGAGATTTAGGTACTTATTTATTCATGAATTTTTATGAATTTAATGTACCCTATTTTCTTTTAGGTTGATGTCCAAATAAGAATAATACAGAAAAGAAATAAAGTACTATAGTGATGATTGCATACATGTATTGATTAATGTGTACAATTATTTCCTATGACTTAGGCTGCCTGCACACGGCAGTGCCAGATTCCGCATGCGGGAGTCCGCAGTGGAATTCGGTCCTGGCAGCAGCGGAGTCCGTGCTTACTTCTCTTTTTTTCTCTCTTTCTCTCATCAGTACTGTGGATGGCCTGCACGACTCGTCGTTGGAAATGCGCGGTACAGATTTTTTTTTTAAACTCCTGATTTTCCTGTGTCTTCGCCAAGCATGTTGCGATTTTTCCTCCGCAAGCAGAAACTGCAATTGGTTTCCACGTGTGCAGAAAAAAATCACTTTTCCATAGCATGATATGGATTGTACTTGCTGTGGAACCCAAAAGCAGATGCCTGCTCCCGATTCTGCTGTGAAAATCCGCCCATGTGCAGGTGACCTTACATATATTAGGCACTAAGGTAAAAGGATAACATTCTAGAAGAGAGAAAGACTCCTGTAGAGAGAGGCAGACAGACTCCTGGAGAGAGACTACTGGTGAGATCCACAGTAAAATAAGGTTTGTGGCAGCATAAGTAGGGTGGAAAGTTTCAAGTGATTTATTCCTCTATACCAAAGTTAAAATGTGACGTTTCAACCTCGCAGGGTCTTTAAAGACCCTGGAGAGAGACAGATAGACAGACTCCAGGAGAAAGAGAGAGAAAGACTCCTGGTGAGAGAGAGAGACAGGCTTCTGGAGAGAGAGAGAGACATACTCCTGGAGAGGGAGATTGACTCTTGGAGAGAGAAAAACACACACTCCAGGGGATAGAGACAGATAGACTCAGAGAGAGAGAGAGAGAGAGAGAGAGACTCCAGGATAGAGACAGACAGACTCCTGCAGCAGATACAACCAGGCGCAGCACTCAGAAACTCAGATCCATTCAATATTTCATACGAAGAAAGTCCATCAGGTTTATTGTAACTCCATATAAGACATGCGACGTTTCGACACAAACGGTCTTTGTCAAGCATATCAATTACTAAGAAAACACCCACATATATACAAACAATGTATTCCACCCAGACTAATTACAGACAAAGTTAATCGGAGACCGGTGAGTCGATGGTCATTTGGATTGCTGGCACTACTCGCTAGATTGTTTTCCCCACTTGGTTGGCTGTATGAGATGTGCCGCTGACTTTTCTACTGTATACTTAGACTCCTGGAGAGAGAGAGAGAGAGACACTCCTGGAGAGAGTGAGACAGACTCCTGGAGAGAGCGAGACAGACATATAGACAGTGTCTTAGAGAGTTAAAGAGAAAACTGTATGGCAGTGACCATGGTGCACGGCAGGGTAAATGACACGTCCTGTACATAATTTTTTTACTGTTTGAAGTTTTTGGCAGCAGGCCTGACAGAAAGGGACAGTAATTGTGTTAGTTAGAGGCCAGACAGCCAGGGTTTATCTTTGTTGCACTGTATTGTATAAAGTGCTTTGCGATGTGCAGTGAATAAAAGCTACAACAGACAAATTCTAGTGCACTGAATTGAATTTCCGTATGTGCCACCTATCTCGCTGAGGAAAATGGGGAAGATGGCAATGCTAGCAAGTAGACATCCACCAATTGTATATATATATATATATATATATATATATATATATATATATATGTATTTATATATATATATATATATATATATATATATATATATATATATATATATATGTGTGTGTGTGTGTGTGTGTGTGTGTGTGTGTGTGTGTGTCTGTATGCGTATGTGTGTCTTTTTTAGAGGGAGAAAGGGAAAGTGTCTTCAGAAAATTAACTATTACGTACATCCCATTTTTGTGTTAAAAATATTTTTTAAATTTTTTTTAACATTTTTATCACAATCTATATCAAAAAACTAAAATTATGCAACTCCACACTGACCGCAGAGCCTAATACTATTCTGTCACTTCCAGATCTGTAAAGAAAACCTTCCAGCTATCATCTTACTAACATCACAGGCAGGATTATACTGAGAGGTAACACCTATAAGAAGAGGACACCACTCGCTATAGGTGATCAGCTGGGACTATCAACTCACCAGAATGACCTCTACACAGGTCACAGAACACATCTAAAACAGTCTCCATACAAGTCAGTGGGTCACCTCCTGTCCATTGTATAAATGGCCCATGAAGAGGCCATAAAGCATATCTTCTAAATACTTTAAATGCTCCTGTAAGATGGCAGCCCCCGCAGTCATGTACAGACAACAGAATACAATCTTCTACAATCATAAAATTAAAGCAGATTAGAAAACTGTAATATGTTTCTCTTTCTGGTTTTAATTAATGAAAAAGAAAAACATTGGTGATATAATCCCTTTAATTTACAGCATATATTTTTTACGTCTTATGTAAAAGTTGCCCAAAATAGAAGCTTGACTTTAATTATGGTTCTCATGTTCATTATATCACATATTATGTCCTTATGGAAATCATAATCATTTCCGGATGTTTCATAATTTTTCCTAGTAGCTCAAATTACTCTGTATGTTTTACACTGCAGAATTTGCATTTTTTTAATAAGTGAGTAAGGTCAAAGATTTTTCAAAGTCTACAAAACAAAAATGTGCAGACGTTTCTTCTTGTCTCTTATTTAAAGGTGCGATTTGCCATTAACAAAGATTTAATTACTGTATTTATCACTTGTGAGACTGGGCCATCCCAATATACCATCCTGATGGGAGGAATGATAATAAAACAGGAAATGTTCCAGGGAATCATCCCACCAGGAAAATACAAAATTAACACATTACATAGAGTCGCAGTCTTCACTATGCTGTGTATGCTTTGTGAGCTGTATCAGCTTGGGCGCAAAACAGAGTGGCTAGAACAGAAATTTGTGAAGGTTAGTTTAAAATTACGGAACAATATCAGTCGGATAAAAAATAGAAGCAAAATCAGTCTAAGGCCTCATATTCATGAGTGTATTACAGAACTAAGTCTTCTAATGAACCGACCACTTACCTGTGTTACGACCAGCGGGTGTGGAACAACTGTACCAACTAACTGGTTCAACTTTGGACTAAACCTAAGGGCGTTATCTTGACAGTTCCCTGGTATTCACCTTTTAACCCCTGAACAGGGATCTGGCCTTCGATGTGGGGAGCCAAACAGGCTGCTACCTCCTGACATAGTCTTGGTGTAGTTGGCGGCTGCCCCACGGGGGTCAGTGACACTGGTGCAACGCACCACGAGATAGGCCAAAGTTCACAGTCAGGATACAGTCCAATGTCAGGGCTGGTGGCGTACAAACAAGACCTGGGTCACAAGTCCGAGGGTCGGGACAGGCAGAGGTCAGGCTAATCCAGCTAATGATTCTTCCAAGGGTCAGGTTAGACAGAGTTCAAGCAAATCCAAATAATAAGTCCAAGGATCGGTGCACAAAAATCAGAAGCGGAATACCTTCGTTGGGAGCACAAAATAAATAAACACCAACGCTCAGGCAAGCAGGGGCATCTCTGGCTCAGTTAAATAGGAGAGTAATGGCTCATTAGTTTGCTGCTGGTCTAGGGGTACTGGGAAGGATTAACTTGCACAGTGCTGAAGGATAGTGCAGGTATAAGACCACATAATATGCTATCTCTTTAATAAACTTTCAAATTAAAGTAAGATATGCTAGAATTTCAATGGTTAAAGGGGTCTTCCAGTTGAAAACTATTGGCAGCTCATTGTCCAAGATATCCACAGAACAGTTATTTTCTGAGCTGATTTTTGCAGGAAGCAGACAGCTCTATTCCCACTGCAGTGGCCAGGCTTAGCATTACAGACAAAGTTCCCATTCATTTCAATGGGAATTTCGCATGCAATATCAAGCCTGGACACTGCAGTAGGAATGAAGCTGTCTGCTTCCTTCAGAATTCCGTTCAATCAAGTAAAAACTGCTGATCGGCAGGGGTCCTCAGCAACGGACTCCTGACAATAGGCTATCAATAGTATACAACTGGGAAACCCCTTCAAATTTGATTTTAAATCTTATTAATAAACTTTTTCTATGGAAATTAAAACTGTAAATTCAATAAAATACACCTTGACTATTCACTTCTAATACACTATATTATACAAGACTATCATCTCAATTTGCTTTTTGGACCTTAGGAAATTTTTATGGCATATTGCTCCGTAAATGAAACCTTTAGTAAAACATTTCCCATATCGGCTGTTTAAGAGAAATAGAGTCAAACTAAGTACAATTTACTTTAGTTTCTCATTATTAATTTGGGTCAGTTGCAGCAGTTGATGCCATCTTTATTTCTTTTTAATTTCTATCAGCTCCATTTTTGAACAGTGAAATCCCAGCCCATCTGTTGACAGGCAGGATAGAGCAGGGGTCAAGGACTAAGTTACACCACTAGGCATACCTCGACAGATAATAGGCTTCCATTGCTGACGTATTGAACAAAAACAGCTTTCACAGTGAAAGCTACAAGGTAAGAGCTGACAGAATCCATGTGGTCACATCAGATGTTACACATTTACCCTCCAGGGCCAAGATTACAAAGGTCTACAATGAAGAGTTATAGGAGAAGTAGTAACATTTATCGGGGCCATGTCATAGAAGCAGATAAAGAACAGTGACATTCATGAAGAAGAGACATCATTGTGCTTCATGCTGTTCAGGGCTGAAGCACTTGATTCTTTGTCACCATGTTCTTTTTGTCACTGGTTGTACAATTGCTATTTATGTGAAATATATTAGAGACCTGTTTGTGATGTATAGTAAAACAATACGCAAAGACGTAAGCTATGTTTATTTGTATGAAGCCCAAATCATTATTATTATTGCATTGCTAATAAAAGTTAAATAATTGCAATTATAATACATTTATTGGTTCGAAAGCTCGCATTAACATCATGTATTTTTGTTAGCCATTAAAATGTATCATATCTACAAGATTACTTGTTTTTTTCTTGATGGGAACAATCACATTTTGCTCTACTGGCTAACATGGTACCAAACGTTTCATTTTCAATTATTTTATTGCTAAAATATAAAATGATGCATGTCTTAAAAAAAGACAGAAAGGTCTACATTAATTAATCAATCTGTTTACACAAGTTTTTAACAAGAACTACATAGGAAATGTTATAAATTACGTATTTGAATAAAAATTCAAGACTTTTATAACCACTAGAGATGAGCGAGCACCAAAATGCTCGGATGCTCGTTACTCGAGTCGAACTTCCCGCGATGCTCGAGGGTTCGTTTCGAGTAACGAACCCCATTGAAGTCAATGGGCGACTTGAGCATTTTTGTATATCGCCGATGCTCGCTAAGGTTTTCATTTGTGAAAATCTGGGAAATTCAAGAAAGTGATGGGAACGACACAGAAATGGATAGGGCAGGCGAGAGGCAACATGCTGGGCTGCATTTCAGGTTCCCAGGTCCCACTATTCAGCCACAATAGCGGCAAGAGTGAGACCCCCCCCCCCCCCGCACTGTCAGCATAAAGATCGTTCTCCTCTGCCACAGCTGTTACAGCTGTGGCAGAGAACGATGTTAGCCCATTGAATTCAATGGAGCCGGCAATACAGCCGCCTACATTGAAAGCAATGGGCTGCCGGCGAGCGCGGAATGAATTTTCGGGAAGGGCTTAAAAATATAATCCCTTCCCTGAAATTCATCCAGAAATGTTTAAAAACAAAAAAAATATATATACTCACTTGGTCCCTGCAGACAGAGTTCAGCCGCGGCTGGCGGCAGTTCTCCTGAACTGCTCTCTGTAGTATTCAGCAGCTGGGGATTTAAAATCCCCACCTGCTGAATGAGCTGCCTCTGATTGGTCACAGCCTGACCAATCAGAGGCAGCTCTCACTCACACCCATTCATGAATTCATGAATGACAGCTGAGAGCTGCCCCTGATTGGTCCCTGCGCTGAGCCAATCAGAGGCAGCACTCACTCACCCATTCATGAATTCATGAATAGGTGTGAGTGAGAGCTGCCTCTGATTGGTCAGGCTGTGACCAATCAGAGGCAGCTCATTCAGCAGGCAGGGATTTTAAATCCCCGGCTGCTGAATGCTACCGAGAGCAGTTCAGGAGAACTGCCGCCGGCCGCGGCTGAACTCCGTCTGCCGGGACCGGGTGAGTATATATTTTTTTGTTGTTTTTACACATTTCTGGATGAATTTCAGGGAAGGGCTTATATTTTTAAGCCCATCCCGAAAATTCATCCCGCGCTCGCCGGCAGCCCATTGCTTTCAATGGTGGCGGCTGTATTGCCGGCTCCATTGAATTCAATGGTCAGTGCTTGTTTAATCGAGACGAGTACCGCGTGGTGCTCGTTTCGAGTAACGAGCATCTCGAGCACCCTAATACTCGAACGAGCATCAAGCTCGGACGAGTATGCTTGCTCATCTCTAATAACCACCTAATCATTTTAAAATATCATGAGGAAAGTTGGTGTGCTAAAAAGGAATGGGAGTGGTCTCCAAATGTAAGAGATGATTACACATTGAGGAGTGTATCTGCTCTAAAATCCGCATTTAGGTGACAGTTTTGCTGTAGATTTTCAGCATTTAAGTCATTCATTGCGTTGTAATGAATTGCAATGAATTAATTCCTCTATGAAAATCTGAGGCATTTCCATAACAAATAGAGTATGCTGCTGATTTACAAAAAGCCATGGCATTTTTTCTTAATAGATACATGTAGTCGTTGTGTATGCCCATAGACACATATTCCAGATAGCTGCTCATAACTGATGTAGGTTTAGGTTTTTTTGAAAACCTCTTACTCTAGCTCACCTTGGTTTAAGACTGGTGTTTCATACACCAGTTTTAACAGGGGCATACATAGGGCCCTATAGCAAAACTCAAAATTCCCACCCTCCATAGAAAAAATTATACACCTCTATAACATGGTAGGTTTAGATACAGCGACTCAACACTGGTATACATCGATACAATGTAGTCATTGTATAATAGTACATGGACCTGCTGTTCTGTGCTGTCAGATAGCAGCTTGAAAAAGACCTGGAAGGTTGAAACGTTGCCTATATATTTGCATAATAAAGTTTTTTTTTGCTTTAAGAAATTTTCTTTCACCATTTATACTGCCACATCATACTCTATATTTTACTACAACTTAGGAGTTGAAGGTTCACAACTCCTTGAGTGGCTTTGCATACTTTTTCCACTCAAAATCCTCCCTTTATTGGGTTATAGTGTGAGTGCTGCTGGGATATTCTTTTTTACAGTGATTATAGTGCAGTCACCTCCAGTGATTTCAGGTGATGTCTCCTTTAATTGGTAATGTCCATTTTCATTTTTTGGTCTTTGATTGGTCTCAGACCACCACAAAGACACCCTCCAGCCATGACTCATCTTTGCATTCTTTAGGCATCTTGCTGCTATCCCTAATACAATTCTCACTACCTTGCCATAGTATTGGCATCCCCACTGTGGCCCCCATAGTGCTGGCATCCCCTCTGTGGCTCCTGAAGCTTGTAGTCCTCTCCCTGTGTTTTCCTTTCTGACTAATGTCTGGCTAGCAACAGTAAACACTTTAGGTTTGTAAAACTAGGTCTTTTAGTAACTTACATTTTAGCTGGTTGAGATGTTGTTCTTGCAGCATCCAAGGAGCAGGCCCTCAGCCTAGGAGACAGTGGGGTAGAGTTTGGCCCTTATCACGGGGCTCTACCATCTCCCACCCTGAGAGTAGCATGGGACCTATCCAAGTAACTGAGGGAAGGCCTACAAAAGGGTAACCCATTGTGTAGTTTACAATGGTGATGGGTTGTCACGGGTGACGCCACCGTTCCTTCCTCTGCAGTGAATCTGGATGATGAAAGAACTGGTCCAAACTCACAGAGTAGGTTTAACTAGCAAAGCCGGGAATGGTTGTCAGTGCTCCTTTACTTATGAAAACCTTATTTACAGTCGAAAAACAATACAATACATGCCAGCAGGACAATAGAGGTAGAAATCACAAAGTGGTGCGACAGGGAGGAAATCACGGGTTCACCGAGGAATCTATAGTCCCAGTTATCAGTAGGGCACTGTGCCCGGCACAAACGACTCTTCTGCTCTCCAGCTCTCTACCAGTCTGCACTCACATTTGGCCTATGCCCCACACTGCGATGGCTGTTCACTCTCTCTTTCTCTCTCAGTTCCTCAGTAGGTTAACACCACTGGCATCTCCTGGGTATAACAGGCCCAGGGATGGCTGGGGATGTCTCTCAGCCTCCTCCATTATAGCCCACACAGAATGGAAGGTGTCTGTGCGGGTTTCTTGCAAGGCTGCGACCAGAACAACAAACCAAAGACCACAAGATTAAAAAGCCCTCTGCACACCACTTGCAAAAACATATATATCAAGCATGGTCACATGACTCCAAACTTACAACACAAAACTATACATTTCCAGACAAAGACAGCGCATTTGCAGCATTAACCCATTAAGTGCTGCACACTCCAATTCACATTTTGCTGATTCACTCCTCATTCAAAGACAATGTACAGTACAATCGGACAACATATGGCAGACATTATGGAGGGGCCACGTTGTTCTGGGCACCTACATTCTGATCCTTCAGTGTATAAGTCACCTCCCCCCACTGCTTCCTGCTCTCACTCTAGTACTGCCGGAGACAGGTAAGAAGCAGCTTCTACATTTAGAGAGTAGAACTGTGTCCTGGTCAGCTATAATGTAAGTTACTGAGAGACTTAGTATTAGAGACCTAAAGTGCTTAGCGTGGTGCTACTGGCCGGACATTAGGAGAAGGGGTAGGTGAGTCAGCAGAGGGACAGGAGGCTGGGCCATTCAGATCCCCTACCCTGTCTCACAGATTCTATAGCAGTGGTATATTCTGCCTACATTGGCCAGTGGCACATCACTAAACTCTAGTATGTGTGAAAATTCCAAAAAGCAAGGAAATGCAACAGCCCAGCAGAGAACTTCACTACAGATGGGAGCAACACTTCTGAACTCTCAGGTTTTCAGTGATTTGACACTCAAAGGCACAAAAATGGTTCTATTGTACATGAACATGAGCGAATATATCTACAAATTCACTTAAATTTGTGAAATACTGGCATATATATATATATATATATATATATATATATATATATATATATATATATATATATATATATATATATATATATATTAAGGATGGTGAATACTTCTCTCTCTCTGCAAATTTTTTGTGAGGTTCCCACACTACTCCCAACTGACCCACTTTCATAGCCAGATATGTTGTGGTGCTGGGATTTGTTGTTCTATATGGGTTTCCAGCAGCAAAGCTTCACAGGTGTCGGTTAATTCAGTTGGGTGGGTGTGTATTTCTCCAGCCAGCCAATCCCCCTGGTCTGCTGCATATATGGTTTCCCAGCACCCTGGTGTTTGCTCTATGCATGGTTAGTGTGTATTTGTGTGAACAGTGTTGTGTTCTGTGTCTGTACAAGTGGCCGGACATGAGGTGCAAACAGTCCTGTTCTTTGTGTGTCAACTGTGATGTGTTCATTGGGTCTGTGCAAGTGGCCAGACAAGGCATATACACAATCCTGTTCTGTCTTGCATGCAAACTCCTGGCATGTTGGTGTAAGCTGCGTCCTGTCCTGCTGTGGATCATTAGCTATCTAGAGCAAGGTAGTGTTAAGAAAATTGTAGATCAATGTATCAGTTAATTGTACTTTTATTGGATTGTAGACTAGAAAGATATAGCATGCTGCTAGTATAAGTAGTGATGGGGTTAAACAAAACCTTTTCTATACCAGTATGGGGTAGACAGACAAGATAAGAGTCTCCAGACTGCCTCCCTTGCATTCATTTTCACTGAATTCATAACAGTTTCATTGTATGTTATAGCTACATCTTAAAAGGTATAACGTATGTTAAACATTTTAGTTTCAGCCTATTATGTATTATTATTAATCTTGGAGGTATATACTTTTCCTGTGATGTCATTTATGGTATATAAACCAAATACACCTTAGAATAAATTAGAAATCATCTGATACCGCACAGGCTGGTGTGATTTGTATTTCTCCTGGGTCCAGACTTCTGCACGAGATCTGGGATCATCTTCTCTATGATAAGCACATAAATTCTCCTTACAGGTAGCTCCCTAGGTTACAGCGTGGGTCCGTCCCGCCCCGCATGCAGGCTGGTTTCATGAGGTAGTTGTCTTTTGAAAGTAGGGACCCATGAGACGACGAGGACCCTTGAAGTGGACTTGTGGGCTTAAGTGACTTTGCAAACTTATACCTCGTGCTTTTATAGTTATCCCATCTGGTTATGTGGGCAGGTATGTATAGTGCATGTTTTGATCATCAGTTCAGTCCTTATGTTATGCCTGTCTGTGAGTCCAGTATGCAATTCTTCCCCTTGGTGTTTCGGCATTCATTGTTGTAGTATTTTAAGTCTACAACTAGTGCGTCCTGTTTGGACGCGTCACCATCTTACATCTGTGCCGAGGCATGGAGCGCCCCATGGACATAACACTCTCTTTGGAAATTATGGAGACACCTGAGAAAGCAGCTCCCTTGGAGGATGGAATATTCTGCAACAGCGTTGCAAAATATGCCCTCCTATAGAATATTCAGCACCAAAATCGGCATTGCTAACTTGCAGATTTCGGTGCGGAATTAAAAATAGCAGAATCTATGCCTGCAATTCAGTATCAAAAACCCCAGTTACCAGTGCGGATTTTCATGCAGAATTCAGGGATGGCGTGTTTTGCAACTCTGTTGTGGAATATTCTGTTGTGACAGGTTCGTTAGACATGAAAAGAAAAAAGCCATTAGATATGTGACATCTTTTCTATCTCTTCTCTACTTAATTGGAGTGCCAGACAGCCCATTTTTCTGTATATTTAGGTATATATATATATGTTAAGTTACCCAGATGTCTTTCTAATAAATACAAGAGTTGACATGATATGAATTTACTTCTTCAGTGTTTCCCAATGGATGGATCACAGAGCCATGTTTTCTCATATAAGACAAATGAGCTTTATAATACACTGAATTAAAATGTTAAGGCCCCCTGTCCACGGGTGTTGTAGTATCCCACGGCGAATCTCAGTCGCGGGAGCCATCGCCTGGGAGCAGGAGCCGGCAGACGGTTCTCCGCAGGTCAGCCTATCTGACAGATAGGCCAAACGCAGAGAATCGGGGCAATTCGCAGCATGCTGCGAATTGCCGGTCCCGAGCGGAGGATTGCAATGATTCTCTGCTCATGGACACGGGGTTGGCGCTTTCCATAGCAACGCTTTGGAAAGCTTCAGCCGACGTGATTCACCGGCGATTTACCACCGGTGAAATCACTGCCATGGACAGGGGGCCTTCGGAACCATATTGATGCCTTGGTTTGGAATAACATGCAAGAAATGCAAGATTTTGTTTCTGTATATGCATAGTGTTATCAAACAATACATAAAATACTACCTACAATATACCTGTGTGCTTTCTTGAGGACAGGCTTACGGGTCTATGGCCCGTTGGTATACTGTATGTTATTTGCTGTTATTACAGACCTTTTGTGAATGCAATGATGTTGGCATTCCTTTCTCCACAGTATCAGTGTCATTTACACACAAGTACTCACCATCTGAGCTTTTTCATTTTCCTTTAGCTTCCCACAAGCTGGAGTCAGATAAGCCTGTAAGACTCTGTGCTGACTGTAAATCCAGTGATTGGACATTGTGGGATTGCCTATGATTAGGTGGAGGTGATGGTGCATGTTCTTTGTAATAACAAGCAGCTGGGAACTTTGGCACAAAGATCTGAGAAAAGTGAATCAGCCCAAGTATGCTAAACTAAGTTCTCCTCCTGGTCATCCTGAACTGAAATGCATTGTACAGTATGACGGGTGCAAAAGAAGAAAAGATGGATGTAAAAAGGAAAACTACTTGCTAGATTTGGCAGAGAAATATTTATGACTTTACTGTCAAAATACTGATTATTTCTACACTGATTCAGAGTCAGTGGGACATATTTATTCAATCAGACAAGCGTTTTTTTCACGGATGTTTAGGTTCGTAAAAAACAAAACGCAAAATGCATGTGTAAAAAATGCGTGACCGAAGCTGCAGATGTGTTTTTTATTTGCACTTGTTGTGCGGTCACACGATCCTAAAATTTGCACATATAGTGCGGCCCCACTGAAAGCAATAGGATAGGATCAATATCCACAGCTGTGGTTGTGACAGCTGCAGCAGGGGATTCCTTGGATATGAAACCCCTGGATGCTGTCACATCCAGGGATTTCATCTAGTTGTCAATAGGGAGCAGATTGCTCTCCTCTGCCACAGCTGTGGCAGGGGATTCCTTCCTCCCCATGGGGATTCCCCTCATCACTAAACACTGTGACATCACTGTCTGTCACAGTGCTGTCACAGTGTTCAGTGATGAGGGGACTCCCCACGGGGATGAAGGAATCCCCTGCCACAGCTGTCACAGCTGTGGCAGAGGAGCGCAATGCTATCCCTTTGCTTTCAATAGGGCCAGAGCTGCTACTGCCCCATTGAGAGCAATGGGATGAAGGCTTGAATTTTCGCGGAGGGGGGTAGCAGGGGTGGGGGAGTGAAATATAAGCCCTACCCCAAAAAGAAGCCCTAGCTGCAGGGGAGGAAAATATATATATATATATATATATATATATATACACATACATCACCTAGAAGTGCTACTCAGGTCCCCTGCTCTTCTTCATGCTCTTCTATCCAGGAATTAAAAAATCCCCGTCTCCTGGAAGCACTGCCTCCGATTGGCTTAGCACTTTGACCAATCACAGACCAATTAGAGGGAGCGCTTCCAGGAGGCAGGGATTTTTCAATCCCCAGCCAGAAGAGCATGAAAAAGAAGAAGGGCCGGGGACCCGGGAGGAAGACGCGCCGAAACTGACAGTGTTTCTAGGTGATGTATTATTATTTTTTTCCTGCAGCTAAGGCTTATTTACGAGCTTTGATAGTAGGATTTCCTGGCCCCATTGTTCTTCAGTATTTCTTTATTTATTGTTCTTTAAACAAGATCTTAGCTTTGAGTTGCTCTTTTGACCCCGAGTTGGCTGAATGCTTTTCCCCACAAATTTGTGTTTACTTCACCTCTTGCCCTGCTCTGGGTGGTTCTGGGAGTTAACTCCTTAACGACCGACCTTTTGTGGGCTTGTATCGGCAGTCTATGTATGAAGAGAGATCGCTGGGCGATCTCTCTTCATACATCCTGGGTGTTGGGTGTTTCTTACCACCGACACTTGGCGGCATCAGCACCGATGAGCCACACAGCTCATCAGGGATGTTAAGCTTTTTTAATGTCACTGTCAATTCTGACAGCGGCATTTAAATCCCCCGAACGATGGCCCATACATCCCCACACGATTAGATTGCAGTGAGCCATGCGAGTGTCATGGCAGCCGGGGGCCTTCTGAAAGGCCCCAGGGCTATCACGGTAGAATGTCCATCAAGACATCCCCATGGGGTGGCTTGATAGACTGCCTGCCCGATCACAGTATGATGTGATGCTATTACTATGAGCCTCGTGTGGCGCAGAGTGTAAGCTCTCGCCTATGACCTAAAGGTTGCAAGTTCGATCCCCGTGTGAGTCAGGGAGCCGGCTCAATGAGAACCCATTGGGGGGTAAGAAGTAATAAGTTGGCGCTATACAAATACCAAGATCATACTGCTGGAGTGACCAAAGGATCACAAGTTGTTGTCCCCTGTGGGAAATAATAAAGATAAGAAAAAATGTTTTTAGTAAATGGTATTTGCCAAATGCAAATGCCATTTATCAATTATTTTAAAAAAAGTAATAAAAGTTAAAAAAAACCTTTTACCATATTTGTATTAAAAGAATCTTATCAAAGTAACAGATTATTTACCCCGCTAGATTAAAGTCGGCAGAAAAAAATAAAGAACGCCAGAAAGCCATTTTTTTGGTCACCATTACTGCAAGAAAAAAATGCATTAAAAAGCTTTCAAAAAGTTGTATGTATTCCAAAGTGGTACCAACGTAAACTACTGGATGTTCTGCAAAAAATGATCCCTTGCGCAACTATGTCAACGAAAAATAAAAACATTATTGCACGCAGAAGATGGCAGCAGAAAATAATAAAAAAATAAATAAATGTATTTGAAAAAAAATAAAAGCAGTACAGCAAAAAAGGAAACTATATAAGTTTGTCCCATAGAATAAAATTATCATGTAATTTTTGTTGCAGTTGTGCGTAATAAAAAAGAGATGCACCAAAATATGGTGGAATTTTTTTTTTTTTCATTTTACTCCACTTAGAATTTTTTAAATGTTTTTCAGTACATTAGATGGTACATTAAATAGTACCATAAAAAATACAACTTAACCCGCAAAAAGCAAGCCATCATACAGCTACATGAATGGGTAACCAAAGGAGTTACGGAGGAAAAAACGAAAATGTAAAAAAGCTTGGTCACTAAGGGGTTAAACCACTGCTCAATAGAACCCTGTTGCCTGGGGCAGATTTCCATTTCTGTTGGGCAGCATCTGTGTCATATTACCTCCAGTTAAGTTACATGGGATTATAAATCATATTTCAATAAGACATATAGGGACACATTTTAAGGCACACACTTCGTGCAGTGTTTCCATATTTTTGTCCACCCCTTGTATATCTAGAACCTTCACGTATTGTGATAATGTGGCAGTTCTGATGATCCTTGGCTAGTTATGAAACACATATAGACTTTAACCTCATAGTCTGGAATGGTACTATTTTTTTTGCAGAGCTGTGGTCAAGGAATGAGTGTAGGTCTTAGAGGTAGATATCCTTTAAGGCTGGGTTCACACGGGGCGGATTTGCCGCGGAAATTCCGTGCGGAATTTCACTGCGGCAAATCCGCATGCGGCTGCTAATCCCGGGATTAGCCAGCCATGTGGACGAGATTTCTCAGAAATCTCATCCACACGGGACGGCAAATCCGCTGCGGCTAAGCCAGCAGAAGCCGCCGCTGCGGTGCGGATTTGCCGACCGCAGCATGTTCATTTTTTTTTTTCCTATTGAGGGCGAGCACCCACTGGCGTTTTTTTACCTGCGTTTTGCGTTTTTCCTGCACAGGCATAGAGATAACATGTGTTCCTGTCCACTGGCGTTTTTTTTGCGTTGCGTTTGCGTTTTTAACATAGGAACATGTCAGTTGCATATGTGTCCTTATTTTTCTCCTAATGCACCCATGAAAGTCAATGGAAATTAACGGAAAAGCCGCGAAAACGCCGCGAAAAACGCGCGGAAAAATCGCGGAAAACGCTTTTCCCGCGGAAAACGCAAACGCCAGTGGGTGCTCGCCCTGAAAGTGGAAGAGCGAGCAGCCGGGCCGCTTCAAAACCGCCCCGGATTTTGAAGCAATGGTTCTCCTGGCGGAAATCTCGCGTTTTTTTGCTGCGGCCAAACTGCGAGATTTCCGTCGGGAATCCGCCCCGTGTGGACCCAGCCTAAATATAACATTAATATCTAGTGAAATAAACCCTTTTTATTTAATATTTGTTACTCACTTTCACATCCTTTTTAAGACACTTGAGCCAATACCTCCTGTCCAGGTACAAAATAGCAAAAGGGATTGGACCAGCCGGAGCTAGCTAGCCAGCCTGTCTCCAAAGGCCTTATAGCAGCTGCATGGTCTTTCTCTATGGTTTGTGTGCCCTTGCCTCTACCTCTATTCCATGTTCAATAGATACATTACACAGACAGACTTGCTGTAACATTTAGACAAGAACTGATGAAGAACTTAAAAGGAGGTTTGATTTTTCCGAAGAGCTGCAAAATCTCTTTTGAACAAATGTTCCAGTGTTTCAAAGTGACTGTGCAGGGACTTTGTGACAGTAAACTGTTGGTTTAAAGGTACACCTTGAAAAATGCAATGTGATATTCGGAATGCAATTGAACCCCTGAAAATTAATCTTACAGCATACAGATTCCTCAAGTATTTCCCTCACTTGCATATGATCTACAGCTCATTCAAGGGAATCTGTCACCTACTTTTAGCCCTATTATCTAAGCTTATGGGCTGAAAGTAGGTGACCTGCTATGTCGGGGGATGTCCATGGTATACTTACGTCCCCCATCATTCCCCCGCTGTCAGTGCTGAAAGCCTCTGCTCAATGCATTGAGTGGCACGCTAAGTTGAGTTAGTCTGCCCATTCTAATTTTATAATGGGTAGACTACTGATCAATGCATTGATGGGGGAATGATGCGGGAGGTAACATTAAAACTTACATACCCGGATACAGCGGTTCACCTGCCTTTAGCCCATAAGCTTAGCTAATAGGGCTAAACGTGTGTGACTGAGTCTCTTTAACTTTTCTGCTATATGGTACATAGTTGTTGGTATAGTAAGTTTCTTGTATAAAATCTCAAGTGATTAAATAATATTAGTATATAGCACCATTTTAAAAGTCTTCATAAGATGGCCCTAACTCGCTGCGTGCCATGTGGGAGGCGGTATGCAGCAAGTATGCAATGCTATTACGTATTGCTGTGCACCAATAATCACCATACACTATCTTGACATGTTTGTGTGTGTAATATGTACCAACATGATGCGATTTTTTTTTGCACGTGTATTTTGCACAACTTGTGTGAGTGGCAACATGGGAGCCTATGAGAGCTAGGTACCTCATATTACGCACACAAAACCCCCAAGTTTAATACATAACATTTCCCTTGTTGCGGCGTTCACTGTACTCTGAGTGCTGTTGCAAGGGAAAACAGTGATGTACTGCTGTGTGGGACAGTCCGCACTGTGCAGCATCACATGGGTGACAGAAGTCCTGTCTGAGTGTATGTTCAAGCAAAGGAAGCTATGTTAATGCGGTCCACATACTTATGAAGTACTAAATACTTGCTGGGGGCCTGGCCTGGGGAGCTCATACCCCCCTGCCCGCAGGCCAAGCCCGCCCCTGCTTGTACTAATAATAATAGCTGTTAATCATAGAAAGTATGAGAACTACTTGTAAATAAGAATAAAAATTAGTGAATGAGCAACACACAGGCTGTGGGCTAACTTGGCAAATGCAAATGCCATATGCAAATGTAAATGCAACTTGATTTATCATTTTATGGTTTCATTTATAATTTTGCTAAATAACACAACTTGATAATGAAATAATTAGACCATTGCTTAATATGGTTAATATAAAGGTGATCATAGACATCAGACAACTTGTCACCAAAAATTTTTCATTTGCATTTTTTCCAATAGCATGCATTTTAATCTTGAAATAGCTTGTATTTTGCAAAGAATAGATAAATGTCAGTTCTAGATTGTATTTTTCATCCACATTTACTCAGATGAAAAGTCATAATTTGAATTCAATGAATGGCCAGGTGCTGCCTGAGATTGGCTGAGTGCTGTGACCAATCACAGGCAGCACTCAGCTGTCATTCAATAAATGGCTGAGAGCTTCCTGTGATTGGCTGAGCGCTCAGCCAATCAGATACAGCCCTTTCAGCAGGTGGGGATTTTAAAATCCCCGCCTGCTGAAAAAGCTTCAGAGCAGCGCAGGCAGAAGACAGGCTAGACATGCCTAAGCAGCTAAGACACCTGTGGCAGGGGATTCTTCACTCCCCACAGGGATAAATAGATCTTCTGCCACACTTGTGACAGCCAAGGCAGGGGATTCTTTATTCCCTGCGGAAGTCTTTTTTGCACTAATCACTGTGACAGTGCTGTCACACTGTCCAGTGACAAGGGGTCTCCCCGCTGGGGAATATTGACGCGCACCACGGACCTGTGGTGCACGCATGTCTTATGTTTTGCAAGTGCGCTTGTTTGCACGCCTATAAAACATGGACATGTGTACACACCATAGGGAACCAATGGTTCTAATAGGAGTGTGTTTTTGTGCGCACAACTGTACGCACATAAACACGCTTGTGTGAATCCATCCCTAAATAACACTTGCTGTTACGGTCTCTGGCTAGTTTTGGACTTCGAAGATATACTTACTGCTGTGGTCTTTCACTGATTTGGACTTTAATGGAGCATAGATCAAGCAAGGCTCAAACAAAAGAAACTCGACAAAGTCCTTTCAGGCGAGATGAAAGACAGCATCACCAGCTGTTCAATTGCACCAGCGGGAGACTGCAGCAGCGAGTGTTCACTTGGAGACTGTCTACACTTATGTGTGTTCAGTAGACTCAGCAATCCATGAGTGAGTTTTAGGGAGGAGTCAAAATCTCAAATACTCGCCCAGCAAACTGACTCATCCAACTAGTCGATGAACGATATTTCACCTATGTAAATGTTCTCAACAATTCATTAAGTGATTGTAAAATTAAATAATCTCTCTGTGTAAAAGCACACAAACAACAGTCATTCACACACATTAATGACTATTCAAATTATAGTTGTCCTATGTAAAACCAATTAGAGCGGCTTCACTTGACCGAATGCGTTGTGAGGGTATATGTATATATTGCCATATGTTTTTTATGCTTTTATACCTGTATGCAAGTTCTATTCAATGCTAAAATGAGAAAAACTTAATCTGTCGCCTTACATCAGATATTCCAAAGGCCTTGCAGGGCGAAGACAAAATGTATCTTGAACACTGCAAGGAAGAACCGGATACGAAGACCGCGTGCTTGGCTGTTTTCCCAGAAGCACCGTATCTAGATAACGACTGTTTTACTACATATATAACTATCAGTGCCTCAGGCGGAAATGCGGACTTCACATATATGGTTATGCGGTGGATTTGAGCCAATGAGACCATTACCCATTCCTAGTGATGTGACCAAAGGGTATAAGACCCCATGTAATCTGTAATAAAGTGTGCAGTTATGTCCCCGTGTGAGGAACTATACCAGACCTCCGTGTGTGGTGTCTCTTCTTTACCGCCGGCAGCTGGGCATTGGGGTGGGCCTGATTGGTGCTGTACGCAAAATTCCCTTGACAGCGTAAACATGCTCACCATACTTAGCCTAATGAGGTCCAGATGTGTTCTTTTCCCTGAGGTTTTCCGCAGTGTTTCACACATCCCCTTGTGTATTTGAGCACTTCCCATCGACTCCTATGGGGGCCTGTGCTGCGCAAAGCGCAGGAATATATAGCAGGTCCTACTTTTTTCCATGTGCACAAAATGGTGCACAAGACACACTCATGAGAACAAATCCATTGACATCAACGGGTTCTATTCTTTGTGCCCAGCATGCTTATATGTTACACGAACAATATCCAGAGAATATAACTAGAGATGAGCGAACGTGTTCGGCTCCGCCCCTTTTCGCCCGGACACCGAACTTCGCGAGGAATTCCGTGTTCGGGCGAAAAAAGTTCGGGGGTCGCCGTGGCAGCGCGGGGGGTTGCGGCGGGGAGTGGGGGGGAGAGGGAGAGAGAGAGGGCTCCCCCCTGTTCCCCGCTGCTGCCGCCCGCGCCGCCGCGCCTCTCCCCGCCCCCCGGCGCCCCCCGAATACTTACGCGCGAACACGGAAGTCCTCGGAAAAGCCGGTGTTCGGGTGCGTAAGTGTTCGTTAAGAACACGTTCGCTCATCTCTAAATATAACCAATTGATTTCAATGGATGCGTACAAACTACCATATTTTGCGAACGTGCAAAAAATAAAAGCAGCAGGTTCTACTGTTATGTGCATTTGCTCACCAAAGGTCCTCAGGGGTCTATTGGGGTTGCACAAATGTGTGCGCAATACACGAGGAGATTCACAATACGCTGCACTATTCTGCTGGAAAAAGAACACATCTGGATCTCATTAGGCTAAATAGCCATTTAAATCAGGGCCTGTTTGTCTGCCATGCACAAATGAATATGCCCTGCGGGCGCAAAAAGTACAGTAAAGTACGCAAACAAGCACCCAAAAAAACTTTCATAGGACAGATATGTTGTGCTGAGACATGCACAATTGCACATATGCTCATGTGAAGCCGCTCTTGGTTAAGTAATTAAAATTCTATCTACTGTACCAGTACACAGAGACAGAAATATCCCATTATTGTGCTGCTATTTAGAACTACTGAAAAACAGAAGAGACGGGGTGGACACAAAATATGGAAACACTGTACAAAATGCATGGGATTTTAGTCATTAGCACTGAGCTACCCTTTTGACCCCTGCTTGGCTCAGAGCTTTCCCAACAAATTTATGTTTACTTCACCCCTTGCCCTGCTCTGGGTGGTTTTGGGGAGTCAGCTGGTAACAGCAGCTGAGTGGCTCAAACACCTGACCAATGGAACCTTCTTGCATGAGCAGATGTTCACTTTTTCTTGGCAGCATCTGTGTCATATTACCTCCACTTAAAATTGGTCTCAGGGAGTTCCTTACTGTAAGAGCAGTATGACTGTGGAACTCTCTGCCTGAGGATGTGGTGTTGGCAAAATCGAGTTAAAGAGAGGACTAGATGTATTTTCAGAGCACTACGACATTACAGGATATAAATATTAAATAACCAGAAGTGTTGTTGATAAAGGGATCTTCCAACAGCCGGACTTGGGTCTGGAAGGAACCTTCTCTGAACAGTGTTGATCCAGGGATTACTTTGACTGCCACTATGAAGTCAGGAAGGATTCCCCCCCCCCCCCCATCCAGGGCAGTGTACATGGGCGTCTGCCTCATTGGGTGTTTCTTCCTTCCTCTGGATCAACATGGGGGGGAGGGGGGGGGGGCAGAAATAGGCTGAATTGGATGGACACTGTCTTTTTTTCAGCCAAGCATACTATGTTACTATGTCTTATTGAAATATGATTTATGATCCCATGTAATTAGGGATCATAATCCCATAAGGCATGCATTTCTTACAGTGTTTTCACATTAAACATACTTTTGGAAAAGTAATTTAGGTGGAGAACCACTTTCCTCTTTACAATTTTTACATACTTTAGCCTTAGGGCCCATTTACATAAGACGACCTGTCAGGCCCTCAGTCATCCCATCAATGATCGCTCTTGTGCTTTTAAACAGGAACGATTATTAGTCATTGAAGGATCATTCCGGCCTGCCAACCTCCATTCAAAGTAAAGAAGCAATGTTATATTAAGACAACTGCAGTACTTTGTGTGTGAGCAATAATCATCAGCTTACAATAGTAGGTGCAAGATGGCAAATCTACTGAGTACTTATATTAAAATGACTGACCTAGATTATGAAGTTCTACCTTACATATATGACATTTTAATTATTTTCAGATCACCATTATCAATCTAATGTGTTCATGCATTAATAAAGCTAGTAAATAGTTTGTAAAGAATGCCAGACACCCTTTTTATCCATTTGATGTGGATGTAAGCGTTGGTCAGTCAGTTCTTGTTCCTTAGCTTTCCAGTCATGTGACGGCTTCTTGTAATGATGACATGCCAATATTGTGTCAGCCAGTTAATGGGAATTAGATTGAGAGAGCAGTTGTGTAGTTTATCACACCTGTTTTACATTTATACGAGCCTTTGCTGTGGTCATGAAAACTCTGCAGTCATTTCCACAGCAATCTACCTATAGGCTTCCTGCCTTAGCACTTGGATTCCCTCAAGCTGTATTTGGAAAAACACATTTTTTGTGTTAATGTCACCATTCCATAAACCTTTTTATGCTTTTCTCTCTGACTATAACCTTTTTTTTCACAAAGCTAGTGAGAAACAGTACCTGTGAAGGTCTTGCCTCATGCAGGTGCTGAAAATTCCCTGGACATTCGGTGAAAATAGCTTTGTTCTCAGCTTATTGCATGGGAGTCGTGGCAAATTGTGCAAGATATAAAAGCATTCTGATGATCATGGTGCTGCAAAAATGACATTAACTTTATGCTGTGCTTTATTACTATTACAGCAATACTAAATTTATATAGCTTTATTTAGTTCTTGTACGTAATACTGTATGTCATGTCTCATTTTGTCCACGTTCCCTTTGTAAAGTGCAGCAGAATATTTTGGTGCTATATATAATAATAAAGATTATTATTATTACCCTAGTTACAAAATACAATATATACATATAAAATATGTTTTTTAAATATATTTTTAATAGAGATGAGCGAACGTACTCGTCCAAGCTTGATACTCGTTCGAGTATTAGCGTGTTCGAGATGCTCGTTACTCGTAACGAGTACCATGCGGTGTTCGGGTTACTTTCATTTTCTTCCCTGAGAAATTTGCGCGCTTTTCTGGCCAATAGAAAGACAGGGAAGGCATTACAACTTCCCCCTGCAACGTTCAAGCCCTATACCACCCCCCTGCAGTGAGTGGCTGGCGAGATTAGGTGTCACCCAAGTATTAAAATCTGCCCATCCCGCGGCTCGCCACAGATGCATTCTGACATAGTTCAGGGAAAGTGTTGTTGATGCCGGAGCCAATGACAATGATGTCATTGAATGGCTGTGATTGGCTGAAGGCACGTGTGTTTTTGGAGGCGGGGATTTCAACCACTGCGTCCAGAAAGCAATGCTCTGCCGGGGACCAGGAGGGAGCGACAGCCTGCAGCAGCGCCGCAGAACACCAGGGGAAGTGAGTAATGATTTTTATTCTTTGCTCCGCTGTATTGCCGGCGTATAAGGTGACAGTTGGGGGGTCGTCTTATACGCCCCGTCGCCTTATACGCCGGTATATATTTTTATTGTAACACATTTCTGGATGAATTGCAGGGAAGGGCTTATATATTTAAGCCCTTCCCGGCAATTCATCCCGCGATCGCCGGCAGCCCATTGCTTTCAGTGGAACCTGCTGTATTGCCGGCTCCATTGAATTCAATGGGCAAACATCGTTCTTCTCTGCCACAGCTGTTACAGCTATGGCAGAGGAGAACGATCTTTATGCTGACAGTGGGGGGGGGGGGGCACTCTTGCCGCTATTGTGGCTTAATAGTGGGACCTGGGAACTTGAGATGCAGCCCAACATGTAGCCCCTCACCTGCCCTATCCGTTGCTGTGTCATTCCCATCACTTTCTTGAATTGCCCAGATTTTCACAAATGAAAACCTTAGCGAGCATCGGCGATATACAAAAATGCTCGGGTCGCCCATTGACTTCAATGGGGTTCGTTACTCGAAACGAACCCTCGAGCATCGCGAAAAGTTCGTCCCGAGTAACGAGCACCCGAGCATTTTGGTGCTCGCTCATCTCTAATTTTTAACTATTTTAAGTCATTATCTTCTGACTGCTAGACTGCTATAACTTTTTTTTTTCCAACTGTGGAGTCAGTATGCAGGTTTCATTTCTTGCAGCTCAAGCTATAGTTTCTATTGATACCATTTTGGAGTACGTGTGACTATTTGATTACTTTTTATTTAATTTTGTCTTGAAGAAGGGATGACCAGAAAATAGTGCTATGTTAATAGATCAGACTTTTAGGCCGCATGCACACGGCTGGGTCGGATGCTTGCTTTCAGTCTTTGCCCTGTTTCTCCGACATAAAGACCCCCAACAGGACATTTACTGCACATGATCAGGTACACAACATCAGACGTGGAACATGTGAATGTCCCCTGGGTCTTATAGTCCTGCTGTGTGTTGGGGATTTGTATCCTGTCTGCAGTCAGTATATGTGAGCAGGTCTTACAGCTCCTTACATTACAGGGATAAGTTCCTTTTTGTGTGTCAGAGGGCACTGCACTCCTGATTATAAAGTTCCTCATAAGTATGTATGTTATAAGTGTGTATAAATATTCATGCCTCTTCAGATCTATTCCATTTTTAGCCTGACGAAGAGCCCGGGAGGTTTTCAAGCTCACTATTACATCATGTATTTTTGTTAGGCATTAAAAGGTATCATATCTACAAGATTACGTGGTTTCTCTTGCTGGGAACAATCACACATCACACCGGCAATGATGCGGTTCTATGGCAATTTCGAAATTGACATTTTGGAATTGCTGCGGGACGGATGGCTTCCATCGACTGCAATGGAAGCTATCCGTGCAAGTCTCGCATAAAAATAGAGCATGCTGCAATTCTTTCTCCGCGATTTCCGCTCGTGTGCATGGAAGAATCATTTTACATTGCATGCTATGGACGGACATTGCTGCAGAATTTGCGGGGGGAAGGCTGGCCATGAATTTCGCAGCAAAAATCTGTCCGTGTACATTGGGCCTTACAGACACAGCAATAACACATATGTGTTTTTTGTTTTGCTTTCATTTTAAAAATGGGAAAAACATTTTTTTTTACTTTTAACTGTGTGAGAGCTGGCCACTTTCACACAGCCCGCTTTTTACTGTGATTAGAGCAGCATTTAAAATGCCATGCTAATCGCGGTACAACGCCTCCATTGATTTCAATGAGTTTTGCAAACGCCGTGATTTTTTTTAATGCTGTCTGCTCTATTTTTGTGTGTTTTAGCGCTTTTTAACGTGCCTCATCTCCCATCCGAATGATGGGGTGCGTTAAAATCCACAGTAGTGAGTGGCTAGGCTGATCAGGTGACCGCTGAGTACTTAAACTGGTCTCCCGCGGCTCGCCTCAGACGCATGCTGGCAGAGGTTACGGAAAGTGCTGATGCTTATACAGGGAAAGTACTAGAGTAGGATCCTCTATACAAGAACCCCAACAGTCCTTTTTAAGGCTATTCCTCACCATGTGCATTACAGTTGGGGCTGCCTGGGAGCAGTAGTGCACTTTTTTTTTTTAAGCATCTAGGCCTGTGCAGAGCATTACAGCTATACCATTCTCAGTCTGCAGTGCATTAGGCAGAATTTAGGGAAAGAGCTCCTTATATAGGGAAAGTGTTAGAGTAGGATCCTCTCTTCAAGAACCCCAACAGTCCTTCTTAGGGCTACTCCTTATTGTGTGCATTACAGTTGTGGCTGGCTGGGAACAGTAGTGCACCCTTTTTTTTCTAAAGCATCTAGCCCTGTGCAGAGCCTTTCAGTTATACCATTCTCAGTCTGCAGTGCATTAGACAGAGGTCTCACTGCGAAACAGTACTCTAATATTTCCTAGGCAACTGCAAAGCCTTTCAGTTATACTGTTCTCAGTTTGCACTGCATTAGACAGAGGGATCACCGCGAAACAGTACTCTAATATTTCCTAGGCCACTGTAAAGCCTTTCAGTTTTACCCTTCTCAGTATGCAGTGCATTAGGCAGAGGTCTCACAGCAAAACAGTACTATAATATTTCCTAGGCCACTGCAAAGCCTTTCAGTTATACTGTTCTCAGTCTGCAGTGCATTAGACAGAGGTCTCACCGCGAAACAGTACTCTAATATTTCCTAGGCCACTGCAAAGTATTTCAGCTCTACCACTGTGCAGAGCATCTCACAATACCCTTTTCTTGTGGGGGTTGGGATAGCCGAAATTACCAGCACTATCCACTGGCTTTAGAGTCTTCTCCCACTCAATACAGGCTCTCTTATCTACAGTTGTCAGCGCTGTACAGTGGGGTAATTTATTTGGGCCCTGCTCTATCCTTAATCAGCCATGATGAGGAGTAGGGGTAAGGGTCGAGGACGCAGACGTCAACGTCCAAGTGAGGTTGTGGGAACAGGCCGAGTTCCTGATCATGGTAAATCACAGCCGGCTGCTGAGGGATTAGGAGAGAGCCATGTTTCTGGGCTTCCTAACTTCATATCACCATTTGCGGGTCAGCGTTATAGACCTTTATTACAAACAGAGCAGTGGAAGCAGGTCCTGTTGTGGATGGCAGAAAACGCGTCCAGCAATGTATCAACCACCCAGTCTTCTACGCAATCCACTACTCCCGGCCTAGGGACTGCAACTCTGAAACCTCTGGCTTCTCCTCCTTCCTCCCAGCCTCCTCACTCCATGAAAATGACATATTCTGAGCAGGCAGACTCCCAGGAACTGTTCTCGGGTCCCTGCCCTTAGTGGGAAAAAACGGTTCCTCTCTCACCTGAGGGGTTTGTCGTGACCGATGCCCAACCTTTGGAAAGTTCCCAGAGTCTGGGTGATGAGGCTTGGGACTTCCGGCAACTGTCTCAAGAGCTTTTTGTGGATGAGGATGATGAGACACAGTTGTCTGTCAGTGAGGTAGTAGTAAGGGCAGTAAGTCCGAGGGAGAAGTGCACAGAGGATTCGGAGGAAGAGCTGCTGGATGATGAGGTGACTGATCCCACCTGGCTTGCTAAGCATACTGAGGACAGGGCTTCAGAGGGGGAGGCAAGTGCAGCAGCAGGACAGGTTGGAAGACGCAGTGGAGTGGCCAGGGGCAGAGGCAGGGCCAGAGCGAAGAATCCCCCAACTGTTTCCCAAAGCACCCCCTCGCGGCAAGCCTATGTGCAGAGGGCTAGGTGTTCAAAGGTGTGGATGCTTTTTAGTGAGAGCGCAGATGACCGACGAACTGGCGTGCAACCTGTGTCACACCAAGATCAGCCAGGGAGCCACCGCTACCAGCCTGACCACCACCAGCATGTGCAGGCATATGATGGCAAAGCAACCCACAAGGTGGGACAAACACCATTCACCGCCTCCGGGTCATACCACTGCCTCTTCCCCTGTGCCACAACCTGGCACACA
This sequence comes from Eleutherodactylus coqui, assembly GCF_035609145.1. Classification (NCBI taxonomy): domain Eukaryota; kingdom Metazoa; phylum Chordata; class Amphibia; order Anura; family Eleutherodactylidae; genus Eleutherodactylus; species Eleutherodactylus coqui. Next base: position 245,169,153 of record NC_089839.1, on the reverse strand, counting down.
GATCCAAATTCCCCTCCCAGGATGCAAGCACAAGCGTCTCTCAGCCTGCACTCACACTCTCACCTCCACATTCCTCCACTCTATCCAGCAATGTCTTTCAGCGCAGTGTTCAGCTGTCGCTAACACAACCGTTGGAGCGAAAGCCCAAATACGCCACCACGCACCCGCATGCAAAAGCTTTAAACGTACACATTGCCAAATTAATCAGCCTGCAGATGCTGCCATATGGGCTTGTGGAAATGGAGACTTTCAAAAACATGATGGCAGCAGCAGTCCCGCGCTACTCGGTCTATCCCTTTCGGAACTTACTCCTCCTCCTAAAACAGCATGTCATTACGCTGAACTGCCAATTTTTCAGCGGGCCAAAAGGCTCTGTTAAAACCAATGTTTTCGGAGGGCTGCCTCCAGGCTCTGTTACAAATGAAGCAACAACGAGCTGCATCTTTAAAAGATGCTTATGGCTTTTTACCTGTCCTCGGGGTTAAGCAATTTTTAAGGGGTACACTTGTACTCTTGGTACACCAGTTTTTCAGGCCCTCGCCTATACTCTTAGCCAACAAATTTTTCCTGCCTTCTCCTATACTCTTGGCAAACAAATGTTTTCAGGTGTTCGCTTATACTCTTGGTACACCAATGTTTGAGGGGTTCGCCTATACTCTTGCAACAGAAATGTTTCAGGGATTCACCTATACCCTTGCTACAGAGATGTTTCATGGGTCCGCCTATACACTTGCTACTAAAAGATTTTAAGGGTTCGCCGATACTCTTGCAACAGAAAAGTTACAGGGGTCCGCCTATACACTTGCTACTAAAAGATTTGAGGGGTTCGCCTATACTCTTGCAACAGAAAAGTTCCAGGGGTTCGCCTATACATTCGCTGATAAAAGGTTGGAGAGGTCTGCCTATACACTTGCTACTAAAAGGTTGGAGGGGTCCGCCTATACACCTGCTAATAAAATGTTGGAGGGGTCCGCCTATACACTTGCTACTCAAAGGTTGGAGGTGTCTGCCTATACTGTTGCAACAAAAAAGTTTAGGGGTCTGCCTATACACTTGCTACAGAAAGGTTTGGGGGGTTCGCCTATACTCTTGCAGCAGAAAAGTGTTACGATTGTGTGGGCAGACTAAGCAAGGGGCCCACACGATCATACCCAAAGAGAACTGGGTACGCACATGGGTCACACAGGTTTCAAGCAGCTGGCCGTGGCTATAAGGAGGTTGACCTGGCCCTACCTAAGCGGGGACATTGCCCCAATAAGGGCAGCCCAGCGGTTTTCGGATCTGGGCCCTAGCTGATCCTAGGAGCCATGCACCAGGACACATTCCATGTCACATGGCAGGGACTGAACAACAGGACACACAGAGCCAGAATACACAGCATACAGCAGCCAAAATGCAACCATTAGTAACAGATAGGAAGCTGAATATAAATACCAGGTATTAGTTGACATTTTGTACAAAATGTGAAAGCTAGCAGGCCACTTCACGGCTCCTGGTTATACTGCTAGTCTCTACACTAACCAGGAGTCCAGCAGAACCGGACACAGTTCCCACAGCATGCTGCAACAGGACAAGACACAAATAGCAGGTCACACAGCAAGCTAACACAAAAGTGACAGAATTTAAATGAACAAAGGGACATGAACCAGCAAGACACAGATCACATAGCAAACTTCAACAGACAAGGACTTAGCACTGTTCACCCTGAGCACCAGACAGAGACTGACCAGGAGCTGGGTTTATATGTGAGCACAGACCCAGGAGATTGGCTAGCAGGAAGTACCACACCCAGCCAGCTCAATCAATTAACCCTGTGAGGTATATGCTGCTAGGAGCACAGTAGTACATGTCTCAGCAGCACACACAACAATAAAGTTTCAGGGGTTCACTTATACTCTTGCTACAGAAATGTTTCGGGGGTTTGCCTATACTCTTGCAACAGAAAAGTTTCATGGGTCCGCCTATACACTTGCTACTAAGAAGTTTGGGGGCTCCGCCTATACTCTTGCTACTGAAAGGTTTGAGGGGTTCACCTATACTCTTGCAACAGAAAAGTTTCAGGGGTCTGCCTATACACTTGCTACTAAAAGGTTTTAGGGATTTGCCAATACTCTTGCAACAGAAAAGTTACAGGGGTACGCCAATATACTTGCTACTAAAAGGTTTGAGGGGTTTGCCTTTAGTCTTGCAACAGAAAGGTTTCAGGGGTTCGCCTATACACTTGCTAATAAAAGGTTGGAGGGGTCCGCCTATACACTTGCTAATAAAATGTTGGAGGGGTCCGCCTATACTCCTGCAACAAAAAAGTTTCAGGGGTCTGCCTATACACTTGCTACTAAGAGGTTTTTTTGGGGGGGGGGGCCGCCTATACACTTGCTACAGAAAGGTTTGAAGGGTTCGCCTATACTCTTGCAGCAGAAAAGTTTCAGGGGTTCACCTATACTCTTGCTACAGAAATGTTTTGGGGGTTTGTCTATACTCTTGCTACAGAAATATTTCGGGGGTTTGCCTATACTCTTGCAACAGAAAAGTTTCACGGGTCTGCTATACACTTGCTACTAAGAGGTTTGGGGGGTCCACCTATATCCTTGCTACTGAAAGGTTTGAGGGGTTCGCCTATACACTTGCTACTAAGAGATTTGGGGGGCTGTATTGCCAACTCAAGAAGCAACAAGTTCGGATACGGCTTTAAAGAAGGACAATTGGGTTGATACAACACAATTTATTTGATAAGATAATAAATGAACAAAATTATATAATTAAACTAATTTACATAAAATAGGTGATATTGCATACTTTTACACTATTTCTTAGGCAAAGGTTAAATACTGGTATCACCAAGTAAAATACATGAACACATTAACATTACACATGAATATACTTACAACACATAAACTACATCTGTTCAGCTGGATACCCACTACTGAACAGAGTTTCCTCACCTAGGAGTCTTTTTCCATCATCTGTCCAATTTACCCTCAGCTGGGAGAGCACCAGCGAAGTGGATCAGAGTTTCTCCTGGGGATTCATCACTGCATAAGGCGTCCCTAGTGCAGGTCCAGTTTGCTCTGATCATCTTCGTTCTGCCCCAGCTTATATACACAGAAAAATGTGTACGTGCAGCTATTGAGAACTTTGAGTCCTACACACCTGTGGGTGGCCAATCCCTCAGGCATCTACGAGTCAAAGGTCACAAGACCATTCAATATTGATGGCTCATTGTCAGTTGATTACAAAGTTCCATTAGTTTACAGGTTACACATTGGAGCCTACCTAAACGAGTTTTACAGGCTCAGGTCAATCACAGTTCACATTAGTTTTATCCAAAGTTAATGATATAAGAAATCACTTTATACAACTATCTATACAATCCACCCTTGATTACTTATATCATATCATAACTTAAAAGAATGAATTCAAAATTTATTTACTATAGTCTAAGATTATACAATGATCCCATACTGTAAATACAATACATAACAATCTAATTACCAAATAAGCATTGTAGAAGCAGTTGTAGACCATTCCGTTTACATATCATTCCAATGAAAACTTGTATCAGCTTTAATTTTTGTCTGTATGCTTACTAATCTATTCAATACTGAAATAGTTTGCTTCTCCATATATATTAATCCTTCTAATAACTTTTCACAATTTAGATCATTATGAATGTGAATCTTACTGTCAATCCTCATACCTTCAAATTTTGGAAACCAATCAATACTAAAAATTTGCACATCACATTTGTATTTTGAATTTTAAAGTAATTAAACTCTCCAGTACAGTAAGTCCAGCATCATAGTGGTGTGATAAATGTTCTTTTCACAACATGACCTTGCCTGTATTAGTTGGATTTTAAACAATGTCACATCTATTACAATGTTTCCTTTATTTTTATTTGCTACTAACATTAAACCAATCTTGTCACATCTGGGCACAGAGCAAAAATGCAAAAGAGAAAAATAACGCCCTCTAGATGTTGGACTAACAGATACAGGAATGCAAATGTCACTTTTTCTGTAAACTTCTTTCTTCTTTTGATCTTCTTAGACCCTAAATCCACAGGGTCTCTAATACAAGGAAGCAGGGGGATTATTATGCCCTTGCTGCTTTCCCTGGTTAGCCAAAGAACAGACCCTAAGAAGGAATCTGTCCCGCCCATTACATTACTGTCAATCTCCTCCATTCTCCACATCAATGAATGCAAGAAGTGCAGTTATCCACAGCTGACTATAGAGCCCCTTTATTCCAATAAGATGTCCTCTTTACAGCATTTTGTTGCCCAAGGTCTTCAGAGAGGAGCTGTTATGTTTAGCCCTCCTTGGACATCATCAGCTGGCGGTCAGCATTCTGCTGAACATCTGAGGTTCACTCCGATGACAGTGTAGCAGCAGTCAGGCACACTTGTCAGTTCTTCAGGCTCAGTTGGATAGTCTCAGCGTATGGACAGATACAGCATGCACTTAGAGAAGATGAAATTTCAAATCACAATTGCAAAAGTCCAAATGTCCTGGCGGAAATAACTCAGTTCATAAATTTTCTCAGTCCCAAATAAATTTGATCCAGAATAAATCAGTCCATGGCAAATCAAACAAAACAAAAACAAAATCACAATCTGGGGTCTTGTGGTACTTTTCTTCACCCCTTCATACAAATAGATGAAACAAGATTCTGTATATCAAATTTATCAATTCAACAAACTCTGCCCAGAGTGACCTGATAAGTTTTCTGCTGTAGCAAATGAATATTCCTAATCTATCCTCATTGAGGCACAAACAACTTCTATATACCGTATACATATAATAAATGAATTCGTCATTTAAACAAACAGTAATAATTCCTTGATAATATGTTATACAGCAATGCAAATCAAATGAATCAATTTTCTAGCATAATCTTAGTTTATCATCATCAGCAGCACAATTATGGGTTTATCAAATATGTTATCAAACCCGAGAAACCAAGTTAATCAATTCATAACACAGTAATCTTAGATTTGTCAATATCATCTTCATCAGCAGTTATGTATTTACCACATCCCATTCCCAAATTTATCATAACACTTTTTCACAAGTAAATTATTATGTAATATATTCACATAATTTTCCCATTCTTAGATTTGTAACAAATAGCTTATTATGCAATATACATTCATATGATTTTCGTAGTTTCTCCCAAAACAAAACACAAATAGACATACTATTAATCCAATTCATGCACATGACTTTACAATTATCAATCACCTGTATCTCATGCCTACACTTTCCCTGTCTTCACTAATCTATCTATTCAATATGCATAAAAGTTTCTTAATTAGGTACAAAGAACCATACGTTTGACAAACAAGCATTGCCTATACACAATTAACATATAGACAAACATTTACCATGTATTGAACACAGACAAACATTAGACATTGAGCAAGGGTATTCCTGCAGATAATATGCATAAGACAGACACTGCCTGTCTTTGCAACATATGAGTTCTTCTGAACTCAATATGCACTGGGCACTCCAAAAAAATGAAAATACAAAAACCTTGTCTGAATTTAGGCATCTATGTTTTTTTGTTTTTTTTTAAAGCACAGCTAACACTATGTATTGTAGGGTGATATCACATGTCAATGAATTACCAAGGTACTGCTCTTGTATTCTTACAAACAAACAAAAGGGTTATTAGCATTTCCCTCCCCCAATCAAGCAGTCTTGACATCTGCTCTGCAAAATATAAACATATCATTAGTAAAAGGTAAAAACATTTATTTTTCAAGACCAAAGATCTCAGCCAGCCCATCATTACCGGAATATTTCTTATCACATGTTACCTTGCAGTGGAAAATAAAAACAAACATACAAAGTGAGACAACTTTAGCAACCAAAAGATACAAAGGATTAGAACAATTCCTGAAATGCTATTACACAGATATATCTTCCCATATTGGAGAATCTGTAGTTCTATCAGGTGGTTTTTGTAACTGTTACTTTTTCCTTTTATAATTCTCCCCCAGGGTCATATAATCCCCTCTGCTTATACATTCTCCACATCTCCTCTGTATGGATCCCATCTATTTTCTCCCATGGAACCCCATCTTTCAATAATCTTAGAAACATCTCTTTCCTACTTACTCTATGTCGAGTCACCCAAGTTCTTCTATTATAATTGGGATTTTGATTTTGTTGTGACTCCTCCTTTTTCTGATTTAAACATCTATTGGGTCCCTCATGACCCCATCTATCAATAATGCAAGAGGCATTTGTTTCTTTCAAGTTAACCTCTGACACTCTCTGATCATTTGGGTGTAAAATCCATTCTATTAAACTTTTTCCTGACCTCTGCTGAAATCTACTAATAAGGTCAGTTATTTCTTGTTGAAAACTATCGTCTATTGTATTATTAACTTTAGTAGCTATTTGACCATTACCATGACTAACAACTGATATAGACTCAACAGATAAGGAATCTATTCCTCTTTGCTCATTACAACCCTCATCATCCTCTTCTCCTCTCCTTTCCTCTTCACTACTGCTAGAATCTCCATTACACTTATCAGGATCACATTTAATCCCTGCTTCAGCTATGGCTAAAGCAACTTTTCTTGTATTTACTCTTCTTTGTCTTTTCTTACACTTGTTCTGAGTCACTTGTACTGCTGCCTTCTCAGCCATATTCTGATACCCATAATATTTGTCCATAAGCAACTTATTTTGACACTGCACAACTGTCAAAGCACTTCTTGCCTCACACAGCTGTTTTTCTAATTCTTGGACTTGCAACAACATTCGCTCTTTCTCTTCTCGTTGCAAACAATAGGCTGCTAATAAAATCCAACTACATCTACGCACATTCAAAAAATCTTTTTCGCTCCTTAATTTCACTTTTTGCAAACATGCCATCACATTCACTGGTGCAGCATCCTTCCAACACTCTTCCCACGATTCACCTAAACCCACACATTGTGACCACTCAGTAGCCAGAATATTGTAGGGAGCCTGCTCCCAACCTGGAATCTCAACAGATTCATTCAAAACAACACTTTCCTTAAAAATAGACATGTTTTATGCAATATCACACTATTTTCTTGATAACTGGACGGAGTTCTTAAAATTTCAGATTATCAGAATTTATCAACAAATCAACCCTTGAACCTTCTGCGTATCCTGTTCACAGCGCCATTTATGTATTGCCAACTCAAGAAGCAACAAGTTCGGATACGGCTTTAAAGAAGGACAATTGGGTTGATACAACACAATTTATTTGATAAGATAATAAATGAACAAAATTATATAATTAAACTAATTTACATAAAATAGGTGATATTGCATACTTTTACACTATTTCTTAGGCAAAGGTTAAATACTGGTATCACCAAGTAAAATACATGAACACATTAACATTACACATGAATATACTTACAACACATGAACTACATCTGTTCAGCTGGATACCCACTACTGAACAGAGTTTCCTCACCTAGGAGTCTTTTTCCATCATCTGTCCAATTTACCCTCAGCTGGGAGAGCACCAGCGAAGTGGATCAGAGTTTCTCCTGGGGATTCATCACTGCATAAGGCGTCCCTAATGCAGGTCCAGTTTGCTCTGATCATCTTCGTTCTGCCCCAGCTTATATACACAGAAAAATGTGTACGTGCAGCTATTGAGAACTTTGAGTCCTACACACCTGTGGGTGGCCAATCCCTCAGGCATCTACGAGTCAAAGGTCACAAGACCATTCAATATTGATGGCTCATTGTCAGTTGATTACAAAGTTCCATTAGTTTACAGGTTACACATTGGAGCCTACCTAAACGAGTTTTACAGGCTCAGGTCAATCACAGTTCACATTAGTTTTATCCAAAGTTAATGATATAAGAAATCACTTTATACAACTATCTATACAGGGGCCCGCCAATACACTTGCTAGTAAGATGTTTGGGGGGTTCTCCTACACTCAGAAAAGTTTCATGGGTTCGCCTATACACTTGCTACTAAAAGGTTGGAGGGGACTGCCTATACTTTTGCAACAGAAATGTTTCAGGGGTCCACCTATACAATTGCTACTAAGAGGTTTGGGGAGTCCGCCTATACACTTGCTACTAAAAGGTTGGAGGGGTCCGCCTATGCTTTTGAAACAGAAAAGTTTCAGGGGTCCGCCTAAACACATGCTACTAAGATGTTTGGGAGGTCTGCCTATACACTTGCTACAGAAAGCTTTGAGGGATTCGCCTATACTATTGCAACAGACAAGTTTCAGGGGTTCGCCTATACTCTTGCTACAGAAATGTTTCGGGGGTTCGCCTATACTCTTGCTACAGAAATGTTTCGGGGGTTCGCCTATACTATTGCAACAGAAAAGTTTCCCGGGTCTGCCTATACACTTGCTACTAAGAGGTTTGGGGGGGTCCGCCTATACACTTGCTACAGAAAGGTTTAAGGGGTTAGCCTATACACTTGCTACTAAAAGGTTTGATGGGTTCGCCTATACTCTTGCAACAGAAAAGTTTCAGGGGTCGGCCTATACACCTGCTACTAAAAGGTTTGAGGGATCCGCCTATACACTTGCTACTAATAGGTTGGAGGGGTCCGTCTATACTGTGGGTGCACAAAGGCTTTCCATAGTGGTGTTCAGCTGTCTGGCACAAATACACAGAATGACTAGGGCAGAAGTCTGGCCCAAGATCCTCGGTGGGGTGAAACTCTGCCATGTGTGGGCACTCTGATTTCTTCATGTGTAATACCATCTTTGAGTTTCATGGGCTCGCCTATGCTGTGGGTGCACAAAGACTTCCCATTGCGTTGCTTTACCTGTCTGGCACAAATACACTGACTGACTTGGCTAGGGTGCAGATGGCTTTCCCATTGCGGTGTTTTACCTATCTGGCACAAATACACTGAATCACTAGGGCAGAAGTGTGGGCCGAGGTCCTGGGCAGGGTGAAACTCTGCCATGTGTGGGCACTCTGATTTCTTTATGTGTAATACCATCTTTGAGTTTCATGGGCTCGTCTATGCTGTGGGTGCACAAAGACTTCTCATTGTGGTGTTTTACCTGTCTGGCACAAATACATTGAATGACTAAGGTAGGGTGCAGAGTGCAGACGGCTTTCCCATTGTGTTGTTCAGCTATCTGACACCTACACAGAATGAAGTGTGTGGGGACACATGGATTTCCCATAGCTATGTAACTCATGGCACCTTGGGTCACACAAGGTGGAGGCTGGGACCAAGCCTGACCCTGGGCCCACTCACGTGCTTCCCACACATTATGCAGATCCTACCTCGGTCACGGTTTCTCTGGCTTATTATGCCACCTCCTCCTCCTGCTTGGGGTCTGGGGATCAGCGTTGGTCGACATGTATTTGCTCTCGTGTTACCACAGTTATCTGAGACACTGGTTTGGTCCAATCAAAAGAAGCATAACTGAATTAAGGAGACATTCACAGCTGTACTAGCATCCAAGTCCGCTTTATGCCCAAGATTACTAAAGGTGTGGGCAGAGGCCAAATTCCTGGGGGGGATGCAACTGCGCCAGGTTTGGCCTGTGGAACTTCTTTGTGGTTCATCCAGTTTTGGAGCGATGAAAGCAATCCCAACTGATTTAATGAGACATTCACAGCTGTACTAGCATCGGAGTCTGCTTTATGCCCATGATTACTGAGGGTGTGGGATGAGGCCAAAGTCCTGGGTGGGATGCATTTGTGCCAGGTTTGGCCTGTGGAACATCTTTGTGGTTCATCCAATCTTTGGAGAGATGAAGCAACCGTAAATGATTTAATGAGACAATCACAGCTGTACTAGCATCCGAGTCCTCTTTATGCCCATGATTGCTGAGGGTGTGTGCAGAGGCGAGGTGAAACTCTGCCATGTTTGGGCACTGTAATTGCTTCATGTTTAATACTTTCTTTGGGTTCCTTTGACTCGCCTATGTCGTGTGTGCACAAAGATTTCCATTTGCCCTGTTTTAGCTATCTGGCACAAATACACTGAATGACTTGGGTAGGGCGCAGAAGGCTTTCCCATTGCAGTGTTCAGCTATCTGACACCTACACAGAATGAATTGTGTGGGGACACATGGCTTTCCCATTGCTATGTAACTCACGGCACCTTGGGTAACGCAAGGTGGAGCCTGACCCTGGGCCTGCTCACGTGCTTCCCCCACAGAGTATTGCAGGTCCTAGCTTGCTCATGGTTTCTTGGGCTTATTATGCCACCTCCTCCTACTGCTTGGAGTCTGGGGATATGCGTTGGTTGGCATGTATTATGTCTCATGCTACAAATTACCACAGTTATCGGAGATACTGGATTGGAGCGTGCACGGGAAGCGTAACTGATTTAATGAGACTTTTACAGGGTCACTGTATACCTATGGTGGCTACTTTTGTGACACCTCCTGCTTCAAACCAATCTTTGGTGTTAGTATGCGCTGCTGCATTGTGGAGATGTGTAGAAGTGCTGGCACCTGAGTCCCCTTTATGCCCACGTTTGTGGCTCCTGCAATTTTGTGACGGAGGTGGCACGGGATTGGAATGATGATCGTACGTTAATTTATCATTAATTCTCATTAGCATTGTGGGCTATCGCCCACACTTTCAAAGAGGGTCGCTGCCTGGCCCTGCCAACCCTCTGCAGTGTGTGTCTCTGGTTCCTCCTCATCACAGACGCACTTATAAATCTACATGAGGGTTGTGCCGCTATGAAGCGAGAGTGTGGCATGAGGCCAGCTGAACCCTGCGCAGGGAAAATTTTGTGTGCGCTGTTGATGCAGGGTCATGCAGGGGGTTGAACAGCAATGCCAGAATGTAACCCAGGAGAAGAGGCAGTGGTGTTACCTGCAGGCAGTGATTGTCCTTGGTTGCAGGTAGTGTGGTGCTTAGCTAAGATGTGCCAGCGCGTATGCCTATTCTGCTCAGGTCTGTCCCAAGTAAATTGTTAGGGGGGTGACCGCCAGGCTCTTGCCCCCATTTGGCTTAATAGTGGGACCTGGGAGCCTCAGATGCAGCCCTGCTGTTCCCTATCCGTTTCTGTGGTGTTTCCATGACTTTCTGATGTTTTCCGGTGTTTCACAAATCCTCCCCTATGTGGAGCATCAGTCCCATACAAAAATGCTCAAGTCCCCCATTGACTTCAATGAGGGTTCGTTACTCGAAACGAGCTCGCGAGCATTACGAAAAGTTTGACTCGAGTACAGAGCACCCGAGCATTTTGGTGCTCGCTCATCTCTAGTATTTTTGAATACAAAGAATACCGGCACCTCCTTCTTCTGTCATCTATACCAACCGTCCTTACATTGAGTGCAGGCAACCACTTTTTAACCAGTTCACATCCGTATAATGTTCCTATCTGTATTTTTGACTGTTCGTCCACTTAGAAGCCACAGTCAATGTTATTTACAGCATCTTAACTGTTAGTGGGAGTGAAGCCACCACCATTGCCCCATTGGCTCCCCGTGATATGATTGTAGGCTGCCAATGGGTTACCATGGTAGCTCAGCTCTTAGTGAAGACTCACAGAGCTTCCAAGGTTTGCTCCCTATTAATATTTTAGGGATGCAGCCTATTTTGGCCTTCTAGAAGCAGCTTTTTCAAGTCTGACCTGTGTCATTTTAGGTTGGCAAAACTTTGTAAGGGTTCCTTCACACTGGGAAGGGCGATAACGGGCTGTGAATCACGGCCCGATATCGCCCTCACAAACCATGTGAAACCCTTCGATGCAAGGTGCTTTCATCTAAAAACAGTCTCACATCACTGCAGGGAACCCCTCCCGCCATGGCTGAAAGGGATTCCCCAGTTAAGGCTAGAGCGATTCCTTTCAATGGGGCTGAAACTGCTGCCGCCAGCCCCATTGACAACAATGAGCGATATCATAAAAAGAAAGGAAATGTTGCAATTTTTTCCCCATGGTAACTCACCTCTCCTCAGCTACCGGGGCTCGGGCGCGTCCAGCCTGGCCTCTCCCTGAACTGCTCTGAATCTGTTTCAGCAGGGGGATATATCTAATAATCCTGCCTGCTGAAAGGGCTGTATCTGATTAGCTGAGTGCTTAGCCAATCACAGCCAGCACTCAGCCATTCATTGAATGACAGCTGCCTGTGATTGGTCACATTACTCAGCCAATCACAGGCAGTGATTGGCCATTCATTGAATTCATTGAGTGCTGCCTGTGATTGGTTGAGTGTTGTGACCAATCACAGCCTCGCGGGGAGTATATCAAATAGTGCAATTGCGCTAACACATGTATGGAGGGGGACTCAGGAGATGATGCTAATCGATATGGCAGGCTGCTGCAATGTTCTGTATTCAGAGATAAAGATTTTATCATTATTGATAAAATGTTACCAAAAATATAATTAAAATAACCCCCTATTTTCACAGATGACACATCTAACAATTTGAAACTATAAACAAAAATCTGGAAATGCATTTTAAATGACAAAGCAGATGTGGGGATAACTTTGTCAGGGTTTAGAAAATTAACTATATTACACATATATGGTATACATTTTTTGAGTATGGGCTCTTACAGCTACTTATCCTAAACATAAGGCACTAGAACAGTAATCATTGATCAAAGTGGAAAGACACGAGGGCGCACAGGAAAGTTAACTGAGCATTTCAGTATTATCCACTTTGGCTGCATCCATCTCATAAATTGCTTTATTAACCTCATTTGTGAGCAGGATGTAAATGGCACAGTGGAGAGACGAGAGAGGCAATGGATTCGGGGCTATTTTACTAGCTATTCTCCATCTGCTCGGCCCGTGGTGAAGTGAGCAGTATAATATAAGACATGCCTGAAAAGGAACAAGCAGTCCTGCCTTAGATGATCCTTCAGCTGTAAACACTTTGGAGGAAGCAATTGAAACATCTTGGTGTACACCTTACAAGATATCAAAAATACATTATTAACAAGTAGTGAGACTTCAGAGCAAATGCAAGGGAGGACATGGGCTTATGCCTCACACTACAAAACAGCTGCTTAGAAAAGAAGAGAAAACAAATTGATTCAGGACAACTCCACTTATGTTGTAAATTGCTTCTTTTGCATACAGTTTTACCATTTTTATTCATTGACATTAAAGGGGTTTTGCCAAGTTATAAAATGTTTCCCTATCCACAGGAATCCGGAATAACTTTCAATGGGAACATCAGAAATTGCCTAGCAAGGCAGCTGGAAAGGCATGTGTGACATCCGCTCTATTCATATGAGGACCTTCAGGAACCTCATTCTTTGGATCAGTGGGAGTCCCAGCAGTCAGAGCCCCATTGATCATAAAGTAATCTCCCATCCTGTGGATAGGGGATAACTTTAAAATGTGGCACAACCCCCTTAATGGACAAAATAAATGCTCTAAAATTTCAAAATCGTAACTTTTAGTAATGCAAATGAATTATTTCTCATTCACAAAACATGACATGTGGAGACAGCAGTAAAACACTAAAGCATAAAGGCAACCACAAAAATGCCCATAGATTTCAGTCTGTTAAGTTTAACTCCTTAAAGGGAAGTTTCAAAGTATGTTCCAAAGGGCAGGAAAGGGTTAAAATAACAAAGTAAGCCATACTTTGATTTCCCCCAAAGGTCTACACCACCACTTCGGTTCTTGCCACCAGTCTTTTTTACATTGACCGCAGAAGTGATGTTCCATATACACACATTACTGAGCTCAATGGTACATATCTGGGGCATGTTACAGCTGGTGGCCATGGTTGATGATGCCTCTACTTTCCCCTACATTATGACAGTAGACACTTTCCTCTTCTGAACAACAACCCCAGCTGTTGTCTCTGCCCATAGAGCGTATTTGTGCTTGGGCCACCTCTTTAAGGGCCAGTGACCGCACCCAATTTTCACATTCTCAGCCTATCGTGGATCTTCCAAGGTTATTTAAGGCAGTTTCTACCACTGAAAGTTGCCTGAACAAAAGGTTTCTAGCGCTCCAAGTGAAGCTATTCCAGTTTTCTGCTTGTTGCCCAGTTTCGATCCTTGCTTGTATACGTCCAACTTTCCCGAACTCTGCCTTTCCTGACCACAGCTTGTTTTCTTACTACATATGTAGCAATCATCAACATGACTGACGTCTCACAGTATATCAATTTATACTATTGTAGTATATTGTAATTACGTGTTCATAACACATTACATGCCAAGTTAACATTTGCTACATGTGTATGTCTTGCTTGATTGCTACCTACTCTGACTTCTAGCCTAATTTATTGTATTGCATTAACACTGCTTGTCCTGATCTTGACCTGTTATACTAACTATGTCCTTGTCTGTTCCTTTGTTACCACGCTCAGATTGTAATTGCCTTACCTAGACTTCTGGGAAAATGACCTGAGGATTCCATGCAGTGAAGAACAGATCCCTCAAAAAGGGGTTTCAGGGTGAAAACCAGCCCTTAACCCCTTGAGTGGCACGCCCGGAAAAGTTCCGTGACGAGCTCCACTGCTCATAGCAACATAGCCCGGAAGATTTCCGGGCTATGTATCACTATGGGAGCTGCAGAGCACAATGCCACAAGCTGTGACAGTGTGCTCTGCCTGCACAGACCCTCAGAGATCAAAGCAAGGGCTTTGAAAAACCAGCAGAAGATATTGCCGACATGTCGGCAATGTCCTGCTTTGTTTACAGGTTGCCATAGAGACCATCGGCTTGTCAGAAGCAAGCCGATGGTCTCTGTGGCAGGGAGAGCTGGTTGTTAGCTGTCAGAGGACAGCTAGGTACTAGCTCTTACAGCAGAGATCAGAGAAAACCTCCGATCTCTGCTGTGTTAACCCTTAACATGATGCAGTCTATGTGACTGCAGCATGTAAAGGGCTGTCACTGCAGCATGTAAAGGGCTGTCACCATCGGACCCCTGGAATGTGATCAGGGGTCCTGATGGGTCCCTGTGGAAGTCCCCTAAAGGGACAAAAAAAAACAAAAAATTTAAAAAAAATTAAAAAAAAAAAAGTAAAAAAATTATTAAAAAAATTAAAAAAAACACTTGTCTCCCTTTACTTTGTAAAAAATCAAAAATACAATCACACATGTGGTATCCATGTGCGTCGTAATGACCCAGAGAAGGAAGTTAATACATTATTTAACCCCTTAATGACATGGCCCCTTTTTTCTTTTTTCCCCATTTCTTTTTTTCCTCCCCCCTGTTTAAAAAATCACAACTTGTCCCGCAAAAAACAAGCCCTTATATGGCCATGTCAATGGAAAAATGAAAAAGTTATGGCTCTTGAGACGCAACTGCAAAACTAGTTGAAATTCAATGATTAGACCATTTTAAAAAACCTGCCCTGGTGGGCACGACAGGGTGGTAGGAAACCTGCCACTCAAGGGGTTAAAGAAGCCCTGAGGAGTAGCTTAAAGCCAAATCAATCAGTGAAACAGTAGGTCCACACCCACTGTATCACAGGACGATTTATTGCACCAGTTTTCTCCCAGTATTGTTTATGCTAGTTGTCTCTATATATATACTTATCCATATGTGCATTGACTAACTGTGTATACTTCTCTGTGTATTAAATGTCTACGTATGTGCTCTTCCCATCTTATAACATTGGAGGTATTAAAATGATCAGACAGGAAGGGTCTATTTATGAAATCTTTGCATTGAGCCCACCAAGGTATTAAAATAGCCCTAGTTGCATTGCCAATCTATTGTAATAGCAGGTGGTTTGCCTGCAGGCCAATGTAAAACCACACTTCACACTTTTATGATGAGATAAGTACTTTACATGGTTTGACAGAAAGCTAAATGACACAAATCCATTATATCTGAATTCTAACAATGTACAGATGTTTAAGTAGCTTCACCCAGAATCCAATGCTAAACCTCACATCTAGAGATGAGCGAACGCGTTCGTCCGAGCTTGATATTCGTGCGAATATTAGGGTGTTCGGGATGTTCGTTATTCGTAACGAACACCATGCGGTGTTCTGGTTACTTTCACTTCCTTCCCTGAGACGTTAGCGCGCTTTTCTGGCCAATTGAAAGACAGGGAAGGCATTACAACTTCCCCCTGCAACGTTTAAGCCCTATACCACCCCCCTGCTGTGAGTGGCTGGGGAGATCAGGTGTCCGCCGAATATAAAAGTCGGCCCCTCCCGCGGCTCGCCTCAGATGCGGTGTGAGTTAGATGAGGGACAGTGCTGTTTATACCGGAGCTGCTGTAGGGAAAGAATTGGTAGTTAGTGTAGGCTTCAAGACCCCCCAAAGGTCCTTATTAGGGCCACTGATAGCTGTGTGTTGGCTGCTGTTAGCAGTGGGATTTTTTTTCTCAAAATCGCCTCTGCAGAGCGTTGCACCTGGCATTAGGGACAGAAGTGCTGCATAGGCAGGGAGAGTGTTAGGAGTGAGTGTAGCCTTCAAGAACCTCAACGGTCCTTTCTAGGGCCATATTTATCCGTGTGCAGTACTGTCCAGGCTGCTGTTAGCTGTGCTGCATTTTTTTTGGGCTTCTCAAAATCGCCTCTGCAGAGCATTCCACCCTCCATTGATACTGCAGGGAAAGAATTGTATAGGCAGGGCCACAACACAGTTATTATTCATAGAATATACGCAGTGCTGCCTGTTGGTGGGAAAAAACTGAAAACAAATCTATTCGTCCAGCCTCTGTCCGTCCTAACGCCTGTGGACACGTGTGAGCTGCGTGAAAAACATTGCTAAATCATACGCACCCAGCTACGCTTTACTGCTGGCTTCGCCATTTGCTTTCCTTAATTGGGAAAAAAATACCTGCTCTGCCAGAGTTATAATAACTCTGCTACCCTCACGTTCTGTGACACATAAGCAGGGACACAGCACAGTTATTAAACTTCTCATGTTCATTGAATATACGCAGTGCTGCCTGTTGGTGGGAAAAAACTGAAAACAAATCTATTTGTCCAGCCTCTGTCCGTCCTTACGGGCGGTGGAGACGTGTGAGCTGCGTGAAGAACAGTGCTAAATCATACGCACCCAGCTACGCTTTACTGCTGGCTTCGCCATTTGCTTTCCTTAATTGGGAAAAAAATACCTGCTCTGCCAGAGTTATAATAACTCTGCTACCCTCACGTTCTGTGACACATAAGCAGGGACACAGCACAGTTATTAAACTTCTCATGTTCATTGAATATACGCAGTGCTGCCTGTTGGTGGGAAAAAACTGAAAACAAATCTATTTGTCCAGCCTCTGTCCGTCCTTACGCCTGTGGAGACGTGTGAGCTGCGTGAAAAACATTGCTAAATCATACGCACCCAGCTACGCTTTACTGCTGGCTTCGCCATTTGCTTTCCTTAATTGGGAAAAAAATACCTGCTCTCCAAGAGTTATAATAACTCTGCTACCCTCACGTTCTGTGACACATAAGCAGGGACACAGCACAGTTATTAAACTTAGATAATTCATTCACTAGAGGCAGTGGGGCCTTTCGTTTTCCAAAAAGGGCAAAAATTATATTTGGCCTGCAGTCTTGCGCCAATTTATTTCCTGCCTGTGAAATCAAATCACTGGTAATACAGCATGCTGAGGGGTAGGGGTAGGCCTAGAGGACGTGGACGCGGCCGAGGACGCGGAGGGCCAAGTCAGGGTGTGGGCACAGGCCAAGCTCCTGATCCAGGTGTGTCGCAGCCGACTACTGCGCGATTAGGAGAGAGGCACGTTTCTGGCGTCCCCACATTCATCGTCCAATTAATGGGTCCACGCGGGAGACGGTTATTAGAAAATGAGCAGTGTGAGCAGGTCCTGTCCTGGATGGCAGAAAGTGCTTCGAGCAACCTATTGTCTACCCGCAGTTCTGCGCCGTCCACTGCTGCCAATCCGAATCCTCTGTCTGCTGCTCCTCCTTCCTCCCAGCCTCCTCACTCCACTACAATAACACCTGCTCAGGAGCGGGAGCACTCCCAGGAACTGTTCTCGGGCCCCTGCTTAGATTGGGCAGCAGCGGTTCCTCTCCCACCAGAGGAGTTTATCGTCACTGATGCCCAACCTTTCGAAAGTTCCCGGGGTCCGGGGGAAGAGGCTGGGGACTTCCGCCAACTGTCTCAACAACTTTCTGTGGGTCAGGAGGACGATGACGATCAGACACAGTTGTCTTGCAGTGAGGTAGTAGTAAGGGCAGTAAGTCCCAGGGAGCAGCGCACAGAGGATTCGGAGGAAGAGCAGCAGGACGATGAGGTGACTGACCCCACCTGGTGTGCAACGCTTACTCAGGAGGACAGGTCTTCAGAGGGGGAGTCAAGGGCATCAGCAGGGCAGGTTGCAAGAGGCAGTGCGGTGTCCAGGGCCAGGGGTAGAGGCAGGGCCAGACCGAATAATCCACCAAGTGTTTCCCAAAGCGCCCCCTCGCGCCATGCCACCCTGCGGAGGCCGAGGTGCTCTAAGGTCTGGCAGTTTTTCACAGAGACGCCTGACGACCGACGAACAGTGGTGTGCAACCTTTGTCGCGCAAAGCTCAGCCGGGGAGCCAACACCAACAGCCTCACCACCACCACCATGCGCAGACATATGATGGCCAAGCACCCCGCAAGGTGGGACAAAGGCCGTTCACCGCCTCCGGTTTGCACCCCTGCCTCTCCCCCTGTGCCCCAACCTGCCACTGAGATGCAACCCCCCTCTCAGGACACAGGCACTACCGCCTCATGGCCTGCACCCACACCCTCATCTCCGCTGTCCTCGGCCCCATCCAGCAGTGTAGTTCAGCGCACCGTTCAGCCGTCGCTTGCGCAAGTGTTCGAGCGCAAGCGCAAGTACGCCGCCACGCACCCGCACGCTCAAACGTTAACCGTCCGCATCGCAAAATTCATCAGCCTTGAGATGCTGCCGTATAGGGTTGTGGAAACGGAGTCCTTCAAAAGTATCATGGAGGCGGCGGCCCCGCGCTACTCAGTTCCCAGTCGCCACTACTTTTCCCGATGTGCCGTCCCAGCCCTGCACGACCACGTCTCCCGCAACATTGTGCGCGCCCTCACCAACGCGGTTACTGCCACGGTCCACTTAACTACGGACACGTGGACAAGCACAGGCGGGCAGGGCCACTACATCTCCCTGACGGCACATTGGGTGAATTTAGTGGAGGCTGGGACAGAGTCAGAGCCTGGGACCGCTCACGTCCTACCCACCCCCAGAATTGCGGGCCCCAGCTCGGTGCTGGTATCTGCGGAGGTGTATGCTTCCTCCACTAAAGCACCCTCCTCCTCCTCCTCCTCCTCTGTCTCACAATCAAGATGTGTTAGCAGCAGCATGTCGCCAGCAGTCGGTGTCGCGCGGTGTGGCAGCACAGCGGTGGGCAAGCGTCAGCAGGCCGTGCTGAAACTACTCAGCTTAGGCGATAAGAGGCACACGGCCCACGAACTGCTGCAGGGTCTGACACAGCAGACCGACCGCTGGCTTGCGCCGCTGAGCCTCCAACCGGGCATGGTCGTGTGTGACAACGGCCGTAACCTGGTGGCGGCTCTGCAGCTCGGCAGCCTCACGCACGTGCCATGCCTGGCCCACGTCTTTAATTTGGTGGTTCAGCGCTTTCTGAAAAGCTACCCACGCTTGTCAGACCTGCTCGTAAAGGACGCGCTGGCTCTGCGCACATTTCCGCAAGTCCCACACGGACGCTGCCACCCTGCGCACCCTGCAACATCACTTTAAGCTGCCAGTGCACCGACTGCTGTGCGACGTGCCCACACGGTGGAACTCTACGCTCCACATGTTGGCCAGGCTCTATGAACAGCGTAGAGCTATAGTCGAATACCAACTCCAACATGGGCGGCGCAGTGGGAGTCAGCCTCCTCAATTCCTTTCAGAAGAGTGGGCCTGGTTGGCAGACATCTGCCATGTCCTTGGTAATTTTGAGGAGTCTACCCAGGTGGTGAGCGGCGATGCTACAATCATTAGCGTCACCATTCCTCTGCTATGCATCTTGAGAAATTCCCTGCAAACCATAAAGGCAGCTGCTTTGCGCTCGGAAACGGGGGCGGGGGAAGACAGTATGCCGCTGGATAGTCAGGGCACCCTCCTGTCTATTTCTCAGCGCGTACAGGAGGAGGAGGAGGAGCATGAGGAGGATGAGGAGGAGGGGGAAGAGACAGCTTGGGCCGCTGCTGACGGTACACCGGCTGATTGCCTGTCATCCTTTCAGCGTGTATGGCCTGAGGAGGAGGAGGAGGAGGAGGAGGAGGAGGATCCTGAAAGTGATCTTCCTAGTGAAGACAGCCATGTGTTGCGTACAGGTACCCTGGCACACATGGCTGACTTCATGTTAGGATGCCTTTCTCGTGACCCTCGCGTTGCACGCATTCTGGCCACTACGGATTACTGGGTGTACACACTGCTCGATCCACGGTATAAGGAGAACCTGCCCACTCTGATTCCCGAAGAGGAAAGGGGTTCGAGAGTGTTGCTATACCACAGGACCCTTGCGGACAAGCTGATGGTAAAATTCCCAGCCGACAGCGCTAGTGGCAGAAGGCGCAGTTCCGAGGGCCATGTTGCAGGGGATGTGCGTAGATCGAGCAGCATGTACATCCCAGGCAGTGCAACAGTCTTTAAGGGCCTGGCCAGCTTTATGGCTCCCCACCAAGACTGTGTCACCGCTCCCCAGTCACGGCTGAGTCGGCGGGAGCACTGCAAAAGGATGGTGAGGGAGTACGTAGCGGATCGCACGACCATCCTTGGTGACGCCTCTGCCCCCTACAACTACTGGGTGTCGAAGCTGGACACGTGGCCTGAACTAGCCCTGTATGCCCTTGAGGTGCTTGCTTGTCCTGCGGCTAGCGTGTTGTCGGAGAGGGTGTTTAGTGCGGCTGGGGGAATCATCACAGATAAGCGTAGCCGCTTGTCAACCGACAGTGCCGACAGGCTAACACTCATCAAGATGAACAAAGGCTGGATTTCCCCAGACTTCTGTTCTCCACCAGCGGACAGCAGCGATACGTAAGCAATACGTAGGCTGCACCCGCGGATGGAAGCTACGTTCTCTCTCACCATCCAAAACGGGGACATTTCTGCTTCATCAATCTGTGTCTAATATTCCTCCTCCTCCTCCTCCTGCTCCTCCTCCTGAAACCTCACGTAATCACGCTGAACGGGCAATTTTTCTTAGGGCCACAAGGCTCACTCAAATAATTTTTCAGAACAATTTTTATAAGTTTCAATGCGCTTAAAAGCATTGGAACTTTAACTTGAACCAATTTTTCGTTACACTGGGCTGCCTCCAGGCCTAGTTACCACTTAAGCCACATTAACCAAAGCGATTAATGGGTTTCACCTGCCCTCTTGGCTGGCCATGGCCAATTTTTGGGATGTACATTAGTACTGTTGATACAGCAATTTTTGTGGGCCCTCGCCTACAGTGTAATCAAATTAATTTTTAGCCCACCTGCATTACAGCTGACGTTACCTCAGCTGTGTTGGGCAATGCAATGGGATATTTCTATGTACCGCCGGTGGCTTCCTGGCACCCACCCAGGCAGTGGGTCCACAGGGAGTTAAACCTACATGTGTCCACTTGTAAAGAACCCCAGTCTGACTGGGGCATGCAGTGTGGGCCGAAGCCCACCTGTATTACGCACGACATTACTACCTCAGCTGTGTTGGGCAATGCACTGGGATATTTTTGTGTACCGCCGGTGGGTTCCAGGGAGCCACCCATGCTGTAGGTGCACACTGAGTTTTTAATACATCTGTACACTTCTAAAGAACCCGTCTGACTGGGGCATGCAGTGTGGGCCGAAGCCCACCTGTATTACGCACGACATTACTACCTCAGCTGTGTTGGGCAATGCAATGGGATATTTCTATGTACCGCCGGTGGCTTCCTGGCACCCACCCAGGCAGTGGGTCCACAGGGAGTTAAACCTACATGTGTCCACTTGTAAAGAACCCCAGTCTGACTGGGGCATGCAGTGTGGGCCGAAACCCACCTGCATTAACCCTTTCCAGTCCACTGTGTGACCTGTGAAGACATTAGGGTTTAAGGCTGTACAGCTCCGTTGTTGGTAGACGTCCGTCGGGGTTCTCTTACTGTATATTGCCAGCCTCTCTGCTGTCGGAGCCTATCCTACGTGTCAGCTCATGCAGTACTGGCTTTAGCCAGCATATAGCGCCGTTGTATAACGGCAGAAAAAGAGTAAGCCCCCTAGGAAAACCATATACAAATTGGATTGGAAAGGGTTAAGCACAACATTACTACCTCAGCTGTGTTGGGCAATGCAATGGGATATTTCTATGTACCGCCGGTGGCTTCCTGGCACCCACCCATGCTGTAGGTGCACACGGAGTTTTTACTACATCTGTACACTTATAAAGAACCCCAGTCAGACTGGGGCATGCAGTGTGGGCCGAAGCCCACCTGCATTAAGCACGACATTACTACCTCAGCTGTGTTGGGCAATGCAATGGGATATTTCTGTGTACCGCCGGTGGGTTCCAGGGAGCCACCCATGCTGTGGGTCGACAGGGACTTCACAATAGGGAGTTGTACCTGCCTGTGTCTATGAATTAAAAAGCCCGGTCTGACTGGGGCATGCAGACACCTTGACAGAATGAATAGTGTGTGGCACATAGGTTCCCCATTGCTATGCCCACGTGTGCAGCTCCTGATGGCGCTGGCACAGGATTCTATTTCTCATTGCTTCTGTACAGCATTGTGGGCTATCGCCCCGCCCCTTTTAAAGAGGGTCGCTGCCTAGCCGTGCCAACCTCTGCAGTGTGTGCCTGCGGTCCCTCGTCATGGCAGACGCAATTCTAAATAGACATGAGTGTGGTGTGGCATGAGGGCAGCTGAAGGCTGCGCAGGGACACTTTGGTGTGCGCTGTGGGGGGGAGGGGGGGCGGTTGGGCAGCATGTAACCCAGGAGAAGTGTCAGTGGAGTGTCATGCAGGCAGTGATTGTGCTTTGTTGGAGGTAGTGTGGTGCTTAGCAAAGGTATGCCATGCTAATGAGGGCTTTTCAGAAGTAAAAGTTGTTGGGAGGGGGGGGGCCCACTCTTGCCGGTATTGTGGCTTAATAGTGGGACCTGGGAACTTGAGATGCAGCCCAACATGTAGCCCCTCGCCTGCCCTATCCGTCACTGTGTCATTCCCATCACTTTCCTGAATTGCCCAGATTTTCACACATGAAAACCTTAGCGAGCATCGGCGAAATACAAAAATGTTCTGGTCGCCCATTGACTTCAATGGGGTTCGTTGTTCGAAACGAACCCTCGAGCATCACGGGAAGTTCGTTACGAATAACGAACACCCGAACATTTTGGTGTTCGCTCATCTCTACTCACATCACATCATGGCATTGCAATTTTCAGCAATCTTTACATTTGGATGCTATTGTTACCAAATGAGAGACTCAATCATGCAATAAGTAACAAAACATATATTAGTATTTTCTGCACAGTTAGCAATGCACTAGTTGAGTAATACTCTTTGCATTCCCCGTGATTCTTGTCTCGTTGGATGAGCTGATATGCTGTAGACAGCCTAGTCTGTGCTGTCAGTGAACAGAGCTCACACAGAATGCTGCTAGCAGGCAGTCATATTAATGGAGTGTGACAGGAACAGGTGCAGGCTGTTTTGTGTTTAAACTGTACAAGGGAGGCAGAGAGTTTAGTATCAGGGAGCAGCTGCGGAGTAATTGTCCTTTTAAAACATTGTTATGAGAATTCAGATTTTTTTGTAACATTGTAACATTAACTAGTTTGTAGCTAGATGATTGGGGCAGATTGCACAAAGAACACCTGGAGATAGGGATTTCAGAAACGGGTAGCAGACTTGCACCATATTTATCAAACATTGGAACCATTTTTTAAATTGAAGGGGTATTCTGCACATTTTAATCCTTGTAGGATTAATTGACCTAACCTCAGGCGTGGGTCTGCTGCTGGGGACTCAGGGTGATCAGCTGATCTCAGCCCCCACAGTCACTGCAACAGGCCAGATATTGACAACGCTGTGCATGTTGGGGTCAAATGCAATAGATAGATAGGTCAAATGCAATAGATAGGTATAGCTCTCATTGATACATTATATTGTGACACTGACCAGTGCAGAGGTTCTTCATCTATAGTAAAAATGTAAATAAAAGTTTGAGACGGCAATCCTTTGTATTGAAGATTTAAATAACCCAGGGTAGTAGCTGGAAGTGCAATAGAAGACTTTACTCACATTGAAATCAATGGAAGCTATACTGTTACTTCTATTGCATTTCCAAATCCAATACCAACACGGAGGGAGCTGTCAACATCCGGCCTACTGCAGTGACTGCGGAGGGATGGCCAGGGATGGATCCATCATATGACAAACAAACAGCAACTAACTAACTTCATAGAGTAGTATGGGGTCCTTCAGGCTTCCATTATGGATTTCTTTCCAATTCTATGCAGGAGGCTCTGAATTGAATATTAGCAAAGCTTTTGTTATGGGCAGTGAGTGTGGACCCACTGTGCCAACCAACCGGTTTGGCTTTGAGCTAATCCTAAGGGCATTATCCTGATGATTCCCTGATATTTACCCTTTACGCCAGGGATCTGAACATCGCTGCAGGAAACTGAGCAGGCTGCTACTACTTGGAGTAGTCCCAGTGTGGTTGGCAGCTTACCCAAGGGGATAAGGGCAGCAGTGCAAGGCACCGTAAAACAGGATCCGGTGTAATGTTCGGGCAGGCATAAAACAGATGTATCCATATAAAAGTCCAGGAATTAGAGTAGACACAGGAATCAGAGACAGGATACCTATGCTGGGTGACTGAGGCAAACTCACACCAGCACTCAGGCAAAGGAGCAGAATCCCCAGCTCATCTAAATAGGAGGGCAATAGCCTATTACCCTGCAGCTGGGTTGAGAGCATTGGAGAGGATTAACTCCTGCAGTGCTGAATGAAACTAGTCCAGTCATACAGGAAGAGCAGAGCAACGTCCTTGTCTGCCCAGAATAGCAAGAGGGCAGCAAACATGGGTAGCCAGCCTAACAGCTTTATTATAATTCTTGCAACTTTAAAGAGATTGTCACCATGTTTTTCCAGCCCCCACTGAGAGCATAATAAAGTAGTGCCAGTCACATTGATTGCCTTGATATGTCTTCTGTGTGGTAGTTTTGGAGAAACCTGCATTTAGTAGCAGCCAGACACAGAACTGCATATTCATGAGCTGCAGGCTAGCCACACCCACCCAATCCTCCAGCCAATGAATGGCAGCTCTCTCACTATGCACAGGGAGGAGGGTGGGATGTGTGGGGCTAATCTGCAGCTCATGAATATCCAGGACTACTTTAAAGTGGTTGTCCCGCGCCGAAACGGGTTTTTTATTTTTTTTAATAGCCCCATCCCGTTCGGCGCGAGACAAACCCGATGCAGGGGTTTAAAAAAAAAAACGGATAGTACTTACCCGAATCCCCACGCTCCGGTGACTTCTTACTTACCTTGCGAAGATGGCCGCCGGGATCTTCACCCACGGTGGACCGCAGGTCTTCTCCCATGGTGCACCGTGGGCTCTGTGCGTTCCATTGCCGATTCCAGCCTCCTGATTGGCTGGAATCGGCACACGTGATGGGGCGGAGCTACGAGGAGCAGCTCTCCGGCACGAGCGGCCCCATTCAGAAGGGAGAAGACCGGACTGCGCAAGCGCGTCTAATCGGGCGAATAGACGCTGAAATTAGACGGCTCCATGGAGACGGGGACGCTAGCAACGGAACAGGTAAGTGAATAACTTCTGTATGGCTCATAATTAATGCACGATGTATATTACAAAGTGCATTAATATGGCCATACAGAAGTGTATGACCGCACTTGCTTTCGCGGGACAACCTCTTTAAGTAGTCCTCTATGCATTTGCTGCCCCTGATAAAAAGAAAGTTTCTCCTGAACTACTGCACGGATCCACACAACAGACATACCACTGTAATCAGTGTAACTGTCATTACCTTGCGCTGCCCTCACATAGAGGTGCCAAAAAAGATGCCGATACAGTCTCTTTAAGAAATAATTTACTGTATCATAGACAATATTCTAATTTCTGAAAACTTGCTTTGAAAAAGATCCAAGTAACTGAGGTGACAGCTGGGGTGCTGCTAGCCATTCTGCTGCCTCAGTAAAAAAGGGAAGAGAGAAAAAAAGGTTTTGTATGGAGTAGGCTTTCTTCCAGCATACCTTTTTAGAAGAGTTGTATGCCCCTGAAAGTATATGTTAAAAAAGTATATGCTATGTCTTTTTTAGAGACGTTTTTAAATGCGAGTTTTATGCGAGTGTGATGACATTTCTCTGTTTTTACTATTGTAAGAAAATATGCAACTTTCAAGCTCATGAAAATGACAAGTGCGGTACTAGTTTGAGAAACGTGTAAATATGGCCTTATAGGGAAGGCTATGAAAAAAATGCAGTAAAAGAAAAAAACGGTCTAACCTACAGCCTGCTGCAATTAAGAACAAGCCACTGACTCAAGAAATGCACAACAAATGTAAAGAAATGCCACAAAATACTATTTTTGCTTGTTTCATATTCACCCATCGACCTATAGCTAACATCTGTCTGCAGCATTTTTGCTAAAAAAAAAACTAAATATTGGAAATAAGGGAAAATAATCCTCTAAAATATGCCATTTTTCAAAAAAAAAGAAATACTGTGTGAAACCACCTATACAGAAGAAAGAGCAGATTTACCATAAGAGATTGAAATATAAGCTGTACCTCGAAAATCATCCCTAGCTACAGAAAAAAGAAAAAAATTATACATCACCTTAGAAGCGCTGTCATCTCCGGCGTCTTCTACGAGGTCCCTGCACTGCTCTTCTTCTAGGCTGAGATTGAAGAATCCCACTGACTGTCACCCAACAGGGAATACAGTACATTTTAATATTAATCAGTGAAGAGTTTTCATCTACTGTAACAATAACAATGTCATTAAAAGTTTTAATTATGAACAAGAGCATATTGTCAAAAACATAAGCCAATAAAATTGTGACTGAAGGAGGAAGAGACCAACAGGTTTGCAAGGTTTTGGTCAATCACTGTGTAATAAAATTAACCTGTATGATTTTATTTTAAGAAAAGAAAAGAAAAGGCAATGTTTGTTTACAATAAGCAATGTGATAACTAGCAAAACTAAAAAGCACATTATTTACCTAAAATTAAGATTTTGTACTGGAACGTCATGTTAATGTGTTGTCCATTGGGGTCTAACTTTACATATAATTTGCTATCCACTGCCTGTTGTCAAGTGAAGCTTATTTCTAGAAACAGAGGTAAGAGGTTGAACAAGAAGTGTAGGAGGGTGATGACTCATACAGCCATAGAAGTCTATGGAGAGAAGAGGAGAAGGGGGGAGGAGGAGGCAAAGAGACTCACACAGACATTGTAGCAGCTACCTGAGAATTAAATATACAGCCTGCAAAAGTAAAAACTGGTGCTACATGCAGAATACAAGTTATATAATGGCCAGAAATAGCGCTACTCCTAATATACAAACATATGGCAGCTTATTCTGCAAAGTCATCTGTAAGTACAAGTATGCTTTAGTCAGAACATATTTATTTTATATGACTTTATCTGCTTGTCTGTTAATTGCTTTCAGCTTTTTATTCACGTTATATGTTCAACGTGTATTAAGAATGCATTATATTCTTATTTATCAATTCTATGCATTCATAGATGAATACTTAAGCATTTTTACTCCTCATCATCTACTCGGCTCAGGTGCTCATTAAAGAAAATGTATTTAAACTAGAATGTCATTCTCCCTTATGAAGAGTGCAGCAAGGAAATGTCAGCTCATATTTGTTCCCATCACTTTCAGCATTTTTGGCTGTGCTCCATGGCTTCAATGAAGACAAAAGTCCATGGGTCAAATCTTTTAAAATAATATGGGATACTTTCAAATCCCAATAGAAATACCACAAAATTGCCCATTTGGACTATTGCCTAAATAAAAACAGATTCAAAATGTATAATATGATCAAAGGCAACTTGCTTATAAAAATCTTCTGTCCATTGTCAGTTTTAGAATGTGGGTAAGGCCCATTCACATCTGGTCCATTAACCCCTTAGTGACGGCCCTATAGTGTTTTTACGTCCTGCTGTTGCAGGACGTGTATGGAGGAAGATAGCGCCGCTATCTCCCTCCATACAGTGCGGGTGTCAGCTGTTTATTACAGCTGACACCCGTGGGCAATAGCCGCGATCGTCCGTTTCGCCGTTCGCGGCTATTAACCCTTTAAATGCCGCTGTCAGTTCCGTACGCCCCCCGGGTGAGATCGGGGGAGCCGAGCAGGTGTCATGGCAGCCTGGGGCCTTCTGAAAGGCACCAGGGCTGCCTTAGCAGACTGCCTATCAAGCCGTCCCCGTGGGGACGGCTTGACAGACTGCCTGTCAAAAAACAGTATAGCTATAGCATTACGTCATACTGCAGGAGCAATCAAAGCATCGCATGTTGTAGTCCTCTAGGAGGACTAAAAGAAAGTGCAAAAATAAGATGAATAAAGTTTTAGTAATTATTAAAAAAAGTAATAAAAGTTAAAACAAACCCCTTTTGCCATATTTGCAATAAAAAATCAAAATAATAAACCAAAAATACGTGTTTGGTATCGCTGCATCCGTAAAAATCCAATCTACCAAAGTAATGTATTATTTACCCCACACGGTAAACGTGGTCCGAAAAAAAAAAAAAAAGCCCAAAATGCACTTTTTTTTGGTCACCCTATCTCCCAGAAAAAATGTGATAAAAAGCGATCAAAAAGTCAATTGTATGGGAAAATTGTACCAACGGAAACGACAGGACATATTGCACAAAATAAGCCCTCACATAACTATGTCAACAGAAAAATTAAAAAGTTATTGGGCGCAGAAAATAGACACAAAAAAAAATGTTAAAAAAATAAATATCTTAAAAAAAAATACAAGTAGTACAGCAAAAAAAAAAACAAAAAAAAACTATATGTTTGGTATGGTAGTACTCATACTGACCCATAGAATAAAGTTGTCATGTCATTTTTGTTACAGTTTGTGCACCATAGAAACAGGACGCACCGCAAGATGGTGGAATGTTGTTGTTTTTTTTTTCCATTTCTCTCCGCTTAGAATTTTTAAAAAGTTTTTCAGTACATTATATGGTACAATAAATAGTACCATTGAAAAATACAACTCATCCCGCAAAAAACAAGCCCTCATACAGCGACGTCAATGGATAAATAAGGTAGCTACGATTTTTTAAAAGGGAGGAGGAAAAAACGAAAATGGAAAAAAGCCAAAAAGTTCTGTCACTAAGGGGTTAAGGCTTTACGCTTCTCTGTTACGTTTTTGGAATGGAAAAAATGAAGTTAAACTAAATTTAAGCTGATCCTTTTTTTTTCCCATTGAATTCAGTGATAGAAAAAACAGAATCTGGGGCGTGGCCTAACTCCTGAGCAAGATGGCCGCTTGAGACCAGAGCTCCCTCAGCGAGGCGCCCACAGGGGACCCACAGCATTGATAGCAGCATCAAAATGCCCAAACCTGTAAGGGACAAAGGTGGAGAACAAGCCTGCACACCCAGGACCTCCAAAAGCCAGACAGGGATGCAGCGCTTTCTGAAGGAGCACAGCTCCCGCTCCCCCCACCCTTCCATCAAGATAGTGCCGGCCTCGGAGGCTGCATCTGCCTACAGTAAGGAGGGGGAGGGAGAGTTCTCTGATGAAGAGGATTCCAGCCCTGTGTCCCGGGGATTTATGAAGGAGCTTATCTCAAAGGCTCTGTCCCCCCTCATAAACGAGCTAACAGAGATAAAAGCTGACATAAGGCAGATGGGTGGCAGAGTTGAGGAGCTGGAGTCTGCCTCTGCCTCTGCTACATCTCATGCCCTGGCCATGGCTAAAGTCTTAAAGGAACAGCACGACAATTTAAATAAAGCCCTCATTCTCCAGGAGGACCTGGAGAATCGTAACCGGAGGTGCAATATCCGTTTCAAGGGAATCTCTGAATCCTGGGCAGCGGAGGCCCTGTCTAAAGTTGCCATTGAAATATTTGGCCAGCTACTTGGGCAAGACAGAGCGGCGACAATTTCTGTGGAACGCATCCACCGCGCTCTTAGACCCCTTCCCCCGCCTGCAGAGCCCCCCAGGGATGTTATCTGCAGGCTCCTCACCTTCCAGGACACGTCTGCCATCCTGAAAGCTGCCAGACAACACAAAAATTTAACATACGGGGACTCTTCAATCCAAATTTTCCAGGATCTATCCCCTGCTACTCTTACAAAGAGGCGAATTATGCGACCTCTTCTGGAAGCCCTCAGAGCAAGAGACATTCGCTACGCGTGGCTCTTCCCTTTCGGCATTAATATATCATACAACGGCCGCAGATTATTGATTCGTACTCCAGACGACCTCAGTAATTGCTGGGAGCACCTTGAGATGGACCCAATAGAGCTGCCAAACTGGCTCCCCCTCCCGGAGTTCCCTAAGCTTCCAAAGCTTTCACTCCCAGAATCCTGGCAGGTGGCGAGTAACCTTAAGTCGCCCAGAAACAAAAAGAAGAAGGCCAAAGACCCTCCTGTTGCCCCTGACGACTGAAGAAGTGATGTCATCTAGAACTTCACTATGCCTCCCACCGGACGCCGACCTGGCTTCACACTTATCCAGTTCGGACCCTCCGGGTGATTGCGACTTTTTGTGATGTGTCTCCAAGTTGGCATTCACTTCTCGTTATTGAAGATCTTGGGCTATCGCCTATTTTGATCACATTGTTCGTTGTTGCTGTTTTAAGCAGATTATTTGCACTAACGCTGTTTTTCCTCCTTTAGTAGCGATTATATGCTCCCTATTTCTACCTGTTGGTGTCGGGGCCTCTGCGGGCGCCTATCTGGTTAGGCCGATACCAAAGTAGTTGTTGGACCTCCTTTGTAGGGCCCAAACAACTCGCCCCCCACCTCAGCGGTCTCCTTAATTTTAGGAACCGTTGACCTTAACCCTCTATTTTAGGTTGTGGTTTGCAACCTACCTCCCTACCCGCTCTTTCCTCTTGTGTCTACCTCCTATTTTGCTCCATCCCCTTTCCCCCTCCTCTCCCCACTCCTTACCTCTAACCCGGTGCTCGCCCAGGGGATCCCCCCTGGATTTGATATTTAGGCCTACACCTGTGTAATTTGCTTGCTCTTTTCCTCTCCTAGTTAGGAAATCATCTGCCCGCCCACGAGATCGGGATAACAGGACCTCTCCAGTTCTCGACCTTTAACGTCAACGGCTTGAATTCCCCAAACAAGAGACACCACGTGGCCCTTCTTCTGAAAAGGTATGACTCAGGGGTAGTGTTCCTACAGGAGACCCATTTTAAAGGGGACAGATGCTTATCCCTCCCTGGAGGTCAGTTCCCGATGGCTTTTCATAGCTCCCACCCCTCCTCCGCTTCCAAAGGTGTGTCAACGTTAATACACAAATCTCTTAATTTTTTTTGTGAGGCTCGCTACGCAGATGAGGAGGGCAGGGTTCTCTTTCTGAGAGGACGCCTTAACGAAAATAAAGTGACCCTTGCAAATCTCTATGCCCCCAATAAAGACCAGATAGTATGGCTTACAACTCAATTAGAAATACTCAAACACTTCGCTAGTGGCCAGGTCATTTTAGGAGGGGACTTTAACCTCACTCTATCCCCTGATATGGACTCCTCGTCAGGGAAATCCCAAATCTCGCAGAAAAAGTTGAGCAAACTCATTAGGTGCATTTCACAGCTAAACATAGTTGATGCCTGGAGATGTCTTAAAGGGGTTGTCCCGCGCCGAAACGGGTTTTTTTTTTTTTCAACCCCCCCCCCGTTCGGCGCGAGACAACCCCGATGCAGGGAGGTAAAGAAAGCTCACCGGAGCGCTTACCTTAATCCCCGCGCTCCGGTGACTTCTCTACTCACCGCTGAAGATGGCCTCTTCCTCCGTGGACCGCAGCTCTTCTGTGCGGTCCATTGCCGATTCCAGCCTCCTGATTGGCTGGAATCGGCACGTGACGGGGCGGAGCTACACGGAGCTACACGGAGCCCCATAGAAGACTGCAGAAGACCCGGACTGCGCAAGCGCGGCTAATTTGGCCATCGGAGGGCGAAAATTAGTCGGCACCATGGAGACGAGGACGCCAGCAACGGAGCAGGTAAGTATAAAACTTTTGATAACTTCTGCATGGCTCATAATTAATGCACAATGTACATTACAAAGTGCATTATTATGGCCATGCAGAAGTGTATAGACCCACTTGCTGCCTCGGGACATCTCCTTTAACCAATCCACCAAGGATTATACTTTTTTCTCGCAGGTCCACTCCTCCTTCCAGCGTTTAGACTACATTTTGTCTCCTCCTCCCTGTTGCAACACTCAAAAAAAGCTATGATAGACGCCATGGCCATATCGGACCACGCCCCAGTCCACCTGACTCTCCACCTTCCAAATTCCCTCCCGCGTGAGTGGAGGTGGAGGCTTAACCCATCTCTCCTTGATTCAGCGGAAGACAGATCCCAGTTAAGCAAAGCTCTAGAGGAATTCTTCCAACTTAACACCTCAGAGGACTTGTCAGTCCCGACAGTGTGGGAGGCCCATAAGGCCTTTATGAGAGGACTTCTGATTGCCGCTGGCTCCAGGGCAAAGAAGAAGCAGCAAAAGGACATTGACGACCTACTTTCTCAAATTGCCAAGTTAGAGCACCTGACTAAACTCTCCCAGTGTAAAGCATCTGCTGAAAAACTTGGTTTCCTTCGCACAGAACTTAAACTTCTCCTAGAAGCTAAATTTAATAAAAAATATCTCTACCTCAAACACATTTCATACGCGCAAGGAAACAAAGGTAGTAGGTTTACGTCGTCCCTCATTAAAAAAGCCCAAACAAGAAATCTCATAAAGGCCATTAAATCCCCCTCAGGTCAGCGTGTCACCTCCACCCCCGAAATTGCCAAAGAATTTCAAGCTTTCTATTCTTGCCTCTATAATCTACGGGACCCCCTCTCCGCTGAAAACATTCCCATCGTTAAAAAACAAATTGACCATTTTCTCATAGACTTAAATCTCCCCAAAATCCAAGAGGATGAAGCTGCATCCTTTTTGTCTCCGATCACTCCACAAGAGGTGGGCGACCTTCTAAATTCGTCTCCACCCGGCAAGAGCCCGGGCCCGGACGGCCTCCCCCTTATATACTACAAATCCCTTGGTGCTTCCCTTATCCCCAAACTAACTGAGCTTTATAATTCTCTCCTGAGTGGGACCCCCCTGCCTAGACAAGCGCAGGAAGCGCACATTACCCTGGTGCATAAAGATAACAAGGACCCTGAGTCCTGTGGGAGCTACCGTCCCATCTCCCTGATTAATTTCGACATGAAATTATGGGCCAAAATCTTAACAAAACGCCTAGAGAAACACGTTACTTCCCTAGTCAGCCCAGAACAAGCGGGCTTTGTAGGGGGTAGAGAGGGACGAGATAATTGCTTAAGGCTCCTATATGCAGCCAGATTCTCTCAAACCCATAACATACCACTCGCCTTAGTAGGCACGGACGCCGAAAAGGCGTTTGACCGCGTGAATTGGCTGTACATGGAACAAGTCTTGCTCCATTTTAACATTCCCCCCAAATTTGTATCGGCAATTTTTTCTCTTTACGCAATGCCCCACGCAAGGCTTAAGATTAATAATTCTCTCTCCCCACCATTTGATATAAAAAACGGTACTAGGCAGGGGTGTCCCCTCTCCCCCACCCTCTTTATACTCGCTCTGGAGCCACTCCTCCAAAAGATCAGACTAGACCCGCTTGTACAGGGTTTGAGAATCGAGAACGAGGTCCTGTCGACGGCAGCATATGCCGACGATATCGTCTTTCTTATTACTAACCCGGAGGAGGGGCTTCCTCTCCTTACCTCCCTACTGGAGACCTTCGGAGACCTTTCTAATTTTAAAATTAATTTTACTAAATCCGTGGCCCTAAACGTTTCAATTCCCACTTCCCGATTCAAGGCTATCAAGAAAATATCCCCCTTTTCGTGGTCCGACTCGGCCATTGACTTCTTGGGTATAAAATTAACGAAGAAGGCGGAGGACCTGTTTGCGATAAATTTCCTCCCCACCCTAACGAAAATCAAGAAGCTATTACGTTATTACGATCACCCCTTTATTTCTTGGTTAGGCCGTAGGAACATCTTGAAGACCTATATTATCCCCATTATCCTCTATAACATGAGGCTCCTCCCTATATATCTCCCACCCAGCTTCTTTAAGGCGCTCCGCTCACTTTTCTCCAGATATCTCTGGATGGGAAAAAAACCCAGACTGGCCTACAGCCTTCTGACTAGGGGGCGCACGGAGGGAGGAGTGGACCTACCCTGTCCGCGTGAATTCTATCTAGCTAACCTATTGAATCACTGGATAGAACTCACACATCCAAATAGAGACCCATTGATTCAGCGCTTAGCAAAAGGGTCCTATGGCCCTACCTTGGTGGAGGACCTCTGGTTCCCAGAGAACAGGAGGTGTAAGGTTCGCAGAAAAAAACCCCTTTTGGAGGGGGCGATGGAATCATGGGGCGCCCTAGGGAAAACTCTGGCGCCTCCCCCTTCCCCACGCACACCACTATCTGCCCTTTACAAATATATGAATCTTCCTTTGGACTCATGCTCGACACGGGCTTGGAGGATGCTTTCTGAAAAACACTTTCAAGATGTATTCGCCCTCACCCAGGAAGCACCCCTCACTACCCTAAATGAGCTCCTACCTAATCGCCCCCTCCCCTTCCTGACTCTGACCCATATGGTGAGAACCCTAAATGATTTCAGGAAAACCTGCATCTCCTCCAGGCCACTTACCCATTTTGAAACCGCGATTAGTAACCTCTCCACTCCCTCCCTGAGAAAAATAGCTCACATTCGCAAGAACTACGTATCTCGCCCTTCCCGGACGAAACCTGCCTTCCTCATCTCCTGGGAGATAGAACTTCGCATCACTCTATCTGATAGTGAGACCAGATCGATTTTAAAAACAGCATTTGGGCTCTCCGCTTGTGTTACCACCCAGGAGTCCCATTATAAACTCCTGGCGCGGTGGTACAGGACCCCGCAATGGCTACACGATCACAAGCTGGTGGCAGGGAATGAGTGTTGGAGGTGTGGGAGCTCCACGGGTTCTTATCTCCACATATGGTGGGACTGTCCGATTATAGCTCCCTTCTGGAGCAGCGTGGCGGGTGAGATGAAAAAGATCTCCCCCGATTTGGTGCTCTCCCCTGATGTGGTCTTCCTGTGGAGACCTACCCCTACCTTTCGCCCGACCAAGCATAGACTGATCGCTCTCCTGGTGGATACAGCTAGATCCCTTATTCCAGTGATGTGGAAGCAGAAGGACCCTCCCACGTTAACTCTTTGGAGGGCCAGAGTCAATATGCTAGCAAACCTAGAAGAACTTTCAAGCTGGTCCAATGGAACGCATGACAGGTTCCTAGAGATCTGGGGGCCCTGGCGGGCCATCAGGAGAGCGATTCAGGGTTGAGCCATAGAGGAAGCGTAAGGGTTACGGCGGACAGGCACCCCATCCATACCACGGATGCCTCTCTTGAAACCTCCCCCCTCCCCCCCCTGTCGCCCATGTTGCTCCCGAGTTGATCTTCTCGGCACCTGATGGTGTCCGGTGAAAAACCCTTTGGGCAGCATTTCAAACTGACATTCCGGGACCGGCCTATCCTGGAGAGCACCATCTTCCTCCTCCCTCTCCCCCCCCCCAACTTATCCTATTTGTACCGTTATTCGTCCTGTGCGTCAGAAAACAGCAGGTGGCTGTTTATATATTCAGGGCTATCAGCGCGGTTGCCACAGCCTCCCTTTTCATTCTCTTCTTTTTCATAGAAGAGGTTCATAGAGTTTGATTCTAGTAAAGTTCCTTTCCCTCTGAATCGTTTTTAGCCACTTTGGTTGTCTCCAACTGGGATAACCAAGGTGACACGAAAAGTATATTGGAATGCTGTTTGTACCTCTTATTATTACTTCTGACTGTTTTTGTTTCTGTAATTCTCACAAAACCAATAAACATTGATTTATAAAAAATAAAAAACAGAATCTGTTCTGTTTGATTTCTACTTTTTTTACATGACCAATAGCACAATAACGGAACAGAGAAACGGAAAACCCTAACAGAGCCCAAACAGACATGTGAATGGGGCCTAATCAATTTACATATTAGAGAATTGCACTTACAGTTAAATTTGCTTTGTGCCAGAAATTGTTTCAAAACACATCAAATTGTACCAGCTTCATAAGGATGTTAATTTACAGGATCTATAAAACATAGCCTATGGGGCAAATTTATCTGAAACCTCCAAAAGTATATTTTATGGAAAATGTGTCTCTTTTTTTCACTTTTATGACACTCCTGACACTTTTTAAAAA
Organism: Eleutherodactylus coqui; assembly: GCF_035609145.1. Lineage (NCBI taxonomy): Eukaryota > Metazoa > Chordata > Amphibia > Anura > Eleutherodactylidae > Eleutherodactylus > Eleutherodactylus coqui. The sequence goes on along the minus strand of NC_089839.1, from coordinate 245,132,846 downwards.
ACTGTATGGGGCTTAGTAGAAGGGGCTCTCATGGACCAACAAATTAACTGTAACGTATGTCAAAAATTTCTGTAAATTATAGTCTAAAAAGACTACTGATTTTAATGCAGAATTGCAGGTAGATTTAAATTATTTTCAAATACGCCGATAGCCTGTGGATTTTGTGTGAAATTTATCATGCGGTACGTCCTATGGGCTAATTCTGTCCGATGTAAAAGCATCGTAAAAATGTACTATTTGTAGTACATTTAATATATCCCTTTTTGAAAAAAAAAAATACATTAAGAATGTGTACCTACAGCAGGGTTTTCCAAAGTATGTCCCATTGGGGCTCTGTGAGAGCTTCTTAGGGGCTCCGATGGAGAGTGTAGGTCCCCGCTCTACTCACTACTGTAGCGGTGTCTGCATATTCTGTACCAAGGAAATCAGCATGCAAGACAGGTCATGTGATCCGCGTTGCTACACCGACCACAGGTCCTGCATGCTGATTTCCTTAGTACAGGCTGTCGGGACACCGCTACATGGGTGAGTAGAGCCAAGACTAGTGGTAGATTATAATAGGAATGATTGAGGCAACTCCAAGGGGGCCAACGGCCGTCCCAATCGCTCCTGTTGTAATCCACACTGCTAAACCACTCCCTGCATCTAAAGAGCATAGCGGCAATGTCGGACCCTATCACTACTGCGGCGGCAATGTGGGACCTTATCACTACTGGGGTAGCAATAAGTGACCCTATTACTACTGGGATGGCAATGAGGGGTGCTATCGCTACTGGGGCTGCAATAGGGGGTCACTATTACTATTGGGCCAATATAGGGGTCACTGTTACTACTGGGGCCAGTATAGGGGATGCTATTACTACTAAGGCCAATACAGGGGACACTATTAATGCTCGGAGGCGATAACGGACCCTTATACTACTGGGGTAGCAATAAGTGACCCTATTACTACTGCGATGGCAATGAGGGGTGCTATCACTACTGGGGCTGTAATAGGGGGTCACTATTACTATTGGGCCAATATAGGGGTCACTGTTACTACTGGGGCCAGTATAGGGGACGCTATTACTACTAAGGCCAATACAGGGGACACTATTAATGCTGGGAGGCAATAACGGACCCTTATACTACTGGGGCAGCAATGAGGCACCCTATTACTATTGGGTCTGCAATGGGGGAGCCTACTACTACTAGTGCCGCAATAGGGGACACTATTACTAATGGGGCCAAAATAGGGGACATTATTACTACTGAGGCCAATATAGGGGATACTATTACTACTGAGGCCAATATAGGGGATGCAATTACTACTGTAGCTAATATAGGGGAGGGGACACGATTACTACTGGGGACACCAATACAGGGGCTCACTATTCCAAGAATTTACAGTAGCAGCAACATTTTGAAAATTTCATCCACACACTGTGGAAAAAATATGCACAACACCCGTGTGGATAATGACATGTGGTTCAGGATTTAATTAAACAGCATGTTAATTTTAAATATATTGTGTATCAATAGCGCATTCAGCGCTCCAACGTTCCTCCCTGTTTTTTTTTAAACGGCCCTGTCCTATTTATAATGACGGAGGTAAAAATCATATGTTGTAATAAGCCACGCCTTTAACCCCTCCCCTGACCACACCTTAGGGCTCCACAAGAAACATTTGCTTCAAAAAAGGGCTCCATGGCTGAAGTAGTTTGGGAACCACTGACCTGCAGTATAAATAAGGACCCTGATTGGTCTGAAACATGTAATCACAGTAGTTACTAATACTAATGGTGCTGCTGGAATGTTTATTAGATGATAAATAAAAATACTGTGTCTACAGGGGTCAAAATTGTCTATTTTGGTTTTTCTATTTGTCCGTCTACGAGACAAGTCAACGTTCATAAGGAACACCCTGATTTTTTCTGTTTTTACGTTTTAATTTTCACAATAATTCTTAAAACCTTTTTACAAAGACAAGTTCTTTCCAAGTGTCATATTAAGGTATGCAGACATCCTGCGGAGGAATCCTTTGACTAAGAACCCCGATCATAGTCAAGAAACTTGCTAATAAACAGCAGATATTGATCCGGATGATTGCTGAGTAATACTTTTTCTTGGCATTTACTGCTGCAAGAGAAATGTGCAATTACTGCAGTTTCCTTTGAAAATTACAGCTGATCACAATGGGTTTCTGATCAGTTCTGGCTCCATTTTAAATGGGCGTGGCTTCATAGTAGAATGGATTTCAATGTAGTTCAATAGCATGAAAAAAAAATCACTTGAGTGCCTTAAAACACATCGGTATAGTCTATACTTTGTAGTAGAAACAAAAACTTTTTTTGTTTTGTACATTATAGCGTTTGGCATGGGGGCAATATCACACGGCAGCATTTTGGTCAGTTTTAGACCAAAGCAGCAAAGGGTACTTTCATACATGGTGAATTTGCTAGAGGCTTTCCACAGCAGAAAATGCACAACAAATGCGCTGGAAATCCTCAGTGACCAAATTCTTATTTTTAGCTGTGAATTTTAACCCTTCTATTTCAACGTCTGAAATATGCAGCATAAATCCGCAGAAAAATTGGGCATTTAGAATCTGCAGTGGTTGTCAAAAACGCAAATTTGTTGCAAAACTTTTCCACTCCAAGTGAGGCTACTTTCACATGTCTGAGAAACTCATGCGATGCACAAATCTCTCATGAGTATGAACCCCATTCTTCTAAATGGAGTCATATACATGAGTAATGTTTTGCTGCACTGCATCGTTGCATGCCCTATCTTTTCGTATTTTTCGGAATGCATCAACCATTGCCTCAATGGGACAGAAAAACACACTGTACAGCATGCGATGTGCATGCAGGTATGATGCACGGTTGCCATTGAAAACAATGGGAAACACCTGTCGATTCTCCAACGCAGCCTGATATCGTTCTTGCCCTTGTATAGGTAGCCTGAAGGAGATTTTTTTAATCTCCCTCCCATGCCTTGTATTGTAAATGCTGTAAAATCTCCACAGCATTTTTGGCCCGTGTTAAGGTGCTCTAATAGGGCAATATGTTCCACTAGTGACAAAGCCTTTCACTAGTAGGTTATAAAAACAATTTATTTATGTAATATTAAAATTTAAATGGGTCTAGAGAAATAAAACTGACATACGCTTTGCAAATTTACTGTGCCATTCCAACCTTGATACAGGTGCTAATTAGCGCACAACTAAAGACCCTTTTACATGCAAAGATAATCTTTCAAGGGCTAAAAGATTGAAAGATTTAGCGATCTATTTTCATAAAGTATTAACGGCCATTAATGTCCATTAGCATTTTATCATCTTCATTCGCATGTAAAAGGGCCTCCAGGAGTTGTTTGCAGAGCCCAGTGGTTTAAACACATGCTTAGCTGTGTAAACAGCTGCTTGCACATTGCTTTGTTCTCACATGGCTGTTGGCAGATTACATTGTTCTCCTCCCGACTACTGTAAACATGCCGTGGAGAGAACAGCTTGCAGTCTATTGAGATATAAGTGTTTTTCTTTTATCATTCAGTGGCTGAACAATGAATTTTTTAAGTTTACCTTAAAATCATTGTTCAAACGAAAAGTGCAGGATGCCTGCATTTACATGTAATGATTATCGCTCATTTTCGTCCATTTGAACTAATTTTGAGGGATAATCGTTGCGTGTAAAGGGGCCTTAACAACATAATACTGAGGTTCTATTGTGACAAGGCACACTGACTATGGGCTCAAACGGTGACTCTCCCACATGTTTCGCTGACTAGTAGAGTCCTCAGGGAAATGGGATAACACATGAGTGAATTATTCATCACAGAACATTCAGCTCTTTTATAGATAGAGGGAGAGAGAATCATAGATACCACCAGGGTTGTATATACCATAGAGACAGACAATATGACTGCTATGGAGTCTTAAGAGAGGGAAGGCCCCAGCTCTGATTGCATCATCAGAATTGGTCTAGCAGGGTCATATTCGCACCTAAGGCTCTATTCACACGACTGTATATGCGCAGCTATTGCAGATGAGCTCAAAAGTCGCGACCATCTGAAGCACTGGATTCCAATGTATTCATTCAAATGAACGATTTTTAGGTGTGTTAAAAAAATCACGTCAGGAGAAATAGGACATCAGCAACCAAAAACAGCGTGTGAAAAGATAGAGCTGGGGAGTTTATCTGCATCCAACACTGGGAAAAGAAGACAGCTGGCTCTATTTAAGCATTAGCAATCATTTAGAGGATTTCTGCCAACCGAAGGACTTACACGTAGCAGTGTATTCTTTTGCCATCATGCAGCAGCCGCCCGTGTAAATGGCCAATAATATGCTAATGAAGATCAGAACTTGATCGCGGCTATTCTTCCTTCATGCAATTTTTCACCGCATACAGCCGAGCATAGAAACCCATATAGTCGTGTGAAAGAAGCCTAAATGGTATACATTTTGCTGTGGTTTTAGTAGCAGAACTGCCATGGATTTTAATCCTTGTGCTTCAAGGCTTGAAATCCACAGCATAAATCTGCAGCACAAAAATATTTATAATGAAAAGCAAAAAAGTGGGGAGAAAGCGAAATCTGAGCCTAACCTAGTAATGCGATGAGACACTACCTAATGAGGACAAGCACACTTCAGGAACCTGAGCCGCCCCTGACTCTCCTCAGTTGGAAAATAGGAATAACGTTTGCTCCAGAAAACAGTACATGCGGTACAGATTTTAAATAACACGCATTGATCTAGATTAAATAGTAATGCAGATATAGCAATAAGGACAAATCAGAAGAAAGATGTTACAGCAACGCAAATATCCTTAACACCAAACAGACTTATCTGACGGTGGAACACGACAGGAGTCACCAACTGCACCAGAAATACCTTCAAACTAGAAGTATAACCAGTGTTCTCAATGAGGAGCAGCTGGAACAAAAGTGTACAGACAAGCACTGATTGGTCAGCTGCGACACACACCTCCCAACCAACCAATCATCCACACACCAGCAGAGAAGTGCACATAACACTAAGCATACGTCAGCATGTGAATCACATGGGCCTGGGCTTAGACTATGATGTCATTCCAGTCCTGATCGAACATGGTATGTAAGCCGTGACAGCGTGAAGGTTGCCCAATGGAACGATATGCACCTCCCCCATGTTATGAACCCAAGCCTAAATTTTAATTACAAATACTAATACCAAATATTGACCATAATACTGACATGTGAAAGTAGCCTTAGTCTGGAGCCAGTAAAAGAGAGTGGAGAAATTAGTCTTCCTGTTACTGCATCTGCAATAGATGCAGTTGAAAAACAGTTTGCACAAAAATTATAGCAGTGATGAGATATTATTCCTTTGGCATGTGTGATGGTAATGAATACTGAACCAAAGACGTAATTAAAAATTGTTTACAAACACATAATAATATACAGTAATTTGTGGACATAGTGTCATCATATATTATGTATATGTAGATTTATGTACAGTTTTGGTCATATTATTTCTCAGTTTATAAAAGTTAAGAAAGTTATGTAGAAGATAAAAAGCATACAATTAATGGAATAAAAGTCTTTCTAGCAATACACATTCAATCTAAACCAACAAGTAATGATCAGAAGTAAACAAATCAATTAAAGGGCTGCCACGTTCTGCACTGTAACACTTAATTATATGATGATTTAAATCCGTAACCTGTTTGTTCTCCTCTGGAAAATCTCATTAGTACTGTTTTCATTTCTACATGTAATACGCCATTAACTTATTTCAACAAATAGAAAGAAGACTGATCATTATTCTCATAATATATAATGGGCCTCATCCATAACAAATAGGGGCAGACAAATGGCACTAATCATGGCAACCAATCAGATTCCTTAAATCACTGGAAAAATAAAATTTGATTGCTTTGGTTGCTACTGTATGAACAATACTAAAGCATTGTCTGCACTAGTTTGTCTTTATAGTCCATAAATCATTGATGGCAAAGAACTAGGCGGCAAAGAACTAGCTTTTATTTTATCACCATCTTTGGCTATTTCTGACTTGCATTGCAGCCAAAGTTAAAGGGGTTGTGCCAAGAACACAGCCCTTGTTCATATGTCCTATTAAGATCACCCTCTAGGCGCCACTCTGGCAGACTGCAATTTACTGTAACTAATACAAACAAGAGCTAGAGATCAGATGATCTGATCATAGCTTTTACTTTATGGCTTGCTGTAAAAAAAAGCTCAAGTCTGATTGGTCAGTAAGGTAACAACTTGTTAGCATAACTGTTTGCACCATTAATTCCTTGGGGAAAGCATTTTAATGTAAAATATTGTAACTTGAAACCATATTTTATGGAAACCTAATAACTGTTTTGAAACTCTCAAAATAACATTCTTCGATAAGAAAAAAAAATGAAAACCAGTACATAACATAATCCGCACTTATACAGATACTAGCCAGAAACATCTGCTGGAAGCACAAAAGTGCAAGTGGCTGCAAAACTGGGTGTTCCCAAAACTGCTCAGTCCTGACTGTAAATTCCGAAATCCCCATTTGTGACATTAAAGTTGGTTCATGCATTTTTCTTAGTTTTTATAAACAAACAAAAAAACAATACCTTGTAAGAAACCCCACCAGCTACACGAGTAGCCATCTCGATTTACACAGAGCTGTTACTTTTGTACTTATTTTGCTGAGCAGAATAAAGTGCTACTGCTGTATACAATTCATTATACTTCACTTAGACTTGGTTCGTGTTTCTATGCAAATGAAAGGAAATCAGTTTTGCATACATGCTGTGCAGGAAAAGCACTTCTCAGTCCTCTCATGCATTAATGGAAGCCTAAAAACCTATCAATACATTTGCTCTGGAATTAATTTTGCAGACATAGTAGAGCTGAATTTGCAGTAGAGCTGAATTTTTAGTAGAGTTTATTTTTCCATTTGGATTTTATGATATCACATTAAGATATTACTGGTTTACATAGGACTGCAGTGAAATACACAATTCACAAACAATGCATGCAGATGATACGGAGGTTATAGCAGCATGGTCCATATCACTATATACAGGATGTATAACTTATTCCAGCTGTACATATATAATTTTATACAGGAGATAGCCAGGTTACTACAGCCAGAGTGAGTGGCTATAGCAGCAGTCATCAGGACTGTGAGCCTGAGGTCTGGCACGGACCAGTTCTGGGACCGTCACGCTAGTCCAAAGAGGAGGATGAACTCTAGACACCCATGGCAGGGATAGTGATGGTGACCCTGCAGGTTATTAACCCTGGACTTTGTGATATATTGGAGTGCTGTATATGTTTTTGCTGTGCTGTTTGCAATAACTACTGGTGGGCACCAGATTTAAAAGAGTTCCAAGTCTCCTGAGTCATTTTCTACACCTGTGGTGCCGATGTCCAGACCGAGAGGTTGTCAATCCACAGGCGAGTAAGCTCAGCTTGCCACATATGGTGGAGGATGTGCTGCAATGGAATGGCGCACAAAGCTGCGAAGAGGCGTGCAAAGGGGACATCTGCTGTGAGCAGTTCGGATGGATCCATTTAAAGGGCCAGGACGCTGAATGTCAGGTTGTCATGCAGAGCAACAAAAGCTGCAAGCTGCAGGTAATGTTAAAAGGGCCAGGAGGTCAAAAATTGCAGTTGTTTTAGGGGCAACAAAGGTTCAAGCAGAGGACATCTGTGTGACAAGTTGGTGGACCTTCTTATGTTTTCTGCTGTGAGACTTGCTTTGCTACTGAACTCCTCAGGCAGGTGGTACAAATAAGTACTCAAATAAAAGAGCAACATTAAGCCATTTAAAAGACTGTGTGCTATGGACTTGAAAAACTGCACCATGTGAATGGACATTTAATGAGGAGATGCCTAAAGATTGTCTTAATGATGATATGGTGCAGAAAAAAAACTTTTCATTAACCATGAAATGTGTGTGGGGAATTGTGGGATGTTTTCTCTGTGTGATGTGTCCAGAATTGATAGAAATGTTCCCCAATTGAAGGCAGAGTGTGAACAGGTTGCTACAGGGAGTGCAGCCACCGACCATGGGAGTGTTAGCACAAATATGCCTTCACAGGGAAAGAGGATTTGTAGCTGTTTCCAGTGAAACTAAAATAGCAAACAGAAGTCTGTTGGGACTACAAGCACTAAAAGTGCCAAGAAAAATTAAAAGACTCTTCTTGTAAGACAGAAGGTATAGTCAGTGTAGACCCAAAGGGACACAGACAGTGAACGCTTGCTCAGAGCTCAGGAGCAACTTGCTACAATGCATGCTGTCCTGAATGCTATGGTGAAGCAAGGGTTACTGATAGAAGAAGAAATAGAGATACTCCAGAGACAAAAAGAGGATGCTCTCGGAAAAAGTTCTGTTCAAACTAGAGAAGAAGCAGAAGATGTGTGAACAGGGGCTTGCTGAAGAGAAAATCAGGTCTGCGAGATATGCCTTTGAATGTGAGCATGCTGAAGAAGGGGCTCGCATGAAGAACTACCGAAGTGCTAACCTACACACATACTCTAAAAGTGGTGTCATAGGAAAAGGCAGTGTGTCAAAAGTTTGCTATAAAGTTAAGCACTAAGATGAAACTCAGTTAATCAAATACTTGTGTTGCTGGAAGGAAGGTTCAGAGACTAGAGAGGTCTAGGACCCAGTTCAGACAAGTAAAAGAAAATAAGATCTTGTTGAAGAATTGTGAAAATGAGATACAAGCAGGGAAATATGCCAGATTATGCGTAAAAGGCGACCTGCACATTACAGGTAAACACTTTGTGAAAACTAGTAAAATCATTGAGAAGATGAGGGCTGAGCAATCTTCTGAGGTACAAACAGCAATCTTCTGTTAGTCCAACAGAAAGCAGTTAAAAACATAGACCTCTAAGCCTGGAGGGTTGACCTTATCGGAAAAGAAGCAGTGATAAGGCCTATAACTAGAGATGAGCAAACATACTCGTTTCGAGTAATTACTCGATCGAGCACCGCGATTTTCGAGTACTTCCGTACTTGGGTGAAAAGATTCGGGGGGCGGGGGGAGGCGTGGCGGAGCGGGGGGTAGCAGCGGGGAACAGGGGGGAGCCCTCTCTCTCTCCCACTCCCCGCTGCAACCCCCCACTCACCCACGGCGCCCCCCGAATCTTTTCGCCCGAGTACGGAAGTACTCGAAAATACTCGAAAAAGTACTGCAAGACAAAGTGAGTGGCTGTAGGAGCAACCATCAGGACTGTGAGCCTGAGGTCCAGTGTGGACCAGTTCTTAGACCATCACACTAGTCTAAATAGGAGGATGAACTCTAGACACCCCGGGCGGGGATAGTGACAGTGACCCTGCAGGTTATGAACCCTGGACTTTGTGATATACTGGAGTGCTGTATATGTTTTTGCTGTGCTGTGTGCAATAAAAACTGGCAGGCGCCAGATTTAAAAGAGTTCCAAGTCTTCTGAGCCATTGCGCGGTGCCCATGTCCGGACCAAGAGGTTAGCGATCCACAGGCGAGTGACCCCAGCAGTCCAATATAATATATATACAGCTGGTATAAGATATATTGTATAACTTTTTTTGGCTAACTTTTGGACCTTTTAGAGCTGTTAGTTACCACCAGGCACCATCCATTTACCCATAGCCATACATGCTGCTGTAACTTTGATATTAACCTTGCCTTAAAACAGCTCAAAAGTGCTTAGATACACACTGAGGGGACCTAAGATTGTTATACAGGGCTATTGTTGAAATTCAGGTTCAGTTAGAACTAATTCAGACTGAACCAAACTTTTTGTACAAATTCAACAAACTGGTTTGAAAAAAACTTTGAAAAGTGTGCTCATCACTAATCCTTAATAATTCCTCTATTTTAGCATCTTTAACTGCATATTGACTCAAAAGCAGAGCAAATTATCCCATAGGGAGAGTACTACCAATATTATGTGCACAGTACATGAAGGGAGCAGGCACAGCAGGAAGTCTGTGATGTACAGCTTCAGTCAACACTTGCAGCTCCAGAACTGTGAAGGAAGGGGATGTTGTTTTGGCAAGTTCTTCTGTACCCCTTAAAATGATGCAATTTCATTCTCTTTTCCCCATTTCAGTATAGTTTATGGTGCATAAAATAGTACCACAGAAAAATTCAACTAGTCCCACAGAAACGCCTTCCGATAGCTACATTGATAATAAAATGTAAAAGCTTAATCACACGGGTGCATCGGCGCCCGTGTTACTGCAGGAAGAAGACGGACGGTCATGTGTTCTTTCTTCAGCGCTGCGGGGAGTCGTCCGTCTTGAAGTACGGCCGTCTTCTTCCTGCAGGAAGGGCTCAGTCACACCGGCGCATCAGCGCCTGTGTACAGGTGCCGATGCGCCCGTGTGACTGAGCCCTAAGACCTAATGCACACGGGTGGATTTTCTGCAGTGTGATTCCGTGCAGAATTTTCACTGTTGCATGCAGCCATAGAAATTGATTAGTTTCTGCAGGTCATTACAGACAAGTGTAATTTTATCAGGGAAATTCACTCGTGTGAAAAAAATCATGGCATGTCCTATTTTAGCTCAGATCATTCACTAGAGGGCTCAATAGATCTCTATGGGTGCGGTTTTTATCACAGTACATCTGCAATGACACTGTAGATGCACTGGGTGTTGTAGGTGGATACTTTTCAGGTTGCTATAGAGAACCAGTAAGCAGGCGTATGCATTTTTTTTTTCCGCGTGTGAAAATCTATGATCAATCACATCCACTTTTTATTTATTATTTATTCTCTAGTAATCTATAGTGGGATTCTTCTTCCTTTTACATTTGTTAGAACTTCGTGACATACAGATATAGCACAGTTTAACTTGACTCTTAATGCATTAACCCTTTGCAATCCACTGTCTGACGTGTAAAGACATTCTGATTGAAGGCTGTATAGCTCCAATGTCGGAAGACGCCCGGCAGGGTATTCTTACTGTATATTACTGGCCGCTCTGTTGTCAGGGGCCTCTTCAGCATGTCCCATACCGCAGTACTGGCTCTAGCCAGCAGATGGCGCTATTGTATAATGGCAGAAAGAGAAACCCCCCTAGGAAACCCTGAATCTAAAATTGGATTGCAAAGGGTTAAGATAAATTTCTGTGCCACAGTTTGCCTTGTTTTCTTGTGCTAAGATTATAGAACAATAGCTCTTCAATTACTTAAGATAACTTGTTCCAGAAAGTTATCACAGTCAAGTAAAACATTGCTACGTATATACAATTAACCTCTTTGCCCTCTGTTATGTACATGTAGCACCAATCGTGGCTGTTTGACAGCTTACATGTAAACTGTGGGCATAGTACACATCAATATTTATTTCTGGTGGCACAGTGAGTAGCACTATCTTCAGGTGACACAGTGTGTGGAACTGTTATCTTCAAAGGAGCCAAAGAAGTAATGGTCACAAACTCTGTGAAGGCAAGATTTATCTGGAAGAAGTAATGAAGGTCTTTACAATATAGTGAAGAAAAGAAACAACTCCAATATGAGATGACATTACTAGAGATGAGCGAACACCAAAATGCTCGGGTGCTCGTTACTCGGCACGAAATTTTCGCAATGCTCGGGGGTTCGTTTTGAGTAACGAACCCCATTGAAGTCAATGGGCGACCCGAGCATTTTTGTATTTCGCCGATGCTCGCTAAGGTTTTCATGTGTGAAAATCTGGGCAATTCAAGAAAGTGATGGGAACGACACAGCAACAGATAGGGCAGGCAAGGGGCTACATGTTGGGCTGCATCTCAAGTTCACAGGTCCCACTATTAAGCCACAATAGCGGCAAGAGTGCCCCCCCCCCCCCCCGCACTGTCAGTGTAAAGATCGTTATCCTCTGGCACAGCTGTAACAGCTGTAGCAGAGAAGAACGATGTTAGCCCATTGAATTCAATGGAACCAGCAATACAGCAGGTTCCACTGAATGCAATGGGCTGCCGGCGATCGCAGGATGAATGGTCGGGAAGGGGTTAAATATATAACCCCTTCCCTGCAATTCATCCAGAAATGTGATACACTAAAAATATATACCGGCGTATAAGGCGACGGGGCGTATAAGACGACCCCCCAACTGTCACCTTATACGCCGGCAATACAGTGGAGCAAAGAATAAAAAGCATTACTTACTTCTTCAGACGATCTGCGCCGCTCCTGCAGACTGTCACTCCTTCCTGGTCCACGGACTAAAGCTTTCTCTATGAAAGGCTTGAAATCCCCGCCTCCAGAAACACAGCCAATCACAGCAATTCAATGACATCACTGTCATTGGCTGTGATTGGCTGAAGGCACGTGTGTTTCTGGAGGCGTGGATTTAAAGCCTTTTGTAGAGAAAGCAATGCTCTGCCGGGAACCAGGAGGGAGCGACAGCCTGCAGGAGCACCGCAGAACACCAGGAAGGAGTGACAGTCTACAGGAGCGGCGCAGATCGTCTGAAGAAGTGAGTAATGCTTTTTATTCTTTGCTCCACTGTATTGCCGGCGTATAAGGTGACAGTTGGGGGGTCGTCTTATACGCCCCATCGCCTTATACGCCGGTATATATTTTTAGTGTATCACATTTCTGGATGAATTGCAGGGAAGGGGTTATATATTTAACCCCTTCCCGACCATTCATCCTGCGATCACCGGCAGCCCATTGCATTCAGTGGAACCTGCTGTATTGCTGGTTCCATTGAATTCAATGGGCAAACATCGTTCTTCTCTGCTACAGCTGTTACAGCTGTGGCAGAAAAGAAGGATTTGTCTTCTATATGTTCTCAATGGGGTCGGCGCTGCTGCCGCCGGCCCCACTGAGCGCATATAGAGACGATTTATGGCCTTTAGAAGGACCGTTGGGGTTCTTGAAGCCTACAATACACCTAACACTCTCCCTATAGCAGCTCCAACACGATACCACTTTCCCTGAACTAATGTCAGAATACATCCGTAGTGAGCCGCGGGAAGGGCAGATTTCAATACTCGGGTGACACCTTATCTCCCCAGCCACTCACAGCAGCGGGGTGGTATAGGGCTTAAACGTTGCAGGGGGAAGTTGTAATGCCTTCCCTGTCTTTCAATTGGCCAGAAAAGCGCGCTAACGTCTCAGAGAGGAAAGTGAAAGTAACCCGAACACCGCGTGGTGCTCGTTAAGAGTAACGAGCATCCCGAACACCCTAATATTCGCACGAATATCAAGCTCGGACGAGTACGTTCGCTCATCTCTAGACATTACCTATAATTCCATGAATATCATTGTGTATTCTGCCTCTGACTGCATTGCCTCGATATTGTGTTCCCTTGTGAGGATTGCAGCATTGTAGTTTGTGAACCTACAACTCTCAGCATATCCTTACTATTGTTCAGTAAATACTCGAAGCTCTAGTTTCACATGGTAAAATGTTCTCTAGCACACGTCAATCTGACAATTATACGAATAGAAATAATTTTCCGCACTACACCACAGACCTCCCTCATGCCAAGTATGGAACCTGTTGTTACAAATGTTATTCCCTCCAACACTTTTGCCCATCTACTATATGTTATTAAATCAGGACTATGCAGTAGTATAATGCTATTACAAACATGTCCATAATTTAATATCTTAAATGCAAAATATTAATCAGACTTTGGTATAAAGGCCTATGCTCACAGCATGAATAATTTTCGAATGTTCAATAGGACATCTGGCACCAATAAACTTCCTTGACAGAATACTAAATAGTTATGTTAAGGTCTTTATAGCAAACTCTGATTAATGTTATCTTTTTCTTTGATATATGCAATAATGATCCAACTGACAAGTGTAATAATTTCCTATAGTAAATCTATTATTAGCCTATAATTTTTTGCGATCTTTTGAGTTAATATTTATAAAATGGAGAGATCATCCATATTACGTTTGGCATATACTACTATATAAAAGATTTTATTAGCAGCTCAAACTGCAATGTTTTCACTGTTAAAAAAGCCTTAACCTTTTTTTAAAGAGAGATTGGCTTGCAATAAAGCTAGCAATCTCTGTTAGGTCAAATAGCACCATCTATCTCACCCACAATGCATCAGCTATAGGCAATGAACTAGCAAAGAGCTACAGTAAATAAACAAACATTTACTATAGGCTTATACTTAACTACTGCCATCCAATTACAGTGCTCTAATCCGCAGATTACAGCACACACTGGCATACCCATATAAATCTAATATATGAACATAGCTATAAAAAATAATCACAGCCTGGGGATTTGGGTGGCAAAAGTAAAATGTACAGTACTTGACAGAGTTGTAACTAGGCTTCCCTTCACCCAAGGTGTGGGTGGAAAGGCAGGGTAATGTTTCTCCATGTGAAGAGCATCACAAGGGTGTAGGGAATCTTATATAGGCCATGCAATACATGGTGTGTAGGTGCTGGGATTCCTGGGTAGGAACTGAGGAGTTATCAGCAAACCACTCTACCTTAGATTAGAAATTTAGATACAGAGCTAATTTATCGAAAATAATCTTTGCCCTGGGTGGAAGAAAACACATTGGGGATCCTATGTGCAATGCTGGACCATGGAACAGAGAAATGGATAGAAGGAACTCCTTTATTTGAGCAGTTGAAAATTCATAAAAGGCTACGTGTATCACCATCAAGACTGGCGGCTGCCTCAAGCCTGAGGAAGCCACCATCCAGGTAGTGAAACGTGTAGTGTTTTGTGAGTTTTTAATATTTATATTGCTCCTGTTCTAAAACATGGATGCACCACACTTGGGACAGAGCTTAGCTCCAACTTTCCCAACTGGTGACCTTCTGGGCTGGTGACATGCTTGTCACTGCCCACATCATTGGGTGGCCAGACCTTGCTCCTGGACCCTGGAGCAGCTACGTCACTGACAGAAGCAGGACTTTAATATGCCCGTGAAAGCGCCTGTCACAGCAATTTACACCTGATGCACTGAGACAATGACAGTACATTAGGTCCTGCATGGAGAAGGCACAATGTAAAGAGGAGAAGCTGTCTGCAGCACAGAACAGCTTCTTCTCACACAGAAGCAGGACACAGATAGCAGGAGACATGAGATATAATACTCAGCTGTGAAGAAAATGTGTATACAAATCAATGCAATGAAAAACAAGAATTATTAATAAACTGTTAAATGGAAATTGCTGTGCCTGCAATAGAGATGACAGTGCAGTGACTGTGCAGTAGGGGGCTCTGTATTCAGCTATGCAGCTGAAGACAAATTTCCCTAGCAATTGCTTCTCCAGGCTACATAGCTGAATAGGGGCATTCTAGTGAAAAAAGTTACAGAATAGACATATTGCAAAAATGCTTATAATTGCCTGCTCCGTACAGTAAAAAAAAGACATTTTCACTTTTAAAAACTTTGTAGAACTTACAGAATTTGCATGGAATGTTGTTTGCTGCAGACTTTTGTGCTCTGTATTAAGAATCTTTCCGATATGAAAAGGAGAACAATTGATATTAGGTATATATTAGGGAATTACTTTCTATGCGATGCCAGAGGTGCATGGCCTGTCACAAAAAAGATTTCTTGACTGTCAGCTTTCAGAGATTTTTAGCCTGTAGAGAGTTAAAAGTCAGTGTCTGGTGAGTGTCAAGAAAAAAATCATATAAGAAGAGTGAGTTTTAATATGTTTGAATTAACAAGAAAAAAAATCTGAGCCAGAGGCCTCTGGAAATCCAAGCAAGATTGAAAAAGCTGGATATGTGTTAGATGTTGCTTTAAAGTGTTGGTTGAAAGGATTCGCAGACTGAAATTTGCCATGCAGAGAACCCCAGTGGGACGGTGGAAAAAAACACACGCTTTTCTTCCCTGTAACAGTAAGGTCAGTGAATTCAAGAGAAGAGAGGTGTCTCATTCAAAGGTTTGTAGAGATGCAGCTAATGAAGGAGGGAATGATAGGACACAATGAATGGAACTCCATTTCTATAAGATATATAAATAAAGACTTTAAAAACAATGGAACATGTAGGCAGCAGACACCAGAAGGACTGAGAGTGAAAGCAGCAAGGAGGAATAACTGTCAGCAAACAGAAAAAAAAGATGTCGTAGTAAAAGAAAGAGAAATAAAACTTTTGGGGAAAAGTCACAATTTCTTTTTGCTTCCTGTATCAGAAAACCTTTTCTTTGATGCTGGTTTCATGGTCACGAAACTAATGATTTATTGTTTCTTCCTGCAGTTTTTCTGCATTAGTTGCAATTAGCTAAGTCATATATAGGCAAAACACTCAATGCTTTTTAATGTTTGAAGCACAGAAGAAAAGGTCATAGCAGGCATATAATTCTTCTAGAGAATTTCATAGACACAAAAGCTGTACAATTCAGATTAGTACAAGTCCAGAAAGTCACTATTAACAAATATTATTTGCTGAGTAGACCCAGTCGTTGCCCCATAAACCCAGCAGTTGATTGACACCAACATTGAACAAAGGACCCTGTGCAAGAACAATATACAGGTTTTACAACTGGTGATTTGATAAAACCAGGGTGCTATCTACAGACTACTTTATTGATGTCTCTCCAGAAAATTCATCAATGGTGTGCAAGTCCACCGAGCAATTGTGAGCCTTGGATAGTTATGAGTATATCCCTTTAAGGTGGCCATACAAATTAGAAAAATGTCAACCGAACCCTCAGGCGTATTTTTTTTAACATGTCAGAGGTGTCTGGCAGCTGACCCTCTTCCCTCAATGCATACATGATTGACAAACCTAAAAGTACATGAAGAGGCCAAGAAGCAGAGATGTCAATTTTTTTTCAATTTTGCATTGGGACTCCTCACCTGCAGAGCCTCTGTGCTTAAGGTGAAATCCATGGAAAATCTGCTACAGAATCTGAATGTACCTCTGTCCTTTACTTCAATACCTTCCCGATCACCTTATGTAGGTATAGCATGGAATAATTCTTGCCTGCACCCCCACATCCCTGTAATGTCAGTAGGTAGGCTTACGGAAAGGACACAATATGCATCTTCTCTGCATGTCTGTGACTACCAATCACTGCTAACAGGGAATTAATGGGCTGTTACTGTTAGATCGCTGTTACCAGTGGTCTGTATGTGGGGTGTAGGCATTTAAAGGGTGAAGTTGTGGATGGAGTATACCTCCCTCCCAGGCTTTTAGTCTGGACAGGGTGGCGCTCCAGTCCACAACTTCCCCCTAGTTCTCTGGAAAGGCACCTGTAGGCCCTGACCTCATTACTGGAGCATAAAAGAATGCAGCCCCAGGAAGTCAGAGCCTGACAGCCTGAGGAGAAAACTGTTGAGCACCTTGCATGGTGCAGCTTCCTTAGGTCTCTCTGCGTGAACCTGAGCACCCTGAGTGGTGCATATTCTATGGACTTTTCATGTTGTGTGCTTGGAGTGTGCTGCACAAAATAAAGCTTGGAGTGACTTTACACATTACTTGGACTCCCGTGTGTCACTGCCACCCCTCCCCTGGAGGATAAACTATTACAGTTGACAGAAGGGAACACATTGATAATGTTTTCCCTGCTAAGCTGTGCCCACATAGTTAAAAAAGGAAATGTATGCCCAAAAATGTAAAAAAAAATAAAAAATAAATAAAATGTTAAAAAGATAAAAAAATTGAAAAGTAAAAAAATAAAAACCCGCCATCCCCCTGAAAAATTCTGCACCTCTCCAAACCTATGAACTAAAAATGTTTCTGTACATGGATGATTATCATCCCCTCACAAAGTGGAAGCTAAAGGAGGAAAATAAATGTATGGCTACAATAGGCATTTTTTAAAGTTTTCGCCACTATTGCAACATCATATGTTAAACAATCTACACATATGTGATGTTATTATGCATGGGATAATTGTAGGATTAATTTTTGGGGTAAAAAATAATAATTGAACAAACTACCTTAAAACATAGTGTGGAAAAATTAGGGAAAAAATATATTTTTCCCCATTTCTGATTTTTCCATAAAAAAACATACTAAAGTAATTAAAATCCTATCCATTTTTAAAAATTAAGGAAGCTCCACGTACCCTAAAGGAGAAAAACATTAGGGTAGACTACCAAACTGCAAAAAAAATCACTAGAATGCAGATATTTTGTTCCCAAACACCTCTGATCATGGAAGAATTAAAGTTTTGTTTTACCCACAATTGACATTCATCATCTATCCACAAGATAGGTGATAAATGTCTGATCACTGGTGGCCCCACTGTGGAACCCAATGATCCTGACAACTGGAGTCCCAAACCCTCGTTGTTCTTCACTGCTTTACCACTGTTTCCAAAGACAATTATTGAAGAGGCATTTGCATACTTGAATGCCAATCCATTTAATAGCTAAACGATATACTTAGCTGTCTCTGTCAATATCATAAATATCGAATTGATATAGAATAGGTAAAGAGGGATGAAATGGATCAACCCCAGTGTGCAAAAGTGTGAAAAGTCTGAAATGAGGAACCTGGAGTTTGACAGCAGGGATAGAATGCAGCTAACTTTTTTCTTAGGAAGGTACAGCCCACCTATGAAACGTTCTACCCATAAAGTGAATGTACGGAATCGCAGACCAAATTAAAAAGAAAAAAAAATGTGTATATATATATATATATATATATATATATATATATATGTAATTGCTGGAGATACACGTTCCTGAGGCTGTATATTATAAAAGACTAGTTACTATGAGGAAATTATAGTACCAGTGTTTTTGGTGGCACAATGCGCCACTTACTAATATAATATAGTGAACGGGATTGTAGTTCTAAGCAAACTGCTGATGTTTTAGCACCGTCTGGTTTAGGACTTGTGATGACGTCACCGTCCGTGTGCCTCTAGGGTGTTTAATAGATAATTGAGAGCTCTTCTACATGCATGTCACACACATACAGCTCTGCTACAAGCGCATCACACACACAGCTGTGCTACATGTGCGTGTCACACACACAGCTCTGCTAAATACATTCTTAATCCCATACAACAAGGATTACAACCAGCACAATGGAGTCCTCCACACACTGATCAACCCCTAGTCATGTGACCTCAGAATCCTCCCACACAGGTGACACCATCACAGGTCCTGTAAGCACATGGCTGATGTCTGGCTAGGTGGTCATTAGTAATCCATAGCAATTGAGGCCACAGGGGTTTGTAGGGGATGTAGTCCACCCGTAATTTGCACAGGGATGAATGTCATGTGATCAGGGGTGGAGCATGTAACGCACTCACAGACAGAGCCCAGGTGACTGATCACATGACAGTGACATCATCACAGGTCATGTAAGCGCACGGCTGCTGTCAGGCTCTGCATGTTTTATGTTTTAGGACCTTGGATGATCTCACTGTAAACTGATCAGGAGCGGAGCATGTAACTCACTCACAGACGGACAGGTGGTCATTACTATTTTGATTCTTTCAGCACTGAACGGCCTCTCCATTTGAACTCCTCCTCACTGCAGATGAGAAGAAACAGGAAACTAGAGACCCCTGTCCTGGTGATTAGTGGGGGTCCCAGTAGAGGGGCCTCCAGTGATCAGGTCATTTATCACTTACTCTGTAGAAAAGTATTAAATATCAATTATGGGAAACTTTCTTTAATGACCTGCGGAGAGCATAAGTGAAAGTTTACATACAATGCTATACATACAATTTATAAGTATTATCGTTCTCATATCTCCATCAACAGATATTTCCTGAGAACATTTTAAATTTGCCTTTTTCTACAATTAGCACTCTGGTACGAGAGCTGTAAAGCCAAGTTGTAAGCTTACATTACAATCCAGCCCAGCTGTTGACAGCCCATGGATTTCCTGATAAATGGACCTCTGTTTTATTGGCGTTTCCTTTGGGGACATCATTTTAATGTGGCTCAAGATCAATTCCTCAATCAGCAGCATGAAATCCTGCAGCACATTTCTGCGCCTCTTCTTTCATCATACTGGCGATGCAGCCAAGATTTTGTGAACAACAACAGTGTTTTGCTTGAATTTATGAAAACAAAGTTTATCAAATGAGAGAATTAGAAACGTAATCTCGACTGATGAGACCTATATACTTTCCGCTAACACTAGTAAACAGTAGGATACCTAGAAATGGTATGATTCACCTAGTTGAGAAGTCAAATTGATTCACGTACATAAGAAAAAATAATTTTTAAACCCATTTTTCAGCGAAATGTAGTATAAGAAGATGTAATTATTCATGCTGTCTGCAATGCGGAGTAGCATTGCTTTTCCTCTTGTCAGCACAGGCCCATTCCAGCCTTGAGCTGAACAGCTGAGCCATGTCTGAGTATCCAGAGGCAATACATTCCATAACAACCACCGTTTTTTTCTCTAGAATACATAGGTGCTAGGTGTAATAGCCTAGCAACTAGTCTATCTCAGGTCTTCAGGTCAGTGCAGAACTGTCAAAAAACTGTAGGCAGAGTTTTGGAACTTATTCCACATCTTTGTAAAATACGTTTAGGTGCTGAACCTCATTAAAGATTTCCTTATCTACAGAGGTGGTAGAATTAATTTTTTTAGATTTGACATTTGTAAAGAATCTGAGTGATTCATATTTTTGTACAGATTTTTCCTCTTCTTTAATGAGTTCTATTCACTTCTAAGATTGGTTGCAACTTGTACCACACACTATTTTTATTCTAAGGCTTTCAGGCTTTTAATGCTGAACTAAATTCTGCTTTGGTTTAACATTTTAAAAGATCCAATCTTGTCAAAGTAATAGAAAGACAACTAAAACACAGCCCTCATATGGGAGATTAATGTGCAATACTGTATGCTTTGGATGTATTTTTATGTCTCATAGCTTTACAGAACATTCCTTGTGGAAACAATGTCTCAAAATCCTTTAAAATATTTAAACGTTGTCTTAATTCCAATAGTGTGATGAATATTTGGCTTCTTTTCTGTTTTTTTAACTCATTGCCAACCAGAGACAGATATATTCCTCAAGGCTCTTTCACGCGACCATATGTGTTTTTACAGTCGGCCGTACACGCTGTCAAATTGCATAAATAAAGATCAAGTTACGATCTTTAGCCGCGTATTTTCTGCCGTTCACACAAATGGCTGCTGCGTATTGGCAAAACTAATACGCTGCATCATGGAAATCCCTCGGTCAGGAGAAATCCTCGGAATGCCTGCTAATTAGAGTTGAGCGAACGTACTCTGTCGAGCTTCGAGTATTAGCGTACTCGATGGTGCTCGTTACTCGAATGAGCATCAAGCCGTTTTCGACCCCGCCCCAGTTTTTGGCTCCTCCCCACTGTGACGTGCCTGTTTTGGCCCTTCCCCGCAGCACGCGTCAATGGCAAATTTTTTGTCTGGCAGGCAGGGGGGAGAGAGAGAGAGAGAGAGAGAGAGAGAGAGATGAACAAAGAAAAAAAAAAAAGCTCGGGACCCGGCGTCCCACATACAAAAATGCTTGAGTCTCCCATCGTAGTCAATAGGGTTCGTTACTCGAGTAGAGCTCTCGGATTTTACGAAAAGCTCGACTCGAATAATGCGGACCCGAGCATTTGGGTGCTCGCTCATCTCTACTGCTAATGTTTAAATAGAGGCAGCTGTTTTCTTTTCCCAGCATTGGATGCAGGTAAACTCCCTCCCCTCCCTTTTTTTCAGCTCCCATAGAAGTCTCTGGGAGCTTCCAGCGTATCTCAGCCAAAGATAGGGCAAGACCTATAGCACAAAATGAGCGACCAATAACGGTCGCCAATGTGCTATTTTTTCCGGTGTAATTTTTTTACACAGCTAAAAATTGTCCATCTGAATGAATACGTTAGAATCCAATGCTTCAGATGGTCATGATTTTTGCTCGATTTTAGGACACAGCTATATAGCTGCATATATATGGTAGTGTGAATAAGGCCTTAGAGTCAGGTGCTAGATTCTATACAGTGATGGATATTTCACAATGGCAGCATAGCAGTGAACGCAATCGTGCTCTCACTGCATATGCTGGGATCAGAAGTAACTGCAGTCCCAGCAGTTTAGCCTCTTAGATGTTGCAGGTAATAGTGATTGTGCCATATTTATGTGGTTTGACAGAGGGATGCCTTTCTTATCCCACGAGTACAATATAGAGTTCTTCACAACTCTAAGGCAATGGATTATATTGGGCTATTGAAGAATATGGTGATGCCGCTGGAGGTGAGCTGACACAAAACAAAGTGCTCCCAACCTCCCTTTCTGGCTACAGCTGTGAGTTAATTGATCACCTTATCATTTAAGGTCCCTAAATTATGAATGCAAAAAAGGGGCTCTGGAAGAGGTTCATAAGAGGTGTGGAGAGGCGAAGGCCCTAATCACATGACCTTGGTGCCCTCCCTATAATTCAATCCTGGCCCTGAGTTCAGAGCGCAGATAAATCAGGTCGCATGACAGATTTAGACCAGTGTTTCTCAACTCCAGTCCTCAGAACCCCCCCCAACAGATCATGTTTTCAGGTAAGAAAACCTGTGGCAATGTCTGAGGCACCGATAATAATTACATCACCTGTGCAATACTGCGGAAACCTGACCCTTTGAGGGTCCCTAAGGACTGATATTGAGAAACACTGCTTTAGATAATAAATGCCATTTAGGAAGTTATGCCAATGGAATGAGACATCATTCTCTACATTTCAGTAATATGTCGCCATTTTGTTATCTCCTGTGGTATTAAGGGCCAAAAGTGTAGTTAGTCATTTGAGGGCCCAGAGTGAAAGACTTAACGATGGTATACATATATTTCACTATTTATCACAATTTGTCAGGAGTTTCATTTAAATCGTGTACTACAGTGTCCTGCCAACTACCATTTTTGAAAAGAAGGGTAAACCATGCATTTTTCTTACTCAAACTCTTCCACAAAATGCTGTGTAATACGACCTACAGTGCACATTAATCTTTGTCTTTATAATCTATTACACAATATGTTTAAGTCCCAGAGGAATCCACAAAGAATTACTCTTCATATTGCTGCACGGCGTCTATATCCTCTCTCACAGTATATGTGATATGGAGCCATACAAAAAGGTGAACGGTTATTTTTATGCCTCCCTCATTTTCTGATTTTGGCAGGTTGGGTTCAAACCCATCCTCTGACACGTAATGAAAATGTATCAAAATATGTGTCACATTAATATTTTGGAATGTTCAACCCTAGAATGCGATTTTTGGCTAAGGGCTTAGTCACATGGGCGCCGATGCGCCCGTCTTCCTGCAGGATAAGACGGCCGCACAGCAGGTGCAGAGAAAGAACACATGACCGGCTCCATTGCCGGTCATGTGTTCTTTCTTCCGGTGCTGCGGAGAGTCGTCCGCACCTCCAGTGCGGCCGTCTTCTTCATGCAGGAAGGCGGGCGCATCGGTGCCCGGATGTGCCTGTGTGACTAAGCCCTAATAGGGAAGAAAATACGGGAAATTAATGAAAACTGTAACTACATGCAATAATATTAAGATCTCACAAGCTTTTGAAGTTATCACTTTTAGATTTGATCTTCTAGTAATCCCTGTTAGCCACACCGAAAAATACCTTTCATATTGAGGAGTAGCAGCAATGGGAAGCAAATATAAATATCTGTCAATTTTTGTACAGACAGTAGAACTTAAAAATGGATTTGTGTTTTCAGAGCACATGAATAATAGAGAAGTGGTTACTATTAAATAAGAGGTAAACTATCAACTTTTCATTTATCACCTGCCTTTTGTTCCATTTTGCTGTAGGTACTTTAAGTAGTAATACGATCGTTATGTGGTGTGGCGTAATATTAGTGAAGAAAAGGAGAGTGACCAGTGCCACGAAAAGCACTCTTCAGGAATCTTATACAAGGACTCTGCTCCAATTTCAGTACACAAGTCCTGTAGCATAGTAAAAGAAGAGAAAACTTCAAACGTTTTTGTGAAATACTAACACCAAGCCACCATATGTCCAAAACAGTGACCACTGATGCTTTTCGAAACATATGTCCTTCATTGTAGTTCTCACGAAATGGCCCAACCACTGTACCCTGTTTCCCCGAAAATAACCTGAAAAAAAAGCAATACACTACCAAGCAGGCTTGGACCACATCCCTCCAGCTGCTCTACGGAGCTCCAGCATGCTTCCTGCACTCTTCGGCTGCCCATAGAAAAGTGCTTCCAGGTTATGGAATTCATAAATCCTGCCTCGAAAAAGTGATGGCTCTGATTGGTTCTCAAGCACTACTCAGCCAATCAATGCAGGGCATGTCGACCAATGCTATGGCTGTGATTGGTTCACCCAGCGCTACATTGATTGGTTCTTAAATGCTGCTCAGCAAATCACAGCCATTGTGTTATGGAGGCGGGATTTATTAATTGGCTAATTAATGCCGAGCCTGCTAGGTAAGTCTAATAAGACATCGCTGAAAATAAGACCTAGTGCCACTTTTGGGACAAAAATTAATATGACAGGGTCTTATTTTGGGGGAAACATGGTATTCATAACAACAGAGACCCTTATACAATTTAAAATATATGTTATCAATAAAATTAAATTACCTGTCAAATTGAAAGGCAAAACTTGCTCACGCCAACATGGCCACCAGTAGATAATAATAATCCTATGACCTGGAATACAAAAAGTCATGTGATATTAACCTGACCCATTGAATAAAAAGGGGGAACTGATAAGAAAGTTAATACTGTTTGTAATTATCAGTATAGCTTTTTCTTTTTGTTAATAGCCAATATATCGCTGTAAATGGGTCAGTATATAGTAGCTTAACGTCTGGCCTCATTTTTTTTCTAAGAGAATAACGTTCTTCATATAATCTAATGTTAACAAAGTATGAGGAGACGGCAGTCTTGTGGATGTTTCTCTTTAGAAAGAAATTCAAGGTTCTTTGTACAGTTACAACTAGAAATGAGCGAGCACCAAAATGTTTGGGTTCTCGGTACTCGAGTCGAACATTTCGTAATGCTTGAGAGCTCGTTTTGAGTAACGAACCCCATTGAAGTCAATGGGGGGCTCGAGCATTTTTTTATGGGGCGGATGCTCCGCATAGGTGATGACGTGTGAACCACCAGAAAATGTCAGAAAGTCATGGAAACACCACAGAAACGGATAGGGAAGGGCAGGGGCAGCATGCATGGCTTCATCTGAGTCTCCTAGGTCCCACTATTAAGCCAAAATGAGGGCAGGAGCCTGGCGGTCACCCCCCTAACAATTTACTTGGGACAAACCCTCATTAGCAAGGCACACATGCTGGCACATCTTAGCAAAGCACCACACTACCTGCACCCAAGGACAATCACTGCCTGCGGGTGACACCACTGCCTCTTTACCTGTGTTACATGCTGGCATTGCTGTCCAAACCTCAGCACGACCCTGCGTCCACAGCGCACACAAAAAGTTTCCCTGTGCAGCGTTCAGCTGGCCTCATGCCAAACGCTCGCTTCATAGCCACACCACCCTCATGTCTATTTATAAGTGTGTACTAGATGAGGAGGAACCGGAGGCGCACACTGTAGAGGGTTGGCAGGGCTAGGCAGCGACCCTCTTTGATGGTGTGTTCGATAGCCCACAATGCTGTTGAGAACTGCTGATAAATTGACGTACGATCATCATTCCAATCCCGTGCCTCCTCCATCACAAAATTGTCAGGAGCCGCAAATGGGGGCATAAAGGGGACTCAGGTGCCAGCACTTCTACACATCTCCACAATGCAGCAACACTCTGGGTGGGAAGCACGTGAGCGGGCCCAGGGTCAGGCTTGGTCCCAGCCTCCCCCTTGTGTGACCCAAGGTGCCGTGAGTTACATAGCAATGGGAAATCTATGTGTCCCTACACAATTCATTTTGTGTAGGTGTCAGATAACTCAACACCGCAATGGGAAGTCTTTGAGTTCCTTAGGCTCGCCTATGCTGTCAATGCACAAATATGGTATTACACAGGAGTGCCCAAACATGCAGAGTTTCACCCCGCCAAGAACCTCGGTTTCGGTCCACATTTCTGCTCTAGTCAGTCAGCTTATTTGTGCCAGACAGGTAAAACACCGCGATTGGAAGTCTTTGTGCACCCAAAGCATAGGCGAGCCCATGAAACTCAAAGACGGTATTACACATAAAGAAATCAGAGCGCCCAAACAAGGCAGTTTCACCCCGCCAAGGACCTCAGCCTTGGCTCACACTCTCAGTAATCGTGGGCATAAAGCGGTCTCGAATGCTAGTACAGCTGTGAACGTCTCTTTAAATCAGTTACGGTTGCTTTCATCACTCCAAAGACTGAATGAACCACAAAGAAGTTCAACAGGCCATACCTGGCACAGTTAATTCTTCCCCCCCAGGACCTTGGCCCCTGCCCACACCCTCAGTAATCATTGGCCTCAAGCTGACTCGGATTAATGCAGTAACGCTCCTTTTGTTTGGCCCAAACCACTGTCTCAGATAACTGTGGTAACAGGAGAGAAAATACATGTTGCCCACCGCTGATCCCCAGAACCCATCAGGAGGAGGAGAGGGCATAATAAGGCCGAGAAAGCATGATCAAGGTAGGACCCGCAATACTCCGTGTGGGAAGTACGTGAGTGGGCCCTGGGTCAGGCTCGGTCCCAGCCTCCACCTTGTGCTACCCCAGTAACATTGATGTAGCAAGAGTATAGGCGGACTCCAATAACATTTATGTAGCAAGAGTATAGGCGAACCCCTGTTACATTTCTGTAGCAAGAGTATGGTTGGACCCCAGTAACATTTCTTTAGCAAGAGTATAGGTGAACCCCTCAAACCTTACAGTACCAAGTGTATAGGCGGACCCCAGTAACATTTCTGTAGCAAGGGTATAGGTGAAACCCTCAAACCTTTCAGTACCAAGTGTATAGGGGGACCCCAGTAACATTGATGTAGCAAGAGTATAGGCAGAGCCCAATAACATTTATGTAGCAAGAGTATAGGCGAACCTCTGTAACATTTCTATAGCAAGAGTATAGGCGAACCCCTGTAACATTTCTGTAGCAAGAGTATAGGTGAACCCCTCAAACCTTTCAGTAGCAAATGTATAGTCGGATCCCAGTAACATTTTTGTAGCAAGATTATAGGTGGAACCCTGTAACATTTCTGCAGCAAGAGTATAGGCGGACCCCAGTAACATTGATGTAGCAAGAGTATAGGCGGACCCCAGTAACATTGATGTAGCAAGAGTATAGGCAGACACCAGTAACATTTATGTAGCAAGAGTATAGGTAAACCCCTCAAACTTGTGTACAGAGCCAGGAGGGAGCCTGCCGAAAAAATTGGTTGCAGTTAAAGTATAAAAACTTTTGAAACATTTAAAAATTGTAAAAACTTTTAAACAGAGCCTTTTGGGCAGCAGGAAAAATTGGCAGTTTACCGGATGACATGCTGTTTTAGGAGGAGGAGTAGGAGGAAGAGAAGTAATAATATCTGAGAGTGATTGACAAAGCTAATTTCCCCTTTTGATGGTGATAGAGTATGCATTTTTCTCCTGTTGCAGCAAAAATAATCATTACGTTCCACTGCTTCCTGCTGGTGGAGAAGAGAAGTCTGGGGAAATCCAGCCTTTGTTCATCTTTTTGAGTGTAAAATGTCGGCGCTGGCAGTTGACAGGTGGGTACGCTTATCTGTGATGATTCCCCAAGCTGCACTGAACACCCTCTCTGACAAGACACTAGCGGCTGGGCAGGCCAGCACCTCCAGGACATACAGCGCAAGTTCGTTCCACTTGTCCAGCTTTGACACCCAATGGTTGTATGAAGCAGAGGCATCACAGAGGACAGTGGTATGATCGGCTACGTACTCCCTCATTTTTTTTTTACAGTGCTCCCTCCGACTCAGCCTTGACTAGGGAGTGGTGACACAGTCTTGCTGGGGAGCCATAAAGTTGGCAAAGTCCTTGGACAGTGATCCCCTGTCTGCGCTGGACATGCTGCCTGATCCCCGCAGCTCCCCTGCTAGTTGGCCCTTTGAACTGCATCTTCTGCCACTAGCGCTGTCAAATGGGAACTTTAGCATCACTTTTTCCACCAGGGCCCTGTGGTATTGCATCACTCTCGTACCCCTTTCCTCTTCGGGAATGAGAGTGGAAAGGTTCTCCTTATACCATGGGTCTAGAAGGATGTACATCAAATAATCCATGTTGGCCAGAATGCGTCTAACGCGAGGGTCACGGAAAAGGCAGCCTAACATGAAGTCAGCCATGTGTGCCAGGGTCCCAGTATGCAACACATCGCTTTCCTCACTAGAAAGATTACTTTTTTAGAATCCTCTTCCTCCTCCTCTTCAGCCCATACATGCTGAACAGATTAGAGGCAAGCAGCATGGGTACCCTCTGCAGTGTGGCCAGCTGTCTCTTCCCCCTCCTCCTCCTCCCCCTTCCCACTCCTCCTCCTTCAAAACACGCTGAAATATAGACAGAATATATGAGGGTGGTCAGGCTATCAAGCGACATACTGCCATCCCTCGTCTCCTGTTCCAACTGCAAAGCGTTGGCCTTTATTCTTAGCAGCGAACTTCTCAGCAGGCAAAGCAGAGGGATAGTAACGCTAATGATGGCCACATTACCGCTCACCATCTGGGTAGACTCCTCAAAGTTTCCGAGGACCTGGCAGATATCTGCCATTCATGCCCACTCCTCAGTAAAGAATTGCGGAGGCTGACTACCAATCCACCACCTATGTTGCAGCTGGTATTCCACTATTGCTCTTCACTGCTCGTACAGCCTGGCCAACATGGCCCAATGTGCCGTCAGGGAAATATAGTGGACCTGCCCACCAGTACTTGTCCACTTGTCCGTGGTTAAGTGAGCCTTCCCAGTAACCGCGTTGGTGATGGCACAATTTATGTTGCAGGAGACGTGCTGGTGTAGGGCGGGGGGACAGCACATCGGGAAAAATAGTGGTGACTGGTGACCAAGTTGCGCGGGACCATCGCAGCCATCATGTTTTTTAAAACATGTACGGCAGCATCTCCAGGCTGCTTAATTTGGCAATGTGCACGTTTAAAGCTTCTGCATGTGGGTGCGTGGTGGCGTGTTTCCGCTTGCGCTCCAACGCATGTGTTAGCGACAGCTGAACGCTGCGCTGAGAGACATTGCTGGATGGAGTGGAGGACGGGGGAGGTGAGGGTAGGGGTGCAGGCCAGGAGGCACTCGTGCCTGGGTCCTGGGAGGGGGATTGGATTTGTGTGGCAGGTTGGGGCACAGATGAAGAGGCAGTGGTGTGACCCAGAGGCGGTGAATGGCCTTCGTCCCACCTTGTGGGGTGCTCGGCCATCATATGCCTGCGCATGCTGGTGGTGGTGAGGCTGGCAGTGGTGGCTCCCCGGCTGATCTTGGTGCGACACAGGTTGCACACCACTGTTCATCGGTCGTCCGCGCTCTCACTAAAGAACATCCACACCTTTGAACATCTAGCCCTCTGCACAAAGGCTTGCCGCGAGGGGGTGCTTTGCGAAACAGTTGGGGGATTCTTCTCTCTGGCCCTGCCTCTACCCCTGGCTACTCCACTTCCTCTTCCAACCAGTCCTGCTGCTACACTTGCCTCTCCCTCTGAAGCCCTGTCCTCAGTAGGCTTAGCAAACCAGGTGGGGTCAGTCACCTCATCTTCCAGCAGCTCTTCCTTTGAATCCTCTGGACGCTCCTCCCTCGGACTTACTGCCCTTACTACTACCTCACTGACAGACAACTGTGTCTCCTCACCCACAAAAAGCTCTTGATACAGTTGCCAGAAGTCCCCAGCCTCATCACCCGGACTCCGGGAACTTTCCAAAGGTTTGGCATCGGTCACGACAAACTCCTCAGGTGAGAGAGGAACCAATTTTTTCCACTCAGGGCAGGGACACGAGAACAGTTCCTGGGAGTTTGCCTGCTCAAAATATGTCATTTTCATGGAGTGAGGAGGCTGGGAGGAAGAAGAAGCAGCCAGAGGATTCAGAGTTGCAGTTCCTAGGCCGGGAGTAGTGGACTGTGTAGAAGACTGGGTGGTCGATACATTGCTGGACGTGTTTTCTGCCATCAACGACAGGACCTGCTCGCACTGCTCAGTTTGTAATAAAGGTCTATCATGTGGACCTGCAAATTTTGATATGAAGCTGGGGAGGGCAGAAACTTGCCTCTCTCCTAATCCCTAAGCAGCCGGCTGTGATTCTCCACGCCCAGGAACTCGGCCTGTGCCCACACCCTCACTTGGACGCCCGCATCCGTGTCCGCAACCACGTCCTCGACCCTTATCCCTACTCCTCATCATGGTGGATTAAGGACAGAGCAGGGGCCAAATAAATTACCCTACTGTACAGCACTGACAACTGTGGTCTTAATTCACCGCGCACAGAGACTTGTAGATAGCGGAGGCTCTATGCTGTGACTTGAAAAAATTTACCAGCTGTCTTGCGCTGATTCCTAGGGGTAATTTACCGCTCACAGATAGATAAGGTAGGCTGTATGGAGTGGGAGAAGACTGTAAAGCTAGTGAATAATGCTGGTAACTGCAGCTATCTCAACCCCCCCCCCCTCACCCCACCCAAGGAAAGGGTATTGTGAGACGCTCTGCACAGTGGCAGAGCTGAAATAGTTTGGTGTTAAATTACCTCAGTGTAATGCACTGCAGGCTGAGAACGCTATTACTGAAAGGCTGGGAACAGGCCCAGATGTGTAAGACAAAAAGTGGTGCACTACTGCTCCCAGCCAGCCATAACTGTAATGCACACGGTGAGATGTAGCCCTAAGAAGGAGCATTGAGGTTCTTGTACGGAGAATCAGGACTGTAAAACTTCCCCTATAGAAACAGCTCTTTTCCTACACTCTGCGTTATGCACACAGAACAGTATAGCTGCAATGGCCTGCACAGTCCCAGATGCTTAAAAAAATTGGTGCACTACTGCTCCCAGCCAGCCACAAAAGTAATGCACAATATGAGGAGTAGCCCTAAGAAGGACTGTTGGGGTGCTTGATGACAGGATCCTACTCTTAACACTTTCCCTATATCAGCAACAGCACTTTCCCTAACCTCTGCCTGCATGAGTCAGTGGGGGGTGGGACCATTTTAAGTAATCGGCGGTCACCTGATCGGCCCAGCCACTCACTGCTGCAGAGGGCCGGCACCGGATGTAGTAATGCCTTCCCCGCATGTTTATTGGCTAGAATATGGTGCTAAAAATGCGGAGAAGGAAATGCAATTGACTCGAGTATCATTTGTTGTTCGTCTCGAGTAATGAGCATCTCGAGTACCCTAATACTCGAACGAGCATTGTGCTTGGACGAGTATTGCTCGCTCATCTCTAGTTACAACCAAAATAATGCAATGTGACTAAAAATTAGTTAATTATATTAACTCATCAATGACTGATCAAGAATGGATCCATCAATATTAGGGATGAGTGAGTATACTCGCTAAGGCACTACTCGTTCGAGTAATGTGCTTTAGACAAGTATCTCCCTGCTCGTCCCTGAAGATTCGGGGGCCGCCGCGGAGCGGGGAGCTGCGGGGGAGAGCGGGGAGGAACGGAGGGGAGATCTCTCTCTCCCTCTCTCCCGCCCGCTCTCCCCTGCTGCCCGCCGCAACTCACCTGTCAGCTGCGGCGGCTCCCGAATCTTCAGGGACGAGCAGGGAGATACTCGGCTAAGGCACATTACTCGAGCGAGTAGTGCTTTAGCGAGTATACTCGCTCATCCCTAATCAATATGTAATGTGGTTCTTGTTGGCAGTTAGCTTGAATTTCTCTTTTTAAGCAACTGCCATAGAAAAACATGGCTATTTTCTTCATAAAACAGTGCCACACCTGTCTACATATTGTGTGTGGTATTGCAACTCAGTCCCATTTATATAGAATTTTAATACCAAGGACAACCGATAATATGGCTTGAACAAAGATAAAATAGCACTACGTGGGGTCATATGTTCCATATCCAGAATGATACAATGGAAGCTCACCTGTTGTTCTCATAGAATGGATATAAAAATAATATGTTCAGCAAGAACAACTGCCGATGTGAATGAATCCCAAAATAAGAAGCCAAATCCCTTCTGGTCACAACACATAGTAAATGAACCCAATGCACATTTTGTGCAAGATCTGTGTCCAATAAAAAGCATTTTATTGACAGGTGAGTAGAGATGAGCGAGCATACTCGCTAAGGACAATTGCTGGATCGAGCATTGCCCTTAGCAAGTATCTCCCCGCTCGGGAGAAAAGGTTCGGCTGCCGGCGCGGGTGACAGGTGAGTTGCGGCAGTCAGCAGGGGTGAGCGGTGGGGAGAGAGAGATCTCCCCTCTGTTCCTCCCCGCTCTCCCCTGCAACTCCCCGCCTGCCGCCGGCAGTCGAATCTTTGCTCCCGAGCAGACAGGTACTCGCTAAGGGCAATGTTCGATCGAGCAATTGCCCTTAGGGAGTATACTCGCTCATCTCTACAGGTGAGGCAAACAGCATACCAAACATATTTAAATACACACCTTACATATATTCAAATATGGCATTCAATCAACCTATAGAAATGCCAATTTGTATGCACTCAACTAGAAATAATCATTGAGTATAAACATGACATGTTAACGGGCTTGTCCAGTTACAAATTAAAGTTTACAAAATTGCAGCCAAAGCAATAAAATAGATGGGTATTTTGTATCTGCGGCCCTGGCATTCCAGCACTTCAACCCTGCCATTCACCCAGTGTCTGTTGACAGTGGACATCAAGTGACCGCTGCCTGCCAGTCAGAGGCCACAACATGACCATTCAGAAGTCCTGGCGGTGTTGCACCAAGGATGTGAGTGCTATTGCCAGGAGAATTGGGAGTAACATTGTCTTACTTTCTAACCAGACAACACGTCTTTTATTGCAGCCGTTAAGGGGCTTTATTCTGCAATGCCGTTAAAAAACGGTAGCTGCATTAGAAGCCCAGGACAGGAATTCCGTGCTGTGGGTGAAAGGAGTGCTCAGCTATCAGGTGATAGCCGAGCACTTGCTCTAACATTGGGGACAAGAGAAACATCCTATCACCAGTGTTTAACCCTTTACCTGCCACTGTCAGTGTGACTATGGCATGTAAAAGGCTGACAGAGGGAGTCTGTCACCCATCAGACCCCCGCAATGTGATCATGGAGAACTGATGGGTTGCTACTTAAAAAATTATAAAAATACAAATGCCAAAATTGTAGCTTGCCCCCTTTACTATATAATAAAAAGTGGAAAAATAAATCACAAATGTGGTATTGCTGTGTTTGTAATGACTCAGAGAAAAAAGTTAGTACATTATTTAACCCACACAGTGCACTTCATGAAAAAAGAAATACAAAAAACCTGGCGAAAATAGCTAGTTTTGCCTATTTCGCCTTACAAAAAGCAGAAAAGAAAATGATAAAAATTTTTAATGGATCAACAAATAATATTATTAAAAAGTGCAACTCATTCCACAGAAAAAAAATGTTTACAGCACCATTGGCAAAGAAAGAAAAATTTCTGGCATCTTAGAATGCAGCGATAAACAAAATATACATTAAAAAAAAAAGAGTGCAAAAAAGTTGCAAAAAACCCCCCAAAGTAAATGTGGTATTGACATAATCGTACCGGCTTGCAGAATTCATTTAACTGAATATTTATACTGCACAGTAACGCTGTTACAAATAAAAATAATAAACATGCAAGAACTGTAGTTAATTAGGCTGGGTTCACACAGGGCGGATTTGCCGCGGAAATTCCGCACCGAATTTCGCCGCAGCAAATCCGTCCGCGGCCGCTAATCTCGGGATTAGCCAGCCATGTGGACGAGATTTCTCAGAAATCTCGTCCACACGGGACGGCCAATCCGCTGCGGTAAGTCAGGCCGGAACTGCGGCTGCGGCCGCCGCAGCTGCGGTTTCAGAATATGCAGCATGTCTAGTTATCTTTTCTTTCGGCCGCGCTCTCCTCTATGGGAGCGCTGGCCGCAGCGGAAAAGGGAGCGGCCGGCCCGCTTCAAAGCCGCCGCGGGTTTTTCCGCGGCGGTTCTCCCGGCGGAAATCTCGTGTTTTTTGCTGCGGCCAAACCGCGGGATTTCCGCCGGGAATACGCCCAGTGTGAAGCCAGCCTTAATCTTCCCTCTAGACATCAAAATGCTATATGTTCCCAAAACTTGCATAGATGAAGACTAGAGTTCACCCTGCAAAAAAACAAGCCCTCACAGACCTCCATTGGTTGAAAAATAAAAATGCTATGGTTCTTGGAATGCGGCGACACAAAAGCAAATGAAAACAAAAAAAGTTTTTTGTGTACAAAGAAACCAAAACATAAAAAAACTGTAAAAACATGATATCGCCAGAATCATGCTAACCTAGAGAATGTTATCACATTATTTTGCTCACTGAACACTGTAAAAATGAAATCTAAAAAGTAAATGGCAGAATTTATTTTTTCTCCATTGCCCCTAAAAAAAGTAATACAAGTTATAACAATACATTATATGTACCCATTAATACAACTTGTCCTGAAAAAAACTATCCCTGTTGACTGAAAAGTTAAAAAGTTATTGCTCCTGGAATGGGACAATGAAAAAGAAGGAAAAATTAGTTGGTCATTAAGGTGCAAACAGGCTTCATCACTAATGGGTTAAAATCCGCTACACATCAGTTATGCCCCAGTCTTATCCACTTTTCCTGATTGGCATACATGTCCTGTGCATGCATATAATTAAATGAGAGATGCATATGACGTTCATGTATAGCGCATGTGCATATTGGAACGCATGACGCAAATCATTGAATGGTTCATCTTGTGTACTCATATTCAATCAGTCTATATGGACTCTTACTAGAGATGAGCGAGCATGCTCGGCCATGCCCCCTTTTTCGCCCGAGTACCGAGATTTTCGAGTACTTCCGTACTCGGGCGAAAAGATTCGGGGGGTGCCGTGGGTGAGTGGGGGGTTGCAGCGGGGAGTGGGGGGGAGAGGGAGAGAGAGAGGGCTCCCCCCTGTTCCCCGCTGTTACCCCCCACACCACCACGCCTCCCGCCACCCCCACGCGCCCCCCGAATCTTTTCACCCGAGTACTGAAGTACTCGAAAATCGCGGTGCTCGATCGAGTAATTACTCGAAACGAGTACGTTCGCTCATCTCTAACTCTTACCTAACCTGCCTTTACACTGTCTGTGGGTTTCAACTGTCCATTTTTTTTTTTTTTTGCTTTGTCGTCAGATCTCACCAACTTTTATTGGATCTGCTGACAATATCAATTCTATGAAGACATATAGACAGTCCATGACATTTGGAAAAAAGCGAATCCCGCAGATTGGATGTTAATATCTGTAACCCTTTTTTTCCAGCACTGATAGGAGAGCTAAAATAGAACTTCATCTGCTTTTCCTCAGCTTACATCAACTGTCCTGCAATGTAAAGTCAAGCAGTATACACATAGTATGTTAATGGGGCACCCAAATAACTGCTCAGTTGACAGCTGTCTTATGTGTGGCCAGCTTTCATTAGAAACATTCCCCAGGTCCATGAAGTATGTACAATGCATTGTTTTAAAGGCTACTTATTTATTGCACATCAGATGCTACAATTTATCAAGAGTACTAATGCATTTTTTTGTAGGTGGAATCTTAAAATCATATGCTTTGAAATCATTTTATAGATGCTGAAGGAGGGTTCACTGCTCAGCTGTCCATAATGTACAGTATATTATAACTTCGAGATGTAGTCTGAGCAGTTTGGTCACTGAATATTCTCACCTTGCCAGAAGCAAACTATTCTGTTGCCAAAGGCAAAAGTGGCATTATGTAAAATTATTCCGGCTATTTTTTAAAACCTACGTGTAGTTCAACACGGGGCAATGTCCTTTTACTTAAAATTGTCTATTTTAGACCTTTAACAAAATATTCCCTTGTTAAATATTTTTGCTCTAAAAGTTTGTGCAGGAGTACAATAAGATACTTAATTGGTACAAAGGATATTCACCATCATTAATCTATTCAGTACCTCGATAAGGCACC
Source organism: Eleutherodactylus coqui (assembly GCF_035609145.1). Lineage (NCBI taxonomy): Eukaryota > Metazoa > Chordata > Amphibia > Anura > Eleutherodactylidae > Eleutherodactylus > Eleutherodactylus coqui. Next base: position 245,096,996 of record NC_089839.1, on the reverse strand, counting down.
GAAAGAATGTTTAACATTTAGATTTGGGGATGGTTATTACAGTCAACTGTAGTGCTTTAGGTTGGCCTTGCATAAACGTTAAACCAACCTGATATTGTTGTTTTAACGCTATTTATTTTTCAAAGAATTTTCGGTAAATAGAAAATGTATCTTTCTTTTTGTCTAAATAGCTTTTATAAGTGGGCCAGAAATATTGTGACTTTACCTCATTCTGCTGAAATCAACAGAACAAAATTACAAAATTTTCAAGGAAAAAGCCTTTGAGCGACTATTACTTCCCAATCAGTAAAAGGACCAAATGTATCCGTATAATCCATACCCTACTGTATACTTGATTTTTTTCAGAATCTAAAAACAACACATTTCATTTTATAACCATGTTGCCTTTTTCTTGAAATATTTGCTATTCAATGTATTTTAAGGGGTTTTGTCATAAAAAAAAAAATTATACTTACCTATTCCCCCCTTCCTACAAAATCGTCTCCTCGCCAATCTTCTCCTTGCTCTTCCAGTCCTCCGGGTCACGTCACCTCCAGCCGGCCGGATCCTTTTCTTCCTGTGACAAAGTATACTTTGCCGGCATTCTGCTTCCTGCAGGGCAATATGTGCTAAGTTACTAGTGATGTAGTGTTCACTGCCTAGCATGGAATGCCAAATCCTCGGCAGCCTGCTCTAGCACGACTGAAATTGCGCGATGTCTTGCTGCTAGTGTTTCCTATAGCATATGAAACAGTAGCAGCGAGATATTGCGCATGCACTCTAAAGCGAGCTGCCTAGGATTCAGCATTCCTTACTAGGCAGTGAACGCTACGTCACTCATAGCGTTCACTGTGCTGCAGGAAGTGAACTGCAGCTAATGGACACTCCAAAACCGGAAGTAGAGGATCCGGCCGGCTGGAGGTGGTGACTCAAGGGAATGGAGGAGCCAGGAGAAGATGGGTGAGTAGGAATGCGGTAGAAGACTGACAGGGAAGGAATAGGTAAGTATTAGAGATGAGCGAGCATACTCGTCCGAGCTTGATGCTCGTTCGAGTATTAGGGTGCTCGAGATGCTCGTTACTCGAGACGAGCACCACGCGGTATTCGTCTCGATTAAACGAGCACTGACCATTGAATTCAATGGAGCCGGCAATACAGCCGGCTCCATTGAAAGCAATGGCCTGCCGGCGAGCGTGGGATGAATTGTCGGGAAGGGCTTAAATATATAAGCCCTTCCCTGCAATTCATCCAGAAATGTGTAAAAAAAAAATATATATATATACTCACCTTGTCCCGGCAGAACGATGTTAGCCCATTGAATTCAATGGAGCCGGCAATACAGCCGGCAATTACATTGACTTCAATGGGGTTCGTTACTCGAAACGAACTCTCGAGCATCACTGAAAGTTCGACTCGAGTAACGAGCACCCAAGCATTTTGGTGCTCGCTCATCTCTAGTAAGTATTGATTTTTTTTCTAATGACAAAACCCCTTTAATGTCTCTAGTATCTTTAAATGATATTATTATTCTAGAGGTTGGGAGTTTTACCTAAGTGACATAAGCTGAAAATAGACCCATGCCGTTGTTAGATTTATAAGCTACCTTACAATTGTGACCAGCTTTTCCTCATGGGAAAATGACATTTTTTTCACACTTTACAAGGGCAATCAAATAATTTATTAAATTAAATTTACTTTCTCATTAATAATAGCTTAAATATCTGTTGTTGACTTTGTTATCATTACCATGTAGGCCAATGGCACATGACTAGATTTGAATTGCGAAATCTGTGATCATCTCCTGCGCAGACGATCTGTGGTATTCAAAGAATAGAACATTCACATGTCTGCTCAAGACTGCGACTGCGATTTCTGCAAGTGGAAATAATTTGCAGCATGTCTTATTTTTGTGTGGATTCTGTACAGACGACTTCCATTGAAGTCAATGGAAACCGTCCGACCTGTGGCCCATTGACATTGCGTATAGGCTGTGACCTAGCAACGATGAGGCAAAAACAAAGATTAAAAAAAAAAACATGACCCATCACGAGTCACTGCAGTCATCTGCAATACAGAAGAAATCAAATATGCAGGGTCAACGGCCACGGTCAGGGCCAGATTCCACTGTGGGCTCCCGTATGTGGAATCCGACCTGGTCATGTGCAGGGGGTCTAAGGGCCCATTTACACATAAAGATGATCACTCAAATGATGGCTTTTGAGCAATCATTTTGCATAAACTACTACTTGGTACTAATGCCTTTTAGTACCAATTAGTAGCATGTGAGCCTCCAGGAGCTGTATTCAGAGAACAGACCACCCGCTGTTCTCTGAATACATTTCCCTTGTTCTGCCATGGGGCTGACAGCTGAGAGAATGTAATCAGCACTCCCCAGGCAGAATGCAGAGTACAGTCCATCTTATCAGTTCTTCTGCCAAACGATTGATTTCATGCCAAACTGAAAATCATCGTTCGCTAGAAAAGTGAAAGATGGGCACATTTACACCCAACGATTGTCACTCCAAAGAGGACTTTTGAGCGAATTTGGAACAATAATTGTTGTGTGTAAAAGGGCCTTTACATTGGGACATTCCTTAACTTTTCATCTATGCTAGAACATTATACAATTTACATTTCTGATAATCCAGACTATTTATGCAAAAATCCTTCACCAAATAAAGAGCATAAAGGGTTATTTCTAGGAATGAGCGAGTATACTCGCTAAAGGCAATTGCTCGAGCGAGCATTGACTTTATCGAGTACCTGTCCGCTCGAGACTGAAGGTTCGGGTGCCGGCGCAGGGGAGCGGTGAGTAGCGGCAGTCAGCTGGAGGGAGCGGGGGCGAGAGAGGGAGAGAGAGATCTCCCCTCCGTTCCTCCCCTCTCTCCCCCGCAGCTCCCTGCCCTGCCCCGGCACCTGAGCCTTCAGTCTCGAGCGGGCAGGTACTCGCTAAAGGCAATGCCTTTAGCGAGTATACTCGCTCATCCCTAGTTATTTCCATAAAAAAATTGTTTTTAAGATAATTTTGCTAGAATTCCCATGTCTTATATTTTCTCTAAATCTTTCTCCTTTCACACAATATTTTATCATAACTTATAACTTTATTGACATTTGTAACCCAGTAAAAGAGGTTCAGGCCACTCTCACATAGCCCACTTCTTACCCCAATTATTTCGGGGTTTCAAGCGCTGCACTCATCATGATACCACGTTTCCATTGATTTTAATGAAGCTTTGCAGACCTGCATTCGAATGCGTCATTTCCAATGTCGCAATTTTCAAAGGCTGTCTGCTCTATTTTTGCACGTTTTATCTCTTTTTAATGCACCTCTTCACCCATTACAATGATGGGGTACATTAAAAAACACTGTCAAATACCGTACAACTGTCATTCAATAAATGGCTAAGAGCTGCCTGTGATTGGTTAAAGCACTCAGCCAATCACAGGCAGCTCTTAGACATTCATTGAATGACAGCTGAGTGCTGCCTGTAATTGGTCACAGCACTCAGCCAATAACAGGCAGTGCTTGGCCATTCTTTAAATTCTATGAAAGCAATGAGAGAACATTGCGATCCTCTGCCACAGCTGTGACAGCTGTGACAGCTGTGGTAGGGAATTCTTTATTCCCTGCAGGGATGAAGAATTCCTTCACTGCATCTATCACAGATGTGGCAGGTGCAGCAGGGAATTCTTTTTCCTCGCGAGGATGAAGGAAACATCTGTCACATGCGGCAGATGTGTTCTTCATCCTCGCGGGGACATGGCAGCGGCAGACAGGTACGTTTTTTGTTTTTTTAACACAAATTCTTGACTCCTAGGGAAGAACTTATTTTTAAAGCTCTTCCCTGAAAAACAAACACGAGGTGCCGGCAGACCATTGTCTTCAATGGAGCCGCCAGCAGCAGCCGTGGCTCCATTGAAGACGATACGTGCATTCTCTATGGTCACACACGTCCTGTCTTTGCAGGCACACACCATAGGGAATGCATTAGTTCTAATAGCAGCATGCAAAGTTGGCCATAAGGAATGTTTAGCTTCTATTTTTTGAATAGCAACTTTAGAAATCGAAGTAACTGTTAGCATCTACTGTTTTAAAATGTGTATTACTTTGGATCTGATCATCATGACTAAAAAGACTTAAATCTAAAAAAAATGTAATGGCTAAATATTCCAGACCCCATATATTATTGTTAAGACTCAGAATAAATTATTGGAGGTCCACCTCTAAACTGTCCCAAACAATTAAAATGTCACCAATAACATGCTTGTAGTAAACTATTTTAGGATTATTCACAAAGGTTTCTTCAAAGGCTCCCATGTATAAGTTGACATAACTGGGCAGGAATATAGTGCCCATTGCAGTACCCGTCTTCTGAAAATAAAAGCCACCACTATAAATAAAATAATTGTTAATTAGAATAAAACAAATGGCATCTGAAATAAAAGCTCCCTACTGGACTGGCATTAGGGGATCATGGTTAACAAAATATTTGATGACCTGGATCCCCCTTTCATGAGGGATGTTAGTGTATGGGAACTTGACATCTAAGTCTGCCTAAAGGTAGGTGCCCATCCATTGTACCTCTTTAATTAAAGTTAAGAGGTGTCCTATATCCCTCAGGTACGAAGGGAGGTAGGAAACAAAACATTGGGTAGGATTTTGAACATAGGACAAACAGGGGTATCCATTTTGGGGTGTCAATCCTCATTTTCATGTATACTATAGAAATAAAATATTTCTTTAAAATGACATATTTACAAAAAAAGGAAATTTATTTTTTCTCCTCTAAATTTCTTTAACGTATGAAAAAAAAAATTGGGGTTAAAATACTCCTGACAGCCCTCATTGAATATATTAAGCAGTGTAGTTTTTAAAATAGGGGTCATTTGTGGGGGTATCTATCATTCTGACACCTACGAGCCTTTGCAATCTTGGCTTGGTGCAGGAAAACAAAGTGTTCTTCAAAATGTTGATAACTTATGATAAGTAATGTTAAATTTGTATGTCTCCAAATGGTTAAAAAAAACTAAAGCTTTTCAAATGTACATCCAGAATAAAGTAAACAGATGGAAATATGTATCTTATCAAAAATGTGTACAGTATGTTTGCACATATTTGAGATATTACAGTTGAAAATGTGAAAAAATAAAAAAAAATATTTTTTTTTTTTCCCAATATTGGCACTTTTAATAAATATACACAAATTGTATCGGTCTATTTTTACCACCTAAATAAAGACAAAAACATTGTCAGAATCACTTGGATATGCAAAACCTTTACGGAGTTATGCTAAAGTGACACATGTCAGATTTCTAAAATTTGGTTCCTTCACTAAGGCGTACACAGACATTGTCACTAAAGGGATAAACAAGTGAATATTGGCAACTATTGGTCCATGTACACACTCCACTGGCAGGGCACTGAGCGAAAATTTGCTCAGTAGTCACTAGTCATTCCATTTTGGCTCTCTGACATCTTTAAGTGGCTTACTTTTTGCAGTGAATAGAGGCAGGGAACCAGAAGAGATCTCCAGTATTTGTTACCCCCTCCTCTGACAGACTTTTGTACCTGTTTTAAAGCACATGAGCAATAGTTACTGGGACAGCTGTCAGGCGCTCATGCACCTGACAGTCATCCTGTGTTAAATTTTAATGAAGCAAACTTTTCAAGATGAGAAAGCAAATTGTATGTAGTAAGAGCTATCTTCGGCATTTTTGTTATAGTCTAGACCCCTCTGTTGGTAACAGCTAGATACGGTTCAGTGAATTGAACTGTGTGGTAATGGTTGGTGGTATGTCATGAACAAATCCGCCAAATTGCATGTTGTGTTGTCACTATTTTATAAGAATGTCTATGGGATTGTATGCCGTTAATAATGCCTATTCATGATTGAAGCAATGCTGATGATGATTGCTGAGCAGGTTACAAAAACTATAAACACTGTGTATAATAACTAACCTGAATCATTCTTGATTTCAAAATTATTTGGGTAATGAATTTGCAAATTTTTTTAATGAGTTCTGTCTATTACCGTAGTCCTAAATATGTGAAAATGGGAAACAATCTTGTTCATTTTAGGGAATAAATTAAATAGTTACCCTAGCAACCAATTGTAATTAAGGATAAATGCCAGCTGGCCTAAAAGAGCATAAAAGTGGGAATTACTCTCCTAGGATTCCTCTTTTCCCATATTTCCCTAGTTTTATCATTTTTTATGGTTTCTTTACCACAGGGAGAAAGTGAATACAAAGGCTTGTTACATAACGACACGGAGTCATTAGCACGGCAAACGTTCAGACACGCGTAGCCTGGATCCAAGATTTCCCTGGATGCTGAGTGTTATTTGTAAAAGAAACAGAATCTGCAGAATAGTTCATTTCTGTATCTTTAGCAGCCACAGGGGTTTGAAGCACAGTGTACTGCAAAGAGCTTCAGACCCTATGGCAGATTAAAGTAGGGTTTAACCTTTGTGTGATCTCTAGCCTAACTTTTGAAATGTGACAAAGCAAAATAATCAGATAAATGTGTATAACGTTATCCAGTTTAACATTCAAGGTAGATCAGCTGTAGCTGCAAGTTTTAAAATGAAATATCAAGGATGGTGTAGTTCACTGTATACAGTACCATAAAGTGAGCTGCAGCCTATTCACAAAATAGCTTGCATTAGGCAACCTGTGTGCTCCCATTAATAATAAATAAAAATTCCAACCCAATATTGTCCTTTCAGCTGAGGAGGTAGCCTAGTCATATGTCTTATGCTTATATTTAGTAAGATGGTAGAACTCTGTTACTGGCTAAACTTTGCTAAAAGTTCTGTTCAGAAAGAACCCCAATCTCAGGCGGTTCATCTCGACTGGACCTGCTAAAAGAAGAAAGAAAAAGTAGACCAAAAAAGTGTCAGAAGAAAGTAAAAGAAGGAAAGTAGAAAAAGAAGGAAACGAAGAAGGAAGAAAGAAGAAGAAAAAGGGATGAAAAAGCATCTTTAGGGGGCAGAGCCTAACCGCTGAGCTGGATGGAAGCTTAGGGGGATAGCTCCTTCTCAGTGGCACTCCGACAGGCCACTACAGCAGCTAATAGCAGCTTTAGATGGGCAAGATTGGCAAGGACCGAGGGGAAGAGATGCAGGGACCCCCCCCCCCCTTCCTGACTGAAGCGAGGACAAGCCGGCATGCAGCGCTACCTGAAGGAGAGGAGGGCGCAATCACCGCACATGGCACACAAGATGGCGCCGCTACAGGAGAGGAGCAGCATGAATAGTAAGGAGTTGGAGGGGGAGGGAGCCTCTTCAGAGGGAGAAGAGCGAGAGCCCATGTCAAAGGGTCTCATGAAATCTTTAATACTGACTGCCCTGTACTGGCTGATCTCTCTGAGATTAAAGATGAGCTTAAGCACATGGGGTGCCGGGTAGAAGACCTGGAGTCCTCCTCTGCCACCATTACAGCTCACTCTATTCAAGTGGCCCAGGCTCTCAAAGAACAACATACTCACCTGAATAGGGCGCTTCTGATGCAGGGGGACTTAGAAAACCGCAACAGGCGTGGTAACACCCGCATTAAGGGACTTCCAGAATCTTGGTCCGCGGACGCACTCGCTAAAGTGGCTGCTGAAGTTTTCAGTTCCCTGGTGAGCCCAGACAAAATCGAGCACACTCACAGAGCACTTAGACCGCAGTCACCAGCCTCTGACCTTCCGAGAGATGTGGTCTGTAAAATTCTGTCCTTTCCTGATGTGGTGAAAATACTTTGTGCGGCAAGAAGCTGTAAGGATCTGCGTTACGCAGATGCACCGATCCTTGCTCCTTCTAGCTTAGCAAAAAGGTGCATACTTAGGCCATTGTTGGGAGCCCTAAAGGCTAAAGACATTAGATTTTCATGGTTGTTCCCGTTTGGCCTGGGGATAACTTATAAAGGCAGGAGAATTATTATATGCACTCCAGAGGACCTGCAGGACAGTTGGAAACTCCTAGACTTAAGCCCTATCAACATACCGAAATGGCTTCCTCTTACAGACTTCCTGAGATTCCCTACATTAACGATGCCCGAACATTGATCCATGGCGGGGACCTCCAAATCACTGAGAGGAAAAAAGAAAAAAATGAAGGACAAGACAAGTGGTTTTAGCAGTCCTGGCTCAGATGGGTCCGACTTGTTATTTGCAGGACCCATTATTGGTCTTTTCCTAGGCTGACCTCGCCTGGGACCAAAGGTGGACATTATAGCTGAATTGCTCGTTATGCTGGGGGTTGGACTCGGGGGGGCCACCTCATGTACCTCCTGTGCCTCGCTCAGTTTATTGTTGCTATTTTTACCTGTTTAGACCTCGTAGGGTCCTTCCAGTCGTTGTTAATTCATGTTGATATACCTGATCTCAGGAACAAGGAAAACAAAAGCTCCTTCTGCGCTCTTCTAGGGGTCTTGCAATCCAGCTAAGGAAACTGTCAAGTCTCCACAATGTACAGCAGAATATGTTTATTTAAATAGTACATGTAAAATCCGTATACATTTGCAACGCGCTTCAGCGCTATTATAAACGCCTTTTTCAAGTAACTCTCAAGTTGCTTGAAAAAGGCGCTTATAATAGCGCCGAAACGGGTTGCAAATGTATACGGATTTTACATGTACTATTTGAATAAACATATTCTGCTGTACATTGTGGAGACTTGACAGTTTCCTAATCTGGATTGCAAGACCCCTAGAAGAGCGCAGAAGGAGCTTTTGTTTTCTTTGTACTATATTTTCCCCATTGTTGGTTTAATACCTCCTGGGGTTACTCCCTCCTGCTGCATCTCCTTGGACTAAGGATTTTCGGGGACCCTGCATATACATCGATAGTTCTACAAGCTAACTGGGATCATCGGTGCAAGCGGGTTTTCCCCTATCTGTGGGGATCCCGCTTTGCACCAGGTGAGTAAAACCCTCAACTTGATATTCCTGGATCTTTGTATGGTGGCGCGGATCTGTACCTATTCATGATCTCAGGAACGTGAGACAGGATTTTTCTGTTTCTAAAGCATTAGTGGTCTAGATTGTGCCAGTTAGCTTAGGCTCTAATGTAAATTTTAATTTTGATTTACGTATATATTTGTCTACAGCCCCATTATCTCGCATTCCCCCTGGGTGAAGGCTCCCAGGTTCCCAAATTCGTGGGCCGTCCCCGGGAGAATTCAGGATATTGCTTTGCGCAACCTCATTGATTGTCATGAGTGTTTTGTGTCCCTTCTGTTTCTGAGCCCTTGTGTCTCTCCCTATCTGTGTACCCCTCCCTCCCTCCCACCTACCCATTATACCTAATCCTCGATTGGAGATCTGCTTCTAGGGTATAAATTTTGCCAATCAGTAACAATTCCTTTTTCTATTCTCTGCAATACCCGGGGCTTCAGACAGTAAATTGTGCCCAGCCCACGCGATGGGAGACCGGCTGCAACTCACCTCGTTCAACGTGAGAGGTCTCTATTCACCCTTCAAAAGGTATAATGTGGCTCTTCTCACGAAAAGGTACAGTACCAAAATTCTTTTTCTACAGGAGGCACATTTTAAGGGGGGAAGATGCTTGAGTCTGCCTGGGAAGCAATTTACACAGAGTTTACACAGTTCGCACCTCACATCCGCCTCTAAGGGAGTATCTACCCTGATTCACAGATTTGTAAATTTTATCTGCGAGGCCCAATATAGAGATGAGGAAAGCACAGTGCTTTATCCCAAAGGAATGCTGAATAGTGTCAAAGTGACTATTGCCAATTTATATGCGCCTAATTCAGACCAAGTCTCCTGGCTTATCAAGCAACTAGAAATACTCCAGCATTTCTCTGTTGGCATTATCATTATTGGAAGGGATCTTAATATTACTCTCAACCCTTTGCTAGATTCTTTGATGGGTAAATCTCAGGTCTCGCAGGTTAGGTTGTGGAAAATTAACCGTCGCTTGGCTGAGCTGGGGGTGGTGGACTCATGGTGGTTCTTAAACCCTTCAGTTAAGGATTACACGCATTTCTCCCAAATTCACTCCTCCTACCAGAGACTTGACTACCTTTTTGTCTCCTCGGCCTTTCTGCCTCATCTTGAGAGAGCGTGTGTGGAGGCAATGACTGTCCCAGACCATGCACCCATTCATCTAGATCTATTTTCACTTCAGATCTCCCCCCGGGAATGGAGATGGCGCCTGAATGCGTCCCTTCTCGATTCTTTAGACGATAAGCTTTAGTTAGAAAAGCTCCTAGAGGAATACTTTGAATTAAATGGCTCAGGGGAAGTATGGCTGCCTATTGTTTGGGAGGCCCACAAAGCCTATATCAGGGGCCACCTCATAGCTTTAGGTTCTAGAATAAAAAAGGCACAGCAAAAAAAAATTGACGACAAACTCTCCCAGATAGCAAAATTAGACTCAGCCGTGAAACTATCCCTAGTAAGGGACAATATAGACAGATTAACCGCTCTAAGAAAAGAACTATATGTCCTGCTGGCCTCTAAATTTAATAGAAAACATCTCTACTTCAAACAAATGGTTTATGCACAGGGAAACTGGTGCAGCAAATTAACAACAGCCCCTAATAAAGAAGGCTCGAGTCAGAAATGTTATTAAATCCATTAAAACTCACTCAGGGAAAGTGCAGACCTCCTCAAGTAATATCACCAAAGAATTCAAATATTTTTACTCCCAACTCTACAATCTTAAAGAGCATTCCCCCTCCGAGAGTAAGGAGTGCGATACCAATGCCTATATATCCGCTTTCCTAAACTCACTGAATTTGGCCAGATTAGGAGAAGAGGGGTTACGCAGCCTAATAGAGCCAGTCTGTATTGCGGAGGTGGAGGGGCTTCTAACCTCCTGTCCCACAGGCAAGAGTCCTGGCCCTGATGGCCTATCTCTGGTCTATTATAGAACATTTAAGACTTTTTGGTGCCCCGACTTGCGGAGCTATTTACCGCCCTTCTACAGGGAGAGACACTCCCGAAACAGGCCCAGGAGGCACACATCACCTTGACACATAAGGAAAATAAGGACCCTGAGAGCTGTGGCAGCTACAGACCTATCTCCCTCATCAATCTTGATGTTAAATTGTGGGCTAAACTGTTAGCTACAAGGCTCCAGGAATTTGTCCTGAAATTAATTAACTGTGAGCAGTTTGGGTTTGTAAAGGGTAGGGAGGGAAGGGACAACTGCCTTTGTTTACTCCATGCATTGCGTTATGTACAGATTCACAAAATTCCTCAGACTCTCCTTATTACGGACGCTGAAAAGGCATTTGACCATGTCAATTGGCAGTATATGAAAGCTGCTCTTTTACACTATAATATTCCAGAAGAATTTGTTTCCGCTGTGTTTACCTTATACGTTTGTCCATATGCAAGGCTGAAGGTAAACTAAACTCTCTTGCCCCCCTTTGATATAAGAAATGGCACACGCCAGGGATTCCCTTTCTCCCCAACACTATTTATCCTAGCATTAGAGTCCTTACTCCAAAAGGTTAGACAGGACCTGGGTATTCAAGACCTGGCTCTAGGACAGCTCTCTCTCCTTAGCAGCCTTCGCAGATGACATAGTCTTTCTGGTTACAAATCCTGAAAAAGGTCTTCCGCGTCTCACTGATTTAATAAAGGAAATCTATCTGGGCCTCAGGTTAACTAAAAAACTTGAGGATCTCTACATGGTGAATTTTCTCCCTTTACTGTCGAGGGTTAAGAATTTGTTGAGGGAGTATAACCATCACCTAATCTCATGGTTTGGTAGGAAAAATATACTAAACTCTTACGTTTTACAGCTGATTTTATATAAAATCCGTATGCTCCTCATACATCTTCCTGTGAGCTTTTTCAAAAACTTGCAGTCAAGCTTTCGCGGCTATGTCTGGAGACAGAAGAGGCCGAGGTTGGCTTTCAGTCTCATGAGAAAGAGAAGTACGGAGGTGGGAATTGGAATGCTGTGTGTACACGACTTCCATAGGGCCTCACAGCTCAGTTACTGGTTGGAATTGGCTGCTCCGATTAAGGACCAGCTCCTCCAGGTCCTGGTATGGGACTCGCAGGATAAAGCCCTGCTAGACGATCTGTGGTACCCTTCCAAACGCAGATATGGTGAAAGGTTGTTCAGCCCTTTGCTCCGGGGCCCCTGTGAGACCTGGGACGCCCTGAGGGAATCCTTAGCTCCCTCAACCTCCCCGGTTACTCCATTAAGGTTAATTAATAAGGTTCTCTATGGGGGAAATTTAATAAGTATCAACTTATGAACCTCCAAATGTTAGCACACTTAAAGGTAGAAGACATTATCAATACTTTGTTGCCAAACCAAACCCTCTCTTTTCTACAAACAGCTCACATCTCTGGTGTTTTTAGGGAGTTCCTCGAGTTCCATAAATCTTCCAGACCATTAACCTCTTTTGAGAAAATAATAGGAGATAGAAAATCTAGTCTGAGGAAAATTGCATCCTTGAAGAAAAATTTTGTGCTGCCGTCAGTCAATTCTAAATCTGCCTTCCTCATCTCTTGGGAGAGGGAGCTACATATCTCCCTTTCCATGAAGGACTCTAGACTGATTCTAAAGACAGCTCGCGGACACTCTGCCTGCATTTTATCCCTAGAAAATCACTATAAACTATTGGTCAGATGGTATATGACTCTGGCGTGGTTATTTGACCACAAAATAGCATCCCATAACAGATGCTGGAGATGTGACTCTTATGTGGAATCCTTCCTTCATATCTAGTGGGAGTGTCCAGGGTTTTCTCTCTTTTGGCGGTCAGTGGAGGGGATTCTGCGGAAACTCACTTCTCATAACTTCACCATTACTCCTGAGATGATATTCCTTTGGTGGTCTTCTGAGCATTTTCACCCTTTGAAACATAGACTGGTAGCTTTCCTACTGGATGCTGCAAAGGCGCTTATTTCTTGCCTTTGCCTTCAAAAATCACCCCCACATTGGATCAATGGATCGATAAAGTGGACCTCCTGTACAATAATGAGGAGCTCACTAGCTGGTCGAGGGGCATGCAAGAAAAATTCATACTCACTTGGGATCCCTGGCGTCTATTGCAGAAAGACCTATGAGGGACCAAGCGGTACTTCGAGCGTTGGATGGGGTGAGTCGATGTCTCTGATGGAGGGACAGAGGTCCCTGATCATGTTTGGCAATATGAGCGCTATACTCATTTGGGATCCCTGGCGTCTATTGCTGAAAGACCTATGAGGGACCAAGCGGTACTTCGAGCGTTGGATGGGGTGAGTCGATGTCTCTGATGGAGGGACAGAGGTCCCTGATCATGCTTGGCAATATGAGCGCTATATTCTATAATATTTAATCCCCCCTACCCCGCCCCCCTTCCCTTTTTCCCAGCTTTCTCCCTCTTCTATCTGTTCTTGTCTCTATTTGTCTGTCTTCGTTTGTCATACATCTAAGTGTCTGTTGGATTGTTTACCTAAAACTGTTGGTATTTGGGAGATATATTTAGATTTTTACCCGGATGACGGGCAGAGCACTGCCTCCCTACTACATTATTATTATGTCTAGTGCTGTAGAGTTTACGAGGCATTAGATATTCTCCTGGAGACCTAGTTTGGTCACTATGTATCTGTACTACGTGTGTAAATTTTTTCAATAAATATTGATTTAGAAAAAAAAGCATCTTTACTTTACTTTTACTTTTTCCTGCATGCTATACAGGACTTTTATGGCTCATAGACAGAGTTCTATTCCAGTTTTAGGGGTATTTGTAAAGTTTTGATTCAATATAAACCAATGTGGACTGAACCAAACTCTTTACCGAAATTCAGTGAAGCGGTCAAACTCAATTTTTGAAAAATTCACTCAACACTACATATATTGTAAATCAATACTGAGGTGTAGCCAAAAGCCTAAGATTTACAGCATACTGAAGCTTCTAGTAGTCAATTTTAACAAACCATTCATATTTCTTGAATATATGACAATTCAAAACTTATATATTTTCAACTTCTATTATTTAAAGGATTTGGGATCGAATGATATGTACACTTTTGCAACAAATTATTTATTTTCCTTACTAGCCTATAGGTAAGAGAGGGGCATATAAAAGGAAGTTACACATGATTGATGAATCATTGAAAATTTGTAGTTGGTAACTATGGAAACATATGGGTGTAAGCATATGATGTAGATGCACTGGTTAACTAAAAAATGTGTTACAAGAGTTTTGCTACTTTTCCGTGATATTCATTCTATATAAAATGTAGAGTTTCCAGTTGTTGTCTTCTATGTGGAGCAATTCCCATAACACAGTAAAGTAAGAATTATATTTGTGAAAGGTATAGTTTGGGGCTCTAGCTACTGCTTTATGATATAGATAGATAGATAGATAGATAGATAGATAGATAGATAGATAGATAGATAGATATGAGATGGATAAATAGATAGATATGAGGTAGAAAGAATGCGTAAACTTTACTATATTTAGTAAGAAAAGTATTAGAATATTAAACCAAATTCATTTCAAACTTACGTACTGATTTGGTAAGAAGTGATGACAGGTTCAAGGTTTGCATTAAAAGGGATTGAGAGAGAGAGAGAGAGAGAGAGAGAGAGAGAAAGAGAGAGAGAGAAGAGAGAGAGAGAGAGAGAGAGAGAGAGAGAGAGAGAGAGAGAGAGAGAGAGAGAGAGAACGAGAACGAACCAAGAAAAAAAAAAGCTCAGGACCACATACAAAAATGCTTGAGTTTCCCATTGTAGTCAATGGGGTTCGTTACTCGAGTAGAGCTCTGGAATTTTATGAAAAGCTCGACTCGAATAACGCGGACCCGAGCATTTGGGTGCTCGCTTATCTCTAATTACCATTTATTTTAGCAGATTCATCATCTTTGGTTAAATCACAATGTATTGTAACTCATACAAAATATATTACAGCAATATTTTAATGCAAAAATTGCTTTGCGATGGATTGGCCCTCAAACTCCAACATAAATTTTTTGGAAATCTATAATAAACCAGGCGATTTAAAAAAAAAAAATGTATTGTCTATTTTGACCCTGCACCCTTAAGATATCCTTTCTCCCTTGATTGGGTGTGTGACACTTGATCAAGACTTTTTGATGACTGTTATTTTTGTATAATAAATAGCGATGAGCGAGCATACTCGTCCGAGCTTGATGCTCGTTCGAGTATTAGGGTGCTCGAGATGCTCGTTACTCGAGACGAGCACCACGCGGTGCTCATCTCGATTAAACGAGCACTGACCATTGAATTCAATGGAGCCGGCAATGCAGCCGGCTCCATTGAAAGCAATGGGCTGTCGGCTAGCGCGGGATGAATTTTCGGGAAGGGCTTAAAAATATAAGCCCTTACCTGAAAATCATCCTAAAATGTGTAAAAAGTAAAAAAAAAATATACTCACCTTGTCCCGGCAGAACGATGTTAGCCCATTGAATTCAATGGAGCCGGCAATACAGCCAGCTCCATTGAAAGCAATGGGCTGCCGGCGATCGCACAATGAATTTTCAGGAAGGGCTTAAATATATAAGCCCATCCCTGCAATTCATCCAGAAATGTGTAAAAATAAAAAAATATATATATACTCACCTGGTCCCGGCAGACGGAGGTCAGCTGCGGCCAGCTGGCAGTTCTCCTGAACTGCTCTCTGTAGTATTCAGCAGCCGGGGATTTAAAATCCCCGCCTGCTGAATGAGCTTCCTCTGATTGGTCACAGCCTGACCAATCAGAGGCAGATCTCACTCACACCCATTCATGAATTCATGAATGGGTGAGTGAGTGCTGCCTCTGATTGGCTCAGCGCAGCTCTCAGCTGAATGACAGCAGTTCAGCACCACAGTGCAGGGGACAGCAGGAGAAGACGCGGCTGTGCCCCGGCAGCTGAAGGGAGGTGAGTATCTATTTTTTTTGTTTTTTAAATCACTTTTAATTCATTTCCAGGGAATGGCTTATATGTAAAGCCCTTCCCTGAAAAAGAATTCAGGTGTGCCAGCGGACCATTGTCATCAATGGAGTCGCCGGCAGCAGCAGCGGCTCCATTGAAGAGAATGCCTGCATTTTTATTCTTTTTTACACTAAAATCTTTCTTTTTCAGGTAAGGGCTTATATTTTTAAGCCCTTCCCGAAAATTCACCCCGCGCTCGCCGGCAGCCCATTGCTTTCAATGGAGCCGGCTGTATTGCCGGCTCCATTGAATTCAATGGGCTAACATCGTTCTTCTCTGCCACAGCTGTTACAGCTGTGGCAGAGGAGAACGATCTTAATGCTGACATAATTTTTTTATTTTTATTTTTACACATTTTAGGATGATTTTCAGGTAAGGGCTTATATTTTTAAGCCCTTCCCGAAAATTCATCCCGCGCTCGCCGGCAGCCCATTGCTTTCAATGGAGCTGTATTGCCGGCTCCATTGAATTCAATGGGCTAACATAGTTCTTCTCTGCCACAGCTGTTACAGCTGTGGCAGAGGAGAACGATCTTAATGCTGACATAATTTTTTTATTTTTATTTTTACACATTTTAGGATGATTTTCAGGTAAGGGCTTATATTTTTAAGCCCTTCCCGAAAATTCATCCCGCGCTCGCTGGCAGCCCATTGCTTTCAATGGAGCTGTATTG